>NC_086241.1:28704166-29418333 GCF_036321145.2 Pelmatolapia mariae
AGTTAATTTCTTTGGTAGTAAACTGTTAAAGGTGTGTGACACACACTTTCAGATTCACCATTAACCTCCATATTTCTGTATCGTGCTTGTCCATAAACACCTCGTATAAGATTAACTGAAGACCTGTAGAATTCTTTAGATTTGTAATACAGTTGGGATACCAATCTGCATTCAGTTAAAGCAGATATTGTCATATCTGTCTGTTTGTTTCTGTGCTAACATCAGTTGCATTTCAGTGCAACAGAATTCACAATAAAACTGTTGCCATGTACACACATTCCTGGTTTTATTGTCTGACATCTGTCCAGAGTGGCTCCACAGTATAGTGGTTTATACTTTTGGCTGTTAAGTAAAGTTCCCTGGTTTGGACATGAAAGATCTCACAAAGAGAAACAAATCTTTGTGGTGTTACATCAGGAAGGGTGCCTGATAAAAATCTACTGAAGCAAACATGCAAACTGCTGTGGCAACATCTTTTTAAAAAGTAGCTTTACTGTCAGACAACTCAATAAGCATGAAATACACATAAAACCATCTTTACTTCAAAACCATTTTCTAACCTACGTCTTGCTTCTCTTCATTCACAACCTTAATTTTATAACACTGAATATGTCTAACTGTAATTACATAATTAAATGTCATTTATTATTCTTACATTCATTCATTCATACATTATAAGTCACATGTTACTAAAGTTTTCTGTTACTTTTTTGTCCTGTTACAGCACTACAGCAGTTACATATGTAAACACCTGTATGCTTTTTGTTGTACCTATGAGGTGGGGGAGTTAAAACACAGTAGTGAAAGGTAGTGTTATAACATTTCTTGAATATTGAAAACATCCTGGTTCCACAGAAAAGAGGCCGCAGCTCTGGCTCCCATTCGACTTTTAAATATCTTGGGAAAGTTCTCTATTGGGGTAATATTGTACTATGAAAATAAATGAACAAAAAAGTTTGATGCGCTGACATTACGGGGATTATCCAGAAGCAGCCCACTTCAATTTTGTGACATGTTCCCACACCATCAAGAGGGTTATGATTTATTATTAAAGAAAAATGAGGCTTTCTGGATATTTATCTAGCAGACTTGGTCACCTAAAGGACTGAATGATGAACTTGTTCTCAATGTAATGTTATGGTTCCTTCATTATATCGATTTTTAGGGAGCGTTCTGCTTGACATGATGTGCTATCTGTATATGCTGTGATGAATTTTTGTATTCTTTGAGTATTAATGATAACCAAGTAGATTAAAGAATGTATACAGTATGGATAAAAACAATCTTACACTTGTGGTGTTTTATAGATTTGAATTGTTTGTAAAATTTTGTAAAATCCCACCCTGAACCCAATGCTCCAATCCTCTCCTGGAGCCAAGCCACCAACCATACCCTGCCACAAAAATGGTAAACAGTTGCTGAATTTTAGCTGTTTTTTTTTTGTTTTTGTTTTTTTTGCCATTTTCAGGCCAGAGACAGTGTGTTTAAGTTCTATTTTTTTTCTCACCTGTTGTTCGTTTAGGTGTGCGTTTTGGGGGTTTGGGGGCTTGTTGTTTTTCAACCTAGGAAATATTTGGTGTAATTTTTTTCAAACTGCGTAATATTACTCCGAAGTCTACACTGCTGGGGCAGCACGGTGCCATAGTGGATACCACTGTTGTCTCACAGCAAGAATGTCCTGAGTCTGACTCCACCATCTGGCCAGGGCCTTTCTGTATCTTGATATTTTCAACAGTTCATGCTGCACAAAGTGTTTTTAATTCAAATCCAACTAAAATAAGTAAAATGCACAACAATGATGTAATAAAATATAAACGAGAAGAAATAAAACTATAAGACCATAAAAACAACTAACGCTATTAAAACAAAAAATGTCTAGGTCCATTGTGTGTTAAAAGCCAGCTCATAAAAATGTGTCTCCAGTAAAGATTTAAAATGCTCCAGCATTTGTGCAGATCTAATATTTAGAGTCACTTTATTCTGGAGTCTGGTATCTGACACAGAGAAGCCTCTGCCACCACCAGATTTAAGTTTAGACCCTGGAATGGATAACATTAGTTTTGAACTGGACCTCATGGTTCTTTCTGGAGCAGAGGATGTATGTTTCTTCTGTTTTCTATCAGTCAGCAGACGAGCAGCCACATTTTGGGCCATCTGGAGACGATAAATAAAAGACTGGTCCAAACCTATGTACAAAGAATTGCAATAGTCCAATGTGCAAGTAATGAACAGATGAATAACACATTCAAAGACATTAGCTGGAAGGTATGGCTTTACCTTGGCTTGCTGTCTCAGATGAAAAAAGCCTGACTGAACTACTGCACTCAACTGCCTACACCTACACAGTTTAAAGGAACCATCAAGGTGCACACTGAGGTTTTTAACATTTGTCTTAAAATAAGTGGCCTAGAGCACTGTCAATGTCTTTACAAACAGAATTGCCAAAAATGACAATTTGTCTTTTGTTTTCATTTAATTAAAAAAAAAAGTCTTCAAGGCAACGTAATAACAGGTGAAGAGAGTTTTTCTAGCTTTTAGTGGCAGATAAATCTGCAAGTCATCTGCAAAACAATGAAATGAAATGTTACACCGTCAAAAAAAGCATATGATTCTAGTCATGATAGTTGGATATCATGGTCGATCATATCAAAGGCTGCTGTTAGGTCCGACAACAAGAGAGCAGAAGGGTTGCCAGAATCCAGATTTAAGAGAATATTTAAGAAAATATCATTAAAACCTTAAAAGTGCAGTCTCAGTGCTGTGTAGTGATTTAAAACCAGCTTAAAAATTTTCGGACATCTTGTTAAGATCAAGGCTGGCGTGCAACTGTAAATAGACCACTTTCACCAGAACTTTTGTAAGAAAGGGAAGCTTTGAAATTGGCCTGTAATTAAGCAGAACAGTTGGGTCTGGATTTTGTTCTTTAAGAAGAGGCTGAACTTAAGCCTTTTTAAGATATGTTGGGACACAGCCTGTAGCAAGGGAAGTTTTAAATAATCGCTGGATAAAAGGACCAATAGTATCAAAAGTATTTTTAAGCCAACTTGGGGGAAGACAATCTATGGGCGGTTTGATGATCTTAGGCGATGAACAATATCTGAACTGATATGGAGTAATGTGCAATTATCAACCTACGGATGGCTGAATTCAAAGACAAGTGAATCAAAATAAAAATAAAAAAGAATAAATCAGTGTCTCCCTGAGAGGTTTTCTCGTGCCTGTTCTATGCCACTCCACTGCCACACAGAATATTCTTTATTGCTGTATATAGTCTTGTAAATAGTAGTGTTCAGTCATATTGAGTTAAGAGGTGTTTGGTGTCTGTAAATAGTTCTACATCTCACTGAGTAAATAGGTGCTATCAGTTGGCTGAGTTTCCTGAGCCTGCTTTTGGGTCCTGTCCCTCATGTTGGCCTCTGGGCCGCCGCGTGACAGTAAGTACATCTTCTTTCACAACACACAACATATTTTGAAAAATTCTATGAATAGCCCAATTCAAGCTTGTCCTGCACTTTACCTTTATAATAAAAATTGTATTTTCCAAGTCAGTAATATGAAGAAAATTATTTTAAAAAAAGGAAACTGATTTCATAACATGCAGTGGCGCTATTACAAGGCAGGAAGCATGTGTTGAATGAATACATCATGTTATAAAACTCAAAAAAGGCTCAAACAATATATTCTTCCTAAACTACTGAAATTTCAGTGTTTCAATTAAACATATGATATGACAAACAATTCAGTTCACACTGAACAGAAAGGAGAGATTAACGGTACACTCCTAAAGCCTCAATTAAAAGAGACTGAACAATCATGTTTCATACCTCCTTCTCTCTTTTTTTTTTTTTTTTTAATTGAACTTTTAATTGCAAAGCAGGAAAACAGCAGTCACCAGCATATACATACACAGGACAAAGATGCATCTACATGTATCGCAGGACGTGGGAGGTAGAAAGAAAAACCCAACAGCAATAGTAACAAACAATGAAAAAAGGTTAACAATCGTCCCTTTATTGCCAGGCTAAATCCCGTAAGCCCGATTTTAACCTCTGAGCAGAAGGAGTGTCCAGATGGGCCAAAAAAGGGTCCCATGTGCGATAGAAAAGGAAAGGTTTGTCCTTAAGTGCTGTGGAGAAGGCTTCCATTGGCACAGTACATATCACAGACTGTAGCCACTGGTTGACAGATGGAGCCTTATCAGAAATCCACAGTACCATAATGCACTTTCGAGCGTAGTGTAGCAGTATGTGAAGGAGATCTTTGCTGCGAAAGCCGGCAGGTAGCTCATCATTTAGTCCTAACAAGCAAGTCCTTGGACCCAAATGCAGTCGGCAATTAAATATAGTACATAGCTTATCTATGAGTGATCTCCAAAACTGTAGAATAACAGGACAGCTCCACAGACAATGAAAAAAGGAACCAACAGCAGACTGACATTTGTTACAGAGATTAGGCAAAGCTGGAAACATTATGTGCCTCTTCTCAGGTGTAATATAAAGCCTATTTATAAGTTTAAACTGCCTTTCCCAAATAGAATTAGATGCCAAGACTTTAAAAGGACGACAACACAACTCATCCCAAGCTTCAGCATCTATAGCGCCTACGTCTGATTCCCATTGGCCCTTGATTTTGTTAGAGTTATCCATTCTAAGATCAGAGAGAATGTTATAAATCTTTTTAGTGATACATTTTAGTTGGGTAGTTTTTACCATGAGTGATTCTATAGGAGAAAGACCAAACCCTCCATTAAAATCCTTCAATTTAGAAGTAATATAGTACTTTACCTGAAAGTACTTCAAAAAATCCTTATTGGTCAGACCAAACTTGCTTTTCAGTTGATTAAAAGTAAGAAGAGAGTTCTCATGAACAAGATCACCCACTGTAGACCAGTCCGCAAAACCAGCCCGAAGACCAGGTAAAAAGTCAGGGTTTTCATGAATAGGAGTAAGGAGGGAGAAACAATTATAATATCCTTCCAGGCGCCTGACTTTGCGCCAAATAGTGAGCATATTCTTTAACACCATATTATCTTGTGTTAGAACTGTGGCTTTACCTGAGGAAATATATAACAGGTTCCGCAACAGAATGCCCTTTAAAGAAGTGGACTCAGCGCTGAGGTAAATGGAATCCGGATCGTCCATAAACCATTCTGTAAGAAATTTAAACTGTGCAGCCAAGAGGTGGGAAGGAGGGAGCGGCAAGACCGCCTTTCTGAACAGGCAAACACAGAAAACTGTATCTCAATCTAGGTCTTTTCTTACGCCATATAAAAGAGATAATTGAACCATTTAATTTTGACAAAATTTTTTGGACAGAGCAAGCGGTAACATCTGGAATAAATACAAGAGGCGAGGGAGGATATTCATCTTGACCAGATGAATACGACCTAAGAGAGACAGAGGGAGGCTGCACCACCTATCCAAATCGCGATTGATGGTCTGAATTAAAGGGGTGTAGTTCAGACTATACATTTCTTTTAGATTCGGTGAAATCTTAACTCCTAAATAAGTGAAACCGGAGGGAGACCAACGAAAAGGCTGAGAAATGTTTGGATCAACCTCATTTAGAACAGAGAGGGGCATAGCCTCACTTTTAGAAAAATTGATCTTGTAGCCCGAGAAGGAGCCGTATTGGGAGATTAACGAAACTAATCTAGGAATTGAGTGAGCAGGAGAATTTAGAAAAATTAAAACGTCATCTGCATAAAGTGAAATCTTATGTTGAGAATTGTTCAAACAGAGTCCTTCAATAGCTGCATCCTTCCTAATGGCTGTGGCAAGGGGTTCCATAGCTAGGGCGAATAACAAAGGGCTCAGCGGACAGCCCTGCCGACTGCCACGTTCAATACTGAAATTGCCCGACCTATAACCATTGGTAATCACTGCCGAAAGAGGGGAAGTATAAAGGATCTGGATCCATTTAACAAAGTTGTCACCAAAACCAAATTCTTGAAGTGTGAAAAGAAGAAACAGCCATTCCAGACGGTCAAAGGCCTTTTCAGCATCAAGTGAGATGACTAGAGCCTCAGGGTTAAACAAAGATGAGTGCTGAATAATGTTAAGTAGGCGCCTCACGCTATGTGTGGAATACCGCCCCCGTATAAAACCAGTTTGATCATTCTTAACGATCGAAGGTAGTATTGGCTCAAGACGTATAGCTAGGACCTTAGCAAGTATCTTCAAATCAAGATTTAAAACAGATATAGGCCTATAGGAAGCGCATTCATCAGGAGGTTTCCCCTTCTTCAAAATTAGCGAAATATTAGCCTCCATTAAGGAGGGGGGGAGAGTGCCTGCCTCAAAAGAGGACAGAAGCATCTTATACAGTGGGGAAGTTAGAATCTTACTGAATTTCTTAAAAAAATTCCCCCGTGAACCCGTCCGGACCCGGGGCTTTGTTATTTGGAAGCATCTGAATAACTTTCAAAATTTCGCTTTGCGTGATAGGTTTACATAAATCATCCCTTTGGATTTCAGTAGCTTTAGGTAAATTTAGTCCTAAGAATAAGTGGTGCATACCTTGTTCATATGTTGATTTAAACTGGGAGGTATATAACTGCTTATAAAAAGTTTTAAAAGTATCATTAATAATTAAATTGTCATATTTAGGTAAACCAGATGAGTCTCTAACACATGGGATATTACAACCAGCACCCTTATTATGAAGAAGATTGGCCAGATAGCAGTTAGGTTTATTAGCAAACTCATATAACCTCTGCCTCATGAAGAAAAGAGATTTCTCAGCCTTTCTTGTCAGTAGTGCCTCCAAAGCTGTTTTAACCACCTGAATTCCATTCCTTAATTGCTCTGAAGGTGATTCATTATGTTTAGCTTGCAGTTCGTGCAATTCCAGTTCTAATTTCCGTTGTTCCATCTGATTTTTCCGCTTCAGGCCTGCTGAATATGATATAATCAGCCCACGGGTGTAAGCCTTCAGGGTGTCCCAAAGCAGGCCTGGAGAAACTTCAGGGGTTGCATTGACCTTTAAAAAATGTTCAAGCTGATCATTTAAAAGTATTTCGAATTTTGGGTCGTGAATCAAAAAATTGTTAAATCTCCAGTTATGAGACCGAGGGACAGGATTTAGATCACTTAGCTGAACAAAAACCGGCGCATTATCTGATATAATAATATCGCCTATTGTACATCTCAAAATGTTTCCTAGTGCTCGTTTGGGGGTGAAAACGAGATCGATTCTACTACTTGTTCTATGAACACCAGAAAAAAAAGTAAATTCTTTATCGTTGGGGTGAAGAGTCCGCCAGGTATCAACCAGATCAAGTTCGTTACAAGTATCTAACAGTGCTTTGGCCCTTGTAGACATTTGAATTTGTTTGGGAGGGGATCTGTCCTTAGTTGTAGAAAAATAACAGTTAAAATCACCGGCTATCACAGAATTATCACAAACCCAGTCAGAAAAGGAAGAGAAAGTATGAGCAATAAAGTCGCTAGACTGTACTGGTGGAAAGTAAATATTCAGAAATGACACTGCCTGACCACCTAGGGTGCCCTTTAAGGAAACATATCTACCACACTTATCACAAATTGTTTGGTCAACTGTCAGCGGTAGGTGTTTATGTATTAAAATGGCTGCACCGCGGCTCTTACTCGTAAAGGAGGAACTAAAAACTTGACCAACCCAATCACGTTTCAGTTTTAGATGCTCCTGAGGAGACAGGTGAGTTTCTTGCAACAAGGCAACATGGACATTCTCCCTCTTAAGAAAACTCAATATTTTTTTCCGTTTAATAGGGTTATGTATACCTCCTACATTCCAGGAACAAACATTTAACACTGAATTATCACTTATCATACAATATTTGAAATAAGCATGGAACCAACCTCAGGTGACCAAAGCATAGCTGATATGTAGGGCTCCCAAACACTGCTCTACAACACCAGTGGCAAGTAAAATACACATAGAAAAACAAACGTCCTGCTTTGCTAACAATTAACAAAAAACTATTTACAAGAAACAGAACCGTCAAGAAACCAGTGAGTATGGAAGTCAGACAAAGGTCTCCAACGCCTAGCAGGAGGCGCAAGCAAACTTTCCAACTTGGACATAGAAAGATGCTGGACCAGAGTACGAGTCTTTTCTTAATCAGTAATGTGAAATAGCTGCCCGCCCGCAGCTAAAACAAGGATTCGGATTATAAATGGCTAAATAAAATAGTCTATATGTATAAGGGTATTATCTCCGCGCAGACCCGAAAAGAAAAAAAAAAGAAAACAAACAGAAAAAAATAACAACAATAATAAACAGAAAAAAATAAGTAAAAAGAAAGGAGGAGATGAGGGATTGGCGAATGCCTCACGTATGGGATAGGAGCACAGATCAACAGTCCGCTGGAGCCACTGAGGATGAGCGCAGTCCCGCCCCTTGAGGTACGTTATCCAGGTAAGCTGAGACTGCTTCTGGGGTTCTAAAAGATTTCTCCTGGCCATCGATCTTGATCCTAAGGACAGCCGGGTACATCATGGCGAAGGGGATACCCATCTCCCTGAGGCGTTGTTTGACGTGGTAGAATCCCTGGCGTTTCTTCAGAACAGCGGCGGAGAAGTCCTCGAATATCATAATGGGAATACCGTTATGAAATAAGGACTGCTTCTTCCTGGCGGCTTGCATGATCCGTGCTTTATCCTGGAAGTTGTGGAGCTTTATAATGACGGCGCGGTGCCACTGGGCATTGGTAGGGAGGCGTGCAAGCACCCGGTGGCAGCGATCAATTTTAACAGCGCCGCCCTTGAAACTCACAGCCACCAACTCCGGTAACCACGTTTTGAAAAAAGACACAGGGTTGGTACCTTCACTGCCTTCGGGTAGCCCAATAACACGTATGTTACACTGTCGGCTCCTGTTCTCCAAGTCATCAATCTTATCCAAAGCGGCCTCCAGCTTAAGCTCCACTTCGGAAATCTTGGCGCCATATCCCGCTGTAATATCTTCCTGCGTTGATATGCGTGTCTCTGCCTCCTTCATTTTAACATCCAATGCAGAGATGTTAGCTGCGCATGTTTCCAGTCTTTTCAGAACCGGGTCAATCTTCTTCTCAAAGGAGGCCTCCACAGCCCTCAGCACCTCCGCCGATATCCTCTCCACCAATTTGTCGACATCCATTTGGCCGAGGAGTGGGGACGACTGGGCCTCCGCCATTACCGCTGCAGCATGATCGCTGAGCGGAGGGTGATTTTCTCCGGATTTGCCCGGTTTTGACCCGAGGTCTGGGTGCTTGGCATTGTACGCAGTTTAAAGGTCGAAATAAACAGAGACTTTAACCAAGTAAGACATATATAAAGGCCTAAACAAATGCCAAGCTGCGGGAGCGGGCGAGAAACACAGCTACTCCGCCATTGACGTCACGTGACCTCACCTGCTTCTCTCTTGAGTATGAGGCAACCTGATAAAAACCTTATACAGACTTGCATGATACACTGTGTGTGTTTGGATGATGAAGGTGCTCAGAGACAGATTTCAGATATTTTTATGAACACGAGACACAGTAAGAGTTGAATACTGGTATAGTTTTGGATTTATTTTTTTGTTTGTTTGTTTTTGTTTTGGATTTTTACTGGTTTCACAAGTTGTTTTTTATGTTTTGTCTTTGAAAAAATTAATGGATGAAGAGTTAAATGTTACCTATCTAACTCTGGACTGGTATACAGAAATTAACAAGTACAGATATGTTTTCTTTTTCATCATGTTTACATTATATATTCTAATAATCTGCACTAATTCTACTATTCTGTATCTCATCTGGATTCATAAAAACCTCCATGAGCCTATGTACATTTTCATTGCAGCTTTGCTACTTAACTCTGTTCTTTACAGCACAACTGTTTACCCAAAACTTCTGATTGACTTTTTATCTGAAAAACAAGTCACAACATATTCAGCCTGTCTCTTTCAGTTTTTTACGTTTTATACTCTAGTTTGTTCAGAGTTCCTTCTGTTGGCAGCCATGGCCTATGACAGATATGTGGCTATATGTAAACCTCTGGAATATCAGACTATCATGAGAAAAACCACTGTGAGTATTTTCCTGGTTGTGGCTTGGCTTGTACCTGCTTGTCATGTTGCTGTACTAGCAATAGCAAGTGCTGAAGCTAAACTGTGTGACTCTAATATAAAAGGAATATTTTGTAATAATGCAGTTTACACTCTTCAGTGTGAAAGATCAAGATTAATTACCATCTTTGGTGTGGTTGCTTTACTAGATCTCTCAATACTTCCTATGCTCTTTATAGTTTTCACATACACAAAACTATTTATAGTTTCTCATCGAAGTTGTAAAGAAATTAGGAAGAAAGCTGCAGAGACTTGTTTACCCCATCTGTTAGTTTTAATCAGTTACACAGTTTTTTTTGTGTATGATGTAAGCATAGCTCGTGTGAAATCAGATTTTCCAAAAACCACACGCATAATAATGACATTACAAATCATGCTCTATCAGCCTTTGCTAAATCCTTTCATTTATGGGCTTAAAATGAAGGAAATTTCTAAACATTTAAATAAGCTGCTTTCTCAGGTCAACATCATTCCTTGTATTAAAACTTAATGCTAAGTTGAAGTACTTTTGTCGTTAATCGGTTTTGTGCAGTTACTCAAAACATCTTTCTTTCTACATAATCAAATCATTCCAACTTTCAGTGAGAACATTTTTCATATTAGTACATTATATCTGGGGAAGTACAAGAAAATATGAAGTGAAATAGCCCAGAGTACTAATACATACTACGTAGTAGATACTATATATACTAGATATTGCCTGCCTTGTTTTTCCCTTCATGCTGCTGGAAATGATCTCAGTTAATTTCTTTGGTAGTAAACTGCTGCAGATGTGTGACACACCCTTTCATATTCACCATTAACCTCCGAATTTCTGCATCATGCTTGTGCATATCATAAACACCTCGTATAAGAGTAACTGAAGACCTGGTGGATTATTTAGATTTGTAATACAGTGGGGAAACCAATATGCATTCACTGTAAGCAGATATTATCTTATCTGTCTATGTTTCTGTGCTAACATCAGTTGCATTTCAGTGCAACAGAATTCACAATAAAACTGTTGCCATGTACACAGATTCCTGGTTTTATTGTCTGACATCTGGCCGGAGTGGCTCCACAGTATAGTGGTTTATACTTTTGGCTGTTAAGTGAAAGTTCCCTGGTTTGAACCTGAAAGATCCCACAAAGAGAAACAAATCTCTGTGGTGTTGCATCAGGAAGGGTGTCTGACAAAAATCTGCAGAAGCAAACATGCAAACTGCTGTGGCAACGTCTTGTGAAAAATTTGCTTTTCCTGTCAGACAACTCAATAAGCATGAAACACATCAAACCATCTTTACTTCTAAACCATTTTTTAAGCTGCTTCTCTTCAATCACAGCCTTAATTTTATAACATTGAATATGTCTAACTATATTTACATAATTAAATGTATTTTATTATTCATATAGTCATCCATTCAAACATGATAAGTCACATGTTGCTAACGTTTCTTTCTGTTACTTGCTTGTCCCGCTATAGCACTACAGCAGTTACATATGTAAATACCTGTATCATTTTTGTTATAAAAACTTTCTATGAGTGGGAAAGTAGTTAAAACAGGGTGATGAGAGGCAGTGTTACAGCAATACACTACATTAAAAAAAATGTTTTCTTGAATAGTAAAACACCTAAATCAATTACTAAAATTAAATTTAATAAATATCCAAAAGTACTAAAAGTAGAGAGGGTGTCAGCCAATTATAAATACAATAACCTCAGTTTTATCTGAACCGTGAAGCACGAAATTAGAGGTCTTGTTAACAATAAACCAAGATACTCCTCCTCCTCTTGGGGGAGTAACTTGTCCCAGGCTCAACCTGGGCACTCAAGTGGACACTCAACCTTTCTGGCAGAGAACAGCTTGCAGTGGATATGGAGGTGCTGATTTGCACAATTTGCACTTCACAAATTGTTCCACTGCAAGCTGGAGAAACCTCTTGCTAAGCCTAGATATTCTGTCCAAAACTATGAACAGAATCGGTGACAAAGGGCAGTCATGCACTAAACAAAAATGACCATGTGAGAATCTCTCTGATTGGTCAGAGACACAGGCTGCCTGCCTGGATTTTTCTACACTGCTGTTTCTGCTGATAGCTTTTAACTGCTAAGAAGTGTCAGTGCTTTTACAAAGAGCACTTAATCTTTGTATTCACATCCTGCCCAACATGCCCAATATGTGAAGAATGTGAAGGGACTCTGCAGTGAAATGGAGAGCTGGACCTTCGAGGCTGTCCCTATGGATTAACACTAGCATCACTGAATGTAGCCACTCTTAACTTCACTCCTAGCTCTTAACTTCACTTATAAAAATACTAGCTAGCTATCAATAAAGCTTGAAGCAACTCCAATTGTAAGAACCAGCACCAGGCCCTGTGACTTTTATACACAGTGTTATAGCAATTGTTGCAACCTACAGCCTATAAACCCATAATTAAAATGATGTCTGTAAACACACAACAACGATAGTCCAAATGTTTCCACATACATTTCTAATACTTGGAGTTAAAAGAACTGACACATGTTGATTATAATGAGATGGCTTAAAACAATAGAGATGACACTATTTATTTTTGTTTGTGTTTACACAGTACAGGGTGGGCCATTTATATGGATACACCGTAATAAAATGGGAATGGTTGGTGATATTAAAGTCCTGTTTGTGGCACATTAGTATATGTGAGGGGGCAAACTCCTCAAGATGGGTGGTGACCATGGTGGCCATTTAGAAGTCGTCCATCTTGGATACAACTTTTGTTTTTTCAATAGGAAGAGGGCCATGTGACACATCAAACTTATTGGTAATGTCACAAGAAAAACAATGGTGTGCTTGGTTTCAATGTAACTTTATTCTTTCATGAGTTATTTACAAGTTTCTCTTGGTTCACAGCCATTGACATGTCGAAGAGGTTAACACGTGAGGAGCGGATCGAAATTGTGTTGATATCTGGTGAACGCAGTAACTGGGTCATTGCAGCAGATTTCAATGCAAGACACCCTACAAGACCACCCATCTCCCATGCTACAGTTAGCAAACTGCTTGCTAAGTGAAACTGGTTCAGTGTTGGATTTGCCAAAATGTGGACGCAAGAAAAGTGTCACTAATGAAGAAACATCAGTGGCTGTCCTAGCTTCATTCAGCAAGAGCCCACAGCGTAGCACTCGCCGCATGTCACTGGAGAGTGGCATTAGTCGAACATCCCTTCGGTGGATATTAGCTACTCACAAATGGCACCCTTACAAACTCCAGCTACTGCAGCATCTCAACGAGTATGACCCAGATCGGCGCACAGAATTTGCAGAATGGGCAAAACAAAAATTGGAACAGGACTCTCAGTTCACACAGAAGCTTTTGTTCAGTGATGAGGCAAACTTTTATGTGAATGGTGAAGTTAACAAACAAAACCACCGCTATTGGTCTGACACTAACCCACATTGGATGGATCCCTCCAAGACTGTTGGAACAACAAAAGTGATGGTTTGGTGTGGTATATGGGGTACAACGATAGTGGGTCCATTCTTCATCAATGGAAACCTCAAGGCCACTGGATATTTGAAATTGCTACATGATGATGTGTTTCCCTCTTTATACACTGAAGCTGGCACGTTCCCTGAGTTTTTCCAGCAAGATGGTGCACCACCACATTATGGGTGCCAGGTCCGAGCATTCCTAGATGAACAGTTTCCTGGAAAGTGGATTGGTCGTCGTGGGCCAGTTGAATGGCCCCCAAGGTCTCCCGATCTGACCCCCTTAGACTTTTATCTTTGGGGTCATCTGAAGGCAATTGTCTATGGTGTGAAGATACGAGATGTGCAGCACCTGAAACTACGGATACTGGATGCCTGTGCTGGCATTTCTCCTGCGGTGTTGCTATCAGTGTGTGAAGAGTGGGAGAAGAGGGTTGCATTGACAATCCAACACAATGGGCAGCACATTGAACACATTTTATAAGTGGTCAGAAACTTGTAAATAACTCATGAAAGAATAAAGTTACGTTGAAACCAAGCACACCATTGTTTTTCTTGTGATATTACCAATAAGTTTGATGTGTCACATGGCCCTCTTCCTATTGAAAAAACAAAAGTTGTATCCAAGATGGCCGACTTCTAAATGGCCACCATGGTCACCACCCATCTTGAGGAGTTTGCCCCCTCACATATACTAATGTGCCACAAACAGGACTTTAATATCACCAACCATTCCCATTTTATTACGGTGTATCCATATAAATGGCCCACCCTGTATATTGAATCTTAACCTTGAATGTCCAGTATATTCCAATGAGTAGGGTCAAATATGTGGTAATGTCATGGCCTGGGTCTGAGAACCGAGAGCTCATGTGTTTCTGTATTTACCTCAAGCTGACGATCCTCTGGGATCGTACTGCCCGGGGGGTCTGTACTTATGCTCCTTTTCTGTGTGTGGTGTTTTTGTTGTCTGCCTCCTTTTTCTCCCTCACCCTGTGTGTTTATGTTCATTGATGCTCCTGCATGCTTTGGTCGCTGAGGGATTGCAACCTGGAAGTGTTCCCACACTGGAGCCTGCCACACCTGCCACTCATCAGCCTCACCAACTGCAACTGATAGCCTCGTCAAGAGTGCCCTATTTAAGAGTGTGGCTGAGCTCCAGTCAGCGCTGGATTCTTGAGTCTGACTTGGATTGGGAGCGAAGTGTGTTTTTCACGGTGCGGAGCCACTGTTGGGAACGGGAGTTTTTGGAGTTGTTGTTTTCACTATATTCATGGGCACTTGGATTCAGGGAGAATCGCCACGGGGGTCACAGTGCTGGGTTTTGCAAACAGTTGTTCTTCATTGCACTTTGTAAATAAATTCACTGTTCATCATAAGAGTCCTGCATTTGGATCCTATCTTTCCCTGCAACTCTGCGGTCTATCGTCTGTTGCCGGTCCTATCCAGCACGGTAGCAATAATAATTATTGTCTGAACATCAAGAAACATTCCCAACAGATTTGTCTTGATGCATGCTCAATCATCCAGGTAAGTAAATCCCAAAAGTTTATTCTGTTCATCAAGATGAACAGAATCAACCTTTTGGGGGCCCAATGGATCTATTTTCCCAAGTGAGAAAAGGTTTGCTATAACAGTCCACTTGATTGTCATAGTTTATTAGATTTTTATTAGTTTTTTTGTTTTGTTTTGTTTTAAATTTTAAGTTATTACAATCAAAACAAACAGGACTGGGGGATGGGAAAGAAAAAGAAGAAAGAATGAGAAGTTGGGAATTAACAGAAGGAGAGGGAAACAAAAATAGCAGACAAGAGGGATAAAGTAAGAAAACACACTGAAAATCTCTTTCAACACCTGCTGAAAAAGAAAGAAAGAAACATAGTAGGAAAACCACAGCAACAACCAACATAAGCATAGGTAACAGTAAATAATAAATACTGAATGCTACTGAGCAACATACTATGGAAGCGTAGAGCTATCACCCAGGCAAAAGAAAAATAGAGCTATATTACATTATAATGTGAAAAGTTTATTGATCTAACAATATACCTTTCATGTTTGTACAATATAGTATCATGTTAGTGCAATATACTTTTCACGTTTGAACAACAAAATATCATTTTATTACAATATACATAATTATCATGCTATAACAAAAAAACTTTCACGTTCTTACAATATAAATCTTATATTGTACGAACATGACATACTTACATACAAAACATGCATTCCCACTCTCACATTATGAACATAGTACACACACTCACACTCCTCAAACATACTCTATACTCTTGTGTCCAGGCATCAGCACCCCCCACATGGCCAATTGATCCCTGACTTAAGAGATGGTTCCCTTTACTCTGGGGTGGAGATGAGCAGACTGCCCCCATTCATGCAGCAGCAGGGAAGCCAACCAGCCCAACCAGACAGCCAGCTCCTCCTCCAGGCCCCCTCCCCCAGATGGCGAACAGAAAAACTGATTCAGGGGAACAGTATGAGAACAGCACCACCGAGGCTGGAGATGGAGCAATACTGGAAGATCATATGGGAAAAGGAAGCAACAATGCTCAGTGGTTAGTGGCTCTGATAGAAGACACAGCAACCTCTCTAAACTGTTACCGTCCAGTTACCATCACAGTGGCAGATATCCAAGAAAAGGTCTCCAGTATGAACAGCTGGACAGCACAGGCCCCGACATGGTTCAAGTCTACTGGCTGAAGAAGCTGACTGCACTCCATGAGCATCTGGCAGCACGAATGAACCAGCTGCTAGTTGACGGGCGACAGCCACAATGGCTAACTGAAGGCTGGACAGTCCTGATCCTCAAGGACCCCCAGAAGGGATCGTTCCCATCCAACTACCGGCCAATGACCTGCCTCAGTACCACATGGAAGCTCCTGTCAGGCATCAAAGCGACTAATCTGAGCAGGCACATGGGTCAATACGTAAGTGTAACAGTGTTTATGTGGTATTATTCCACTTGCCACAAATGTCAGTGTAATGGGGAAACAGCGTCCCCCCCTCTCGGTGTGGCTGGTTAGGTGAGGCTGGCTGCAGTAATCACTGCCACTCTGCCGTAGCCATACGAGAGGTGAGTTGTATTGTTCCGCACACAATGTAGCTAAGTAGTACAGACACATAAAACATGTTTGATTAACTGATGGGCACCGAGTGTAATAAGTGCTTAGTGGACACATGTCCAATACCAGTTTTATGTACTTTTCATTTGTTTATTATTGTGTAAAACTGTATGCTAAAGCGGAATGCTAATGGGATGTTCTGCCATAGTGTGCTGTGCGGAGTGGTGTGTGGCGAGCCCTTTGCACTGATACAACACCGTTGTTTCCATTCAGGTACATCATTTATTGTTGCTGTGATTTTATTGTACATTATAAATTGTACAATATTGCGGCAGTAATCGCGGCCAGTCTGCCGTAGCCATACGAGAGTGTGCTGTGGGGAGTGGTATGTGGCGAGCCCTTTGCACTGATACAACACCGTTGTTTCCATTCAGGAAATAAAGTGGCACCGATCGATCAGAGACTCCATGTCTTCTTAAAAACACAACACAACGCAGAGTTGAGGAGTCTGTTTGGGCCGAACTGTTGCAGCGAGGTGAAGCAGAAACCAGTTACACTGGTGCCGTGACCCGAGCTCCTTCAATCCTGCGGCCGCAACGGGGCCGTCTACTTCCTGGAAGGTGGAAAAGTCGCGGGAGACTGACTTTTCTTAGTCCTGCCATTTTCTGCGTTCTTTAGAGACATTGGGGTGGGATTCTGTGCTTTCTTTTTTGGGGGTGAGTAAAACAAGTAAAAAAAAAAAGAGAGAAGAAAAATGAGGGAGAGCCACATTTCTGAACCATGGCAGATTTTCCCAGTTTTGGCAGGGGGAGTGGGGCCGTTGGTTTTACCCCACTGCATTCATTTGGCAGAGGCAGATCAAGGTTGCTGACAGCCCCAGTTTCATCCACACCTAAGCCTGGCCTTGCTGAGTTAAATGAAAACCCTATTGATGGGAACTGTGATGATCTACAAAAAGCTAGATCAGAAACCGATCCCACAAAAGAGAACCTTTATGCAGAGATTGCAGCACAAATTGGGTTTTCTATTGGGGAAAGCATTGCCTCTTGTCTTGAATCTCGGTTGGGCTTTGGAGTGGGAAACAGTGTTGTTGGGTCTGCCAATAATGTGTTACCAGAACCCTCACTATTGAATGTGATTGTAAAGTCTGATGTTAAAGAACCTGTGTGTTTTAGAGGGGATTGCTGTGATACATGCAGTGTTCAGGAATGGGAGGAAATGATGCTGACTTTTGTTAAGAGAAGAGGGGTACCAGTTGCTGAACAAGCTGATGATGTGCTGAGTAAGCTGCTGGGGAGGGCACGAGAAATAGTCAAGGTGGGCGTACGTAGTAAGCCATCTGTGTGTCTTGAGAGGGGCCCAGAGCCCATTTTTGAGATCTTAAAGCAGCACTTCAGTGACACTGCCTGTTCAAGCATGCCTTTAGCTGACTTTTATGCAACGCTACCCAACTCAGATGAAACACCGTTTGATTACTGGCTCAGGTTGAACAGAGCCATGGAGGTGACAGAAGACTGTCTGAAGAGACAAAATAAGTCATTTGCATATCTGACAAAAGAGCTGACTGCTATGTTTATCTGTCACTGCCCAGACTCAGAACTGTCTCTTATTTTCAAGTGCAAGCCCTTGCAGCAGTGGACAGTTGCTGATGTGCACAAGAAATTGCTGGAGCATGGCAAGGACCAGAAGTGCACCCCTCAGTTTAGTGCAGTCAGTGCCTTGAGTTTTCGGTGACAGGAGGTGAGTCCGAATGTGCAGCAGGCGACATGCAGCAGTAAGTGTAGTACACCATCACCAACCTCTACCTCAGCACCAATTGCCCACCTTAATGCACAACCACCTACTGATCGTCTTGATCATGTGATAGCCCTGTTAGAGAGAGTCCTGGAGGGACAGCCTCGACAAGCAAAGCTGCCTGCTAAGGATGATGTAAGGGCCCCCCGGAACCAAACACACAAAATCGTGCCTTGCGTGATTTGTGGTGACACTGAACACTCTACGCATTACCACACGGGCTCAATGCCCCAGGGCCATGTCTGTCAGGGTGAGGGGGCCTGAATCAGCCACCCAGCAGCTGGGAAACTAGATGGCCTACATGTGGAGGGGGCAAGTGTTAGGCCTGAAATCGCCCCCAAAGAGGATGATTTTGATGATTTAGAATCTGTATACCACACTGTTTGTGAGGAGCGCCAGCTAGGCCGGCAACCGATTTTTCAGAACACACACAGACTAAAACAGCATGATGAACTGTTCTATGAAAATGTGACCCTGGGTGGCAAAGTGTCTGTTAAAGCAATGCTTGACAGTGGCTCTATGGCTTGCACCCTCAGCACCAATATGATGCACCAACTATTACATCATGCAGTGCTGCAGACCTCCACCTTGCAACCCACTGATGTCGTCCTGATTGGCTGTGGTGGTTCGAGGACAGTTCCATCAGGTGTGTGTGACATTATGGTGGAGATGTATGGCTGTAAAGTTGTTTTGCCAATGTTGGTGGCTGCAGGGCAGAGTGAGGACCTCATTCTGGGCAGCAACCTAATGAGGTATCTGGGTAATCGCCTGAGGGAAGAGGGAGATTTAGGGGAGGAATGCAGCAAGACCCTGAGTGCTGAAGGACAGCCTAATAAAAATCTGCTGAGTTCAATGTCAGGAGTGGTGGCCCCAGGGCATGTTATTGATAAGATCGGAACTGTCAAGCTAAAGAGAGCTGTAACATTAGAGCCCTTGACAGAACACCTAGTTTGGGGCAGGCTGCAGCTAGTGAATAGTGGGGAGGTGGGCTGTGCTGTAGTTGTAGAGCCCACCAGGTCAAGGTCTGGGCCGAGGTCAGTTATGGTTGGGAGAACTGTAGCGCATCTAAACAGTGATGGGTGGCTCCCTGTGAAAGTGCTGAACCCCTTTGACATGCCGATAACCCTGAAACGGAACATGAAGTTGGCTGACGTGTCCCCCTGTGCAGCGGTGGAGAACTTCAGCCCCACTGGCTCCTACTTGCAACAGAACATGCAACGGTCTACTGACTCAGCTTAGTGCCATGATGAGCAGAGTCTAGTCACCAATGTTTCCACTCTGTCTGATGATTCACCCTCACAGGAGGTGACAAGTTGTTGTAGCCCCTTACATGCAGTACTGCAAAATCTGGGGCTATCTGATATCGACATTGATTCATGTGCAGTTTCGCCGACTGGCAAAGAGAAACTGGTTGGCCTCATAGCCCAGTTTGAGTCTATCTTCTCGAGAGACAAGCTGGATTGCGGCAAGGCTAACGGCTGTCTACATCGAATTCGAGTTGTGGACGACAAGCCATTCCGGTTGCCATGCCAACGTGTGCCGCCGACTCATTATGAAAAACTAAGACAGGCTCTGAATGACATGGAGGAACGGGAAATAATTCGGAAGTCTTGCAGTGAGTTTGCATCACCACTGGTCTTAGTTTGGAAGAAGTCCGGTGAGTTGAGAATCTGTAATGACTTTAGCTGGCTTAATGCTAGAACTGTCAAAGATGCTCACCCACTCCCGCATCCAGCTGACGCACTGGCTGCTTTGGGAGGGAACGGATTGTTCTCTACAATGGACTTGACTTCGGGTTATTATAACGTGGAGGTGCATGAGGAGGACCGTAGTACACGGCTTTTAACGTCTCCATTTGGGTTGTACGAATATAATCGTATGCCACAAGGACTGTGCAACAGTCCGGCGACCTTCATGACGATGATGCTAGGCATTTTTGGGGATCAGAACTTCCTCAGTGTGCTGTGTTACCTTGACAATGTTCTGGTTTTTGCCCCCACAAAAGAATTGGCACTGGAGCGCTTGAATATGGTGTTCCAGAGACTCCAGGTTCACAACCTTAAGTTGGCTCCAAAGAAGTGCCATTTTCTGAGACAGTCTGTGAAATTCCTGGGGCACATTGTAAATGCTGATGGGATACAGTCAGACCCTGACAAAATAGCATCCATTACATCCCTTACAGAGGCAGGCCTTATGGAAGAGGGTTCGAGTGTTCCGTCCCAACAGAAGGTCCGCTCATTTTTGGTGATGGTAATGTTCTACCAACAGTTTTTTGAGAACTGCTTATCCATCACAAAACCTCTGTTTCGGCTGACATCTGGGGATAAAGACCCTCGTGGCTCACGGTGAAAGCACCGGCTGGTGCGTACAAAGCTGTGTGAGGAGGACTGGACGGATGAATGCAAGGCAGCTTTCAATGAGCTAAAGCAGGCCTTGTTGGATCGAGTGCTCCTGGCCCATCCTAATTTTGAGGAGCCCTTTTTGCTCTCTGTTGATGCCTCCAGCAGTGGCCTTGGTGCCGTGTTGTCGCAAGTTCCTGCTGGGGCTTCTACATCAAGACTGATCGCCTTTGCCAGTAAAACACTCAATCATGCACAGTCCAAGTACCCAGCGCATAGGCTGGAGTTCTTTGCATTGAAGTGGGCGGTGTGCGACAAGTTCCATCACTGGTTGAGGGGTCATCAGTTTACCGTATGGATGGATAATAACCCTCTCACGTACATACTTTCTAAGCCAAGACTGGATGCATGTGAGCAGAGGTGGATCGCAAACCTAGCGCCTTTCCAGTTTGACATAAAGTACATTCCTGGTCCTAAAAATGTGGTTGCTGACACGCTGAGCAGGGAGCCCTTCATGCACCCCAGGGCCTCCCACCGGTTGATAAGGGTTCCATATAATGAACTTCTGGCAGAAGCAGAGGCAGTCGCCACTGGTGGGGTTCAGGAGGCCTTCAGATGGACTGTTCACTCAGCTGATAAGGCCTCAAGCGATGACCAGCCTGTTGTTTCTCAGTGCACGGCTGTTGCACAGGCTGGAATGCTGACGTCCTTTGAGGTGGGAGCTGTCTTCCAGGCCCATAGTGAACATGAGTCCAGAGTGTGGCCACATGCTCTCCTCCTGCCCCAATGCTCTCAGACTGTGCTTACGCCAAACCAGTCTGACTCTGAACCCTTCTCGCATGATGACCTAGTGGGACACCAGTGGCGTGATGACGTGCTGTGCAGAGTGATCTCCTATGTGGAAAGGGGACGGAGACCCTCGTGGAGGGAGCGGGCAAGTGAACCGGTTGATATGAAGAGACTTCTAAAGGCTTGGGACAAGTTAACTGTGAGAGATGGTGTGCTGTATCGAGTCTCCAAGAATGCCGTCACAAAGACGAAGACTTATCTGTATGTTGTTCCGCCGACCTTGCGTCTCGCTGTACTGAAAGGCATCCATGATGAAGCCGGTCACCAGGGACAACAAAGAACGCTTTATCTGGCCAGGCATAGATTCTACTGGCCTGGTATGGCCAAACGTGTCAGAGTATGTACGGTGATGCAGAAGGTGTGTTGTTAGCAAGTCACCTGAGCCAGAGGCGAGAGCACCTTTGGAGAATATCAGAGCCCCTTGAACTGGTCTGCATAGATTTTTGGTCTGCGGAGGATTCGGCGAACAAATCAGTGGATGTGCTTGTGGTCACAGACCACTTTACTAAGATGGCTCAGGCCTTTCTATGCCCCAATCAGTCCGCTAAGGCAGTAGCACACCAACTCTGGCATAACTACTTCTGCATCTACGGCTTTCCGAAATGCCTTCACTCGGATCAGGGAGCTAATTTTGAGAGTGTGCTTATTGCCGAGCTATTGAATGTGGCAGGTGTCCAGAAGTCCCACACGACCCCATACCATCCAATGGGAAACGGCTCCTGCGAGAGGATGAACCGTACCTTGGGCAACATGATTCGTGCATTACGAATCATGTTAGCCAAGCAAAGGTGGCCTGATGCACTGAAACCTCTCACATTCGCCTACAACTGTACGGTCCATGAGACAACTGGCTATGCGCCATTTCTGCTGATGTTTGGCAGAGTGCCAAGACTGCCGATTGATGTGATCTTTGGCTCTGTTATTGAGCACTGAGACATCATGGACTATGATCGATATGTCCAGACATTGAGGAGGGACCTCAAAGAGGCCATGGATTTGGCACAGGAGGTGGCACGCAAAAATTTGAAGCCTCACACTGACCTTTACAACCGGAAGGTGCGGGGAGCCCCAGTAGTGATTGGTGATCGTGTTCTTTTGGCCAACAAAAAGGGACGTGGCAAAAGAAAACTTGCTGATCGCTGGGAGAGTGTTGTCTATACATTTTTTGACAAAAATGATGAGAGTCACACCTTTAACCTTCCTCTCGTGTTAGGGTCGGCACCGACCCATTTTAAATTTCAAATGCATAAAAAAATCACATACATTTGTTTATTGTATCAAGGCTTTTTGATTTTGTCAGGAACCTCTATCTCTACAAAATAAAACAAAAAAATCTTTTCACTAAATTATAAAATGCCCTAGTTGAAATTATGACCTTTGTGTTGTTAGGGTCGGTTTCGACCCAGTTATAATATTATGAGTATAAAGCAATAATTAGAGCAAAAACTGAAATCATAAGTGCACTGTCAGCTGACACACTGACAGCCAGCTCCTCTTCTAATCATATGAGCTTCAGGGGATTGTTATTTTGCGTGTTTTTCCAGTATACCTGCACAAAAACAAAACAAAACAAAGATGGGCATGTCAAGACATTTGAGGTGAATTCACTCATTTGAGTGGCCATTTGACTTCCAGAGTGCACATTTACGATTTGCAGCATACAAAAATGAGAAGAAGATTTACAGTGAGCCAAGTTCTGGATCATATTTTTGGTGAAAATGAAGGAGAGGACAACGAGCAGCATAGCGATTCAGATGGGCAGGTTTCTAAGGAGGAAGACAATGTGGAGTATCATCCAGAAGACACAGACACATCTGATCAGAGGTGGAGGTCGCTGGTGCTGAAGCTACTCCTGCTGAAAGATTCAAGTCCAAAAATGGTAAGATCTTTTGGAGCTCAGTACCTCATGATGTACATGGCAGGGCAGCTGCTGCAAATGTCATCAAAATGACCCCTGGAATCACAAGGTTTGCTCTGACCAAAGTCAGTGACATCAAGAGATGTTTTGAGCTATTTATGCCATTGTCACTAAGAAGGATCATTATTACTATGATGAACCTTGAAGGAAAAAAAGTCCATGGCGACATGTGGAAAGATAGTTATGAGGAATACTTGGATGCTTTCATTGGTGTTCTTCTTGCTGGAGTGTACAGATGCTGCAATGATGCCACTGATAGTCTATGGGACGCATCGACAGCCAGAAATATTTTCCGGGCAACAATGTCACTTCACACATTTGATATCATTTTGATTCAAGAGTCCTCAGATTTGACAACAGAGAGACCAGACCGAGGTCTGACAAGCTTGCTCCCATCAGGGATGTCTGGGAGAAATGGGTGCAGCTTCTTCCGCTGATGTTCATCCCAGGGCCAGAGGTGACAGTGGATTAACGTCTTGTCCACTTTTCAAGGAAAATTCCCCTTCCGGCAATACATACCCAGTAAGCCAGGGATATACAGCAGAAAAATCTGGGAAGCCTGTGATGCCAAAACCAACTATGCCTGGAATGTACAGATTTTCACAGTTAAAGCTGTGAGTGGCACCCCTGAGAAGAACCAGTGAAAATGTGTGGTCCTCAATATGGCCACTGCACTTCAGGGTCACAATATCAGTTGTGATATTTTATTTTATTTTTTTTATCAGATATGACCTCGGACAAGAACTTCACAAAGGAAACTTCACAAAGACACAGCTGTATCATCAGGAAGTGATAAAAAGCCCACAATTACCCACGACTATAACCAAAACAAAGGAGGAGTGGACTTTTCTTTGTTTTTTAGTTTATATTAAATATCTATTGCTGAAAAAAACCAACTTTTTTGGGCTTTTCTTGATGTAAATATCTATGGGTCAAAATTGACCCGTAACACCATAGATGTCATTTTAGTTATTAATATTAAAATAAAAAAATCAATAAAACAGATTTATTTAAGAGATGTGTCCTATACCCCTCAATAATAGTCAGGTAACACAAAAACCTTTTATTTATTAATATGATTCTCTTGAGTTTAATTTTACTATTTTTTCAAATTGAAATCGAGGGGTATTGTGACAAAAAAGACCCAGAGGCCCACACCAAAAGTATTAAAACCAACATTTTCAAGGATAAGGAAGCCTAACAAGGTAACCAAGGGATGAGAAACAAATTGGATGATAACTTATTGTTTTTAGTGTATTTTATAGCTGATTTAATACACGAGTCAAAACCGACCCGTTAACATAAGAGATGATAACAGAAAGCTAACACAAGAGGAAGGTTAAGCTGATGGATGATTCCACAGGGCAAGTGAAGGTTGTGCATCGCAACCTGATAATGCCAGTGAACTTCCTCCCTCTCAGTGGTGCTTCCGTTCATGATGATGGAGATGAGCTTTCTGAGTCTGGCTCGCTGATGGTTGGATGCGACGGAGAAGCTATCTGCAACTCATCGGTGGGCACGGCTGAATACAGAACGAGAGCTTGGGTGTCTGACTTGCCGTCTGCAGTGTCCAGCGAATCGCTGATGACAGAGGTTACTCAACCAGAAGGCAGCATTGTAGATCAAGAGCTTGCCTGTACCAGTGTTCCCCCTGTTGACACTGAGGTGCAGGTAAATGCCACCTCTGGTGGTCAACATTCTGACCTGCTTATGTCTGTGGCCCCAGTAACAGCCTCCTCTGTTTTGGAGTTGGCAGCCACTACTGACGGTGACCAAGACAATGCAGCTGCTATTGAGGGTCATGTCTCCACCACAGTTGTTCCGCCCAACGCAGATCCGACTGATGCTAGCAGGGTGGTGGGGACCCATGCTAGATCAAGAGTGGGACGGTTACTGAAGCCTGTTTCCAGGTTGATTGAAATGATGCACCAGAGACCTGTTAATGTTTGACTATTGTTGGATAACTGCAAGTTGATTCTATTGTTGTTGAAGTGGGACTTTAATTTTTAGAATTGAGACAGATTATTTGTCGTTGATTTTTCTGTGTCAGGGTGGCGTACAGTTATGATGTGATGAAATATGTAACTGGCATATTTTGGGGGGGGGTCTCTTTTTCTCCCTGCATGTGTGATGAAGGGGTCTGGCCAACTTCTTCTTCTATTGGTTCTTTTGGGAATAGTCCTCTGACTGGATTTTCTTTGTGACTGTACGACCTGGTATTGCTGAACAGATTTATCACATGTTGATAGCTGTGGATTAGCTATTGGATTTTTTTTTTTAAATCTTGTTCTTTTTTTTGAGGATTATTGGGTTTTTGTCCTCTGTTTGTGTTATGGTGACTGTGGTGTACCTGATTTTTTTAAGGGTGTTATTTTGTTTGTGGTGTTTGTTTATTTGAGTGTGCAAGTGGAATTCAGCAGGGGGGAATGTAACAGTGTTTATGTGGTATTATTCCACTTGCCACAAATGTCAGTGTAATGGGGAAACAGCGCCCCCCCCTCTCGGTGTGGCTGGTTAGGTGAGGCTGGCTGCAGTAATCGCTGCCAGTCTGCCAAAGCCATACGAGAGGTGAGTTGTATTGTTCCGCACACAATGTAGCTAAGTAGTACAGACACATAAAACATGTTTGATTAACTGATGGGCACCGAGTGTAATAAGTGCTTAGTGGACACATGTCCAACACCAGTTTTATGTACTTTTCATTTGTTTATTATTGTGTAAAACTGTATGCTAAAGCGGAATGCTAATGGGATGTTCTGCCATAGTGTGCTGTGCGGAGTGGTGTGTGGCGAGCCCTTTGCACTGATACAACACCGTTGTTTCCATTCAGGAAATAAAGTGGCACCGATCGATCAGAGACTCCTTGTCTTCTTAAAAACACAACACAACGCAGAGTTGAGAAGTCTGTTTGGGCCGAACTGTTGCAGCGGGGTGAAGCAGAAACCGGTTACATAAGCAGGGCACAGAAAGGGATTGGTTCGATCCCCAGCTCTGTCTGTCTTGGTCGTTGTGTCCTTGGGCAAGACACTTCACCTACCACCTACTGGTGTTGGCCAGAGGGGCCGATGGCGCGATATGGCAGCCTCGCTTCTGTCAGTCTGCCCCAGGGCAGCTGTGGCTACAACTGTAGCTTGTCTCCACCAGTGTGTGAATGTGAGAGTGACTGAATAGTGGAATTGTAAAGTAAAGCACTTTGAGGGTCTCGAAAAGCACTATATAAATGCAATCCAATCCATTATTCAAACGTAGTATTCAATATCTATATATAATTTCTTTTGTCATGTATTAATCACATATTTAATCATATCACATTAGTTATAGTATTATCACTTTCTCACTTTACTATAGTAAGAGCACTCCTGTCACCAGTTTGCATGAATGTGGAATGTTAACACAGTGAGGCCATTGTAATGGGAGACGTTAAACAGATACTGGGACTCCTTCTCCTTATCAGAGATGTAAATCCTTAGGTGATGGCCAAGCAGAAAACAAGGTCATAATTATTTCTGTGAGAGAGGAGGTATAGCCCCCCTGTGAGAGAGGGGCCAACATGTAAGAGTTTGTGGAATGTTCTTTGTCTGTGTCTCTGTATATAAGATGTAAGGGCGGTGGTCACAATTCAGAGATGATCCTAGTGTTTCACTGGGATGCTCTCTCCACATTACAATGTGTTTATTAAACCCACTTCAAATCAAGCTCACTGGGTGTGTTGCAGGTTATTGTTAAATTTCCACAACAGTCCTCTACCAGAGACCTGGGAGCTTGGGGGTTCTGCGCAGTATCTTAGCTCTTCCTAGGACTGTGCTCTTCTAGGCAAAGATCTCCGACGCTGTTCCTGGGATCTGCTGGAGCAACTCGCCTAGTTTTGGAGTCACTACACCTAGTGCTCAGATTACCACTGGGACCACTGTTACCTTCACCCTCCACATCTTCTCCAGCTCTTCTCTGAGCCCTTGGTACTTCACGAGCTTTCCGTGTTCCTTCTTTCAGATGTTCGGAATCATTAGATCTATCACTATGGCAGTTTTCTTCTGTTTATCTACCACCACTATGTGCGGATTGTTAGCCACTAACTTTTTGTCTGTCTGTATCTGGAAGTTTCACTGGATCTTAGCTCAGTCATTCTCTACCACCCTTGAGGGAGTCTCCAGTTTTGACGGGACTTGGAACTTCCAGGCCATATTCGGCACAGATGTTTCTGTATACTATGCCAGCCACTTGGTTATGGTGTTCCATGTATGCCCTGTCTACTAGCATCTTGCATCCTGCTGTTATGTGCTGGATTGTCTCAGGGGCATCTTTACACAGCCTGCATCTGGGGTCTTACCTGATTTGATAGACCCCAGCCTTTATGGATCTTGTGCTCAGAGCTTGTTCCTGTGGTGCCATGATTAAAGCCTCTGTGCTGTCTTTCAGTCCAGCTTTGTCCAGCCACTGGTAGGATTTCTGGATATCAGCCACCTCCTCTATCTGCCGGTGGTACATACTGTGCAGGGTCCTGTCCTCCCATGATGGTTCCTACTCCTCATATTCCTCTTGCTCCTCTTTCTTGAGTTTCTCCTGTCTGACGTATTCAGTTGGGGCCACCTTCCTGATGTATTCATGGATGTTCGTTGTCTCTTCCTGGACTGTGGTGCTGACACTCACTAGTCCCTGGCCTCCTTCCTTCTGCTTAGCATACAGCCTCAGGGTGCTGGACTTGGGGTGAAGCCCTCCATGCATGGTCAGGAGCTTTCTTGTCTTGATGTCAGTGGCTTCTGTCTCCTCCTTTTGCCATCGTATTATCCCAGCAGGGTAACCTGATCATGAGCAGGGCTTAGGTGTGGATAGCCTAGATCTTTTTCTTACCATTCAGCTGACTCCTGCCTGATCCCCTGCAGGTACCTAGTGGTTGCACCTTTCCTAGCAGCCTCTTCATGGTTCCCATATGCCTGTGGGATGCCTAGGTACTTGTAACTGTCCTCTATGTCTGCCATTTTGCCTTCTGGTAGTTCAGTCCGCTCACTTCTGTCTACCTTCCCTCTCTTCGTTAACATCCGACTACACTTCTCCAGTCCGAACAACATTCCGATGTCATAGCTGTATAGCCTGGTGGTGTGGATCAGTGAATTGATGTCTTGTTCACTCTTGGCATACAGTTTGATGTCATCCATATACAGGAGGTGGCTGACAACTGCTCTATTCCATAGTTGGTATCTGTAGCCAGTCTGGTTATTGAGCTCACTGAAAGGGTTCAGGCCTATGCAGAACAGCAGTGGGGACAGGGCATTGGCAGGTACTTGGTAGATCTGTGCAGGACCCCCAAGCACCGAGGTCTCTGGTAGAGGACCCGAGCTTGAAGGATAGACTGCCCATTTGGGCGAGAGGGGATATGTATATATAACGTATATTCAATACTACATTTGAATCTGTGAATAGCCCAAATCAAGCTTGTCCTTTTCACCTTTATAACTAAAAATACATTTCCCAAGTCAGCGCAGTATGATGACAATTATGGAAAAAAAGGAAACTGATTTAATAATATGTACTGGCATTATTGCAAGAGAAGAAGCACAGGAGCTCAATAGATATGTCATATTACAAAACTATGCACTGCAAATTATGTTTTGAGGATCAAGTGTACTTTGCTAGGCCACACCACCTGTAAAAGCCAATATACTAGTTTTGGGCATAGTCAAAGAGAATAGCTTGTCTTGGAAAAAGGAAGAAAACCAATTAAACTCAAGTCATTGTCAAACCGGGCTCAAACAACATATTCTTTCTAGACTATTGTATTTTCAGTGTTGAAATTAAAAAAAAGGTATGGCAATAAATTCTGTTCACACTGAACAGAAAGGAGAGATTAATCTTACACTCCTAAAGCCTCAATTAAAAGAGACTGAACAATCATGTTTCAGACCTCCTTCTCTCTGGAGGATGAGGCAACCTGATAAAAACCTTATATAGACTATGATGCACTGTGTGTGTTTGGATGATGAAGGTGCTCAGAGACAAATTTCAGGTTCATATATTTTTATGAACCGGAGAAACAACAGGAGTTGAATACTGGTATAGTTTTGGATTTGTTTTTTTGTTCGTTTGTTTTTGTTTTGGATTTTTACTGGTTTTACAATTTTTAATTATTTTTTAATGTTTTGTCTTTGAAAAAATTCATGGATGAAGAGTCAAATGTTACCCATCTAACTCTGGACTGGTACACAGAAATTAACAAGTACAGATTTGTTTTCTTTTTCATCATGTTTACATTATATATTCTAATAATCTGCACTAATTCTACTATTCTGTATCTCATCTGGATTCATAAAAACCTCCATGAGCCTATGTACATTTTCATTGCAGCTTTGCTGCTTAACTCTGTTCTTTACAGCACAACTATTTACCCAAAACTTCTGATTGACTTTTTATCTGAAAAACAAGTCACAACATATTCAGTCTGTCTCTTTCAGTTTTTTATGTTTTACACTTTAGTTTTATCAGAATTCCTTCTGTTGGCTGCCATGGCCTATGACAGATATGTGGCTATATGTAAACCTCTGGAATATCAAACTATCATGAGAAAAACCACTGTGAGTATTTTCCTGCTTGTGGCTTGGCTTGTACCTGCTTGTCATATTGCAGTCCAAGCAATAGCGAGTGCTGAAGCTAAACTGTGCGACTTTAATATAAAAGGAATATTTTGTAATAATGCAGTTTACACTCTTCAGTGTGAAAGATCAAAATTAATCACCATCTTTGGTGTGGTCATTGTATTAGATCTCTCAATACTTCCCATGTTCTTTATAGTTTTCACATACACAAAAATATTTATAGTTTCTCACCGAAGTTGTAAAGAAATTAGGAAGAAAACTGCAGAGACTTGTTTACCCCATATGTTAGTTTTAATCAGTTACTCAGTTTTTTTTGTGTATGATGTAAGCATAGCTCGTGTGAAATCAGATTTTCCAAAAACCACACGCATAATAATGACATTACAAATAATGCTCTATCAGCCTCTGCTAAATCCTTTCATTTATGGGCTCAAAATGAAGGAAATTTCTAAACATCTAAAAAATCTGCTTTCTCAGGCCAAAATCATTCCTTGTATTAAAATTGGATGCTAAGGTGAAGTAATTTGTTGTTAAAAGGTTTTGTGCAGTTATTTAAAACAATTGTCTTTCTACATAATCAAATCATTCCAACTTTCAGTCAGAACATTTTTCAGATTAGTATATTGTACATGGCGAAGTATGAGAAAATATGAAATGAAATATCCCAGAATACAAATAGATACTGCATAGTAGATACTACGTATTTACTAGATATTACCTGCCTTGTCTTTCCCTTTGTTCTGCTTGAAATGATCTCTGTTAATTTCTTTGGTAGTAAACTATGCATTCAGTGTAAGCAAGTAGTGTCATATCTGTCTATTTATTTCTGTGCTAACATCAGTTGCATTTCAGTGCAACAGAATTCACAATAAAACTGTTGCCATGTACACACATTCCTGGGGAGATCTTTGCCTAGAAGAACATGGAAGAATATGAAAGTGGTGTTGCATCAGGAAGGGTGCCTGATAAAATTCTGCTGAAGCAAACATGCAAACTGCTGTGGCAACGTCTTGTGAAAAAGTAGCAGTACTGTCAGACAACTCTATAAGCACTAAAGACACATAAAACTGCCTTTACTTCAAAACCATTTTCTAAGCTGCTTCATTCAATCAAAATCTTAATTTTATTACAATGAATATGTCTAACTATATTTACATAATTAAATGTGGTTTATTGTCCTTATATTCATCCATTCAAACATAATAGGTCACATGTTGCTAAAGTTTTACTTTTACTTGTTTTACTTGCTTGTCCTGTTAGAGCAGTTATGTAAATACCTGTATCTTTTTTGTTATAGCAACTTTCTAAGAGTGGGAAAATAGGAGTTAAAACAGGGTGGTGAAAGGTAGTGTTACAGCAATACACTATATTAAAAATGGCGTTTTCTGTAATAGTAAAATATCTAAATAAATTATTAAAATAAAATAAAATAGACATCCAAAAGTACTAAAAGTATAGAGGGTGTGTGCCAGTTTCTAATAATTTTAGGGCTGAATACAATAACGTCAGTTTTATCTGAACCAAAAAGCATGAAATTAGAGGTCTTGTTAACAAGAAGCCAAGATACTTAAACTCCTCCACTGGGGCCAACTTGTCCCAGAATCTACCTGGGGTGGGGCAATCAAGTGGGCACTCAACCTTTCCGGCAGAGAACAGTTTGCAGTGGATGTGGAGGAGCTGATTTTCATAATTTTCAGTTTCACTCAGTCACAAATTGTTCCAATGGAGAAACCTACAGGCAGCCTCTTTAGGCAAGTCCTAAGGAATGTTGTGCAGACTGGAGAAGTGTAGTCAGATGTTAACGAAGAGAGGGAAGGTAGTCAGAACTGAGCGGATTGAACTACCAGAAGGCAAAATGGCAGACGTAGAGGACAGTTACAAGTACCTAGGCATCCCACAGTCATATGTGAACCATGAAGAGGGCTACTAGGAAAGGTGCAACCACTAGGTACCTGCAGAGGATCAGGCAGGAGTCAGCTGAATGGTAAGAATAAGATCTAGGCTATCAACACTTATCCCCCACTCGTGATCAGGTTACGATGCTGGGATAATAAGATGGCCAAAGGAGGAGATAGAAGCTACTGACAATCCAGCACATAACAGCAGGGCAAGAGCAGCAGGCAGGGCATGCATGGAACGCCATAACCAAGTGGCCAGCATAGTATACAGAAATATCTGTGCCCAATATGGCCAGGAAGCCCTGAGGTCAAAATGGGAGATGCCCTCAAGAGTGGTGGAGAATGACTGAGCTAAGATCCTGTGGGACTTCCAGATACAGATAGACAAAAAGCTAGTGACTAACCAACTGGACATAGTGGTGGTAGACAAACAGAAGAAAACGGCCGTAGTCATCGATGTATAGATTCCGAATGACAGCAACATCAGGAAGAAGTCCCCAGAAGTTGATTCTGGTCTTTTGGACATATATATATATATATATATATATATATATATATGGAGAAGTGTAGTCTCTTGGAATCATATCTTAAATCCAGCAGGGAGTCAGCCATGTTGAATTTAAAGTGTTAATTTGGCTGGGGTTTTTTTTGTTACCATTTTCAGGCCTTGTACTATTTCAAAGTCCTTCTAAGGATTTCATCAGATCAACCTGATATTCACTGAGTGGATACCTGATATTCACCTTCGTGATGTTACAATATGAAGCTTTTCATTTTTCATAAACGGCTGTCGTCATGGCGGCATGACAAGTTTTGATAATTTAGCATAGGAAATGACATTGTATCCCTCAATTATACATTAGCAAGTCTGTATGAAGTGATGAACAGTTAGCATTCTGTTAGGTTTATATTGTGGATTGTCATTTATGCTTAGAAATATTTACTCATATATGCTTAGAGTTTTATAATCGATTGCATAATGATAGAGGTCTGATCCTTAGCAGTCTGCAAAGACTCTGTGTGCCTCCCAGAGCACTCTGGCATGCACACACAACTTGGGGTCATGAGAGAGGTCATACCTTCTCTTACTGATTTATGGTAAAGGAGGACACCTACTCTGTATCTGGTTAAGTATAAGAGCCCTTTGTTTAGGTGGACCGCTGCGCTCCTAGCCCCAGCTTTGGGGGAGTCCTCACAGGGTCACATCTTGACCCCACACACACACATACCTACACTATGCACAGACTGGTACCCTTTGTTCACGTGTACGCCTATGTAAGATGTCATATGTTAATGAACGTATGCATATTCAAGTAACCACAATAAAAGGAGTGCTACAGGGAACCTGGCTGAGAGTCCGACGGAGGCCAAGTGGGCGGAACGACACTCGCTTCACTCGGGTCTCCCTCGTGCACGAGTAACATAAAGAACTTTGGTGATTTGCATCTTGCTTTTGCTGTCGTAGTAGAATTGTCTCGTTCCAGCGGTGGGTTTGTGCTAGACAGACCCATCACATTCTTAAACTGAATGATTGAAATCTGCCTGGTGAATGGGAGTGAATGTATCTATCTATCTATCTATCTATCTATCTATCTATCTAGAGAGAGAGAGAGAGAGAGAGAGAGAGAGAGAGGGGAACAACTAAGCTGTAGTGCCTTTTCACTGTGCAATACTTTTTGTTAATAACCAACGGTGCAATAGACTTCCCTTGTATTCTTATTCCTATTTATTCTATTTATCCCTTTTGTATACTCTTTATTTATATATGTCTCTGTATTAATATATGTGTATATATGGTATTCTGCTCACATTCTGTAACTTCTGTCGGTGCTGTGCTCTTTGGAAACCGAATTTCCCAGAGGAACCCACCTGAGGGATTAATAAAGTTTTATCTTATATCCTATATTTTATCTTATATAGAGAGATATTAATGTACACATTAATATCTCTCTATATATATCTCAAACAATGTTTACAGAACCAATCACACATGTGTGATTGGTTCTGTAAACATTGTTTAAGTATCTGATGAAGGCTGGTTGGACCAAATTTTTGTGGTAAGTGAGACTGTGTGTGGGGGTACTATTTTTTCTTCTTCCTACACAACTGCTGTTTATTTAGGTTTGGGGCAGGTTAAAACTACGAAATATTCAGGTGTAATTTTTTTTTAAACTATATAATATCCATGAAATATAGACTGCTAGGTGGTCGGGCAGCATGGTGGCATGGTGATTAGCACTGTCGTCTCCGACCAAGAACACCTGAGTTTTTCAGCAGTCATATCTATTGATCTATTGATTGAATAATTATCAACCTACACAGGGCTGAATAAAAGCTGGTTACTCCACGTGGCTGAGGACTTAAATACACAAAGTAACAAAAGAATGGGGAACAGGTAGGAACACAGCTGGGACAAATCTGACATAACAAGACAAGAAGGAGGAAGGAAGCCTCCTTAGCAAAACTAAGTACACTGAAAACAGGACAAGGTCTGTCAAAATAAAACAGGGAGCATGACAAATACAAGGCAAGGATGAAAACACACGAGCCTAATGCTTGGCACAGGGGTGAGATACAAACATGGTCGCATGACTGACTTGGAGAGACAAAGAGGGCACATGGAACACGGAGACATGAAAATGAGAAACACAGGGAAGACACAGAGACAGAAAACTAAAGAATAAAAACTATAACATAAGCACAAAACTATAACCATAACCAAAACCATGACTGACACTAAACTACGTAATATTGACAAAACTCAAAAACACATGAACACTGGGTCACAGATCCAGTGCCATGATACTGTTCACTGTTCATACATCATCTCCCTCCTAATACTAGAATATCCTATATACTATGGTCATAAAGATATCAACATGATGTACTTGTACATTTATGTGAGTTATGGTTAATAGACTGAAATGCATGCAACAGTTATCAGATAAACTAAAGTTGACCAGATTGATATTTATATCAAGATGGCGCCGGTGAGGTCAGCTGCCGTGCTGGATGCTTTGACCCAACTTTTCCACTTTTTCCTGATATTCGTTACTTTTTGCTCTATCTGCCTTAATCTTGCATGGGCATTATGGAAAACACACAAATTTGTTACAGTAGAGATGCTCTGGTTTCTATTGGTTTATAATATAAACACATTTCATCGTGTTTAACTCCGGAGCCAACCTGGCCAAGGGAGATCCCGAGTGAGAACAAAGGACGCGACTCCAAGTGAAGGCCTCAAGGGAAACAAGCCGGCATCAGGAACAGGCTATGGGCTCGCGCACACCGTGCACCCATACCCAGTATCCTGCTAGCCAATGTTCAATCCATCGAGAACAAGCTTGATGACCTCAGAGCCAGAATTAAGTTCCAGAGAGACATTCGGGATTGCAACCTCCTCTGCTTCAGCGAGACATGGCTGAACCCAGCGATACCGGACTATGCTGTGCAGCCGGCGGGGTTCTCAGAATCAGAATCAGAATCAGAAAGACTTTATTTATCCCCAAGGGGCAATTAACATAAATAAAGTCTTTCTGATTCTGATTCTTTTCAGTTTACCGCATGGACAGGACAATGGAGTCGGGGAAGAAAAGAGGTGGTGGAGTGTGTTTCATGGTGAACAACAGATGGTGCGACAGCACGAACATCTCCCCACTCACACGCTCTTGCTTACCCAATCTGGAACTTTTGATCATTAAATTAATTTCTATCTCCGTCGGGAATTCACTGCAATCATTGCCTGCACTGTTTATTTTCTGCCTCACGCGGACTCGGAAACTGCCTTATGTGAGCTACATGAGGCCCTCACACAACAACAAGCACTTCACCAGGACACCACACTAATTGTTATGGGAGATTTTAACAAAGTAAATCTCAAACAGACATTTCAAAACCTTCACCAGCACATCACCTGCCCCACCAGGGGCACTAGGACATTAGACCACTGCTACACCCCGTTCAAGGACTGCTACAAGGCTCAGCCTCTGTCGGCATTTGGAAAATCGGACCATGCGGCCATCTTCCTTATGCCTGCTTACAAATGAAGGCTAAAGTAGCAAGCACCAATCAGGAGGGAGGTCACACGCTGGAGGGACCACTCAATGACCGCGCTACATGACGCACTGGATGATGCAGGCTGGGACATATTTTGGCGCAGCTCTGATAATAATAATAATAATAATAAATAAATAAAATTGTATTTATATAGCACCTTTTTAGACAGTCACAAAGTGCTGCACATAAGATAACAAATAATAAAAGGTAAAACAGACAATATAAAACATGCAAAAATTAATTTATAATTAATTTATTGGGAAACTAGCGGATGACACAGCAGAAAGAACTATCATCCGAACGTTTCCCAACCAGAAGCTGTGGGTGGATAAAAACATCTGCGACGCTCTGAGATTGCGCACCACTGCCTACAATGAAGGGCTCGTCTCAAGTAATATGAACCAATACAAGGCTGCGTCTTACAACAGACACAGCTTGGTCAGAGAGGCAAAGCAGAGCTACGGGGGGAAACTAGAGTCACAGCTACAACAGTGCGACTCCAGGAGCCTGTGGAAGAGACTGCGTACAATTACGGACTACAAACATCCAGCTTCTCCAATGATGAATGCAGATGCTTTATTGGCTGTTGAGCTGAACATGTTTTATGCTCGCTTCGACGCTGCAGCAATTAAAACAACAAACGCCTGCTAGCGCACAGAGTGCACCGGTGAAGACGCCTTCATCATCACAGAGCATGCCGTGACGAAAGCTTTCAGGAGGGTGAACACCAGGAACGCAGCAGGACCAGATGCAATCCCTGGTCGGGTCCTGAGAGCCTGCGCTGACCAGCTTGCACCGATGTTCACGGGGATCTTCAACCTCTCCCTGGCCAAAGCAGTGGTTCCCACGTGCTTCAAAGAATCCATCATCATCCCTGTCCCAAAGAAACAACAGCCCGCTTGCCACACTATTACCGTCCAGTAGCAATGACCTCAATTGTGATGAAGTGTTTTGAAAGACTGATGAGAGATCATATCACTTCTTCACTTCCTGCCACCATTGACCCACTTTAGTTTGCATACCAGACTAATCGCTCCACAGGCGATGCCATAGCTCACCTGCTCCACACATCCCTGAGTCACTTGGACACTGGCAGAGGCTGTTTGTGGAATACAGTTCAGCATTCAATACAATAATTCCCTCTAAGCTTTTCACCAAGTTGAAGGATCTAGGACTCAGCTCACCACTTTGTCAGTGGATCCTCAACTTCCTCACAGACAGACCCCAGTCAATGAGGGTGGGAAAACAAGTCTCCCTCTCCATCTCACTCAGCACTGGAGTGCCTCAGGGCTGTGTTTTAAGCCCCCTGCTGTACTCACTGTACACTTATGACTGTGTAGCCACATCAGACACCACCTCCATTGTCACGTTTGCTGACAACACTGTTTTTTGGGTCTGCGCTTCCACAGGCCCCGCTAGTTTAGAAACTTATTCCTCATGAAGAAAGCAAGACAATCAGCGATCGATCAATTTTACTTACACAAGGGAGGCCCCAGTCGGTGTCTCAGGAATGCACTCTGAATCCTACCACAGACTGACCCCGACTTAGGCCTCCGCTTGCCGCTTTTTATTGAAAACGGTTACAGTACACACAAGCACCTCCCATTGTAAAACCCCCCTATGGTTACAAAAGACAAGGCACTATGTGTGTATGCGTGTGCACGTGTAAGCACGTGTGTGTGTGTGTGTGTGTGTATGTGTGAGAATGTGTGTGTGTGTGTGTGTGTGTGTGTGTGTGTGTGTGTGTGTGTGTGTGTGTGTGTGTGTGTGTGTGTGTGTATGTGAGAATGTGTTTGGGGGTGCGTTTGTGTGACCTCCTGCCCACCAAAAGGATCATAAAAGCAGGAAGCTTACCACACAAGAAAAAGAACTTTCAGATAGAATGTGCCTATAATAAAACACTTCAGCCTCCCCCACCAACGAAGTGGCTGGAGAGGTGGTCAGAGACAAAGTAATGTCTTTGATCCTATAGTTTGAACTAAGACTTACAAATTTCAGTAACACAATGACAACATTTAACAATTTGACTCCAACACTGTTGTTGTGGGCCTGATCTCTGACAACATCGAGAAGGCCTACCTGGAGGAGATTAGGAACCTGGTGACCTGGTGCCAGGAGAACAACCTCCTCCTTAACATCAGCAAGACTAAGGAGCTGATCGTGGACTTCACTACACAACATGTGAGGAATTATGAGTCTCTGATCATCAATGGCACACCAGTGGAGAGAGCGGACAGTTTCCGGTACCTGGGTGTCCACAGGTCTCAGGACCTGTCATTGTCCTGCCACATTAACACCCTGGTTAAGAAAGCCCGCCAGCGTCTCTTCTTCCTCAGAAGACTTAGAGACTTCCATCTGCCACTGAGGGTGCTTAAAAACTTTTACTCCTGCACCATTGAGAGCGTGCTGACGGGAAACATCTGCACCTGGTTTGGGAACAGCACCAAGCAGGACAGATGAGATCTGCAAGAGTGGTGCGCTCAGCCAAACGCATTATTCGATCAGAGCTTCCTGACCTCCTGTCCATCTACACCAAGCGGTGCAAGACCAAAGCCAGGAAGATTATGATGGACCTCTCCCATCCCAACAATCGACTCTTCTCATTGTTGAGGTCTGGGAAGCGCTTCCGCTCCCTTAAGGCTAAAACAGAGAGAATGAGGAGGAGCTTCTTCCCCCAGGCTATTCGGGCCCTGAACCAGGTGTAGGATTGAACTGTCCCACGCACATCACATCACTGTAGCACTGGACTCTTTCACACACATCTCATCTCCACACGCACTCTGATTTTTCTTTTTGCACACTTCTTATGATTTATATATATTTTTTATTAATAATTTCTTATGTAAACTGTTATTTGCACATCTCGGTGTAAAAAGTTACATCTGTAAATTTTTGTAGTAATCTGTAAATTACTGTCAATTCTTACTGTAATTTCACCTAATGTTATACTGTGTATGGTTGTGTGTGTGGCAAATAAAATTTGAATTTGATTTTTGCAAAGCAACTCTGTATACTGCATGCAAAAATGTAGGTGTATTTCACAAGTCTATAGTGCTCCAGATGCAGTATGTTCAGTTGTGGCACTGGTCAAGTACGTACATCACAACAAGCGGGTATATATTTTGAATACTTCTATAAATCAAGCTTGTCCTGCACTTGACCTTTATTATGAAAAACCTAAATTTCCCAAGTCAGAGCAGTATAATGACAGTTATGGAAAAATGTATTTCATATGTGCAGTGGCATTATTACAAGGCAGGAAGCATGTCCTGAATGAATACATCATATTTTAAAACTTTACACTGGAAAATATGTTTTGAGGACCAAATGTACTTTGCAAGGCCACACTACCTGTAAAGGCCAATACACTAGTTCTGAGCATAAGAGAGCAAAGAGAATAGCTCCTCTTGGAAAAAAGAAGAAAATCAAGTTAACTCAATCATTGTCAAACTGGGCTCAAACAATATATTCTTCCTTGACTACTGAAATTCCAGTGTTGAAATTAAACATAAGATATGATAAATAATTCAGTTCACACTGAACAGAAAGGAGAGATTAACTGTACACTCCTAAAGCCTTAATTACAAGAGACTGAACAATCATCTTTCAGACCTCCTTCTCTCTTGAGGATGAGGCAAACTGATAAAAACCTTAAAGAGACTCAAATGATACACTTTGTGTGTTTGGTGGATGAAGGTGCTCAGAGACAGATTTTAAGTTTAGATCTTTTTATGAACTGGAGACACAACAGCAGGTGAATACTGGTATAGTTTTGTTTTTGTTTGTTTTTCTTTTTGTTTTGGATTTTTACTTTACAAGTTCGGTATTTTTTATGTTTCGTCTTTGCAAAGATTCATGGATGAAGAGTCAAATGTTACATATCTAACTCTGGACTGGTACACAGAAATTAACAAGTACAGATATGTTTTCTTTTTCATTATGTTTACATTATATATTCTAATAATCTGCACTAATTCTACTATTCTGTATCTCATCTGGATTCATAAAAACCTCCATGAGCCTATGTACATTTTCATTGCAGCTTTGCTACTTAACTCTGTTCTTTACAGCACAACTATGTACCCAAAACTTCTGATTGACTTTTTATCTGAAAAACAAGTCACAACATATTCCGCCTGTCTCTTTCAGTTTTTTATGTTTTACACTCTAGGTTGTTCAGAGTTCCTTCTGTTGGCTGCCATGGCCTATGACAGATATGTGGCTATATGTAAACCTCTGGAATATCAAACTATCATGAGAAAAACCACTGTGAGTATTTTCCTGGTTGTGGCTTGGCTTGTACCTGCTTGTCATATTGCTGTCCAAGCAATAGCGAGTGCTGAAGCTAAACTGTGTGACTCTAATATAAAAGGAATATTTTGTAACAATGCAGTTTACACTCTTCAGTGTGAAAGATCAAGATTAATTACCATCTTTGGTGTGTTCCTTCTAATTGATCTTGCAATACTTCCTATGCTCTTCATAGTTTATACATACACAAAAATATTTATAGTTTCTCATCGAAGTTGTAAAGAAATTAGGAAGAAAACTGCAGAGACTTGTTTACCTCACATGTTAGTTTTAATCAGTTACTCTATGTTTTTTGTGTATGATATAAGCATAGCTCGTGTGAAATCAGATTTTCCAAAAACCACACGCATAATAATGACATTACAAATAATGCTCTATCAGCCTCTGCTAAATCCTTTCATTTATGGGCTTAAAATGAAGGAAATTTCTAAACATCTAAAAAATCTGCTTTCTCAGGCCAAAATCATTCCTTGTATTAAAACTTAATGCTAAGTTGAAGTAATTTTGTCCTTAAAAGGTTTTGTGCAGTTATTTAAAACAATTGTCATTTTACATAATCAAATCATTCCAACTTTCAGTCAGAACATTTTTCATATTAGTACATTATATCTGGGGAAGTACAAGAAAATATGAAGTGAAATAGCCCAGAGTACTAATAGATACTGCGTAGTAGATACTACATATAGTAGATATTGCCTGCCTTGTGTTTCCCTTTATGCTGCCTATGGTTTGATGGAAATGATCTCTGTAAATTTCTTTGTAATAAACTTTTACAGGTGTGTGACACACCCTTTCAGATTCACCATTAACCTTCATATTTCTGCATCATGCTTGTGCATATCATAAACACTTTGTATAAGAGTAACTGACGACCTAGTGGATTATTTAGATTTGCAATACAGTGGGGAAACCAATATGCATTCAGTGTAAGCATGAAGTGTCATTTCTGTCTATTTGTTTCTGTGCTAACATCAGTTGCATTTCAGTCCAAGTGAATTCACAATAAAACTGTTGCCATGTACACACATTCCTGGTTTTATTGTCTGACATCTGGCCAGAGTGGCTCCATAGCAAAGGGGTTTATACTTTTGGCTGTTAAGTGAAAGTTCCCTGGTTTGAACCTGAAAGATCCCACAAAGAGAAACAAATCTCTGTGGTGTTGCATCAGGAGGGGTGTCTGATAAAAATCTGCTGAAGCAAACTGCTATGGCAACCTCTTGTGAAAAAGTAGCTTTACTGTCAGACAACTCTATAAACATGAAACCCACATAAAACCACCTTTACTTCAAAACCATTTTCTAACCTGCTTCTCTTCAATCACAAACTTAATTTTATAACACTGAATATGTTTAGAGATGGGCAGTAATCTGATTCCTTTTTTTCAAGAAATTAGTAAAGTAAGGGATTGCTATTGCAAAAAAGGTAATTAGATTACTGTTACTTTCCTGTACTAAGCACGCTGCATTACTGCGTTACTAAACCGTGATTTTGTTTGCGAGAGTGACGTAAGCACGACAATGACGTAAGCGTGTGCAATGTCTGTGGTAACAGAGGTGTGCAGATCAACAATGGATAATGACTGTACAGCTTTTAAAGCGTGGAAGTACTGACCTTACTTTGAGTTGGATTCCGTAAAAAGTGACACAAATATTAGTGTCCGCTGTACACTGTGTGGGAAGAAAACTTCTTTTTACCGTGAAAAAAACCCCTAAACTTCTGAGAAAGCACCAGGTACGCTGCCACGGGAATGTGAAATTCACAGAGAAACTCCCGGATCCTTCCACTGACATCACTGCTGCGGTACACCTGGACCAGGGCAAACCTCCACCCGCCCCACTCCTGCTAAACAGATGAAAATAGATTTAAGAGCAACAGGACTTAGTGCCACTGAGTCTTTTATTTTATTTATTTTCTGCTGTGCTTTACTTGCATCTATTTGAAAGAGTGAGTGCACATGTTTTTTGCACACACAAAAAACGATTTTATTTTACATGCTGGAATATGCAGAAAATAGGTTTACATGTTAAACAAATTTCTTCCAGTCAGAGAATGTTGCATATAATTTAATTTTTGCTTGATGCATAAAGTTAAAAGATTAAAACTAATAAAACCAGTTTTAAAAAGAGACTTTTTCATTTGATTACATTTTATATGATGGATTATGCAGAAAAAGTAGAATTGGGCTGAAAGATCTATTGCTTTATTACCTATTTAGGTTTTGTATCATGTTTTTAGAAAGTAACTAAGTAACTAATTACTTTTGAAAATACGTAATCAGTAAAGTAATGGGATTACTCTTTTTTCAAGTAACTTGACCAACACTGAATATGTCTACGTATATTTACATAATTAAATGTGGTTTATTATTCTTATATTCATCCATTCAAACATTATAAGTGACATCTTTCTAAAGTTTTCTATTACTTGCTTGTCCTGCTATAGCACTACTGCAATACCTGTATCATTTTTGTTATACCAACTTTCTATGAGTGGGAAAATAAGAGTTACAATAGAGTGGTGGAAGGCTGTGTTATAGCAATACGCTATTTAAAAAATTACATTTTCTTGAATAGTAAAACATCTAAATCAATTACTAAAATAAAAATAAAATAAACATCCAAAAGTATTAAAAGTAGAGAGGGTGTCAGCCAATTATTGAATAAAATAACCTCAGTTTTATCTGAACCATGAAGCACGAAATTAGAGGTCTTGTTAACAAGAAGCCAAGATACTCCTCCTCCACTTGGGGCAGCAACTTGTCCCAGACTCAACCTGAGCACTCAAGTTGGGCACTCAACCTTTCTGGCAGAGGACAGCTTGCAGTGGATATGCAGGTGCTGATTTGCATAATTTTCGCTTCACACTTAGTCACAAATTGTTCCACTGCAAGCTGGAGAAACATCCACCCCTTGCTAAGGTGGGCCGCAACAACAAGCCCGCAGGCTCTGCCAGCAGCCGGAAATGCCTAATCAGACCAAGGCCTGGGCCCAGAGACCACACCTGGGGTGGCCTGAGATGTTATAGAGAGGTGGAGTGTAAGAGCTGACCTGACACATAGACATAGATAAACAGGCATAAGTACATACAAACTGCATTCCCACCCTCATGCACACATATACAAATACTCAGCACTCACCCAGCATGGACACACAGAGAAATGAACACAGTATACACACTTACACTCCCCAAACATACTCTATACTCCCAGGTCCAGGCACCAGCACCCCCCAGAGAGCCAATCGATCCCAGACCCAAGAGATTGTGCCCTTCATTTTGAGGTGGAGATGAGCAGACCGCCCCCGGTCCTGCATCAGCAGGGAGGCTGACCAGCCCAGACACCGATGGAAACTGACAAGCAAAGGCTCACACTCTTGCCCAGCTGCTTGAAGAGATAAACCAGAGAAATAGAAGGCAGGAGAATAAACCAGCTGTTCTCCACAGAACCAGACAAGGTTTACTCTCAGTGGCAGGGGGGAAATATGACAGCAGCACGACCAAGGCTGGAGATGGAGCAATACTGGAAGAGCATATGGGAGAAGGACGGAACCCATAACAACAATGCTCAGTGGCTAGTTGATCTGAGAGCAGACTACAGCAACCTCTCTGAACAGGGGCCAGTTACCATCATAGTGGCAGATATCCAAGAAAGGGTTTCCAGTATGAAGAGTTGGACAGTAAGTAAGTACGTAAAATTTTATTTATATAGCACCTTTCAAGGTAAAAATCACAAAGGTCTTCACAGAGAAGCTAAAACAAAAATCAACTGAAAAGCAAGTTTAAAAAGATGAGTATCTAGCTGTTTTTTTTAAAAAAGAGACCACTGAGTCCACATATCTCAAGCTCAAAGGGAGAGAGTTCCACAGTCTGGGGGCAACTGTTATAAAAGCTCTGTCACCTTTCAGCCTCGTGTGATGGACAACCAGCAAGCCCTGACCACATGACCTCAGGGACCTGCTGAGGATGTGTGGATGTAAAAGATCACTGATTAATGTTGATGGTTATCCATGCAGAGCCCTGAATGTCGAAGTTGAAGAAAGTTATCAGCCATCCAACCTCTAATGGAGTCCATGCATCTATGCAAAAACTGTAGTTTGGAGACATCTTGGGGCTTAAAGGAGATATATAACTGAATATCATCTGCATAGCAGTGATAGGAAATGTCCTTAAAAGTGCTCAATAAGTGCTGAAGAAGGGGTATATACAACAGAAACAATAAAGGCCCCAAAATGGAACCTTGTGGCACACCATAGGCCAGAAAAGTAGAGGAGGACCTATACTTTGAAGTAGCCAGTGAAAAGTATTGTTCACGCAAGATGCGAACCAGCCTGATATACCCACCCAGTGTTTCAGCCTATCTAGCACAATGTGATGGTCCACAGCATCAAAGGCAGAGGTCAGGTCCAACATCAGCAAAACAGAGCATTCTCCTGTCATTGGACACTCTAAGAAGTGCAGTTTCAGTAGAGTGAGCTCTACAAAAGGCAGACAGGAGTTTATCCAGAATGCTGTATTCATCTAAAACAGCTATACGTTGCTTATCCACAACCTTTTCTAAAATCTTAGGAATGAATAGTAATTTTGAAATTGGTCTGTAGCTACTAAGAAGAGAAGCGTCAAGCTTAGTTTTTTTTAACAGTGGGTGAATGACAGCATTCTTGCAATAAACAGGGACCTAACCAGAAACCAATAAAGTGTTGATAATTGTAAGCACACAGGGACCGATAGGTTGAAAGATAAAGATACAACAAAGATACAGGTAAAATATCAAGAGAGCCACTGGTAAAAATCTTTCTAAAATAACAGGCCTAGCTTGAGTTAGAGCAGACAACAGAGACACAGAAGGAGAGATATTGTTCCTCACATTACTGAGTTTTCCAACGAATAAAGAAATAATTTTTTCATAACCTTCATTTAATGAAACTGCGACAGCAGGTGGAGCAGGAGCAACAATATCTCTAATGGTGTCAAAAAATACCTTGGGGTTACCTCTGCTCTTAGAAACTAGGTCTGAGAAATAGGCAGCCCTCGCATCTTGAACTGAAGTGTTAAAAGAAACTAAAAGATCATTTAAATAAAGGACATGGACATGCAAACGTGTTTTCCTCCATAAATGCTCAACTTTACGGCAGCAACGCTTTAAACAGCGAATGCTGTCATTTATCCAGGGGGACAACTTTGAAACCGGAGCTAGTCTGGATATGACAGGACAAACATTGTCTAAAATAGAAAGACAAGAATTATTAAAAAGATTTGTTAGAAGATGAACATGGTTATAAGGAGGTAAAACTGAACAAAAGCATCAGAACATTTAACAGCAGTAGTGGCATTTAAGATGCGATAGCTAACCACATGATGAACAGGAGAGAGGGACAGATGGAAAAACAAGTTACAATAAAAAATGCCCTCAGGACAAATAAAATCAATGTTTAAACCTAAAGTTAAAACAAGGTCCAGTGTGTGTCCTTTGGTATTTGTGGGACGAGACACATGCTGTGTAAAATGGAAAGACTCCATGACGCTAAGGAAACCTCTGGCAAAGAGGTCAGAATCATCATCAATGTGTATATTAAAATCCCCTACTATAACCAGTCTGGACAGCTTGAAGGAGGAGGATAAAAATTCACCGAACTCCTTTAAAAACATGCTATTTAGGCCAGGTGGACGATACACTATAGCACAGTAAAATGTATCTTTATTTCCAACTCTAACCAGCTGTATTTCAAATGATGAAAAGTGTCCGACCATTGATGCATGACAGTAAAACTGGCTTCCAAACACCGCAGCGAGACCTCCTCAACCAGACCTCCGAGGCTGGTTGATGAAGGACTAACCACCCAGGCAATGTTTGATGAGGGATGAATAGTCACAATTGCGCTGCCAAATTTCAGTTAAAAATAAGAAATTCAGGTTTTTGGAAAGAATAAAATCATTCAGCAAGAATGTTTTATTAGTCATTGATAGGATGTTTTAAAGCGCCATGCTCAACGAGGTAGAAGTCAAATCAGTAACAGTAGTGGCTCGATTTAGGGGATGTAGAAACTGAGAGTTTGATCCGTGACGCCCCTAAAATCCACTCACCGCAGGGATGGAAGGCCAAACTGGAGAGTCTGGATGAACACTCCTGAAGTAGGGCCATCTCATAGAGCCAGGTACAGCTAGTCCCTGCTTCCAGAACAGTCCAGAACAGGTGTCCAGAGTTTCACCTGGACACCTGCTCTTTTTCCTCCCCTCCTCCGTGATTTGCCTAGACCCAGGCACCACTGATGATGCCTGATGAAGATCAAGACACCGGTGTGTTGGTGTCGGCAGTTGAGGATGGAAAATACCGCAGCAGGATGAGGTATCTTGACCAAACATAGAGGATCGGATGGATAACAGCGTCAGGCAATCGTAGACTAAGGCAGCCAACGCATCAGTGACAAAAAGCGAAAGTAAAAAGGCTGAGGAAAACAGCACAGAGAAACCTCCAAAAGTTGATTTTATTCATCTGGACGTAGCGTTTTCAGTGGGAGAAACGTTTCGTCACTCATCCAAGTGACTTCTTCAGTCTCAGCTGACTGCAGGTTTCCCCAATCTTATGAACAGTACATTTGCATAATGACTGAAACCAGCCCACTGAATGAACAATGGGCTGGGAGGTCAGTTACTTCATCATAGTTATGCAAATTCTCATGACCATTGATCAACAACCACTGATCAACAACCACTGATCAAAGCACAGAGAAACCATGGCCGGCAGCTGCAAAGCCAAACACAGGCACCATCATATTGGAACAGCACCAGGGCCCGACATGGCCCCTACAGGCTGAAGAAGCTGACTGCGCTCCATTAGCGTCTGGCAGCACAAATGAACCAGCTGCTAGTTGATGAGAGACACCCAGAATGGCTAACTGAAGGCCGGACAGTCCTGGTCCCAAAGGACCCCCAGAAAGGGATTGGGCCCATCCTACTACCAGCCAATAACTTGTCTCAGTACCACATGGAAGCTCCTGTCAGGTGTCATAAAGGCTAAGATGAGCAGGTACATGGATCAATACATGAGCGGGGCACAGAAAGGGATTGGCAAGATTACCAGAGGCGCAAAACACCAACTACTGGTAGATCGAGCAGTTGCCTGAGACTGCAAGACTAGCCTGACCAACCTGCACACTTTCCTGATTGAGTACAAAAAGGCCAATGCCTCAATGCCCCACAGCTGGATCCTGGAATGCTTAGAATTGTACAAGATCAACAGGACCAAGAACCTTCATCAGGCAACTCAATAGGGATGTGGCATGCACCACTAGAGGCCAACTTCAAGCCCATAGCCATCATGTGCAGGATCTACCAAGAGATGCGCTGTCCCCACTACTTTTCTGCATAGGCCTGAACCTCCTCAGTGAGATCATTAACAAGACTGGCTACGGATACTGACTACGGAATAGAGCAGTTGTCAGCCACCTCCTCTACAGGGATGACATCAAGCTGTATGCCAAGAGTGAACGAGACATCAATTCACTGATGTAAGATGTTTAAGATGGCGCCGAGTATGGCAGCCTCGTCGCGAGCTCCCCCAAGCAACAGCTGTTTTTTGTGTTTAATTTTACTTTTTCTTTATTTTTTCACGAGTAGCACATGTCTCCTTGTGTACGACCGACAAACCTTACTGGACATAAAAGATGGACTTTCTCATCACTTTCCGGAGTTCAAGTTTTGCAACACGGACCCTCCGTTTGCAGACCCCCCATTCATCTCACCTGAGACGCCTTTGTTCTGGGCCCGTGGAGGCCGCAAACGCCGACGCAGAGGGAGAAGATCTGGCGTTCTGGTTCGACTGAGACGGCGCACTAACAGACCACCGTTACCCAGTTTATTACTGGCTAATGTGCAGTCTCTGGAGAACAAGCTGTGCGAGCTTCGGGCACGGATCTCATTCCAGCGAGAGATGCGGGACTGCTGCGTGATCTGCCTTACAGAAACCTGGCTATCGGACAAAGTACCGGACTCCGCAATACAACTACCGGGGTTCTCTGTGCACCGCGCGGACAGGTCACAGGAGCTTACTGGGAAAAGCAGAGGCGGTGGTGTATGTTTCATGATCAACAACAGCTGGTGTGATTATGCGAACGTGCACCCGGTCAAATCTTTCTGCTCACCGGACCTGGAGTACCTGATGATTAAGTGCCGGCCATTCTGGCTACCGAGGGAATTCACAGCAGTGATTATTACGGCGGTTTACATTCCCCCACAAGCCGACACTGACCGAGCACTCAGGGAACTGTACAGCGCAATCAGCAGTGAGGAAACCGCACACCCAGAGGCGGCGTTTATCACGACCGGGGACTTTAATAAGGGTAACCTGAAGAAAGTCTCACAAAAACTACACCAACACATCCATTTCAGCACTCGTGGAGACCGGCTTCTTGACCACTGCTACACCTCTTTCCGGGATGCATACAAAGCCCTCCCCCGCGCCCCATTCGGCCAATCAGATCACCGCTCCATCCTGCTCCTGCCCGCCTACAGGCAGAAGCTGAAACAGGAAGCTCCAACCCTGAGGGCGGTGCACCGTTGGTCGGACCAATCGGAGTCTACGCTGCGGGACTGTTTTGATCACGCGGACTGGGAAATGTTTCACGTGGCTGCTAAAGACATTGATGAGTACACAGACTCAGCCTGCGGATTTATCAGAAAATGCGTGGAAGATGTCGTCCCATCCAGAACAGTTAAATCCTTCCCAAATCAAAAACCCTGGATTAACGGAGATGTTCGCACAGCACTGGCGGCACGGAGCACCGCTTTTGCCTCCGCGAACACATCGGACTACAAACACGCACATTACCAACTCCGGAAGACGATCAAAGCAGCCAAACGTGAGTACAGGGACAAGGTGGAGCAACATTTTGACAACCCTCGGAGTATGTGGCAGGGACTAAACACGATCACAGACTTTAGAGGGAAAACCAGCACACCGCAGACCACGGCCTCTCTGTGTGAGGATCTAAACGTATTCTACGCTAGATTCGACACAGCGAACACCACGAGACCGGACAGTGTGCGCACCGCGGATGACGTCAGTGCGCACACTGTGTCTGAGGAGGATGTGCGGAAGTGCTTCAGGAGGGTGAACGCACGCAAAGCTACTGGTCCGGACGGGATTCCCGGCCGCGTCCTCAAGTCATGCGCGGCTCAGCTGGCTGGAGTGTTTACACACATCTTCAACCTTTCCCTCTCTCTGTCTGTAGTCCCAGCCTGCTTCAAAATGGCCACCATCGTCCCTGTACCCAAATCCTCCACCATCTCCTCATTGAACGACTGGCGACCCGTAGCCCTGACCCCCATCGTGAGCAAATGCTTCGAGAAGCTGGTCAGGGACTTCATCTGCTCTGCACTACCCGACTCACTGGACCCTCTACAGTTCGCATACCGCCACAACAGGTCCACTGATGATGCCATAGCCCTGACACTCCATGCTGCCCTGTCACACCTGGAGAAGAGAGACACGTATGTGAGAATGCTGTTTGTAGATTACAGCTCAGCATTCAACACCATCGTTCCCTCGAAGCTGGACAGGAAACTGCAGGATCTAGGACTGAGCAGCTCCCTCGGCAGCTGGATCCTTAACTTCCTGTCTGACAGACGCCAAGTGGTCAGACTGGGCAGCACCACCTCATCCCCCATCACACTGAACACTGGTGCTCCACAGGGGTGTGTACTGAGCCCTCTCCTGTACTCACTCTACACCTACGACTGCACGGCCACTAGAAACTCCAACATCATTGTGAAGTTTGCGGACGACACTACAGTGGTGGGTCTTATCACCAACGGTGATGAGACGGCCTACAGGGAGGAGGTCAGCGCCCTGACCCACTGGTGTCAAGACAACCATCTCACCCTCAACGTCGCAAAGACAAAGGAGTTGATAGTGGACTTCCGGAGGTGCAGAGGAGTACACACCCCCATCACCATCAACGGCGCCGCTGTGGAGAGAGTGAGCAGCTTCCGCTTCCTTGGTGTACATCTGGCTGAGGATCTTACGTGGTCAGTACACATAAACAAAACAGTGAAGAAGGCGCAGCAGCACCTCTTCTTTCTCAGGAGACTGAAAAGATTCGGCATGAGCCCCCGCATCCTCAGGACCTTCTATCGCTGTGCCATTGAGAGCATCCTCACTGGATGCATCACCACCTGGTACGGCAACAGCACCGCTCACAACCGCAAAGCTCTCCAGAGAGTAGTGCGGTGTGCTGAACGGATAATTGGAGGTGAGCTTCCCTCCCTCCAAGACATCTACAGGAAGCGGTGCCTGAGGAAAGCGGGGAGGATCATCAAGGACTCCAGTCACCCCAGCCATAAACTGTTCAGACTACTTCCATCAGGAAGGAGGTTCTGCAGCATCCGGTCCCATACCAGCAGACTGAGAGACAGCTTTTTCCATCAGGCCATCAGACTGCTGAACACTTCATAGACACCTCACCCTCACTACTGGAACTTCAACATTATGCACTCCATACTGTATATAAATACCACTGTTTTGCACATACCAACCTCTGTATATTTTATATATTTTATTTTATTGTTTACTTTATTTCATTTGTAGAACATGTATATACATACTATATACACACTCAAACACACACACGTAGAAAAACATATTTAGTATACACATTCAGTAATGTATATACCTTTACATATTGTACATATATTTATTACTTTTTAGATTAGCCATTTTTATATTTTGCTTGTTTTACATTATTGTATTTTGCACAACTCTGTTGCTTGTGAAGCTCGCACACAAGAATTTCACTCACATGTACTGTACCAGTGTACCTGCACATGTGATGTGACAATAAAAGTGATTTGATTTGATTTGATTTGATTTGATCCACACCACCAGGATATACAGCTATGACATCGGAATGTCATTCAGACAGGAGAAGTGTAGTCGGATGTTCTGTCCTCACTAGATGTGGGTGTGATTTAGCTTATCCAGTTTGACAGACAGTGAACAGAATGAGAAGAAGAGAATGCTTCAGATTCTTCTTTACTTCAAACTGCATCTCCAGTTTACATGCCATGTTACTTAAGGCTTCTTATACATGGTATCCCTTATCCATTTTCATTGTCTCTCCTTTCTCTTTTCTTTTGTAAAACTAAATAAACACAAAACAGATAATTACCTTCTCATTCACTGAGCATACATAATGTACTAATTGAAACTTAGTTTTAATGACAACCAGCAAAAACATAAATCTTAAGGTTGCCTAAATTAAACATAAACATCACCTTCAGTTAACTAGAATTATTGCTCATAGCAAGTTAGCAAACACATGCTAATATACAGTCGCTAGCACACAAATAGCTTTACAAATGAGTAATGACCACACAGCTGAAATAGTAACTCAGTATTCTCACATTACACATGCATCACAAATCAGATAGTTAAGGTTATAATATGTAATGGAAACTTACAGGCATGCGTGGGCAAAGGTTTCACCTCCACTGAGCACTTGTAGCAAACTAGCTGGGCATAACAACTTCCCAAGTACCAACTGTGGCCACAAGAGGGTGCCAAATCATACAAACAAAAGCATATTAACACATTAAAGTTATAACAACACACTCCCCGCTTGGTATAAATTATTTTATACCACTACTTCTTTTACTTTACTGTTTAGTTTCCTGTATACCTCAGTCTTTCTTTGTAGTTTCCTTGGGGAACAGAAGGATGAGCCGAGAAACTGGACGTAGGTAAAGGTGTACCTTGTTTCACAACCCTAACCTCCACCTTTCTGATTTTATTATCCTGACTAGGGATGTTCTTAACAATGAGACCAATAGGCCATTCATTTCGCTTGGTTTGGTCATCCTTCAGTAAAACAATGTCTCCGACTTGCATGTCCCGTTTGTCATTGATCCACTTCTTTCTGGACTGCAGTGTTGTCAAATATTCTTGTCGCCATCGTTTCCAAAAGATTCCGGCTAGACATTGGACATGCCGCCACTGTTTCTTGTATAGGTCTTTCAAGTCAAACACCCCTTCGGGAGCAGACACAACGTTTGCCTTCTGAGTAAGAAGCATTGCTGGTGTCAAGACTGTCGGTGACTCTGGATCTGTACTCACCGGAACCAATGGATGAGCATTGATAATTGCCATCACTTCTGCCATCAAGGTGACAAGGACTTCATGAGAAAGACAAGTAGGCCCCGACTGCAGCAGCATGGCATCTAAGATCCGACGAGCAACACCAATCATTCTTTCCTATGAGCCTCCCATATGGGATGAGTGTGATGCATTTAAGGTCCATGAGCACCCTTCATTACTAAGGTAATTTCGGACCTCTAAGTCATCTGTAAAGATCCTTAACTCTCTACAGAGTAGAACCAAAAAAGTTGGTTCCACGGTCAGACCTGAGGACCTTGGAAGGTCCTCGTATGGCAAAAAACCTTCTTAAGGCGTTAATAAAGCTTGAGGTGGACATGGATTCAATCACCTCTATATGCACTGCTCGTGTTCCTAGGCACGTAAACAACACTGCCCATTGCTTGTTTTCTGCTGTGCCTCCTCTCGTTCGTCGTGACACTACGCTCCATGGTCCAAAGACATCTAGACCAACTCTGGTGAACAGGGGTTCTATGGAAAGCCTATCCTCAGGCAAGTCAGACATATTTTGCTCTTGAGGCTTTCCTCTGAGTTTGCGGCATATGACACATCCATAGATCAAGCTAGAAACCAGCTTTCTTGCGCCAATTATCCACAAACCGGCTGAGCGAATTGCCCCCTCAGTTAAGTGGCGACCTTGGTGGGCAACTTCCTGGTGATGATGTCTTACTAACAAAGTTGTCACATGGTGTCTCTTGGGGAGTATGACTGGGTGTTTTTCATCATATGGAAGATCAGCTGAAGAGAGCCGTCCACCTACTCTAAGCACTCCATCCTGATCAATAAAGGGGTTCAACCTCCACAGAGGACTTGTTTTGGAAATTTGTTTCCCTCTCTCCAATTGTTTCACTTCTTCCGTGAATGCTAACTGTTGAACACTCCAGATCACTCTAAATTTTGCCTGTGTTTGTGGATTTTGAGGGTCTTGTTTTGAAAGCCTGGACCAGTCTCTTGCCACACTGATGAGCTTCGCCATTCCATTTATCAGAGTTTTCCATGAGGAGAACCGTTCAAATCTCTGTGGACTGAGAGGTCTATCAGTAGCCTTAGTTGTCAGGGTGCTGACTTCTGGGTGAATTTCTGCATCGTGCTGTGGTTCAACAAGGTCAAACTTACTTAATGTCACTGATGGGGATACCTGTTGTTGGACCTGCTTTAGGAACTGAGGACCAGTGAACCAGCTTGTTTTGTGCAGGAGACTTGCTGCAGTCGGCCTTGTTGCGATGTCAGCTGGGTTGTTCTCTGTTGCAACATAATTCCACTGCGTGCATGTAGTGGACTTCCTAATTCTGGAGACTCTGTTGGACACGTAGATGTAAAACCTTCGCGAAGTATTATAGATATAGCCTAACACAATCTTGCTGTCTGTTTAATACCTTACGGCATGCAGCTCAAGGTCCATCTCCTGACAAATGAGCTCTGCCACCTCTACAGCAAGAACTGCAGCACACAGCTCCAATCGGGGGATGGTATGTGCAGGCTTGGGTGCTAGCTTGGATTTACCCATGACAAACCCGATGAAGCACTGTCCTTGTCTATCAATAGCTCATATGTAGGCAACTGCTGCAATAGCCATTGACGAGGCATCTGAGAAGACACAAAGCTCTTGGTGCTGCATGGAGGACAGAGAAGATGGAATATAAGGCCTGGGTATGTGCAGAAGTTCTACCTCTGACAGGGAGTCTTTCCATGCATTCCATTGTCTTTCTTTGGCAGGTGGAAGAGGATCATCCCATTCACATGGTTCTGTGGTAAGTTCTCCGATGAGGGCTTTGCCTTGGACAGTGATGGGAGCAATAAACCCTAACGGGTCATACAAGCTGTTGACTGTAGAGAGTATGCCTCGCTTAGTGAAGGGTCTTTCTTCCTTGGAAACTTGGAAGGTGAAAGAATCTGATTCAAGACTCCAGCTCAGTCCAAGGCTACGCTGAACAGGAATATGTAATGGAAACTTACAGGCATGCGTGGGCAAAGGTTTCACCTCCACTGAGCACTTGTAGCAACTAGCTGGGCATAACAACTTCCCAAGTACCAACTGTGGCCACAAGAGGGTGCCAAATCATACAAACAAATGCATATTAACACATTAAAGTCAACATCAACAACACACGGATGATAACAAAGCGAGGGAAGCAGTCAAAATTGAGGGGAACTACCAGAAGGCAACATAGTGGTGGTATTGTTGTGGAAGTTTTCCATTTAAATAAAGCCTGCAGACAAGCGGTGAGCGGTAGCTAACATTCTTTATTCACAAAACAAAGAACAGAAAACCAAGAGTCTCCATGAGCCTAGTATGGCTCTTAGTTAAATACCTTCTCCAGGAACAAAAGGCAGTACACAGCTGTTTCACACCTTAAGGTTCACACTCCCTTGCTACCTCCCAGAGTCCTCGAAGAGACAAAAGATTCTTCCTGTGGAGTTGTCTGCTTCCCCCAACTTCCTTACCAGACCCCCACCATCTGTCTAACTTTATGAGTGTGAGACATGCTAAAATCCAGTGGCACCAAGGCATTATACAATAAAATAATGTGATTAATACATAAATAAAAGAAATTCCTATACAGTAGACAAACGGAAGAAAACGGCCGTAGTGATAGATGTAGTGGTTCCGAATGACAGCAACACAAGGAAGAAGGAACATGAGAAGCTTGAGAAGTACCAAGGGTTCAGAGAAGATTTCGAGGGAATCTGGAGGGTGAAGTTAACAGTCTTCCCAGTGGTAATTGGAGCACTAGGGGCCACTGGAACAACATCAGAGACCTCTGTCCAGAAGAGCGCAGTCCTAGGAACAGCTAAAATACTGCGCAGGAAGTTTTCAGTTGCAAAATTGTGATTTTTCAGAAAATACATGCGTTGTTATGGTTGCTATGCAATTAACTCAGAGTGTGCACTTGTCCTTTCTGAATTTTCTCTTCATGTCTGAACAACTTGTTGCTACTCGCTCAATTTCCACTCAACCCCCACAAATTATACATCAAAACGTAGGTATTTTTGCTGGCTTTCAGAAAATGTCACTATCATTGTTGTGGGACTTATAGATTTTTTGCAAATCTCCTCAGAGTAACAGAAAGTCTCAAAACTCTCCATAGAAACTCAATGGAGAGTTTCTTCAAAATCACTGCTGGAATTCTCTAATGAGAGGCATTTTCAAATCGTCATATCTCCTTAACGAAACAAAGTTGAGACATGACGCTTGTGCCAATATATCTTCAGGCATTCCTGATGCTCACAATTCAAGAATTTTTTCCTCACCTATTACCGTTTGGCCATGAATTAGACTTGTTTGAGGGTAGGAAATTTGTCCCTCGCTCAGATTTCTTCAGATTTCAAACTCTGGAAATGAACCACTTTTTTCTCTCGTCATATCTTTTTGATGGATTTCCACAGAGACTTGAAAATTTCCATGACTGTTCACCAAAGCCTGCTGTTTCTTACGGCGAAAGAATGATTTTGATGCTCCATATAGATTTAGAGTTACAAAACGTTGTTTGAGGGCAAGTCAAGGCAGTTTTGCTTCGCCTCTACTCAGTTACAGTGTATTACAAGTCATATATCTTCAATAATTTATATTTTATCTCTGAATTATGAAGACCTGCAGATTCCCCCATCTCTTCTGAACAAAACGGTGTCAGAATGAGCATTATAGCCCCTACGGTTAGGAAATTATAGCCATTTGTTCGAGGGGAATCATGAATGTGAGAAATACACTGAAGAAAACTCATACTTCTCTCTGTGTCTGTGTGTGTAAGTGCTGATTATAGCAGGTGCAGCCAATTTAGCTGACCTAGATATACCAAGCCCAGACTCTTAACAGCCCCTGTACACTTTGCTCTATGTGTATGTGTGTGTGTGTATATCAATATTTCTCCCATGTTAAAGTATTACTCCTCCATAATAGTATTTGTGCTAAATCAAAGTACTTCTACTACATCTTAGTACTTCTGCTCAATCATAGTATTTTTGAAAAATCATGGTATTTGCACCAAATCATGGTTTTGGGGCAGAACCATAATATTTATTTTATGTTATGAGATTACTACTAAGGGGAGGAATGTCTGTTATGTCATGGTATATGTGCTGAATATAGTATATCTGCCAAATCATAGTATTTATCCCAAATCACAGTATTTATGCAAAATTACAGTATTTCTGCTAAAAAGCAGAAATAGTACCTTTTAGCAGAAATTTCCGTCAAAAGATATTATTTATGTTAAAACATAGTATTTCTGCTAAATCATAGTATTTCTGCCAAATCATAGTATTTGTAATTATTCATAGTACTTGTGCCAAATCACAGTATTTGTACCCAATCATAGTATTTCTGCAATATCATCGTATTTGTGCCAAATCATGGTATTTGTGCCAAATCATGGTATTTGTGCCAAATCATGGTATTTGTTCCCAGTTAAAATTTCTGATATATTATAGTGCTACTACTAAGTCGTAGAATTTCTGTTATGTTATAGTATATCTGCTGATTATAGTATATGTGCCAAATCATAGTATTTATAGCAAATCATAGTATTACTGCCCAAACATAGTATTTCTGCCAAATTGTAGTATTTGTGCAAAAATATAGAATGTCTTCAAAATCATAGTATATCTGTTATGTTATAGTAATACTACTAAGGCATAGTATTCCTACCAAATCATAGTATTCCAAATCATAGTATTACTGCAATTCCATAGTATTTGAGCGAAATCGTAGTATTTGTGCAAAAACATACTATGTCTGCAAAATCACATTATATCTGCTATGTTATAGTATTACTACTAAGGCATAGTATTTCTACCAAATCATAGTATTCCTTCAAAATCATAGTATTACTGCAATTTCATAGTATTTGAGTGAAATCGTAGTATTTATACTAAATCATGGTACTTGTGCCAAATCATAGTATTTTTTGCAAATCATATTATTTGAACCAAAACATTGTATTTGTACGAAGTCATAGTATTTCTTCTAAATCATAGTATTTCACCCAAATCTCAGTAGTTGTGCTAAAACCCAGTATTATTGCCAAATCGTAGTATTTGTACTGAAACATAGTATTTGTGCCAATAAGAGTATTTGTACTAAATCATAGTACTTGTGCCAAATCATAGTATTTCTGCCATATTGTGCTAGTTGTGCAAAAACATAGACTGTCTGCAAAATCATAGTATTCAAATCAAAATATAGTATTTGTACCAAAGCATTGTATTTGTACGAAGTACAGTATTTCTGCCAAATCATAGAATTACTGCAATTTCATAGTATTTTGAGGAATCCCTTTTGTTATAGTATTACTTCTAAGTCATAGTATTTCTACTTTGTCATAGTATTTGTACTGAAACATAGTATTTCTGCCAAATCATAGTATTACTGCTATTTCATAGTATTTGAGTGAAATTACAGTGTTTCTGCAAAAACATTGTATTTCTCTCATCTTAAAGTACTCAATTATAGTATTTAGAAGAAGAAGAAGAAGAAGAATCCTTTAATTGTCCCACAAGGGGAAATTTGGTTGTATCAGCAGCAAAAAAACACACATATACAAACAGAACAGAATTTGTGCCAAAGTTTAGTATTTCTGCCAAATCATATTATCTCTGCTAAATCATAGTGTCTGCCAAATCATAGTATTTGTGCCAAATTATGGGATTTTGCCAAAACATGGTACTTGTGCCAAATTATAGTATTTGTGCCCAATTAATATTTCTGTTATGTTATAGTATTACTACTAAGTCGTAGAATTTCTGTTATGTTCTGCCAAATCATAGTATTACGGCTATTTCAAAGTATTTGAGTGAAATTACAGTGTTTCTGCAAAAACATTGTATTTCTGCTAAATCATAGTATTTCTGTTATCTTAAAGTACTTGCACTCAATTATAGTATCTGTGCCAAAGTTTAGTATTTCTGCCAAATCATATTATCTCTGCTAAATCATAGTGTCTGCCAAATCATAATATTTGTGCCTAAGCACAGCATTTGTACCAAAACATAGTATTGCTGCTATATCATAGTATTTGAGCCAAATCATAGTATATGTCCTAAAACATAGTATTACTGCCAAATCATAGTATTTGAGCCAAATCATAGTATATGTCCTAAAACATAGTATTACTGCCAAATCATAGTATTTGTCCTAAAGCATAGTATTTCAACAAAATCACAGTATTTCTGCTATGTTATAGTATTTGTCCTTGTAGAAAAACCTGTGTTATTGTGAGCTACATTACTCAGCAGCCTCTGAGCAGTGAGGGAATTCATGGGACTTCTGAGCTAGATGGTCTTCCTTCGTTCCTGGGCTAACGATTGAGGAGAGAGCTGCTGGGAAGGGGAGCAAATAGCCCATCCTGTAGTTGTTGGGGATTGTGTGTGTCACATAAACGTGAGTTAATGTTCCATGCTTAAGATGTTTACCCTGCTACTTGTGTGTATTGGTTTTAGTTACCTTTAGCGTATGTGCTAGTTAGCAGCCCAGCTATTTGATTGTTTTGGGCTTGTTCCTGCTTTGTTTGTTCCCCCTGCAAATTTATGTGAATTTGTACACTGTAATATCGCTGTATTACGTAGTGGCTAAGTAGGAGGCTGACTGTTACTAAGTGCATCAGTGTACATAGGTCATCTCTTGTGTTGGAGTGCCCTCTTGTGGCGCCTTTTGGGTAGTGGCTTAGTAAACGTGAACACTGCAAAGAACTGGTATCAGACTGGTTTGTAGTGGAGGAATTTGTTGCCAGTTTCTTTCATCTTTAATCCGTATTCATGTTGTAATGTAGTAACTTTTGTGGCACAAATACCACAATATGGCAGAAATACTATGTTTTGGCACAAATACTTTGATTTGGTATACTTTAGCTTCTTCACCCCTTTTCAGCAAAACTTTCATTTTTTTCACCCCTTTTCAGCACAAATTCCAGCTTTTTTGGCTGTTTTCAGAAAAAAAAGACTCTTTTCAGCAGAAACTCTGCTGATTCACCTCTTTTCAGCGCAACGTTCTGCTTCTTTGCCTCTTTTCTGCAGAAATTCTGCTGATTCACCTCTTTCCTGCAAAATTTTCAGCCTTTTCACCTCTTATCAGCACAATTCTCAGCAGCTTCTACTCATTTCAGCAGAATGGTCAGTCTGTCCACCTCTTCTTTGTGCGAATGAGTTTGGCTCAGTGAGATGAGTAGCTACCTTGAGACCAAGAGGGCCAGGTTCAAATCCTGCTCAGGACGACATGTTTTTTTTTTTTCACCACCATGCAACTTTTCATTTTTTTCAGCTTTTCAGCAGACAGCTTCAGCGTTAAGGCATCCACACAGCATTTTCTCAGGAAATGCAAATTTTTCTAGTTCATTTTTGTTTTTGTCTTTTTGTCATTTTGTTTTCCTTATTTTGTTTTTGTTTGTTTTGGGGGGGGGGGGGGGTGTAAAACTAGGAAATATTTATGTGCGATTATTTTTAATCTAATGCTTAATGTATATCCATGAAATATTCACTGGTGGGGCAGCATGGTGGTGTGGTCGTTAGCGCTGTTGTCTCAGACCAAGAACTCCTGAGTTTGATTCCGTCATCTGGCCAGGGCCTTTCTGTGTCTTCTCGTGTTTAGGTGTGTGTCCTCCGGGTACTGCGGCTTCCTACCACAGTCCAAAGGCATACCATTAGCTTAAGTGGTGATTCTAAATTGTCCACAGGTGTGAATATGAGTGCGACTGGTGGCCTGTCCAGGTTTTAGCTCTGCCTCTTATTTTATGGTAGCTGGAATAGGCTCTAGCCGCACAACAACCCTGACAAGTGGAAGACAACCAATGAATGTACACTGCTAAAAAAAATAAAGAAACAAGAAACAGAAGAGATATCAATGGGGATGGGGGGACATGCTAGATATCTGTACTCATATCTATTGATTGAGTAATGTGCATTTCAGAAAATTATCAGTCTACACAAGGTTGAATTCAAATGCATCCCAAAAATCTAAATAAAAAATGATGCGGCAGGCTACTCAATTTGCCAAGCTTTCTTTGGAGTAATAGTCCTCCGTAGTTCTTTATGGCCCCATGTGCTTGTATGATGGCAAATGGTCTACTGGGCGATCTCTTTCCAGATCGAGACCACGGCATCACTGAGCTCCTGGGCAGTCTGAAGTGCAAGCTGGCAGAAACATACTGACCAGGATTTTTGGTCAGGCCAGTCATCCTTTACTTTACTTTATTGATTTATATAGCACTCTTCACAGGATAAAAACCACAAAGTGCTTCACAATAATATAAAACAGATAAACATAAAACAGTACAATCAAACATACAGCACAAATCTAATTAAAAGCTAGTCTAAATAAGTGAGTCTTAAGATGATGTTTAAAAGAATAAATACAATCCAGGCAATGTAGAGATAGAGGGAGAGAATTCCACAACCTGGGGGCCACCGCTCTAAACGTGTTCGGGGAACTACCAACAGCCTTTGATTAGATGATCTCAGGCTGCGAGAAAGGGAGTGTGAGGTTCTAAGAGATCACAAATATAGGCAGAAGCGTCATGATTCAAAGCTTTAAAAGTCAGTACTAAGATTTTAAATGAATTCTAAAATGTACTGGAAGCCAGTGTAGTGAGCGTAAAACTGGTGTAATGTGCTCTCTTTTTCGTGTCATTGTTAAAAGCCTTGCCGCAGCATTCTGGACTGACTGGAGACAGTCAAGATATTTTTTTGCTTAAACAAAGAAAAAGACTTACAATAATCTAAGAGAGAAGAAATAAAAGCATGAATAATCATTTCTAACTCAGATTTAGAAAAAAAAGTTCGCAGTTTGGAGATACTTCGTAGCTGAAAAAGGCAGTTTCTAATTAACTGCCTAGAACCATGACTGTGGATGCTCCGGAGTCAGCTGACATCATAATGTCACTACAGACCTTAATTAATGTGGTTTCTGTTGAATGACACTTATGGAAACTAGACTGAAATTTGTCATAAATTTCATGTTTTTCTAAAAAAGCAGTAAGTTGATCTGCAACTGCTTTTTCCAGAATTTTTGACAGTAATGGGAGCTTAGAGATAGGCCTATAATTCTTAAGCTGTGTTGGATCCAAACTGCTCTTTTTTAATATGGGCTCAACAACAGCATGCTTACAGAACCTAGGGACCACCCCTGTTAAAAGAGAGGCATTTCATATTTCTACAATAGGGGGGCCAATGACAGAGAGCATTTTTAAACAGCACAGCAGGTAGAATGTCATTTGGACAAGTGGTGATTTTCATTTTATCTAGCAGAAGTGAAAGGTCATGTATGGTCAATGGGTTAAACACTGACAGTAAATGAGGGGGAGGTAGACCAGAGACAAAAACAGACGGTATTGAAGAACCAATGCTCATATGGACATTATTAACTTTATCCACAAAGAAGTTTAGAAAGTCATCACTCTCAGATATAGAGGACACGGGTACTGGGTGATCCACGGGGGAAACAATAGAGTTTATGGTTTCATACAGTACTTTGGAATTTCTCTTGTTTGATGAGATCAACTGAGGAAAATATCCTGATCTAGCTAATTTAATGGTTTCGTGCAGGGAAACCCAAAGTTCCCTAAGGTGGAGCCTGTGAACATCAAGTTTAGTTGATTTCCAAAGGCATTCTGCTTTCCTAAAGAGTCTTTTGACTTTCCTTATGTCATCGTTTATCCACGGATGAGCTCTTTTTGGGGCAGCAATGACAGTTTTTAAAGGTGCCACCAAATTTAATATCTCCAAACAATGATTATTAAAACACTGCATAGCAACATCAGCGTCAGTGCAGCCACTGATCACATGAGGATCCAATAAATCAGAAAACTTCAGGGCAACATCCTGATTTATGAACTGCTTATTGAACAAGAGATTGGATGGTGGTGTGTCCATAGGGAAGCTGAGGTTAAAAATAACACAAGAATGGTCACTCACTTGTACATCCTTAACACAGAGATTAGTTATGTCTAAGCCAAGAGAAAACACGAGGTCCAAGGTGTGGCCTGTAACGTGAGTGGGACCAGAGACATGCTGAATAAAATTAAAAGAGTCTGTAATGGATAAAAAGTCAGAGGCCATGCTACAGCTAAGATCATCCACGTGCAGGTTGAAATTGCCGATCATCAAGACTTTCTCCAGTTTAATAATGGAGGATAAAAAAGTCTGTGAAATCCTGGATAAAAACACCAGTGGGGCCGGGAGGGCGGTAGATTAAAACACAGTAAAATATATTTGATGAACCGACCTTAAGAAGTTGTGACTCAAATGAAGTCCAAAGCTCTGCAGGAGAAACTGTCCTGGGAAACGGTGGCAAGTCCACCACCACGACGGGCCAAACGCAGAGTCCCGATGAAGTGACAGCTTATTCATTAAGGTGAATAAATTCATTCTCCCACTGCCAGGATTCCGTGAGAAACATAAAATCCAAACTGTTACTGATAAAAAAGTCATTCAGTACAAATGATTTGTTGGCTATGGAGCGAGCGTTGAGGAGAGCGATCTGAAGCAGAGGTGACAGGCTGACGTCATCAGCAGTTAATTGACAGGGAACTGGCAGCAAACACCTAGAACGAGGACGTAGTCTCCCAGTACCCTCAGCTGTGAAACTGTGGTCTTGTAGACTGACAGGCCCAGGTGAAAAAATCCCGTATCTCCAGATATGTTGCCGATCCAGGTAATCGTTCTGTCTGCCCGTAATGCACAGCTGGGTAGGTGGTAACAGATCAGCATTATCCGTGTCCTGTAGGGGGACCGGTACCAAATACCGGAGACGTTCCCCACCACGGAGCTGAAGAAATCCCCTCCGTCGGGCGCGTTTCCTTTTGGCCTGAACACCAGACCTCCAGCCCCTTCTAGACAATCTTAACCTTGTTCTTGCTCCTGGGTTGTTGCTTGCAGCCAAGAACAGGTAAAGGTAGTCAGGAGAGGTCGGAGAGCAAACAAACGGCGGAGGGAAAGCTTGGTGGTAGCTCTGCCAGCTGTCAAAAGTTTTTTCCATACATATTTTGATACTAAACAAAGTATGTGAACTGTGAATCCAAGTAGCAAATAGACCATTGGGGTATATCAGAACTGAGATGATAAAATAAAAACAATAAACAGGAACAGTTGACAAATACACGGAGCAGCAACAGTGGCCAAGCTGAACACAGGTGCCATGTTGCAAGTGCAATTAAGTGCAATTAAAAATGCACTTAAAAATCCTGCAGCAATTACTTGAGGAGGGAGGTGATGTGATGTGTGCCCCCACCTGTGAAGTGATTTGTTATTTGGGAATTAATAACATTTTATGACTGTCACAATTTACAACATATCATAAAGATATAATAATTATAATAATTAATAATAATATGATTGTCAATTGTGATTATTAATGTGTTGGGGTTTTTTTGCAGTGGTGTGAAAAAGTGTTTTCCCCTTGAAAATTTCCTTTTTGTTGTATGTTTGTCACACTTAAATGTTTCAGATCATCGTGGCTTTTTTATGCCACTGTATAATGTATGGAAAAATAATTCATAAATGTTTACTCTTTAGACAAATATGTGTACCTTTTTATGATGACTTGCAGCAGCTTTATTGCCTAGCAAAAGGCAAACTGAAAAGAAAGTACAAAGAAAGACAGAAAGAAACAAAAAAAAAGATGAACTAGAACTAAGAATTTGGCAGTTAAGAACCTCCGACTTGACGTGACTTGACTAGAAACTTGTAACACTTACAAGAACACAGCTACGTGGAGAACGTGACTGAGGACTTAAATACATGGACAAGGTAACAAAAGGATGGGGAAAAGGTGTGAACACAGCTGGGACAAATCTGACATAACAAATCAAAGGGGGAGCAAAATTAAATACACTAAAATCAAGACAAGATGTATCTACATAAAACAGGAAGCATGACAAATACAGAGACGCGGACAAAGACACACAAGCTTAACGCTGGGAACAGGGGTGAGATACAAAGATGGGTGCATGACCAGTGATGGGAATAACGGCGTTACTTTTTTCAGTAACGAGTAATCTAACTAATTACTATTCCTATCGTTACAACACTGTTACCGTTACTAACAAGAAAGTGCGGTGCGGTCACGTTACTATTTTTCAACAAACAGACGGTTGAAGCTGTGTTCAGGTTACCGCAGCTTATATCAGTTGTACGGAAGTAGCTGTAAGTAATCTAGGCGCTACAGCTTTAAGCAGCTGTGCACGCTCCCACGGGCGCCAATCACTTTCTGGCACAACACCTGGAGCTAAGTGGGCAAAACAATCGCATGAGTGCTGCTGTTTGTCTGAGGAAGAATAAAGTAGTCGTGGTAAGCCAATCAGACAACCACTTTAAGATGACAAAGCAACAAGGTGATATATACCAGTTTTTAAATTGTGTTGATTGGCCACGTAAAACCAGAGTCATGATAAACAATATATACGCGGCGTTTTTTTCCTCAATAGTTTTGTCACGTTTACTGTCTCAGGACAGCACTAGCAAACACTCTCTGCTTATGAGCAAAAAAAAAAAAAAAACACTAAACAAAAAACAGCCTGTTCATGTTGGTGGAAAAACACAAAAATGATATGGCAACATGACATTTGGTTGTTTAGGAACAGGGGGAAGTTTTAGGACTGACAGCGAGAGAGAGAGAGAGAGAGAGAGAAAGACAGCAGAAAAAGAGAGAGTGCGCGAGTTTTGAGATGTGAGAGATTTGTGACGTTTAGCGTGTTTGGAGTGTGTAGTTAATATCAAGGTTCAAGGGTGGGGGGGAGGAAGAACATTATATATTATATACATTAGGTGAATGTGCAGTTGTAGCATTGTATGCAGCAAGCAGGTGAATTCTGTATATTAAGTGAATTAAATAAGAATAGACAATCTGAACATTTTACAAAATAGACAATATGAACATATTTAAAATTAAAGAAATTTCAATTGTACATTGTGCCGGTGGGTTTAGAGTGTCTAGAAGAGAGTCCTGTATGGGCAGACATCTGTGCCATCAGAAACTGAATTTGAATAAGTTAAATTCGAATTTGAATTGCTCGGATTGATCTGAATCGTAACTTGAATAAATGTTTTTAAAAACTGAATTTGAATTAGCCTAATTTGAAATTCAATTTATTGGTTTGAAAATGATCATCACTTGTTCTGTAAATGCACAAAGAGAATTAAGAAATGTAATTATTGTCAAGAGTGAACAAGCACTGATAGTGTAATCTACAGATGTGGCCAAACATTTAGAGAATGAGAAGTATTGTTTGTTTATTTACAAAGTTTGCTGTTTCAGTGATAGTTGTATATCATATTATATCACTTCAAACAGAGGTGATCCAGTAATGCTGCACTAATGAATTAGACTAACTATTCACTTTAGCTAAAGTTATTAAGTTAGCTAAAGAGTTGGGATTGTTGTAATAGTAATTTTACAATGTATGTTGAAGGGATATTACTGCCCTCTGTTGGTGTGTCTGTGCATTACATGCAATAAAAGGTGTTGGTTAAAAACATCAGGTTATGGGCCCAGAGGTCGCAAAAGGACGCTGCTAACACGTTTTTTGGGAGTCATAAACAGAATTGTGGGATTCACAATGGAAGATAGACTGTTTATTGACAAGCTGAGCGGACCGGAGAATTGGGCAACGTGGAAATTTCAACTGGAGCACCTGTTGAAGGCAAAAGGACTGTGGGGTATGGTACAGGAGACGGAGCAGTTAGCTGCGGATGCTATTGACCAAGCACGAGCTGAATTTGAACGGAAGAAGGAAAAGGCATTTTCAGTGCTGGTACTGAATGTAAGTACACCCCAATTGTATTTGATAACAAACTGTAAGACCCCCAAAGAAGCATGGGAGATGCTAAAAGCACAGTTTGAAAGAGATACTGTTGCTAACAAGCTATTTCTGAAGAAGAAGTACTTCTGGTGTGAAATGAAGGAAGGAGAACATCTCAATGATCATTTAAAAAGGATGAAGGAACTTACTGATCAGCTAGGGGCAATAGGTTCTGTAATTGAAGAAGAAGATCAAATTGTCACCCTTCTAGGTAGTTTGCCACCCAGCTATGCAACTGTTGTTACTGCTTTGGAGACAAAGATGGACAGTCTGACACTACAGTTTGTTCAACAAGCCTTGATAAATGAGAAACAAAAGCGAGTGCTTACTGATAACACCACTGTGTCCAGTAGTGTATCAGCTATGTCATCTCAGATGCATAGAAATGAGCAGAGTGGATCAAAAACAGTGGGAGCAAACAGCTCCGACTCATGGAGATGTTACAAATGTGGGAAGGAAGGACATATCAAGCGTGATTGTCCAAGCATTAAAAAGAAATATAAAGCCCACAAGGCTAAAAGCGTGGTGTATAAGGACAAAGAGGACTCATATGAGGGAGCTTTTGTTGTAAATGAGTCATGTAAAAGTGATGCACAGCAAGAAGAATGGTTAATTGATTCAGGAGCGTCAAAACACATGACATGGAATAAAGAAGCTCTACAAAACTACCAAGAGTTTTCAGAACCACAAACAGTGAAACTCGGTGATGGCAGAGTAGTTGAGGCTTTAGGTCTGGGCAACATAACAATGAAAATGTCATTCAGAGTTAGTGATGGAAAAGATGTCACAATGTATGATGTGCTGTATGTTCCCAAATTATCAATGAACCTTTTCTCAGTGGGAGCTGCTGCCAAGAAGGGAAACACAGTGAAGTTCAAAAGGACTCATTGCTACATAAGAGGAAAGAATGGAGCTCTCCATGGAATGGGAACACAAAGATCTGACGGATTGTATCAGCTGGATATCGAGGGAAACTGCACAACTTGTCATGGAGCGTCAACTGCTTCAGTTCCAGCAAGTATGTGGCATCAGCGCCTAGGTCACACTACAAATCTGAAAAAAGTCAAATACTTGGTAAAAGGAGTTAGCTTTACAAATGAAGAGGAGGATGTTTTTTGTGAAGCTTGTGTTGAGGGCAAATTATCAAGAAAACCTTACAAATCAGTGGGAGAAATACGAACAAAACGCAAGTTGCAATTAGTGCATAGTGACGTTTGTGGTCCTTTTCAAACTGAGTCACTAGGAGGAAAAAAGTACTTTGTAACTTTCATTGATGACTACTCCAGATGTTGTAAAGTGTATTTCATAAGAGAAAAAACGGAAGTCCTCAGCAAGTTCAAAGAGTTTGAAAGAATCTTCTCGAATGAATGTGGACAGGGAGTAATAAGACTCAGAACTGACAATGGTGGGGAATACACATCTAAAGAGTTTTAAGAATATTTGAAAGCTCAAGGCATCCACCATGAAATGACTGTACCACACACACCACAGCAAAATGCCGTTGCAGAGAGAAAAAACAGAACTCTAGTGGAATCAGCTAGAAGTATGCTGTCACATGCAAAGTTGCCAAACACATTCTGGGCAGAAGCTGTTGCTACTGCAGCTTACATACAGAATAGGCTCCCAACATCTGCTTTAAAGAACGAAACACCCTATCAGAGATGGTATGGAAAAAAACCAGACATTAGCCATATGAAAGTATTTGGTTATGTTGCTTATGCTCATGTTCCAGACACAGAGAGAAAGAAGCTGGACAAAAAGGCAGTGAAAGTTCGTTTCCTGGGATATGCAACCAATGCAAAAGGCTACCGACTGTGGGATGAGGAAAAAAGAAAAATACTGATTCGACGAGATGTGGTCTTCAATGAAACAGATTTTCAATGCAAATAAAGTGAAAATGATCTCTGTTTGGGGAATGAGGTGACACTACACACGGGTGAAAGACAAACAAGTACTGAGGAGACTGTCGCCAGTGAGGCTGTAAAAGGAGATCAGCAGAACAGAAGACCTCCAAAGAGATATGGATTTGAGGAGTTTGCTGACGTAGTTACAGTTGACCATTATGTAAACATCTGTTGTGTCACAGAACCAAATACACTGGAAGAGGCTATGTCAAGTCCAAATGCAAAGGAGTGGAAAGAAGCAGCTGATTTGGAATATGAGTCACTGCTGGAAAATGACACATGGGATTTAGTGGATCTACCAAAGGATCGCAAAGCAGTTGGATCAAAATGGGTCTTTAAAGTTAAGTATCACAGTGATGGACAAGTGGAAAGATACAAGTGCAGACTTGTTGCCAAAGGCTATTCACAGATTTATGGTGCAGACTATGATGAAACATTCTCTCCAGTTGTACGATTTGGTTCAATTCGTACATTGTTATCATTTGCTGTGCAAAACAACCTGAATGTGCATCAAATGGATGTTGTGACTGCATTCTTGAATGGACACCTGGAAGAGGAAATCTACATGGAGCAGCCAGAGGGTTACATCAAACCTGGGCAAGAACATCTAGTGTGCAAACTAAACAAGTCAATATATGGACTGAAGCAGTCTCCACGTTGCTGGAGCAAAGCTTTTACAGAGTTCATGAAAAGCATTGGTTTTACACAGAGTACTTCAGATCAGTGTGTGTTTGTTAGAACAGGTCAGGAGTTGGAAATATTGGCTGTGTATGTTGATGATCTGATTTTGATTACAGAATCAGCAGAGAGCATGAAGAACTTAAAGGACACTCTGAAGAAGCACTACAAAATGAAGGACATGGGTGAGCTATCCTACATTCTGGGCATCTCAGTGGTCCAAGACAAGGACAAAAACCATGTTGTGCTTCATCAGAGACAGTATATTGAAAACATACTACAAAAGCATGGAATGGACAGTGCCAATCCAGTAGCAACTCCGGCTAACACAAATGTCAAATTAAGAAAGAGTGATGATGTCAGTCAACCTGTAAACCCAAACACTACACACCTTACAGCTGTGAAAAGAATTCTGAGATATTTGAAAGGAACTGTAAACCTGGGACTCAAATATCAAAGGACAGAAACAGGAACCTTGGTTGGGTATTCAGATGCTGATTGGGCAGGTGATCAGGACGATCGATGTTCTACAACTGGAAACATCTTTTTACTTGCAGGAGGTGCAGTCAGTTGGCTTAGCAACAAACAAGCATCAGTTGCACTTTCAACTGCAGAGGCTGAGTATATTGCTTTGAGCCAAGCTGCACAAGAAGGAGTATGGTTAAGACGACTACTAACTGAGCTTGGAATGGGGACCACAGCAACAGTGATCCTGGAGGACAATCAAGGAGCAATTGCAATCGCAAAAAATCCAGTTGATCATGCAAGAACAAAGCACATAGACATCCGTTACCACTACATTCGTGAATGTGTGCAAAATGGACAAATCCAGCTGAAGTATTGCTGTACAGAAAACATGAAGGCTGACATCTTAACCAAACCACTGCCAAGACAAAAGTTTGAGTATCTCAGAGAGAAGATTGGACTGTGTTCAGTTTAAAAAGGGTTATAATATGCTTAACATGCCTATATTATGCTTATGTTAAGATGTCAAGCATATAACTGAAATGTAGAATAATAGTTTTGTCTAAGATGGACACAGTACATTTTTTTTTTGTAAGTTCAAACCAAGAGAGAAAATGTTTATTTTCTACTAACACTGTGATATAGGTGTGTATTGTTTTCTTTTGGAAAGAAACAAGCAATGGCAGTCTAGTAAGTGAACTCCATGGTAAAATTAAGTGGGAGTGTTGTAATAGTAATTTTACAATGTATGTTGAAGGGATATTACTGCCCTCTGTTGGTGTGTCTGTGCATTACATGCAATAAAAGGTGTTCGTTAAAAACATCAGGGATGCTGTGTAAGACATAAATAAAGCTAAAATACAAAGGTTTGGACACTGTTTTGCATGTCTCCCTTCTGTAGGGGTCTCTGCAAGCATATAGGGCTCTGAGAGGGTGCAAGATGACAACTTTGGAATTCTGCTAGAAACAGTCGATCATATTTGTTTGTCAAAGCTGAATTCAGGGCAAACTACGCTAAATTAGCGTTTTTAGCTAACAGCTACAATAAGCATAAAAGTTACTGTACGGCTATTATTTGTTAACATGACACTTGTTCTTATACATGTAATACATTTATTATCAACCTGAGAGTTTATCCGCTGGTCATTCGACATGACGAATGACTTCTGAAGTCTTAATTCAGCTCAAGATGCTGTAGATTCCCGTCAGTAACACTTCCGGTCCGCTAGTAAAACATAGTTCTATTAATCTGCGCTCATTACTCTTGAACCAGAACCGAATGTAAGTCCCAAAAAACTGAATTTTGGAACTGAAATTGAATTGTAGAACTGAAGCTGAATGGTGAGAAGTGAATCTGAAATTATTCAAGAGCTAAATTTTTAAAGGATAAAATACGGTTTCAAAACAAATGAATTCATTTTCAAAATATAAAATTCAGTTTCAATTTAGTGATGATCATTTTCAAACCAATAAATTGAATTTCAAATTAGACTAATTCAAATTCAGTTTTTAAAAGCATTTATTCAAGTTACAATTCAGATTCAATCCGAGCAATTCAAATTTGAATTTAACTTATTCAAATTCAGTTTCTGATGGCACAGATGTCTGCCCATAGTCCTGTCTCAGTCACCTTGCCCGGATGATGCGGAACCTTGTACCAGATTGCAGAAGTTATGTTGTCTTGTTCAGTTAGTGTGTAGTGTTGTTGTTGTGTGTCAGAACAATGAGGTGACTGTTGTTCCAGGTAGAAAACAGGAGAGGGATACACCTCCTGCTGTCAGACCTGCAGGTATCAGGCTGTGATTGTCATGAACCGGCTGTGTGGAGGCAGATGAGGACCCAAACGCAAAACTCACAGAGACAGAAGTGGAACTCAAAAACGCTGCTTTATTGCAGGACTTACAAAGTAACAAAACTAAACTGGGAGAACTAAACTGAGGACCGAGGGAACACAGGGAGGCACACAGGTTCGGGAGGAGACATTGACGAAGCGACACTGAACTGAGAAAGACATGCACATAAATACACAGAGGGTTAACGAGGGAAGTGGGGACACACGGGGAACACAGCTGACACAGATAATCGTAACAAGACGTGGCAGGAGAAACACAACACTGACGGGAGACTGTCAAAATAAAACAGGAAGTACCGAGGTGCAGACAGGAGGGGAGAGAGAGACAGGAGAGCACGGGGAGAGCACAGGCACAGCGGGCTGGGGAAACATGGAATGAAACACAAGGAGGAGAGACGAGGGTTTACAGATACACAGAGGGGCACACAGGGCGTAAGAGTCACCAGGGGGGAAAACACATAAGGAGCAACGTAACAGGGCAGGAACCATGGCCTAAATACAGAACAACATACCAAAAATACAAGAGAACCAAGAATGCTGGGCCAACATGGCCCAGGATCATGACAGTGATGTTCTCCTTTATAGTGGACAGAAATTATTTTTTTGGAGTGGCACAAATAATTTGTGTGGCATCTTAGTGAATGCAGAACACATGATTGTTATGTAAATCGTTTCAAATGGTTATTAAAAAAAGGGTAAAAGGTAAATGGCTGCAAATAACTTTGTTGCTTGCAAAACTTGTGCATAGGATTTTAAAATTGACAATTTATATTTGCATTTAAAGTTATGAAATATGATTCAATAAACATGTTTGTGGTTGTTACAGTAAAAAATGTAACTTTCTAGTTGGATTTTATGTTTTTTTATCTGATTTTAAATCAATTGTGTTAAAACAGAATGTCAAAATGAAAACATAACTGTAAATTCAGACATGTGAGGTTGTGCTGAAAAGAATGATACCAAACAAGGCAAAGTAAATAGTTTTTTAAAGGTGAAATGTAGAGGGAAAGTCAAAAGTAGTCAAAAATGGCCAATTATAACTTGGACCCCAGAGGGTTAAACATTTGTTGTTGTTTTTAAAAGTAACGCAATAGTTACTTTTCAAGTAATTAATTACTTTTAGAATCTCGTAACTCAGGTACTAACTCAGTTACTTTTTTGAAGAAGTAACTAGTAACTATAATTAATTACGTTTTAAAAGTAACTTGCCCAACACTGTGCATGACTGACTTGGAGAGACATAGATGGGACATGGAGCGTGGAGACATGAAAATGAGAAACACAGGGGAGAAACAAAGAACATTATGAAAAAAAGGAAACTGATTCCATCATATGAATATACATTGGCAGTGGCATTGTTACGAGGAAGAAAGTATGTGCTGAATGAATACATCATATTGTAAAAATATGCACTGTAAAGTAAACTCAAGTCATTGTCAAACCAGGCTGAAACAATATATTCTTCCATGACTACTGAAATTTCAGTGTTGGAACTAAACATAAGGTCTGACAAACAATTCAGTTCACACTGGACAGAAAGCAGAGATTAACTGTACACTCCTAAAGCCTCAATTACAAGAGACTGAACAATCATATTTCAGACCTCCTTCTCTCTTGAGGATGAGGCAACCTGATAAAAACCTTATACAGACTTGCGTGATACACTGTCTGTCCTTGGAAGCTGAAGGTGCTCCGTGACAGAGTTCAGGTTCAGATTTCTTTATGAACAGCAGACGCAACAGGGGTTGAATACGGGTATATTTTTGTTTTTTGTTCGTTTGTTCTTGCTTTGGATTTTTACTAGTTTTACAAGTGGGGTTTTTTTTATGTTGTTTGTATGTTTTTATATTTTATCTTTGAAAAAATTCATGGATGAAGAGTTAAATGTTACATATCTAACTCTGGACTGGTACACAGAAATTAACAAGTACAGATATGTTTTCTTTTTCATTATGTTTACATTATATATTCTAATAATCTGCACTAATTCTACTATTCTGTATCTCATCTGGATTCATAAAAACCTCCATGAGCCTATGTACATTTTCATTGCAGCTTTGCTACTTAACTCTGTTCTTTACAGCACAACTATTTACCCAAAACTTCTGATTGACTTTTTATCTGAAAAACAAGTCACATCATATTTAGCCTGTCTCTTTCAGTTTTTTATGTTTTACACTCTAGGTTGTTCAGAGTTCCTTCTGTTGGCTGCTATGGCCTATGACAGATATGTGGCTATATGTAAACCTCTACAATATCAAACTATCATGAGAAAAACCACTGTGAGTATTTTCCTGGTCATAGCTTGGCTTGTACCTGCTTGTCATATTGCTGTACTAGCAATAGCAAGTGCTGAAGCTAAATTGTGTGACTCTAATATAAAAGGAATATTTTGTAATAATGCAGTTTACACTCTTCAGTGTGAAAGATCAAGATTAATTACCATCTTTGGTGTGGTTGCTTTGGTAGATCTCTCAATACTTCCTATGCTGTTTATAGTTTTCACATACACAAAAATATTTATAGTTTCTCATCGAAGTTGTAAAGAAATTAGGAAGAAGGCTGCAGAGACTTGTTTACCTCATATGTTAGTTTTAATTGGTTACTCTATTTTTTTTTGTGTATGATGTAAGCATAGCACGTGTGAAATCAGATTTTCCAAAAACCACACGCATAATAATGACTGTACAAATAATGCTCTATCATCCTTTGTTTAATCCACTTATATATGGGCTAAAAATGAAGGAAATTTCTAAACACCTAAAAAAGCTGCTTTCTCAGGCCAAAATCTTTCCTTGTATTAAAACTTAATGCTAAAGTGAAGTACTTTTGTCTGTAATGAGTTTTGTGCAGTTATTCAAAACACTTTTAATTCTGCATAATCAAATCATTCCAACTTTCAGTCAGAACATTTTTATTATATTGTATCTGGGGAAGCATTTGTTGTTGAAATGCAACAAAAAATGTTTATAAAGTCAACTGTAATTATTCTGCAGTAATTCTACTATTACACGTTTGGATTTACTAAAATCTCCATGTACCTGGGTTTTTTTATTATTTTGTTTTTCATTTCAGACACATTTAAATTTAATTTCATCTGATTTAGCTTCTCTTTGTCGTTGTTTTATTTATTTGTTACCGCCCGGCTCAGCTAGGCATGTAAGGTGATAACACAAGAGACTGCTCTGGTCAGTGTCAGAGGTGCGAGCTTTGTTAATAGTCGCTAACACAAAACATACACAACTGAAAACCGGCAGCGGCAAAGATGGGACCAATATGGAAAAGAAATAGTAAAAACTTATAAAAGACTTGCATAAGATGTGGCCTACTTCATATAGTGAATCATATAAGGCTTATATGATTTACTCATGAAAGTGGCCACTTTCTCATTACTTTCATATATTGTTTTAGTAAGTATCCAAAACATACAAGTTTAATTCATATAATTTTTCAAGGGATCTTATATCTGTTTTCACTCTTGTATGATTTTCATACAAGTTTCACACAAGACAGATACAAACTTTATAAGATTTATATATATCTTTTCCATATGGGGAGTAATGTGTAGGGAAATAGCCAGTGCACTTTCCATCACTAACACTTTAGTCACATACATTAAACAAAATCACAATCAGAGTCTCTGGAGGCGACCGAGAGGGGGGGGGGGGGGGGGGGGGCAGCTGGCAGCCTCCGCACCTCACAAAGATGCCTCCCCTTACTTGGCACGTCATCCTCCTTATATAGCTGCACCGAACCTTGTTGTCCACGCCATTGGCTCACTTCTTAACCCTGAAGGCTGAGGCAGCCACTCCTCAGCGAGCCCACACCTGCAGAGGCGTCGTTACTAGAGCCCACCTCCTTGTGCTCCGACTTGGCTGTAACACCCCTCCCCTTAAAATCCGACTTATACAGATGCAAAACAAACAATATGGAAATCACATTTTATACAAGGCATAGTAGATTACAGTCGGGCCAGCCGATCTGCTAGTATATTTTCAGACCCCTTTTTGTGTCTTATATCTAAACTGTATTCCTGCAGCATCAAGGCCCAGGGCATAAGGCGCTGGTTGTGATTGAACATGTGTGCCAAGAACACAAGAGGGTTATGGTCAGCAAAAACCTCAATAGGTAACGAACTGGACATTAGGTAGACATGGAAATGTCAGTGCAGCCTGAGCCAGACGGGTGAAATACCTGGTGTAGGTGAGCCACATGCTCCTCCCAGGTGCCGGTATAAACAACAAGGTCATCCAAGTAAGCTGTGCAGTTCAGAACATCCCCTAGGACTGTGTTTACTAGCCTCTAGAACGTTGCGGGAGCATTACACATCCCAAACACCATCACAGTATATTGCAAAAACTCATCAGCTGACGCAAGGTCAGTGAGAGGCACCTGCCAATAACCTTTGAGCAAATCTAGCTTAGTAACATAAGCAACAGCACTAATACTATCAATACAATCTTCAACCCATGGGAGAGGATATGAGTCAGCTACCGTGACCGCGCTTACTTTTCTAAAATCTGTAATAAAGCGAGGAGACCCGTCAGACTTTTGGTTCCACAATATACGGTGAGCTCCATGGGCTCTGGCTAGGTACAGCCAAGAGGTACACAACCTCTTGTTTAATTATGGCACGCTTAAGGGGGCTGGTGTGGTACGGGTGCTGTTTAATCGGCTTGGCGTGCTGGACATCAATATCATGCCTCAATGCTATAGTGCAGGTTGGTATGTCTCCGAACGCACAGTTAAACTCCACCCCCTCTGCATTCCTCGGGGTCCATTGCAGCATGAGAATAGTGTTCGACAATATTGGCTTGCTGCTTGCTCGTGACCTCCTCAACACTTACCAATCTGTTGAAACACCTCCGCAACTTTTCATCCGCTACCTGGGCCCGCAGCTAGCTGCTCTAGGTTCACCAGAAGCACTGCGTCTTCCTCAGATGAGCTAGGCTCCTCAAGGTGCACTCGAGCCGGGGCTGTCACACTACTGTCCGCTTTTGGGGGTGTGACATCCCCCACAGAGAGCGGGGGCATTAGTACAGACTTACGGTGCGTTCACACCGAACGCGATGGGCGCGGGCGAAAACGCCCCAAACGCCCCTAATTTGACGCGTGCACATTCGCACCTCAACGCGTGTCCAACAGAAATCCATCGCGCCTCAAAATTGCATCGTCTCACGCGCGTGAACCGGAAATGTGGGAGGAATGTGGGAGGAAGTTGTGCCAGACGGTATCTTTGCTAGATGGCAGCTGCCGAGCTAGCGCTTGAAGAGAGAGTCTCCCTTCTCTATTTACTGTGGAGAGCAGAGCAGCGGCGTTAAGGACGTCCTCGCCGTACCTGGGTCCGGTCCTCCAGAGGCATGAGCAGTTTGATGAGTTTCACCACTTGCCCCAAGAGCTGCGCCTGGATGACGGCGATGACAGCGATATCACGGTCTTTCCCTCGCCCAGTGTGAGGAGCTGCTGTCCCGCGTCGGTCCCAGGATCGCCCGCCTAGACACCAACTACAGGCGCTCAATCCCACCTGCAGCGCACCTGTCCATCTGCCTGAGGTTAGTAAAAGTGTTTAATACGGTAGTCCTTTATTGATACCTGTGCTAATATATGCTAAACCATCCGTTTATACATTGCTAACATGGATGTGCTATGCTAACAGTGAATGCCGTCGGTGTTTACTGAAAGCAAACTGTGGTACGGAGACGACTGTTTATAATATTTCTAGTGATACTTGAAAGGTCTCATCAAGTCCCAATTTAATTCGATTTATGCTGTTATCAGTGTTAGCAATGATAGCATGGCTGTGGTGTCTATCAGTGTATTCTCTCGGTGTTTGCTGATATCAAACTGTGGTATGAGGCCCACTGTTGGTAATCTTTGTAGTGATACTCACTCCTTTTTTTTTATTTAGACCTGGTTTAATTCTGGTATAGTTGAATATTTGTATATAATCCCTGCAGCTGTCATACTCTATAACAGGGGTCACCAGCCTTTCTTAAAACTGAGAGCTAGATAAAATTGTGAACAGTTTGGTTCATCTTTAGTTAGATTATGCTAGATAGAATCATATATCTTGATAAGCTGTCTTATCACAGGTTAATTTTTCAAAAATATTAACAATGATTTAAGCAAGGAAAGGGCCACATGTCAACATACAACTCTTTATTTCTGTTAATGTCTTACTTCATTCCTACCTGACTGACATGTTGAGGAATTATGAGTGATTGGCTCACTGTAGTGGTAAAAGTTGCTACCAATCAAATTATGATATGTTAAAGTTAAAACAAAACACAACTGTTTTATATTATATCTAATATATATTATGTAATTATCCTTGTAATTACAAAATGTTGTATGTAAGATTTATGTTTTGTAATTTAAATCTGACATCACAAAAGTATTTTGGAATTTGAATAATGTATTTTGTAACTGCAGTACACATAATACTAATTTTGAACAACTTTGTCCAGCTTCCTTGCCACCGGGGACTCCTTCAGGACCATCGCGTTCAGTTTCAGAGTCGGTGTGTCCACGGTGTGCCAGATCACCCTCCAGGTAGCGATGGCCATCTGGGACTGTCTAGTGGACGACTTCATGGCTGTGCCTTCACCTGGAGACTGGCGGTCCATCACAGAGGGATTCCAGGAGCGCTGGAACTTCCCTCTCTGCTGTGGAGCTCTGGATGGGAAGCACGTCCAGACAAAGGCACCCCATATATCATATAGGAGACACACACATTGATATACACTAAATATTTATTTCATGTCTTTTTTTGTGGTGCCCAAATTTATGCACCTGCTTGATTTTGTTTAAACAATTATTGCACACTTTTTGTAATTCCAGTAAACTTCTTTTCACTTCTCAAATATCAAGGTGTGTGTCTCCTTTATGATATTTAACTGACATTTTTTATTGTAACAACCAACGATTTATACAGGAAAATACTGGCTATTATCAAGGTTGCCCAAACTTTTGCATCCCACTGTATTAGTATATTTTGTCATTAGTATAATATGAAATAAATTCTACATGTGTCAAGTCGTGTGCCAACATTTGCTGTGTAGTAGAACTGAGACATTAGTCATTATAAAAATTTATTTGAAATAATATTACAATTCTCAAACAGAAAAACATTAAACATAAATATATAAAATATAAGTATTTACAGAGAGACAGGAATAAAAAGGACCCAGCTGCTCTCCAGAGCAGGAACAAGGCTGAGGAGGAAATGCTCCATTGGAGACTGGCGTGGCCTCTTCAGGGACACCAGGATGGCCAGCTCCACCACCGATGGACCGTCCTGGGACCCGTCCCTCATCTGCCTCGGAGCTGTCCTCCTCTCTGGGCCTGTAAAACAGCACAAAACACAAAGAAATGAGAAGGCTGCTACTAGATTTTCATTTCAACATTGAAAAAACAAAACACAGGATATAATCGGATTGGTTGTAGACATTTAGTAAAGTGATCACAAGGGAATCCCACCGAGTAAAAAGCTATCAGTGTGTGCTGTACATCTGATGCTACAATTGCATAGGCGAAACACGCGTATGCACAAAATGCAACACAAAAACTCACGCGCGTGGTTTTTTCCGCGAGTCAAACGCGCCCCACGCGCTACACTGACGCGCGTTTCACGAGTTTTGGCGTTTTTGCGACGCAAATCTGCTTCCGAATTTTCGCCGGACGCGCAATCGCGTGTCATCTCGCTCTTTCCATTGACTTACATGTAAACCTGACGCTCTGCCCGCCTCTATCGCGTTCGGTGTGAACACACCGTTAGACAGTACTAATGCCCCCTGGGCTTCTACGGGCCTGGGCTTGCGTGACAGCGCAGGCTGGATACAGCCCGGGCAGCATTGATTCACTGGAAACGGTTTGTTCATAGGGGTTATCTACCACCTCCAGATTAGGGCGTACTAAACCACCCGCTATATCATTCCCCAGTAACACATCCGTTCCCTCTATTAGCAAAGCCAGAGACAGTGCAACAGGGAAAAACCCTTTGACCAGCACGGATTTTCTGAAAATCCAGTGCACTGGACGAGGAGCATAGCCCATCTCTACTCCACGTAACATTACATTAACCCCACGCTCACTCTCAGCAGAAAATGGCAAAACGCTAGTGAGCACAATAGTTTGCGAACCTCCTGTGTCCCGCAATATACGCACAGGCACCAACTCTTCAGGGGACGCATTTAGGGACACTGACCCAGGGCTCTAGAGTGCGACCAATTTGATCGCAAATGCGACCAATTTTTTCAATGGTGTGACCAAAAAAAATCCTTGGTTGCACCGGTGCGACCAACTCTTCCAGTAAAAAGAAAAAAAGGCTCAGCAACTCTGAAAGTCTCCGTGTGGTTAACAACTGACACACATCATGCCCCTATGGTGTGTCCCAATCATAGCTAGTAAGTGGCGGGACCTCTATGATTAGCCATGGTCCTGTAGTTGTCCCGCAGTCCTTTGTGTGTACGCTTGAAAGTGCAGGTGGAAGAGGGAGGTGAGTAGCTTGACTATCGATTCATTAAATCCTGAATTGAATTTTAAATATAAATGTAGGCCATTTTGCCAGAAATGCCAGAATCTCAGGCTAAAGCTCACAAAACTATTTCAACAACCACCAAGCAGTAAATGAAAGCAGGTAAACGCATTCCACACAAAGACGTAAACACAGAGTGGACCCGACGCATCAGAATCAGCTTTCTCTTTCTCAGCTTTCTCACCCTAGACGGATACGCCGTTGGGGCTGAAAGCAGACAGCTCATTGAATCTGATGCGTCGGCGGGTCCGTGCTTTGTGTTTAGGTCTCTTTTGCACTAGATTCTGCCCTGCAAGTTTTGTCTATCTCCAACCAAAATTCACTGAACCAGCAGCAAAAGAAGATCCAAACTACGCTTCATATATGATCAATGTCATCATTTATTCTGTCTTACTTTGGGTGTTTTGCTTTCACCACGATAAAATCACACTTCCTGCACAGCTCTCTCTCTCTCTCTGTATGTACTTCAAAAACATTTTCCAATCTCTAATCTTTGTTTTTTCGGCATTATTCATTTGCTTATTTATTTTTCTTTAAGTTAAATGTCCTCAGACAAGAAAGCCTAATTTCTGCTGTTCAGTACTAAAGAAATTTATACTTTTTAAAATTATGCTAAATTGCTGAATATTTTTAAGGTTATCTGCTATAAAAAGCCTGGCCAGGAAAATCTCCTTCATGTTTTTCTGTGTTTTATTCTCAGTTACTTTGACACAAAGGCATCTGCTGTGATGCTCACAATTCTGATGAAGTCTCACGCGTATCAGTACTGATAAATGATCAGAATTATAATATTTCTGACTGTCTGAGGCAAAACTGAATTGATTCGAATTGGGACCTCATGAATCGGAATCGAATGGATTATAGAAATCAGCGATGATACCCAGCCCTAGTGAGTAGCCTAGGCCTGACAGAAGTGGATGTAGCTGTGGGTAATAAGAAAAGATGAAAGAAACTATTGATAAATTTTTTGTTAAGTTAAGGCCTGATCCGTTTGAAATTCATAGCCAGTGTATCCAGAAAACACATTTTATGCTGCGATAATTGCACTGCCCAAGTGTCCCTTCTCCCCACTGCCTTTCAGCAGCAGGCAGCACCAAACAGGTCGTCAGAGGAGGCAGATATGATGATGAAGTTTAACATTAACTACAATATTGCCAAAGAGTGCCAAAGCACTTTAAGCACGAGCACTTTTTCAGTAACTTATCTTTCTTGTAGAAATGTGCTTCAAATAAAGAACTTTGTGTCCGGACCAACGGACCAAACTTCAGTCAGGAGAACAACTGAGATCATCCATCCACAATAGGAAGTTAGTCATTAATGTAAGATAAGATAACCTTTATTAGTCCCACACCTGGGAAATTTGTTTTGTTACAGCAGAAAGTGGACAGTGCAAAATTACATAGCAAAAATTTGAAAAACACTGGAACAACATATACTGCAACAACATGGGAATAGAGCAGCTGCGAGAGAATTCAACATTAATGAATCAATTGTACTTAAGTAGAGGAAGCAAGAAGAATGAGATAAGTTTGACTTATCTGACTGTTTTGTTTCGTTTAATGCGCCTTATAATCCGGTGTGCCTTATGTATGAAAACAGACCCGTTTGTCGACAATGCGCCTTATAGTCCGAAAAATACGGTAACCTACAGAAGCAGTAGCGCTATCCAGAAAAAGGCAGCAGAGACCTGCTTACATCACCTGTTTGTTTTAATTATTTTTACTACTTTGTGTGGTTATGATTCATTATAGGTCGATTAGAATTAGATTTTCCAAAAGCTGCACAATTAATAACGACTTTACAAGTGGTTTTGTATAACCCTCTCTTTAATCCATTTATATATGGTCTGAAAATGAAAGAAATCTCTAAACACCTAAAAAGGTTGTTTTGTCATGTCAGATGTAGCTAAGTAATAATAATTTGTCATGTAATGGAGAGACAGTAAAAAAGTGACTTTTCTATTTCTCCATCTTGTATCCTATCAAAATTTGGTAGTACTCTTCTGCTAACAGTGATTATAATTAAAATAGTTTCCTAACGTCTCAGTGTAAAGGTGATATAAAGAGATTGGGGTGGGGGTTACTGGAGTTAAAATTGTTTTTAGCAACAATAAAATGTTTTTTTTTTGTGATCAACATTTTATTGATTTACAACAGGGTTCGGGAGCGAGAGTGAGGGTACAGACATATTCAGCATCATTATAAACTGCAGTAACAAAGCAACATTGGCCACAAGGCAAAGAAGAAAAGAAAAAAAAGACAGTGGAAATACAAATAATAATATGTACACAAAGTTGCAATAAGTTATTGCCTCTTCCAACACGTAATATTGTAAGTAAGTAAGTAAGTAAAGTTTATTTATATAGCACCTTTCACAGACATATGTCACAAAGTGCTTTACAAGGTAAAAACATAATACGGTCATAAAATACATCATAAAAACCCTGGTCTAATTAAAAGCTTTTCGAAATAAAAATGTCTTTAGCTGCTTTTTGAAGGTCTCCACTGAGTCCAAACCCCGTAGAAATAGGGGAAGTGCATTCCACAGTCTGGGTGCAACAGCTTGGAAAGATCGGTCCCCTCGGGTTTTAAAACGAGTGTGGGGGACCACTAAAAGGTTTTGGTTTGATGACCTCAGGTTACGAGTGGAGGTATGTGTACGAATCAAATCAGCAATGTAGGGGGGGGGGGGGCTGTCTCTGTAATGCTCTAAAAGTTAACACTAGAATTTTAAAATGGAACCTGAATCTGATTGGTAGCCAGTGCAGCGACTTGAAAACAGGGGTCATATGAGCACCCTTGTTCGAGCGGGTCAGTAGCCTCGCTGCAGAGTTTTGAACAAACTGTAGGCGGGCTAGCGCTTTCATGTTTAGACAAGTAAACAGGCTGTTACAGTAGTCAAGTCTTGTAGAGATAAAAGCATGTATTATCATCTCGAGTTCACTTGTTGACACGATGGATCTAAGTTTAGAAATGTTCCTCAAGTGAAAAAAGCAGGTTCTTACTATCTGATTTAAATGTCCCTCCAAAGAAAAAGCTTCATCAAAAATAACACCCAGGTTTCTAAGGTTATGTTTCTGTGAGGAACCTAAGTCACCCAGTCGCTGTTAAATAGCAGGTATTGCACTGTCTGGTGCAATAATCAAAGTTTCTGTTTTGGCCGGGTTTAGCTGTAAGCAATTATTGTTCAACCATTGTTTAATGTTGGTTAAACAGTCAATCAGATTGGAGAGCTTATGAGCTTCAGCAGGCTTAAAAGAATAATATAGCTGGATATCGTCAGCAAAAAGATGATAAGATACTTCAGGAAACTGCTGTATTATCTGACTTAAAGGAAGAATGTATATTAAAAACAGAATAGGTCCCAGCACAGAGCCCTGAGGAACTCCACACAACAACTCTGTAGAATCCGACATGATCTGGTTTGCAGACACACTAAAACTCCTTTCAGATATATAAGATGAAAACCAGTCTAGAACAGAGCCAGACATCCCAACCAGGTCTCTCAGTCTGTTTGATATTGGATGAGAAGATTTTCCAAGCTTCGACAAATGTGGGTCAAGCTTTATTAAATCTTGCAGTGTTATGTTCGAAATTAACAATACAGAGAAGACATTGCATCCAGGATGTGAATCCAGCAAACAGCATTTTGCATTGAATTTGTTTGAATGAGATGTCAGAGGTATCATTAAGGAGGCAAAGACCAGGACTAGGAATGTAAAAAACTTCAAGTACATCAGATATTGTTACATATGTGACAGTAATATGTAGCCTGTAGTTTCATCTGAAATCTCTTATAGGGTGTAATATATGTTCTGTGGATGGTTTTGAAATGAATTAGTTGATGAGCAAAGTTCCTAGAAGTCAAACTTAGATTAGACCATACTGTATCCCAATCTATATTAACCTGTAGTTCTCTAGGGCTTGTATATCAAAAATCTTAGACCCACGGCCTTCCAGTTCAAAATTAGCACAGGTTCACTCAGATTCACGCTCACTGATCTACTAGGTTTGGAAAGGAGAATGGCAGTAGCAGACTCTGTAAGAGTAAATAAGACCTCCAACCTACACAACACATAGGACCACAGATTTATGAAACAGAAGTTTCAGAAGTTTGAGCTTTATGTAAAGATTTTGTTCAGTTCCATTTGGCTTATTATTACAGTAGGAATATTTTCAAGTAAAATAAATAACTCAAACACACCACCAAAATAATTTTAACAACCAAATTGGATGAAAAACCAGGAAAAAAGCAATATTCCAACTCCCCCAAAGAAAAGGAAAAAACAAGAAAATGTGGTACCACTTCACTATCTACTGGTTATCAACCTTCAATTTCTGATGACGTCAGTTTCATTCAGTTATCAGTTTATCATGGGCCCAAGAACAAAAAACAACCTGAGTCTTAGGCGGAGAAAAGTAGCAAAGAAATTAAAAAGGTGGTTCTTAGGTGGAATCCCTTTTGGTTTTTGTGTTCCTACCACCCTCCTGGTATGGCAAACATCCATATGTCAACATCCTGACTCACAGAAGGCACCGACAACAGCAATCCTGGAGCATGGAGATTTCCTTGCTGTTCTTTTTCCTCTGAACCACACCTTCACGCACGTAGCTGCAGGTGATGCATTCAGGGTGTTAATATCAACACTTCACCGAGTTCTTTTGATTCCTGTACATTCCAACAAGGGCAAGCCCAGAAATTACATTACCAGATGAGAAGCTAAGATGCATTCAAGGAAACCCGTATTTCTGAGTGCTGTAAATCTTACCAGGGCTACACACTCCCCCTCTAGACTGCATGAGTCCCTGCATGCATACCTGCCCCTACAGATACAGACACGTGTGAAGTAGCAGCTCATAAAGCCTGAAAGAACAAACTGATGGCTCCCCCAGCTCATCATAGGTGAGTTTCCGAGGCGGACGTCTCTCCCTAGCAGAGCGCCTGACACTTGTGTTCTTAGACTCTGGACTCTCAGGTGCTACATTGTCGGTGTCTGCCACTACAGGGTCTGTGGTGATGAGATCTGTGTCCTCTCTAACAGGTCGGATAGGTGTCATATCAGGATGAGCAATATCAATAACACTATGGTCTGGGACCTTACAGTGTGAAGTAGGATTTGTAACTGAACCACTACTCTCAGAGCTGACAAGAGGAGTTCCTGGTTGAAGCTCGTGGGTAGGTCTCTCAGGTAAGTGTGTGGAATTTTGGGACACAAAAGAAGGGGTGTTTGGGTTTAATACCCTGGAAACTGGATGAGGCTCATTGAAGCCTCCTTCCCTCTGTAGCAAAGGACCCCTAGTGATGATTTCTGGCACCCATGTGCCTCATCACTCTACAAATCGTCCTCCTAACAATCAGCATCCCCTTGCACATGTTTTGTTGTTTTGGCCCTCAGTCAAACCCGCATGGCAAAAGACGGTCTCTATGCAACGTACGGTATGGCTCTTCCCCTGTTTCAGGTTTGACTACATAAACAGAACTGTCTCTATTCCATCTGACAACAACATGGATTCCATTCTGTTTCCCCCTGATTTTCACGTTTCTCACTAAGACGCTGTCCCCCTCTAAGAGTTCAGCTGCCCTGATGTCCTTGTCAAGCCTAGCCTTGTTCTTCTCTCCCATCTTCTGGGCACTTTTAGCAGCTAATGAGCAGCTCTTTTGTAGGTGTTGACGACAGCCCTTGACATACTCTGAGTGGGTCTTGTGGTTAGACATATCAGAGTGGATTCCCAGGACAAGATCAATTGGCAGTCTGGGCTTCCTACCAAACATGAGTTCATAAGGCGAATATCCCCTTGTACTGTTTCTTGTGCAATTGTATGCGTGGACCAAAGGTTTCACAAAATCCCTCCAATGGTATTTGTCTCTCTCTTCCAGGGTCCCTAGCATAATAAGGAGAGTCCAGTTAAACCGTTCCACTGGGTTTCCCCTGGGATGGTACGGCATGGTACGGACTTTGTCTGCTCCTATCCGTGTGCAGAGTTCTCTGATCGTCTTAGACTTGTAGCCGGATGAGCTACTTGCCTCTCTTTTCCTTTCTCTCTCTCTCTCTCTCGCTTGCTCTACTACTCGCGCTCCCTCTTCTTTATTTCGTGCCTGGTTTAATTGGGAACCCACCTGTACGTGATTGCAGAGCGGCGCCGGTCAGTATAAGGGTAAGCCGTTCTCCTTCCGGGATATTCCTTCCGTGCTTCTGGTAAAACGCAGCAGTAAATGCTGGCACACCGTTAAGGATTAATCCTGCTCTGAGGGCCTCTGGATGTCTGGAGCCTGGATCTCCTCCATACCCGCTTCATGCCCTGGAGGACGGGGCTATGGCTCCCCACACCCTCTAGCAGATCATTACACGAAGGAACCTTTTAAATACAAGCGCGCTCATGCTCTGAGGTGTACACACGGGTGCTCACAGACACAAACGACACCCTTTTTGGCTCCTACCTCAAGCACACTGTGTGTTGTCGATCCTACGTGCTGCACAATAATATTCAATATTTAGTATTTACTGTTATATTCATATATGAGGGATATATATATATATATATATAGATAGATATAGATAGATATATATAGATATATATCTAGATATATATATGAGGGACTGTTTCCGTTCTACTGTGTGGGACAACCTTTGCAGCCCTTTGAAGGATGACCTCAACAGCATCACAGACTGCATTACGGATTACATGAACTTCTGTGTGGACAACACCGTACCCATCATAAAGGTACGGTGTTTTTCTAACAACAAGCCATGGATAAATCCTGAAATAAAGGCTCTCCTCAAGGAGAAGAAAAGAATCTTTAGATCTGGAGACAAACAGGAGCTGAGAGCTGTCCAGAAGAAGTTGAAATGGAAGATAAGGCAAGAGAAGGAAAACTACAGGAGGAAGATGGAAAAGCAGCTGCAACAGGACAACATCAGAGGGGTTTGGAACAGCCTGAAGACAATCTCAGGACAAAAAACAATCCCCCAGGCTGCAGGAGACTTGGGGTGGGTGAATGACCTAAATAAATATGTGGAAGACCTCCTGCGTGGTACCGGTACCAAAGACCTCCCATCCCAAGGACCTCAGCAGCTACAGGCCGGTAGCCCTGACATCACATCTGATGAAGATACTCGAGAGGTTGGTTCTAAACCATCTGCGACCCCTGGTGAGGTCTTCATTGGATCCGCTGCAGTTTGCTTACCAGCCTGGCATCGGGGTGGAGGACGCCATCATCTACCTCCTGCACCGAGCTTTGACTCACCTGAAGAAGCCTGGAAGCACTGTGAGGATCATGTTCTTTGATTTCTCCAGTGCTTTCAACACCATCCAGCCACGACTTCTGAGGGACAAGTTGGAGCTATCGGGAGTGGACCAACACATGTCCCAGTGGATACTGGACTACCTCACAGAACGTCCACAGTATGTCAGGACACAGGGCTGTGTCTCTGATACGCTGGTCTGCAGTACGGGGGCCCCACAGGGAACTGTGCTGGCACCGTTCCTCTTTACTTTCTACACAGCAGACTTCTCCATCAACTCCCCACGCTGCCACCTACAGAAGTTCTGTCATGATCCTGGGCCATGTTGGCCCAGCAGTCTTAGTTTTCATGTTTTGGGTTTTGTTCTTTATTTATGCCTTGGTTTCTAGGTTGCTCTGTTAAGATGTCCCTTATTTGATTACCCCCTGTGTGCTCCTCTGTGTATCTGTAGACCCCCGTTTCCCCTCCTTGTGTTTTATTCCATGTTTCCCCTGCCCGCTATGCCTGTGCTCTCCCTCTCCTCTTGTCTGCACCTCTGTGTACTTCCTGTTTTACTTTGACAGTCTCCCGTCGGTGTTATGTTTACTCCTGCCCTGTCTCGTTACGATTATCTGTGTCAGCTGTGTTCCCCGTGTGCTCCCTCTTCCCTCGTTTACCCTCTGTGTATTTATGTCCGCGTCTCCCACAGTTCAGTGTCGCGTTCCCCCTCATGACTGTGTGCCCCTCCGTGTGTTTCCTCGTAAGTCAGTTCCTTAGTATTTCCCAGTTTAGTTTCATGTTATTTTGTATCGCTGTTATCTTTTGTCAGCAATAAAGCTGTATTTTGAGTTCAGTCCTGTTTTCCCGTGAGTTTGCGTTTGGGTCCTCATCCTGCCTACACACAGCCTAACCATGACAGAAGAACGCGACCCTACATGGACCCAGCAGCTGACAATCCCTCCGCTGAGCTCCAGGCAGATTTGATTTACATGGTGGAGTATCATTGCCAAGAGTGGGTAGCGCTGCCAGTTCCAGAATACCAGGAGTTGTTAGCCACCCATTTACAGAGGATGGTGTCCGGACTCCCATGGCTATTCGGCGCGCTACACCCCCACATCCAGGACTTCCTCGTCTCCACCGTACGCATCCGCCCAGAGCTGCTGCTCCAGTATGAGGAGCCGGAGGACGTTCAGCCCGGTCCGCTGGAGGATTCGCGGCCCTGCTCGTCTCCTCCCCCTTCTCGGCGAAAACGGCGTTCACGCCGCCGTCGCGCCAGTACAGCTGAGCAGGCGTCACCCGTGGGTGAGAGTGACTGTGCGTCACACACTCAGCCCAAACGTTCTGAACCTGGACTTCATGACTTATCCACCACCGTGAGTAGCACTGTTTGGCCCTCCATGGATATTGTGTTGCCTAACTCAGACAATTCTGCCACTTTGTGTTTGGACTCTAGAGACACTATACAGCGAGGCACCTCCGTGTCAGATTATTCACCAGTTGCTCTCGCTAGTAATCGTAGTGTTTTTGAGCCCTCAGATTCTTGTAATGCTCGCGGTGATCTCCCCGAGTTAGCCAATATGGATGTTTCACCGGTAGAGTTAGCTGAACCAAAGACTGTTATTCCACACCAGACTCACCTACATACTGCTACCAGCATTGTAGCCCCGCAGAACTGTTTTACTCAGCCTGTACATTCAGAGGTCTCCCAGTCTGAGCTCAGCCACACACCACCACCATCATTAGCTCTAGATCAGTGGTTCTTAACCTGGGTTCGATCGAACCCTAGGGGTTCGGTGAGCCGGTCTCAGGGGTTCGGCAGAGCCTCCACCGCAGAGGTCACAGAGGTCCAGACACACCCGAATTATCGTGTAAATTTGTGATGACACGCCCCCTTCTGGCCATCACTGGCTGCAGACTGTCATGCTACACTGCTTGGCCAATCAGGGCTGCGGGGAATGTAGCGCGCGCAGTAGTCAACAGGTGAATGTAGTGGTAGTACTTCGTGTGATTTATTTTAACATTTTAATCCATACTAACTATGTCGGGCAAAAGAAGAAAGTGGTCGGACGAATATGTACAGTATGGATTCACATGTATCACGGAACGTGATGGGAGTGAGCGTCCTATCTGCATGATTTGCAACGCCAAGTTGAGCAACTGTAGTCTCGCACCGGCAAAACTAAAGGAACACTTCTTGAAGCTGCATGGAGACGGGGAATACAAGAACACAACACTTGCTGAGTTCAAGGTGAAGAGAGCCAGATTCGGTGAAAGGCCCACTCTGCCTGCTCTTGGATTTGTAGCCGTTAACAAACCGATCCTCACAGCATCGTACGAAGTTGCTTACCTGATCGCAAAGCAGGGCAAGCCACACACCATTGGTGAAACACTCGTGAAACCAGTTGCGTTAAAGATGGCAAATCTGATTCTCGGAACAGCGGCCGAAGGTAAATTATCCCAAATTCCTCTTTCAAATGACACCGTCAGCGACAGAATAGAAGACATGAGTAAAGACATCTTGGCTCAAGTAGTCGCTGATCTGATTTCAAGCCCGGCAAAATTCAGCCTTCAGCTCGATGAGAGCACAGACGTTGCTAATCTAAGCCAGCTTACTGTTTTTGTGGACTATGTGAAAGATGACATGATAAAAGAAGATTTTTTATTTTGTAAGCCTCTTACAACAACAACTAAGGCAGCCGATGTGAAGAAGCTTGTGGATGACTTCTTCAGAGACAACAATCTTTCATGGGACATGGTTTCTGCAGTTTGTACGGACGGAGCTCCAGTCATGCTAGGAAGAAACTCTGGCTTTGGTGCGCTAGTAAAAGCCGATGCACCACACATCATTGTGACTCATTGTATTTTGCACAGGCATGCATTGGCAACAAAAAACTTTCCTCCAACAATGGCAGAAGTATTAAAAACTGTGGTGGAATGTGTGAACTATGTGCGAAATAGTGCTCTGAGGCACCGCATTTTCAGCGCATTTCAGCTAAGAAAGCCCTGGATTTTTTTATACCATTTGTTACAACATATCTTTGCGAGCAATCCTTTTCGACGATGCTGGACATAAAAACGAAGAAAAGGAACAGACTTTTCTGTGAAAATGACATGAGACTGGCACTTGCCAAGGTGAAGCCACGCATATCTGAACTGGTCTCTCAAAGGCAACAGCAGAAGTCACACTGATTTGCAGGTATGTAATTTCTTGTAAGTTCATGCATTGTGTTGGTTTTGTTCTTTGAACAAGGTGATGTTCATGCACGGATCATTTTGTGCACCAGTAAAAAAACATATCTATGTCTTGAATTTGAAAAAAAAAAAATTTCACTAAAGAGGGGTTCGGTGAATGCGCATATGAAACTGGTGGGGTTCGGTGTCTCCAACAAGGTTAAGAACCACTGCTCTAGATAAAACGGTGCATGCTGAGGAGCACAAACCATCCGAGACTGTGTGTTCTGTAGCTGATGCTACCTCTAGTGACTGCTTCATGTTCCAGCCTGTTTTGTCTTTAGACATGGTTGATATTTCACAGCCAATCCCTCAACCAGCTATTGCTCTCTCAGCTCCCCAAAGAGTTACTGAGAATGAGACCTGTGTTGCTGAGCAAGCCAATTTAACGTCTACTCCTAGCATTCTGCCTGAGCCAGGTGACACAGAGACTATTAGCCATTCCTCTGCTATGAACAGTTTAATCTTTAAACCAGCTCTTATATCTGTGACTCCCAGTGTTGCTCCGTCAGTTTCTCAGGCTGTGGTTTTTTCTGTGCCACAACTTGAAAATGTTAACTCGGACGTTACCTGTGTAACCTCACCTTCTCCCGTGCCTGCTAAGCATGAGACTGTTTCTGTTTTTCCTTGTGGACTCCTTGAAACTGTGTATTCAATGCCTGCTAAGGTTAAGAGCCGCAAGGTTTCATCTGCTATACATAGACTGGCAAAGGAATTTAGTTTGAGCACCGCAGAGCTGGTTGCACAGGTTAACTTTTCTGTTCCCCGGTCATGTCGGTTTAACTCTGTGCGCCATGCTTTTCGGCCAAGTTTCATGGACTCTGTGTGTACTACGTCTCGGGCTACATCCTGTACAACTGTATGTAGTGTTGCTTCACACCCAGGTTATCCAGACACTACTTGTGTGAATTCCCCAGTACCTGTGACTGCTCCTGAACTCACTCTTCCTAAGACTGTTAACTATAAGCTAGACAGCTTAAGAACAGCAGAGTTGCTGAAACCAGCCTGCCATAAGTCTCTGATTGCTAGTACTGTGTTCGGCACCATTAACCTAGTTTACCCAGTGACTGTTACTGTTCCTGTGTTTCGCTCTCCACCTCCAGTTCCTGTACCCAGGGCAGCTCGGGCCCAGCTTTCCCTCGCACCTGTATCAGTTCCTCGGGTGAGGGTGGCTGAGGTCCAGCTGGTCCCTGCTTCTGTCCCCAGCCTGGCAGAGGCTCCGTTCATCCCGGCACCCGTACCTGCTCCTCGGGTGGGGTTGATGGACACCCAGCCGTTGCCTGCACCTGTTCCGGTTCCCCGGGTGAGATCAGCTGTGACCCTGCCGACTCCTGCACCCGTCTCAGTTCCTCGGGTGGGAGCGGCAGAGGTCCGGCTAGCTCCTGCACCTACACCGGCCCCCAGGGTAAAGGCAGCCAGAGCCCAGCTCGTCCCTGCACCCGTATCTGTTCCTCGGGTGGGGATGGCTGGTGTTCGGCCCGGCCCAGCACCCGTTCCTGTTCCGCGGAGGAGAGCAGCCAAGAGTCAGTCACCTTCTCCATCACAAGATCAACTACCTGCTGTCAACCATCATCTCAATCACTACTACAACCCGTGCTTTTGTCCATGGTTCCATCATTAACTCTGTCACCAGCTCAGTTAGTAGCTCAGCAACCCCTTCAGACACTGCCAACCTCAGCTGGAAGCCTTTGTGAGCTTTCTCTGCCAGCTGAGGACTGCGTGGTACTGACAAACTTTGGACAGACTGTTTGCCCTGCACAGCCCCAGCCGTTGCATCCCAAGCCGACTGCGTGCCCTGTGCAGCTACTGTTAGCGTCCGCTGAGCCAGAGGTCTCCGCACCTGCTGGCTCTGCATCTGCCTCTCCTTCGCCTGGTCCGGCCTATGCTTCGCCTTCAACGTCGCCTGGTCCTGTGGCTGCCATGCCACTGTCTGGTCCTGCCTCGTTTGATCCTATGCCCACCAAGCCTCGACCAGTACGCCCGACACTTGGTAGCCGCCGCCGTCTTCCACGCGGCCGGCCTCCGGACCCGCTCTGTAGCCGCCGCCGTCTTCCACGCGGCCGGCCACCGGACCTTGTTCCCTCCATCCTGGTCCCGCGCCTCCCGCCCTGGGTGGGTTGTTTTCTGTTTTTCTTGTGTTTTGGTTCTCGGGTTTGGGCTGTCGGGAGCCAGCCCTTGAGGGGGGGGGGGGGGTTATGTCATGATCCTGGGCCATGTTGGCCCAGCAGTCTTAGTTTTCGTGTTTTGGGTTTTGTTCTTTATTTATGCCTTGGTTTCTAGGTTGCTCTGTTAAGATGTCCCTTATTTGATTACCCCCTGTGTGCTCCTCTGTGTATCTGTAGACCCCCGTTTCCCCTCCTTGTGTTTTATTCCATGTTTCCCCTGCCCGCTATGCCTGTGCTCTCCCTCTCCTCTTGTCTGCACCTCTGTGTACTTCCTGTTTTACTTTGACAGTCTCCCGTCGGTGTTATGTTTACTCCTGCCCTGTCTCGTTACGATTATCTGTGTCAGCTGTGTTCCCCGTGTGCTCCCTCTTCCCTCGTTTACCCTCTGTGTATTCATGTCCGCGTCTCCCTCAGTTCAGTGTCGCGTTCCCCCTCATGACTGTGTGCCCCTCCGTGTGTTTCCTCGTACTAAGTCAGTTCCTTAGTATTTCCCAGTTTAGTTTCATGTTATTTTGTATCGCTGTTATCTTTTGTCAGCAATAAAGCTGTATTTTGAGTTCAGTCCTGTTTTCCCGTGAGTTTGCGTTTGGGTCCTCATCCTGCCTACACACAGCCTAACCATGACAAGTTCTCTGACGACTCTGCGATAGTCGGCCTCATCACAAGTGAGGACGACTCAGAGTACAGACAGTGGACTCTGGACTTTGTGGACTGGTGCCAGCAGAACCACCTGCTGATCAACGCCGGGAAAACCAATGAGTTGGTGGTGGACTTCCGGAGACGCAGACCCACTACACTGACACCGGTGAACATCCAGGGAGTGGACATTGAGATAGTGGACTCGTATAGGTACCTGGGTGTTCACCTGAATAATAAACTGGACTGGAGCCACAACACTGATGCTCTGTACAGGAAGGGTCAGAGCAGACTCTACCTGCTGAGGCGGCTGAGATCATTTGGAGTCCAGGGAGCGCTTTTAAAGACCTTCTATGACTCTGTGGTGGCATCCGTCATTTTTTACAGTGTGGTATGTTGGAGCAGCAGTTTATTGACAGCTGAGAGGAAGAGGCTGAATAAACTCATTAGGAAGGCCAGCTCTGTTCTGGGATGCACCCTGGACTCAGTGCAGGTGGTGGAAGCCAGAAGGACTCTGGCCAAAATAACATCTCTGATGGACAGAGTCTCCCGCCCCGTGCATGTAAATGTTGCTGAACTGCAGAGCTCCTTCAGTGACAGACTGCTGCATCCTAGATGCATGACGGAGCGTTTCCGCAGGTCCTTCCTCCCTGCAGCTGTCAGACTGTACAATCAAAACTGCTCCCAACAGACATACATCAGTGCTGCAACAACTTCTACTGTTATAACTGCACATTACTTTTTCTCAGCTTATATATACACGAACTTATTGTAAGTTACATGTCTACTTTTTAATGCACAGGTACAATACACAATCTGCACTTTTCTAATTATTCTAAATATTCTTAACTATTTAAACATCTTTCAGTATCCTGCTCTGTTTGCACACTATCTGTACGCTAATTTTAACAACTGTACTGTACTCTGCTCTGGTAACTATTGTCCATGATGTAAATATGTAAAAATTGTGTTTTCTGTTCTGTGTCCTGTTCTTTTTGTATATGTGTGGTTTTTTGCTGTTGATACAACCAAATTTCCCCTTGTGGGACAATTAAAGGATTATTCTATTCTATTCTATTCTATTCACATAGATCATCGCGATGATGTTGTTTATTATATTGCTCTCTTTTTTTTTTGCTTGTTTTCTCTTCTTAACAGGTGTTAAGGGTCCGAAATTGGTGGAGAGTACAAAACCAGGACAGTCCAGAAGATTTGGGTCAAAGCAATCTTTATTGAAGTTCACGCGCGGGAAGACAATCACTGCATACATCAGCAAGGGTCTTCGCCAAAATTATACTTCAGATTGCTTTTATATCATCAGAGTATTATGACGCCCCCTCTTGCGTTTACAATCACATAATTTGCATGTACAGAACATTTATGTATTTTAAGAATTAACTGCAGACACAGGAGTTCCCCTTTTGGCATCTTCTTCCAAAGAAGGCAATAAACTCAGGCCTCTGTGGTCTCCAGGGGCTGGTCTTCTCCACTCGTCACCTGTTGTCAAGACAGAACCTCCAGTGCAGTATGTTAACTGAGTGCCTTCAGGCCTCTTCTTAAATCTGTTTCTAAGTTATATATAATGTATATATGTGTTTTGTAAGCATGTGTGCAATCTTTCTTAAGCTCCCCACTTCCTTACCAATGTATCACCCAGACATCGCGCTGAATGAAGCTTGTAACCTTTATTTACCTGGGAAAGCTTCAACTCTTTAAGACCATGGAGCTGCATTGTGTGTAAAGATATAACAATATAAAATGGTTATGACTGCACCTGTGAGAGATTAATATGGTGTCAGTATGTTTAAATGTTTCAAGGCCAACTTAAAGCTATAAGCTGTGTGATTAATGCTATTGGCAAGGCTATGAAATATATTGTAATAATGAAGCAATTTCCTTTGATTCTCACAATCCTCCTTTTGACCTCTTGCCACAAGAGGTCACCACACCGTGTGCTGTGTCACTCCTCGGCCCCCTCAGTCGTTTCTACGTCCATTAATGGCATCATAGACACCGGGGTCACCACCCCGGGGTCCACTGCCCTCGTAATTACCTTTTCCAACAATCCTCTGACACAAGGAATGAGACAGCATCCGCAGGTGACCAAAATCCCTAGAAAAGCAGATACAGATAACATGGCAGACATTACAAACCCTTTCCACTGGCCAAACACGGATGTCATCCAGCCCTCAAAGGGATTCTCAATTCCAGAATCTTCATGCATGGTTCTTGACAGCGTTTTAAGACCTTCCAGAGCTCGGGTAACTGAGCCATCTGGGGCAGTATTATTAGGAATGAAAGTACAACACAGGTCACCAAACATAGCACAGACCCCTCCCCTCTCGGCCAGAACCATGTCGAGAGCGAGTCTGTTTTGGACCCCCATTAATGAGGTCGGGCCCAACTGCTCCGCCACTCCCTCAAAGGCATCCCTGGTCAGGTTTGAGAGTCTCAGCAGGTTATAATGGACATAATTTATTCTATCCACATTCTTGTTTGGGGTCACTGGAAAAAGAGCAGAAATGATTGGTAAGTTTTCAAAACCAGCTGCTACTTGATCTGCCAGTTTATACTCGTTAGGAACTCCCCTGGGCACTCCTATGGAGTCGATCCAGGTGGGTGAATTCATCCTAGGATCATATACATGTGTCCCCTTACCCAATACATGTCGCTTACGTCTGGCTGCCAGTGTGCGTGTGTTACTCTGGGGAATTGCTGTCACTCTGTTGCCGATTAATATCAGTTGAGCACCCAACCTTACCATTGCACAGGTCCCGACACTTCCCATTGGAACACGGACCAAAAGAGTTCTTTCCCCACAATAATAGTACAACCCACTTCTTGCCCATGTACCTATTACTGTGTTTGAGTCATTCTTTGCATTGGTGGTTCTTCCTGTGAGCGTCGTAGCGCACCAGCTGGGATCGATATCTCCCAGCTTGTATTTCACTTTGTCTGTGGAGAACTTAAAGCAAGTATAGTTATCTTTCTTGGGTCTAAATGGTCCTACCTTTGTACCTTTATCAATAGGCGGGAAGAGGCTGGCCAATATTGAACAATTGCCAGTACTCACCGCTTCTCTTGTGATTTGTAGCATGCAGTCATATCCCCATTTGTCCTCTGGATACAGTGGAGCGGGTTCTGTAAACAAGCGCGGCCTAGCTGAAGCACAAGCAACACAGTTAGATACATCTTGTTCTTTTGCATTTTGAGCCACCCAGTCCAGCCACAGGTTACTGTCACTGAAACCGGTGGCGCGTTCAATTAAGTCCTGAGGCTTCAACCTGGTGTAGTCCACAATCAGGACTCGCCGCTTTTGCTCCTCACGGGCAACAGTTAACGACCCGTTTCCCCAATCCCCTGTACTATTTATGACCGGAGGGTTGGGCTTTGGGTTTACTAAATTCACTCTAATCACACCTGTCGGGTCTGTCCCTGAAACATCTACCCCAATCACCAGGTAGAACACGCCTCCCGGACTATTTGACCTGGGCAAAGAGCTCCATGGTCCCAGAGAGAGGGTGATAGGGTTCTGTGAGGCAGAAAAGTCCCTCTGGATGGCTATCCCTTTCAATCCTTCAGGAACGTGTGGCTCCCACTTCACTCCAGTCCAGGCTACCACCTTGCTCCACCCAGGAATGCACCAGTGCCCTGCGGTATAAGACGCTAGCACTGGGCGGATTCCCCGGCTGGAGTGAGGGTTCCCTCCCCGGGTACAAATATCCGGGTGACTGCAGATCCACACGTCATATCCCCTCCAGCTGCTGTTTGCGCCTTTGCAGTTAATCACTTCACACAAATCAAAAGAGTATGAACTCGTGGACCCTTTAACGTAGTCCAATTCCATGCCATTATAAGCGCTGAGACACCCATCCCTTTTACCTGATACCTCTCGTTTGGGTCTCTGTAACGGCCCCATTTCAGTGTTCTGTTTTTCAGTCGGTGGAGGGCTGGGCTGACCTCCGTGCTCGGGTGGGCTGTTCCAGGCTATCTGCCAAAAATACACAAAAATACATATTAGCAAAAGTAATACTATCTTATATAACAACCATGTGGTTGTGAGGAGCATTTTTACCAATTTTCTCTCCTCACGCCTCCTGCTACGTGCCTGTATGTCAAATGCGTGCATGTTGTCGTGTGAAACTTATACTTCTTTTATCAAAATATATTTATTTAAGTGCTTTCCTCTTTTTTTTTTTTTTTTTTTTTTAATGTGTTACCACTCCCTTGCGTTGGCGTGGGGATCTCCTCCTTTGCTGGTCTTCTTGCTTCGGCCTCCCAGGCAGACTACTGTTCGGCCCGTTGCACGGGGGAGAGGATTTATTCTGCCTCTGGCTGTCGTCAGCCCCCGTGTTCGGTGGAGCTAGGTCGCTGTCCACCAGGCTCTCGTCTGCTGCAGCACACTGCGTCCAGTGATACCAATTTTCCCCTTTTCCTTTCAAACGGACCGCTGTGGCCGTCCGAGCCGTCACCTCATAGGGTCCGGTCCAACGAGGCTCTTTCCACTTCCTCTTTATGACTTTCAGCCACACTGCTTTTGCCTCTGGAACCTCTCCTTCTGCCGTGGGCCTCCCGGCGGTCACCTGTTTTGTAAAACTGGACACAAGAGCTTTTACTTCATTAAAATATTCAGCATGAGACTTGTTACTTCTCTTAGACTGTTCTGTCGCTGGAACCACCGTCCAAGGCGCCGGAAACTGCCGTCCTGTCAGCAGCTCGTAGGGCGTGAAACCTGTGGATTGGTTAACAGAACATCTTATGGTCATCAAAGCAATTGGCAGGGCTGCAACCCAATTCAACCCCGTCTGTGCACAGATTTTAGCCAATTTGTTCTTTAAATTTAGGTTCATTCTTTCTACTTTTCCTTGGGACTGAGGGTGGTACACTGCCCCGAATTTATGCTGGACCCCCAACATTCTCTCCACCTCTGCTAAATCCTTATTTCTAAAATGGGTCCCATTATCTGATCTAATTCTCTTGGGAAACCCATGCCTTGGGATGTAGTGGTTAATCAGACATTTAATCACACTTTTTGCATCTTCTCTTTTAGTCGCCCATGCCTCTGGCCAGCCGGTCAGAGCATCCACACATACCAACAAGTACCTCAGTCCTCCTGGTCCCCCATCCACCATGTCAGTGTAGTCAATCACAATTTCTTCTCCTGGTCTCTCTGGCATGAGGAACTTACCTGGTTCTGGCTTCACCGCTGGTTTTGGATTGTGCGCCCCACAGATCAGACACGTTCTGGCTTTTTCTTTTATCATGTCTCTCAGGTGAGGGTGCCACCAGTGACACAAGTTTCTCTCCATCTGAGCCACACCCACGTGACCAAGTCCATGTGCCTCACTTACCTTCTTTTCAGCCAGCTTGGCTGTTAGAGCCGGTCGCCCGTGGGGCCCTCTCCACAGACCTCCTTCTTTTCTGGCTCCTCGGGCCTGCCACACCTCCTTTTCTTCCTGGGTGACTTCTTCCTGCGCCCTTCTGGCTTCCTCCAACACATTAACGGTTGGCTCTTCTTCAGCAATAACCTCCACCATCTGTCTCCGTCCTTTGTAGCCTGCTGCTTCTTTGGCGGCTTCATCTGCTTTCTGGTTCCCTTTTGCTACCATTGTGTTTTCTTGAGAGTGTGCTTTACATTTTATGATACTTACCATGTCTGGGTCGTTCAGAGCGTCTTCCAGTTCCTCCATTTCCTTCTTATGGCATATTGGGGCATTGGTTGCTGTTCTGAAACCTGCTCTCTTCCATTGAGCGAGTTCCACGTGAGCTGCCCCGAATGCATAAGCTGAATCAGTGTAGATGTTCACCTTCATGTTCTTGGCCAGTCTCAGGGCTCGAGTCAGGGCTATTACTTCAGCTCTCTGTGCTGACTGCTGACCTTCTATTCTTCCAGCTTCTTTTACCTCATACTGTCGTCCTCTTCTGGAAACCACCGCGTAGCCTGCTTTCAGTCCTTCTTCATCCCGGTGACAACAGCCGTCTGTGAACCAGTCCTCCGCACCTATGATAGGTTCTGCTTTCAAATCTTCTCTAACCTTCTCTTCAGCTTCAGCTCTTTTGGCACAGTCGTGTGGTTCCCCTGACCCCATCAAGTCCGCCATGTTTATGCCCTCATGTGTAAACGTCAAGTTTGGAGCATCCAGGACTTTGCTCAGTCTCTGTTGTCTCAGTGGTGTCATTGTGAAGGCTTGTGAGTTTACGTAGGCTACTACACTGTGTGTGGTGAGCACTTTAAGTGGATGTTCTCTTACTACATGTGCTGTTTTCTGAATGATTTTGGCTACCCCAGCTGCATGCTGTGTACATGGGGGATGTCTGGCCTCTGTTGGATTTAATCTTACGCTGACATACATAAGCACATCCCTACCTCCTCCTTTTTTCTGAAACAAAACGCCATTCACAATCTCATTTGTTTCAGAAACATCAAGATAGAATGGTTCATCATAGTTGGGTGTGGCCAGATCTGTGGCTCTTGACAGGTCTTGTTTGAGTGAAATGAATGCTGTCTCTGTTGGTGGTGTCCATGGTAACTCTGCCTTAAGGTTTCGAACGCCCACCTTTTTGATCAGGTCCCTTAAGGGGGCCGTCTTACCCGCATAATTCGGGATAAACTGTCTGCTGTAGCCTGTCAGGCCAAGAAAGGAAAGGAGGTCCTTCACAGTTCTTGGTTTTGGGTGTGTCAGAATCTGGTCTCTGTGTGTGTTCATTAAACCCACTGACCTGTGTGCGATGACTCGGCCCAGAAATGTTACTTCCGGTCGGACCAGCTGCAGTTTTTCTTTACTTACTTTAAACCCACATTCTGCCAAGCGGTTCAGAACCACCAGAGAGGCTGCTGTGCAGGCGGATGCGGACGGGGCTGCTATTAACAAGTCATCCACGTACTGAATGAGTGTACAACCTTCAGGCAGATGGCACGGTGACAGCGCGTCTTTCAGCACCTGGTTGAAAATGCCTGGAGACAAGGCGAAACCCTGTGGTAGGCGTGTGTATCTGTACTGCTGTCCTCTGTATGTGAATGAAAAAATGTCCCTGAGTGATTCATGCAGAGGGAGACAAAAGAAAGCATTAGCAAGATCAATACATGTAGACCACTTTTGTTCCCACGAGATGGCAGTTAAAGCCGTGTATGGGTTTGGTACAGGCACGGTGTCTGTACGTAGTATTGCATTAATCGCTCTCAAATCATGTGCCATCCTGTATTTGCCTGTCCCGTGCTTTTCTACTGGCAGAATAGGTGTGTTCCAGTATGATTGAGAGGGCTCGAGCACACCTACTTTCAACAACCCCTCAATTGTTTCTGCAATGCCTTCCTCAGCTTCTGGTTTATGTCTGTACTGAGGTCTCTCAATTGGCACTTCCGATTTCAGCTGAAACAGGACGGGTGAACAATTGGCCAGGCCAACATCCGTGGGCCCTGTTGACCACAAACAGTCAGGGAGCTGTGAAAGTGCTGCAACTGCGTCAGGGTGGTCTGTTTTTTCCCTGCCGTGTGTTCTTGAAATTTCTTTGTGTTCTACAACCACCGCGTCGTTGGACAGACAGGTGATTCGGTAGGTTTTGCACTGTGGTGCATACCAGACATTTGGGATTTGAGTACTTTGCCACCAGCTGTTATCCAGGGCTCGCTTGACCATCGGACCCAACTCTCGGGCCTGATGACCGACGTGGACCGCCAAAGTGACATGGGGAGCTGAATCGGAGCCCATCTCGTACCAAAGCAGTTGTTCTTCCGTCAATTTTGCAGCCGCTGCTACCCCTTCCGGGCCCACATAAATGTTATGGCAACGCACGCTCCAAATTTGACCTTCGAGGTCATTTTCAAAATTTTCTCGGTACGTGTCATCGTCGTCCCTATCATAAAACAGAGTGACGTGGTAAGGGTCACGCGGCGGGGTGTAGACGGCCAGGCTCATTATCCAGGGTCTCCACAGCTCATATTGTCTCAGAATGCCGTCTTCCACCAGCCTCCCCCAGTAGATGTCGGCTGTAGCTTGTTCAGAGTCTTGGAGCAGATATTGAGTCTTTGTATGTGTCCCCAGGCACGGGAACTGGTTTCCGCCCGGCAAAGTAACCGTCAGGCCATCTGCGGAACAGGTGATGGTAGCTCCTAGCTTCACAAGCAGATCTCTGCCCATGAGATTTACTGGTACCTGTGGCGACACCACATATCTGTGCTTCAAAGTCTGTCTTCCCAGCTCAGTAAGTGCTGGATCAGTTAATGGCAGAGTCATTGGAACCCCGGAGAAACCAACCACGCTCACAGTGTGGTCAGAGATGGTTGCACTGTTTGGTGTGGATATAAGCGTGGAGTAGGTCGCTCCAGTGTCCACCAGGAAGGTCAGTGGTGTTCCTTCCACAGTCATTGACAGCATGGGATCTGCCATTCCCACACCGTCCGGTTTCTCAGGGCCCCGTCAATATTGCTCTTCCCAGCCCCAGTCTGCCACTGGATACTGGGCGAGTGGCGCTGCACCTGGGTTAGGAGCTTGGTGTCCACCTCTGTATACACCTCTTCCTCTGGGAGTTCCACGTGCCTGGGTTTGGTAGCCTCGCCCACGGTAGTTTTGGGGCTGTTCCGGGCAGTCTCTCGCCCAATGTCCCTCTGCTCCACATCTCAGACAGGCATTCCATGACGCATAGCTGGGATTCCCCGTCCCACGAGCCCTTTGTCCTCTCCCGGCGTAACCACCACGCCCTCTGTATGGTCTCGCCACCCCCCAATTCCCCGCAGGTTGTCTCTGCCTTGGTGCGTTGACGGGCCAGCGGTCATCAGGATAAAGGTTAGGGTCCAGATCTGGCCACTCTGGCACGGGATCAGGCTGTGGCTTAGCCACCATCATTTTCTTTGTGGCTTCCTTACTTTCCTTCTTTCTATCGCTTGCTTTGTCTTTTGCTTCCGCCAGCTGTAGCTTCACCAGCCACGCCTGCGCTTCTTCCAGCTCCCTTTTCTGCTTGTTCACATCATCCTTTTCCAACATCAACCGATGCGTTACATGCCTCTCCCATTGGGTGGAGTCAGCCACAGCAAAATCTGGATTTTTCTCCAAATCAGCTCTCACCTGCTGAGGCAGCCCTGCCAGCACCGCCGCTCTGAACCAAGCTCTTGATTCTCCCTCTTGGCCAGGATGTATCCCTGTTTCTGACATCCACTGCTCTTTTGCTCTTGCTAGAAACTCTAAAGGTGTGTATTGGGGATCCCAGACTATTTTAGGAATGGCTCCTGTATTTGGGGTAGGGTACTTTTCACGTACTGCATTTGCTAGGGCATTTCGCACCTCACAATATGGCACGTTATTTGCGTAGAGAGTTGTTCCTGCGATTGCTTCGACGTCTGCCAGAGCGCCCCCTAGCATAACTCTTCCGGCCGCCGCGCGGAAGTCGCCGATGGCAATTTCCTCTCCTTCTGTTAGCATGTTCAGTTTCCTCAGCCATTTTGCTCCTCCTTCTGTGATGGGTGGCAGTTGTCTAACCAATGCTTCCAAATCTCTTACCTTATATGCTCGGTAAATTGGTTCATGTTTGGGGCCCATTATCAGCGGCAAGTTACGGCTTGGTCTTTGGGCTTCATCCTCAAATTCCACTTCTCTGCTCTTCCCAGTCTTTCCTGAATTTCTTGAGGTGTCAAATATGGATTGGCGCTCCCCTTTGACGGTGGGCCTAGGTTTTGTGTCTGGGGCTCTGTACACTGTTCTACTGCGCAAATCCAGATTTCTGTCCTGCTCACAATCGCCTTGTCCTTCAGTCTCCTCCTGTTCTTCGTCCTCCTCCTCTTCCGACGAGGTCTTGCGATCTTTTATGTCCTCCTCCATCACTCTCCTCAGTACTTTCTTCCCTTTCCATCCAGGCTTGAGATCCTTCATTTCCTCCTCCGCAAGTTCCTTCAGGGCTTTTTGCTTTGCGGCGGTCAACGTGTCTACTACCGCCAGTAGGGCGTCTCTGTCCTCGTGCATACGCCCACGAACTTGCCCGTCCCAGAGGTCCTTCTTCTGTGTGTACTGCTTACCTGCTTGGCTCACTCTCTGTCCCATGTGGAACGGCAACTCAGCAAACTCTGACCTTCTTTCTTCTTCATCTGGTGAAGTCACCTCTTCAGTCGGGGCAGCAGGTGAGGCTTCGGTATGAGACACCACCGTCGCTGCCGGTTCTCCTGCTGAGTCCTGCATCGTCCGGGCCAGGCGACACGATACCACACCTGGACCTGCGGTACAGGCCGTCTGTGTCCCCGCATTCTCCATGCTCTGCTGTCCCACCGCCGTCACTTCCTCAGCTTGTGTTGCCCCGGGCATGCTGGAGTACTGGACATTTACGAGTCCTCCGACCGCAATGCCAGTTTGTCCACCAGGGCCATGCACTTGTCCTCCTTCTATGGTCATTACTGGCATCACATAAGGGGGAGGAGCCTCGGCTCCACCAGGCTGTGGCGGGGCACTGGGAAGTTGAGTGATCCACGGATATATTGTTGGTGTGTGAGGGTTATTCACTCCTTCGCTTTTTAGCGTCAGTTTTATCATTTTGTCCTCCAACTTTTCATTATCTTCCTGTAATTTCTGCATTAATTTCATTATACTTGCCATTTCTTCTTCCTTTGCTCGCTCAGACTCTTCCACTTTTTCCTTCATCCAGGACGATACTGCACTGCACATCATCATCCACTTGCAGCAGTTCCCATGCATTGCCTTCAGGACCGTCATTTCCTTTTTTGTTTTCCGGTTGACTGAGCGGCCTCCTGATTGCTCCTGTAAGTTTTTTAGTATCTTCTCACATCTCTCTCCCTCTGTTTTAAGCACGGCGTCCAGTGGTGTCCTTTCATCTAAACCTTTGTGTTGTAATGCAAGAATTTTGCTTACCTCTTCTTCCATGGCTCGACACTCCTTCTCAGCTGCTTTAGATGAACCTGTACAGGCCATTCTTACGGCCTTTTTCAGCTCCTCCATCTGGTCTTTCAATGTTTTGTAGCGTCTCTGTCCGGTACCTGAGCTGTCAGCCATTTTGTGTCTTCCTGTAAGACAGCACTTACCTCTTCAAAATGGCTGCTGTCGGCTCCTCCCTTTCAGTCACCCACCGGCACTTCCCAGTTCAGCTCAGTGCTCGTCCGTCCGCTCTAACAGTCACTTCCTCTTTTTAATTCTGCTTGGTGACACACACACACAGTGAACTCATGATCCACCACATCATTCGTATCATCAGGCACCCATTCACCCCTTACCCAAAGGCAGTCAGCATAGGAAAATATAGAAAAAGTGAAATACCTACCACTCAATTAATCATTGTTATGTTAGTGTGTTTGGTTTGGTTTTGTGTGTCACAATGTGAATAAAACTATTTCTGCACCCCTCAAGGGACCTCAGTATGCCTGTCAGGAAACAGATGCACTGCCATTCACGCACCAGTGAGCAAAGGGGAACCACACCCTAGCTGTCTAGGGACCAAGCATCTCTTCAGCATATGTCATCTAATAATACATCAGACGTTATCAGCTAAAGCAATTATGCACAAGCTTCAGATCAATATTTCAAACTAGCACATTATTACCGCAAATGCAAGGCTACTAAAACACCACCTTAACATTATCACTGTCACTCTCCATGTCCTTCATCTTGTGATGTCTCTGGGGAAATCTGAACGTCCTCGCACAAATCCACTATAGCACTAAATAATGAAAAGCTCGTGGTCAACCACCAGACAATTTCAGCTTCTGTAATAGTTGTGGCCACTTCAATATCTACAGGGTCGTCAGGCGCTTCTGCCCGTTCTCCATGGAAAACCCGAGTCGCCCTGTAGAGACCCTCCCCCAGAGGAATAAGTTTTATGCTGCAGTAACCAAAAGTGAACATCTTCCTCTTTCAAATTGTTATGTGTGTTCTGAAAAATAGCAAACAAAATTAATTTACTTCCTACCCTGTGCTAGGCTGCACAGCACATGTAATGAAGCTGAAACTGAAAACTATACATATAACAGGAAATTAAACATAGGCCTACAACACAACAGTGGCCTATAGCTCTACAGTTCTGCGGCCTCCTCGCTATTGTGTTCTACAATCTCCCGCAGCGAGGTTACCAAACGCAGGCAATCATGTAATAGCAGGGGGAATTCTGTTTCAGTCAAATTAAGAGTGATACTAAAGTAATGATCAGTAAGACCAACCTCACAGCAAACCCGCAGTTCAGTTTCTACCCACCACGTGTCACCATATGTCACTGGAGTCAACACCAGACTGAAAGTGAATCCAGTCATATTTCTACTAACCGACTCCAAATCAACATCTTGTGTGTCCTCCATTGAATGTACGTGTGCTCTTTAAAACTGACAGTCCAATGTCCTACACACACAAATACAATGCGAGCTATCCCGTCCACTGGAAGTTAATGTCAAAATCCTGAAAAGCGCGCTCACAAAGGTCCGGAAAGTCACGTTCCGCCTCAACGGGATTGGTATAGGGATTACAGTATAATTCCAGTGCCCGAAAAATAATCAAACTGCGATTGGTAAAGTCTAATAGGAGTTGTTGCGAATTTCTTATTACTGCAGTTACTAAAAAACCATAACGAGCGTCTGAAAGTAGAGCTTCACAACGACAGGTGACGTTTGCAATATCACCTGTCCATGTATATTCAACCACACAAGAGCCGCTATCAAACATGCGAGCTAAATGAGGCAGGGAGTTATCCCCGCCACTCAAACAGAATGTTAAAGTCCCTGAATGCCGTTGCACAAAATATAGCAAAGTCGCGTTCTGCGTCAGTGGGGCTTAAGTTTATATGTTCTCTACAGTACAATCGAATAGCAGTAAATATAACGACACAACTGCATGCAAAGTCTACTAATCTGTCTTCTGATCTGTCTATCAGTGAGGTAATTTTAAAACCGTAGGTAATGTCTGAAGAGACAAGGTGACATCGACAGGTTACAACATAAAACTCACCTATCGGCGTATGTTGAAGTAAGCAATAGCCAGAATCAGGCATGTGTGTATGTGTAAAGTTTATATTATATACTTAAAATATTAAAAGTACAAAGAAACTGCAAAACGCAAGTGCTATGAAGTACATCAAGAGTGAAATAGTTCCGGTACGAGAAAAATAGAAGCTAGAACAATGCCCAATAATTAAACAAAGACAAAATAAAAGTTATTTCCTTAAAACACCATATAGAACCAACGTAATAGTAACCAAGTAAAAATTAAAGTAATTCTTTCCTTAAAACACCAGCAAGTCGTCTTTAACCAGGCTGTCCAGTCAGTCATTAGTCACTCATTAGTAAACAGGAAATGTGATTTCACATACACCTAATTTACATAGACACCCACACACACAATGTAAAAATAACCAACTAACTGCAGTGCCCTTGGCAGGCAGAAAATGTACACAGACAGAAATATTGTACCAACAAAATATAACCTAGAGACGTCTTATAAGATATACAAATATATACAAGGCCTTAAAGTACGTACCCTACAAAATTTAGACAAATTTTAAATTAACCCTCCAAGGGACAAACTCCAAGTTTTTGATAATCAATGACAGTATCAGGTCCAACCTGTATCTGTTCTAATTGCTAAGGTTCCTAAGTCAATTTAAAAGCGTCCAACGCCCAAGGTCCAACCTTTGCTACCCAAAAAAGTGCATAAACCGTTCCAAACGGTAAAGTGGTCCAACCACTAGTTATTCTGGAGTGCCCCAAACTCCACAGTGACCAACTGACTATCCCTCAAAAGAGGACAAGATCTAAGCGTCCTTGACCTTGGCAAGCGTTACCTCTGAGCAATGCACTTCTTAGAACTCCCAGAGTTCCGTTCTACAGAAATTTAATTACTTTTGAAGACACCCTATGAAACCACCAAACCTACTATACTGATGTCCAAGCCCAGCTTTATAATCAATTAAGACTGTATTACCATATACAGATTTCAAATGACCTATGTCCTAAATTCAGTAGTCCAACTACTTTACTTTTTCTTTTTCCTATTTCCGTTACTTTTACCTTTTCTTATTCAGCAGTCCAACTGCATTTAACTTATCCTTTTCTTATTTCAATGTATAAACTACACAACATCAGAACCTAAGAACACAAACAGTCATCAGTAATCTAATGAGTAGACATCAATTTCAATCATCCAATTCGGCACACTTCGGAATATTTCAACAGGTAGTGCCTACCTTTTGAGATGGGCTGCCCTTTGTCCACTCAGATCGATCACTGCCTCCTGATTGTGCGACCCCCTCGGACGTCCACAACGCCACTCTCTCCTCAACCAACACCGGCCAATGCACCAATTGTTAAGGGTCCGAAATTGGTGGAGAGTACAAAACCAGGACAGTCCAGAAGATTTGGGTCAAAGCAATCTTTATTGAAGTTCACGCGCGGGAAGACAATCACTGCATACATCAGCAAGGGTCTTCGCCAAAATTATACTTCAGATTGCTTTTATATCATCAGAGTATTATGACGCCCCCTCTTGCGTTTACAATCACATAATTTGCATGTACAGAACATTTATGTATTTTAAGAATTAACTGCAGACACAGGAGTTCCCCTTTTGGCATCTTCTTCCAAAGAAGGCAATAAACTCAGGCCTCTGTGGTCTCCAGGGGCTGGTCTTCTCCACTCGTCACCTGTTGTCAAGACAGAACCTCCAGTGCAGTATGTTAACTGAGTGCCTTCAGGCCTCTTCTTAAATCTGTTTCTAAGTTATATATAATGTATATATGTGTTTTGTAAGCATGTGTGCAATCTTTCTTAAGCTCCCCACTTCCTTACCAATGTATCACCCAGACATCGCGCTGAATGAAGCTTGTAACCTTTATTTACCTGGGAAAGCTTCAACTCTTTAAGACCATGGAGCTGCATTGTGTGTAAAGATATAACAATATAAAATGGTTATGACTGCACCTGTGAGAGATTAATATGGTGTCAGTATGTTTAAATGTTTCAAGGCCAACTTAAAGCTATAAGCTGTGTGATTAATGCTATTGGCAAGGCTATGAAATATATTGTAATAATGAAGCAATTTCCTTTGATTCTCACACAGGTGATCCAGGTGATTGATATATGTATTTTTTGTCTGTTTGTTTTGTTTGTTTTTGTTTTTTGCCCTTTATCACCGTTCCTCTTCCCCGCTGTTTTTCTTTCCCTACCTCTCTTTCTTTCTCCCTTTTCTTTCCCCCAGTCATGTCTGTCCCGTGTGTAGCAAGTGAAAATAAAATAAAATAAACAATAAAAACAAAGGTGAATCAAATAGATGGGATGGTTCATTTGGTAAAGTAAATCCGTTGGGCATCTTTCTTTGCCTTTAGACAATAATTCTGATGGCAAAAGAACCAAACGGGACAGGCGAAAAAAAAAAAAGAGAAAAAAAAGGGATTAATCTAGCGGGTTGATCTAGTTGCATGACAGCTACAGCGTGGCCGTTTCTATTTCTCTTTTACTCCAGCCGCTGCGGAGTAAGCGATTATTATCTGCAGCGCAGTATAGCATCTCCGCTCCTGGGGATTTAGACCCTTTTTTTGGTCTAAATCTATTACTATGGAGGAAGAATTGCAGGAACTCAGAGACTTTGTATCGCAGTTAAAAGCAGATAATGAGCAGCTGCGTCGGGATAGGGGCGGTGTGCAGGTGGTAGAGCAGGTCACCTACTGATTGGAAGGTTAGTGGTTCAATCCCTGGTTCATTCAGTCTGCAAGAGTGTGTGACTGGGTGAATGTGGCATGTTGTATAGAGCACTTGAGTAATCTGGGAGAGTAGAAAAGCGTATCATTCAAGAAAGTAGAAAAGAATCATTCCGTTCACTGTCTGAACAGAGTTTCATCATGTTACTTTTGCACTATAATGCACATGTTGTTATTACATGGCTTGATTAAGGTACACATTAGGCTGACATCTGGTGCCAGAGCTGTAACTGTTCTGGGCCAGCACAGGGCCAGCAGTGTGTCTGCAACTGGCCCGTGGCTTCACACAACTTACACATGGTCCACATACCGCAAAGAATGACAGTAATACACACATGGGCCAGCACAGGACCATCAGTGTGTCTGCAACTGGCCTTGTGCTGGCCCGTGTGTGGCCACTGGCTCACCAGAGGATAGGATTGGTCGGCAAATATCATCTTGTCCAAAGATTGATGTGTTGATTAGTGGGGTAACCGTCCCGTGTTTGGTGGATACTGGGTCCATGGTTTCCACCATCACCGAGAGCTTCTTTTTGGCGCATTTTGCCATCTGGGGACAGGAACGCCTCCTGTCCTGCCATTGGTTGCAGCTTCGGGCTGCCAATGGGCTGGCCATTCCCTATATTGGTCATTTGGAGCTCAGTGTACTCCTGTGTGGACTGCCCTCTTGTGGGATCCTTATAGTGAAGGACCCTCCTGGTGCCACACCCTCCGTCCCTGGCATCTTAGGAATGAATGTAATCCGCCGCTGCTATCAAGAGCTGTTTGGGGCTTTCGGTGGCTCCTTGTTTAATTCACCTTCTGTGTCACAGGCACCGAGACCAGTTTTGGAGGCCTTACATCAGTGTCACCAGTCTGCAGCCCAAGCCCCAGAGGACCCTGTCAGTACCTTCAAGGTCCAGGTGGATAAGGGCATTAGCTACATCCCAGTCACCAATGTGGAGATGGCTGAAGCTGTTCTCCACCCACGGACCTGTTTGGGAATGATAAGCCAAGCCACTGTTGTTAGCCTCCCCGCCGGTGTCGGCGAGGAACACTCCTTGTCACGGTTTCCTTGCATACAACCAGCAGCTCTGCTCCAGACATGGTGGATGCAATTGACCTGTACGTACTCGCTGAGTCAGAACAACATGAGGTGAGGTTATTTTTGCAGAAGTACCACTCTGTTTTCACTGCTCATGATGGAGACTTAGGGTGCACCAACCTCATTTCGCATGACATACCTCTGCTTGATGACGTACCTGTCATGCAGAGGTACAGGCGTATTCCTCCTTCTGATTATGAGGCTGTCAGAGCCCATATCAACCAGTTATTGGAGGCCCAGGTAATCAGGGAGAGTAGCAGTCCTTATGCCTTTCCCATTGTGCTGGTCCGCAAGAAGGATGGAAGCCTGCGTCTGTGCGTTGACTACCACTTGCTGAATAGCAAAACGAGGAATGATGCCTTCCCCCTACTTTGCATCGAGGAAAGTCTGGATGTGCTCGCTGGCGTACACTGGTTTTCTACCATTGATCTGGCCAGCGGGTACAATCAGGTACCAGTTTCTGAGCAAGATAAACCTAAGACCGCTTTTTGCACCCCGTTTGGCTTGTTCGAGTTGAATCGTATACCCTTCGGGCTGTGCAACACTCCTGGTACCTTCCAGCGCCTGATGCAGAGGATGTTCGGTGATCAGCAGTGCCAGTCGTTACTGCTGTACCTGGACGACATCATTGTGTTCTCCTCGTCTGTCTCTCAGCACCTGCAATGGCTAGAGATGGTGCTTGCAAGGCTGCAGCAAGAGGGCCTCAAGGCTAAGCTAGAAAAGTGTGCCTTCTTCCAGCAGAAGGTTAGCTACTTGGGCCATGTCATCTCTTGCGAGTTTGTCTCCACCCATCCAGCGAAGGTCGACGCAGTAGCCAAGTGGCAGTGTCCTCGTTACATATCAGAGTTGCGATCCTTTATGGGTTTCACCAGCTATTACCGGCGTTTTGTGGGGGGGTTGGCCAAGTTGGCTGCTCCCCTACATCAACTGTTGACCAATTTGGCTGGCATGAAGTCAAAGAGAGGCTCAGGACAGGCTTTGAGTCCTGCCTGGACACCTCAGTGTGAGGAGAGCTTTGAGGCCCTGAAAGCAAAGCTGGTATCCGCCCCTGTGCTGGTGTATGCTGACTTCACATGCCCAACTATCTTGGTGATTGATGCCAGCCACAGTGGTTTGGGTGCGGTTGTCTCACAAGAAACAGAAGGTGGTGTTAGGCCAGTTGCTTATGCTAGTCGAGGTCTCCGGACCCATGAGCGCAACATGGACAACTACAGCTCTGTGAAGCTGGAATGTCTTGCACTCAAGTGGGCCATGGCTGAAAAATTCAGGGAGTACCTGCGGGGGCATAAGTGTGTGGTCTTTACCAACAACAATCCATTAAGCTACCTTTCGTAGGCCAAACTAGGTGCCACCGAGCAGAGGTGGGCATCTCAACTCGTGTCATTTGACTTTGAGATAAAGTATCGGTCAGGCCCTAGTAACAAGAATACCGATGGTCTTTCTCGACAGTATGAGTCTGGGTCCAGCTTGGCTGAGTGTATGCTGCCTGGGACCTCTGTTCCAATCCCACTTCAGCAGGCCCCATGTCCAGCAGCACCTTCTTTCACCCAGTCAGAAATTAGAGTTTTTCCATTCCACTCTCTTGGAGATCTTCGTGCCCTACAAGAGGCTGATCTGCTCCTGAGAGCCTGGTGTTTTGACGAAGGCAGTCTCCACCCTCTCTGGGGGAAAGGAGCCAGGTCCCCAAACCAGTCATGGTCCTGCTGCGTCAGGTGGAGAACGATGGTATCCTCTATCGCCAAATTTTGCGTCTGGGTGGAGGTGAGGAAGCCCTCCAACTTGTTCTCCCATACTCAGGGTTGGGGTCCCATAGCTATATGGGCCACCTGTTGGCGTCTAGGCCAAATTAAATCTTGGCCATAGACTTGACGATGTTGGAATCCTGCTGTAATGGGTTTGAGAATGTCCTGGTCATGGCCGATGTCTTCAGTAAATACACTGTGGCAATCCCTTGCTCATCAAAGGGCTTCTACTGTAGCCCAGGTCCTTCTGACAGAGTGATTCTTGAAGTTTGGCATTCCCAGCTGTATCCACTCTGACCAAGGTAGGAATTTTGCTACCTGGTACAATTCACACAACTGCTGCATCAACAGACTCTCAAAGTCTCGTACCACTCCATACCATCCAGCAGGTAACGGACAGTGCGAACAATTCAATAGAACCCTTCACAACCTTTTGCATACCCTTCCACCGACCCGAAAGCAGGACTGGGTTGTGTGCTTACCCCACATGCTCTTCTGCTACAATAGCACACCCCATCAGGGCACAGGGGAGTCGCCATTTTTCCTGAAGTTCGGCAGGGACCCTCGGCTGCCCATCGATTTTCTTTGGGCCAGGTTCAGGATCCTGTGCCTGGAGAGGTACAAGATTGAGTGGCATGGTTGTCTCTGGCGGCTGGCCGTCTGAAAGTTGGCCATTTAGGGTATCTTCGGGATCACAGCATTAGAGGCCGGCACAAGATCCAGGACTTGTGGAGCTCTGTGGTGTACCATTGCCCCCGTGGGAGACTTGGAGAAGGTTCGACATGTCCATTGTGACATGTTGAAGGCACAGGTCAGCCTGTGGCCTCCTGCACCTTGTTGACAGGCTCCACCCCCGCCTGTGCCTGCTGATTCAGAGCGGACCTCTCTGGGTGACGATGAGTTGTGGCTCCTCGTCCCTGAGGTACCCTCACAACCTGTGGCACCCGTGGCGTCACTTCCCAACACCTCTACAGTTCCATCGGTGGAGCCGAGGCCTATTTCCAACGTGCCTGTTCTCCCAGATTCTTCCTCAGGCTCTGTTGGATAGTCTGTGGTGAGTGGGCCACAATTGCTGAGAACAGCACGTTCCAAAGCTGGTCAGCACTCTAACGTTCATAAATTGCCACGTCCTAATGAATCCGGACCTGTCACTAAAGCTCAGCTTGTCATATTCAGGCCATGGTGTTAGTGTTTTTTCCCATTCATTGTCGGGACGACAATGTAAAAAAAGGGAGGGTAGATGTAGCCGGATGGGCTACTTGCCTCTCTTTTCCTTTCTCTCTCTCTCTCTCGCTCCCTCTTCGTTGTTTCGTGCCTGGTTTAATTGGGAACCCACCTGTACGTGATTGCAGAGTGGCGCCGGTCAGTATAAGGGTAAGCCGTTCTCCATCCGGGTTATTCCTTCCGTGCTTCTGGTAAAACGCAGCAGTAAATGCTGGCACACCGTTAAGGATTAAACCAGCGGGTTGATCTAGTTGCATGACAGCTACAGCGTGGCCGTTTCTATTTCTCTTTTACCCCAGCCGCTGCAGACAGAGGCGCTCCGATTATTATCTGCAGCGCAGTATAGCGTCTCCGCTCCTGGGGATTGGATTGCTGTCAAAACCTCTCCCTGACGATCTGTTTGGCCTTGATTGGAAGAGTGAAACACCTGCCCAGCCTCTATTTTGAGGGCTCCCCCTCATCTGACCTGCTGTTTTGTCTTGTCTTGTCTTGTCTGATTCTGTTTTATCCCACTGTGTCATTTTGTTTATTAGCGTGGGACTGTTTTTATTAATTGGGCTTATCCTTTCTTGGTTCGCCTTTTTTACTCGGTTTTATTCTGGACTGTTGCTTGCACTCACGTCTCTGTGGTCGGGCTAGACTGATTCTCTGCCCGAGTGTCGTGCTGGGATCCTTAAACTGCTTCAGTTGCTGGTTCCAGTTTGTGGGGAGCTATACCGGCCTCTGATCAAGGCTTGGACAATTACAACCAGCAAAAGCTGTTGTTTGATTCGCGGGGTGCAAGCCTTCTAGTTTGCTGTGTGTGTGCGCATGTTTTTATTAGAGCTGTTAAAGTTGAAGTTTTATTTTTTTATGATATGTAGCAAGCCTGAGGCTCAGTGTCCCTTTAATTCTTTTAATGTGTCGTGTCCCAGTTCCATGTTTGCTTTTATTGTAATTTTAGGACACTGTCAACAATGACGCTACATTCAGTATTTTCTTAATGTTTTATTCTTCATTTCTCTATAAGTATAAATAAAAAATATATCAGTATTTGAGCCAACTTGCCTCTCCGTGCATCCTTGAACCTGTGCGACCCCTTTTATTTGCTTTTATCCCTTTTTTCAAAAAGATATATATTTCGTGGGGGTGAAATTCCCCTAGGTGGCGTTGTCATTTTTACTAGTTTTCATCTAGCCCCTCTGACGACATGGTCACAGACTCAAAGTCCCTGCCCTGGTCACTGAGCAGACAACTGCGGAACCCATAGTGAACAATAAAGTTCTCCCATAAAGCAACAATTCTGGCTTTCTGGTATATAGTCTCATTGACCGCTTTAAAAAGTTTGTAAAACGGTCAGTGATGACTAAAATGCTCTTGAGTCTCTATCATTCAGCTCAAGGGATAGATAATCCATACAAAGAAGTTTGGGCGAATAAGTAGCAGAAATGTTCTCCAAAGGCAGCCTTCTGAGCCTTCCTCCTGAAACAGCGTTAGCACTTTTTGCACTTCTCCTCAATGTCTCTGGCGATCCTCAGCCAGTAGAACCTGGCACGAGCAAGTTGAAGTGAACGCTCAGAACCAAGATGGCCAAGATCATCAAGTACTTCCTCCAGTGCCCTTTCTCTGAACTGTTTGAGTAAGGCCAACTGGTAGACCAGATCGCCTCGCTCGGACCACTTCCCTTACAAGACATCACCCCTGAGAAGAAGTTTGACATCGGGATGTTCAAGGTTTGTCTCTCTGAAACTGAGTGTTGGTTTGGGGGGTGTTATTGGTAAATTAGCAGATGCACTATGAACATGTGTGGGCTCTGCAGGCTCATTTTGATTATTATTAGGTGTATTACCATTCTGCGCTGCATGGGGCTGTGTAGCACTACTGTGTACGTTGTGTAATGGGCCCTGGTTTCCCTGCAGCTCCTCCTGAAGCACACTCAAAATATAATATCTAGTATAATATCTACAATATCTGAATCTAGGGCTTATATATCAAAAATCTTAGATCTACGGCTTTCCAGTTCAGAATTAGCACAGGTTCATTCAGATTCACGCTCACTGATCTACTAGGTTTGGGAAGGAGATTGGCAATAGCAGACTCTGTAAGACTAAATAAGACCTCCAACCCACACAACACACTGTACCATAGTCTCTGAGAGATATGTAAAGATCTACTGTATGTAAATATTCACAATGCTCAACTATAAAGAGAAAGTTATTTAATTCTGGCCTTGCTTGTTCCGCTTCCCTTGCTTTATTTATTATTTAAAACTACAAAACATACCAATCTTATTATTGAAAAAAAAATAATAATAAAATTGGAAATAAGTTATTTGACTCAATTTTATAAAAAGAAATATTTTGTTAACCATCCGTGTGACTACTTGTCTTATATCTTTGTATATTGTTATATAATATTTTAATCATAATTATGTTGTCAAGAATATAAGATTGGATGAAGAGTTAAATGTTACTGTTATAATAATTTTATTATCTTACCAAAACTTGCAGAAACACTAACAAATCCTAGAGATTTAAGCCTACAGCGTTTGATAAATATGTTTGCACGACAGCAGTAAAGTTTGCTTAATAAGATCCACAGAGGTTAAAACACTCATAAGACCATTCAACTGATTGCAACCATTTACATTCACAGATGTGGACTTTCTGGTATCTCATGCTTGTATAAAATCGACATAGTCTTGTCTTGGTTTCTAAGTCTGTTTATACGGTTTGTCATATTGCTTGTTGATTTAAATTGTTTGAATATAGCAATGGATGATGAATTAAATGTAACATATATAACCCTTGATGGTTATGTTGATCTTAAGAGATTCGGATATCTATATTTTTTAATTATGGTTGTACTTTATGTTTTAATAATTATAAGTAATTCAGTGATTGTCTTCCTGATCTGCATTCATCACAATCTCCATGAACCCATGTACATTTTTATTGCAGCTTTGTCAGTGAACTCTGTTCTCCTGAGCACTGTGACCTACCCAAAACTCTTTGTTGATGTGTTATCCGAAAAACAGGTGATTTCTTTTTCAGCATGTCAATTTCAGCATTTCATGTGTTACTCAATAGGTGGTTCTGATTTCTTACTGTTATCAGCAATGGCATTTGACAGATATGTGTCTATATGTAAGCCTTTAAAGTATCCAGTCATCATGAGAGAAACAACCATCAATATTTTGCTATTCTTATCTTGGTTTGTGCCTGGCCTTCAAGTTGCAGTGTTGCATGCATTAGTTCTTAATAATAAACTCTGTAATTTCACTTTGAAAGGAATCCTTTGCAATAATTCATTGTGGAAACTTTACTGTGAGAGCCCACGAGCAACATTAATTTATGGTTTATTTACGATGCTAAATGTTGTTATTTTTCCTGTGTTTTTCATACTTTTCACCTATGCAAAGATTTTTCTAATAACCTACAGAAGCAGTAGAGCTATCCAGAAAAAGGCAGCAGAGACCTGCTTACCTCACCTGTTTGTTTTAAGCATTTTTACTACTTTGTGTGCATATGATGTCATTATAGGTCGATTAGAATTAGATTTTCCAAAAACTGCACAATTAATAATGACTATACAAGTGGTTTTTTATAACCCTCTCTTTAATCCGTTTATATATGGTCTGAAAATGAAAGAAATCTCTAAACACCTAAAAAGGTTGTTTTGTCCTGTCAGGTGTAGCTAAGTTATAATAATTTCTCATGTCATGGAGAGACAGTAAAAAGTGACTATTCTATTCCTCCATCTTGTATTCTATTAACATTTGGTAGTACTCTTCTGCTAACAGTGATTATAATTACAGTAGTTTCCTAATGTCTCAGTGTAAAGATGATGTAAAGACATTTATTTTTAAAAAACTGTTGGGGTGGGGGTTACTAGAGTTTAAATTCTTTTTAGCAACAATTACAATGGGTTTTTTTGTGATCAACATTTTACTGATTTACAACAGGGTTCGGGAGCGGGAGTGAGGGTACAGACATATTCAGCATCATTATAAACTGCAGTAACAACGCAACTTTGGCAACAAAGCAAAGAAGAATAGAAAAAAGACAGAGGAAATACAAATAATAATACGTACACAAAGTTACAATAAGTTATTGCCTCACATAATGTTGGATGGGAAGATTTTCCAAGCTTTGACAGATGTGGGTCGAGCCTTATTAAATCTTGCAGTGGTATGTTCAAAATTAACGATACAGCGAAGACATTGTATCCAGAATGATTTCATACAAATGTCAGGACTGAACCAGTGCTTTGTAATTGTCTTCTTTACGGATGTGAATCCAGCAAACAGCATTTCACATTGAATTTGTTTGAATGAGATGTCAGAGGATCATTAAGGAAGCAAAGACCATGATTAGGAATGTAAAACACTTCAAGTACATCAGATAACACAGAGTTTACATAGACCCAAAAGTCAGATATAGCTGGACTGTTCCGAAACATGTGTAGAAACGTGCCTGGTGATGAATTGTTGCATATGTGACAGCAATATGTAGCCTGTAGTTTCATCTGAAATCTCTTACAGGGTTTAATATATGTTCTGTGGATGGTTTTGAAATGAATTAGTTGATGAGCAAAGTTCCTAGAAGTCAAACTCAGATTAGACCATACTGTATCCCAGTCTATATTAACCTGTAGTTCTCCAGTTCCCTATTCCAAATAAATTTGTAACCTGGACGTTGTCCCTCAAGCCTATAAGAGTTCATCTACACTGCTGGCCCCAAGTATAATATCTATAATATCTGAATCTAGGGCTTGTATATCAAAAATCTTAGATCTAGGGCCTTCCAGTTCAGAATTAGCACAGGTTCACTCAGATTCACGCTCACTGATCTGCTGAGTTTGGGAAGGAGATTGGAGGTAGCAGACTCTGTAAGAGTACCTAAGACCTCCAACCCACACAATACACAGGACCACAGATTAATGAAACAGAAGTTATTTTGTTCAGTTCCATCTGGCTTATTGTTAAAGTAGGAATACTTTCAAGTAACATAAATAACTCAAATACACCACCAAAATAATTTTAACAACCAAATTGGATGAAAAACCAGAAAAAAACAATATTCCAAAACCCCCAAAGAAACGGAAAAAACAAAAAAAATGTATTACCACTTCACATCTACTGGTTCACATCTACTGGTCATCTACTGGACTCTAGACCAGGGGGTCCCCAATCCCAGTCCACGAGGGCCGGTGTCGCTGCAGGTTTTAGATGTGTCCTTGATCGATCATAGCTGATTTAAATGAATAAATTACCTTCTCAACATGTCTTGAAGTTCTCCAGAGGCCTGGTAATGAACTAATCATGTGATTTAGGTGTGTTGACCCAGGGTGAGATCTAAAACCTGCAGGGACACCGGCCCTCGTGGACTGGGATTGGGGACCCCTGTTCTAGACTCTCAGATGCTACATTGTCAGTGTCTGCAACTACAGGGTCTGTGGTGATGAGATCTGTGTCCTCTCTAACAAGTCAGATAGTTGTCATATCAGGTTCAGGAATATCAATAACACTATGGTCTGGGGCCTTAGAGTGTGAAGTAGGATTTGTAACTGAACCACTACTCTCAGAGCTGACAAGAGGAGTTCCTTGTTGAAGCTCGTGGATAGGTCTCTCAGATAAGTGTGTGGAATTTTGGGACACAAAAGAAGGGGTGTTTGGGTTTAATACCCTGGAAACTGGATGAGGCTCATTGAAGCCTCCTTCCCTCTGTAGTGTTAAAATACCCAAACTCTTTGATCTTTGGTCTGAAGGAAGAATAACACTCGGTGTTTTAATTCTCAATCAACAATCTCTTCATTCCATACAACACTTTGAGCATTACGTCCGGACGGGAGATGAGCAAGGGAGGGTGTCCTGCAAAATCTCGAAGTGTCTGACCGTTTCTCACATTCCTATAGCTTCAGTCCCCCTCCAAACTAAGCATTCACATTCTTTATCTCTCTCAGCGAGCCTAAGTTGTGACCATGGCATACTGTGCAGTGTGTTTTGTTCTTTCTAATCAGACAAATAAGGCCATGATTCTCTGCAAACAGCATTTCTTATAAATCAGCAGTGTAATGCTGTGACACAGGACCCATACACACATGGGTTATGCTTAGTGTCTTTTTATTGGGGAAATAATCTGCGGTTTTTTGGCACCCGCCTCAGACGCAGCACCTCCGTCTCTCTGCCAGCATCATCTGCTCCATCTCACTGTGGGCACACAAAACACATCTCCCTCATTAACACAGTCCCGTACACCTGTTGCCTCCCCCGCCCAGAGAGCTCACTGTGTCACCCCTCCTCTGCAGCAGGCCAGCAAACCACACCCCTGCCACAAATGCATCATCAAAATCTGATGGGGCGGTCCCAACAGCACACATTGACACAGAACTCAACAACCTTTGTCTTCTCAAAACTAGGCGCCTGCTAATGCCTCTCTATCTGCTGTCTCCCTATCTCGTGTCCTTGCTGCCCATTTCTTTGCACACTGTGTTCTCCTTTTTATCGCCTCTGCTTCTCACATACACCTCTGACTTATTCTCCCAATTCTGTGTGCTCTATGTGTGAGTGTTTAGCAGCTTGACCTATGGCCTACTTAAATTAATAACGAATATAATGCTTTTTTTTTTTTTTTTTTTTGCCTGTCCCGTTTGGCTCTTTTGCCATCAGAATTATTGTCTAAAGGCGAAGAAATGCCCAACGGATTTACTTTACCACATGGACAATCCCAGCCTTGCCGTAATGGTCTATTTGGTTCACCTTTTATTGTTTATTTTATTTTCACTTGCTGAATACGGGACAGACTTGACTGGGGGAAAGAAAGGGGAGAAAGAAAGAGGGAAAGAAAAACAGCTGAGAAGAGGGACGGGGAAAAAGGGCAAAAAACAAAAACCAACAGAATAAGTAGACAAAAAATACATATATCGATCACCTGGATCACCTGTTGAGAAAGAAAAAAGAAAACAAGCAGAAGAAAACGAGAGTAATAGAATAAACAACATCACAATGATATATGGGAATATGACAGTAAATACTAAATATTAAACATTATTGTGCAGCACGTAAGATTGACAGCGCACAGTGTGCTTTGAGGTAGGAGCCAAAAAGGGTGTAGTTTGTGTGTGTGATCACCCGTGTGTACACCTGTGAGCATGGACGCGCTTGTTTTTAAAAGCTTCCTTCATGTAATGATCTGCTAGAGGGTGTGGGGGGCCACTGCCCCGTCCTCCAGGGCATGAAGCAGGTATGGAAGAGATCAAAACTCCAGACATCCAGAGGCCCCCAGAACACAAGAGACCAAGGAAGACCAACAGAGGGGCAGCCGCGCCACTGTCCCAGAAAGAGCTGAGGAGAGTCCCAGATGAGGGGTCACTCAGCAGCTGCGGAGCAGAAGCCAGGGGGGGTTGCAGTGACGTGCCCGTGAGCTCCGCCGGCAGCCAGCTGTGCCTGAGTGACCGAGCCCCAGGCTGAGAGGCCGAGGGCACCCCATCCCCGAAGTGGCCCGAGTGAGCCCCATGCTCCAGGCCCCGATAAGCAGCCACCAAGGAGTGAGCCGGTGTGTACCTGGACGCCCATCCCCGGACACAAAGAACCACCAACGCACCGATGTCTGAGGGCATCCGCCACCGGCAGGGGAAGTGGTGGGGGGAGATAGGCCTCCAAACCTTGGAGGGCCTGAGATGTCCCCAGAGAGGTGGCGTCTGATACCCAACCTGACATATAGACACAGACATACAGGCACACACAGATACAAACATCCATTCCCACCCTCATGCTCTCATAAGCAATTACTCCACACTCAACCAACGTGGAGACAGACATAAAGAGACACTGTACACACAATCACACTCCCCAAGCGTACTCTAAGAACCGGGTCTAGGTACCTTTGCCCCTGGAGGGGGAAACTGCACCCAGACCCAGGTGGTGTTACCCTTTTCCCTGCAGTGGGGAGAAGCAGACCGCCCTGACTCCGCAGCAGCAGGGAGGCCCCACATTCCAGACCCCAGTCGGACGACCAACTCCTCCTCCTGACCCCAGTAGGCACCCCCATACTCTGCAACCCGCCAAGGAAAGGGGGCCCAGGCCCATCCGGACCGGGGCCCAGTGCAGCAGCGCCGCCCGGCCCCTCAGAGCCCGGGACAGCCCACTCGACCCCACCACAGAGAAAACTGCACCCACCCCATCATCCACTCATCTTCCAGACTACACAAGACAATAGACGCCCAGGCTGAGATCTTCCTCCACCTCTCCTGTATCTCCCCCTCCTGCAGAGAGAATTCCTGGAGAGGAAAGCTCCTGCAAGATGTGACAACCTCCCCCACCAGTTGAAGAGCCCCCCAGGTGGCTCGATGCACTGGCGGCACCCTGCGCCAGGGCTGGGCCCCCATACACCCACCCGCCCACAACCCCGGCAACACACCAACCAGGACCCAAGCCCCAAGGCCCGGCCAGGGCCCCAGCCCAGAGACGGAACGCCCCCAGAACCTCACGCCCATCCCGGACCCACCCAGGGGCAGCCAGGCTACCAGGTCAGTAACCCACGTCCGTCAGCACAGACCCTCCCCTAGCCCCGCTGCACGCAGCCACGAGGAAACCGTCACCTAAGAGCCAACAGAGCCCTTAATAGGCCATGACCGCTACCCCGGGTTGAGCCCCCCAAGGAAGATGCTCCTGGGGAACCCCTCGACGCCCTAAGCCTGTCCCTACCCCCACACCAATCACAACAGTGAAGGTGGGACCAAACTATGACCCCCCACCCCCACTAGGTGACGGAGCTGATCAAAGGAGCCCAGAGCAATTGATCTGATGTGGTGGCAGAGGCTGTATCAAGACTAATGTAATCTAATAGATAATTTCTATATTGGTTAGAATTAAGATTATTTTTATTTTTTTATTCATAATGCTTTACTATCGTTAATACAACTAAATCCCTAATACTACAATAATATGTTCTCACAGTAGGAAAGGACCCCTAGTGATAATTTCTGGCACCCATGTGGTTGGATACAATTCATCCTCATCACTGTACAACTCATCCTCCTGACAATCAACAATTTGTTGTTTTGGCCCTCAGTCTCATTTTCTTCGATGCGTCAGTGGAAGAACTTTGCTACCTGAGCACTGTTATAGATAGGAACCTGCACGGAGAAAGAAGGTCTCTATGCAGCGTATGGTATGGCTCTTCCCCTGTTTCAGGTTTGACTACATAAACAGGACTGTCTCTAATCCGTCTGACAACAACATGGATTTTTTGTTCTGCCAGTTTGTGTTTCCCTCTGATATTCACGTTTCTCACTAAGACGCTATCCCCCTCTAACGGTGTGTTCACACCGAACGCGATAGGCATGGGCGAAAACGCCCCAAACGCCCCTAATTTGACGCGTGCACATTCGCACCTCAACGCGTGTCCAACAGAAATCCATCGCGCCTCAAAATTGCATTGTCTCACGCGCGTGAACCGGAAATGTGGGAGGAATGTGGGAGGAAGTTGTGCCAGACGGTATCTTTGCTAGATGGCAGCTGCCGAGCTAGCGCTTGCAGAGAGAGTCTCCCTTCTCTATTTACTGTGGAGAGCAGAGCAGCGGCGTTAAGGACGTCCTCGCCGTACCTGGGTCCGGTCCTCCAGAGGCGTGAGCAGTTTGATGAGTTTCACCATTTGCCCCAGGAGCTGCGTCTGGATGACGGCGATGACAGCGATATCACTGTCTTTCACTTGCCCAGTTTGAGGACCTGCTGTCCCGCGTCGGTCCCAGGATCGCCCGCCTAGACACCAACTACAGGCGCTCAATCCCACATGCAGAGCGCCTGTCCATCTGCCTGAGGTTAGTAAAAGTGTTTAATGTGGTAGTCTTTTATTGATACCTGTGCTAATATATGCTAAACCATCCGTTTATACACTGCTAACATGGATGTGCTATGCTAACAGTGAATGCCGTCGGTGTTTACTGAAAGCAAACTGTGGTACGGACGACTGTTTATAATATTTCTAGTGATTCTCGAAAGGTCTCATCAAGTCCCGATTTGATTTATGCTGTTATCAGTGTTAGCAATGATAGCATGGCTGTGGTGTCCATCAGTGTATGCTCTCGGTGTTTGCTGATATCAAACTGTGGTATGAGGCCCACTGTTGGTAATCTTTGTAGTGATACTCTCCTTTTTTTTATTTACACCTGGTTTAATTCTGGTATAGTTGAATATTTGTATATAATCCTTGCAGCTGTCAGACTCTATAACAGGGGTCACCAGCCTTTCTTCAAACTGAGAGCTAGATACAATTGTGAACAGTTTGGTTCATCTTTAGTTAGATTATGCTAGATAGAATCATATATCTTGATATGCTGTCTTATCACAGGTTAATTTTACAAAAATATTAACAATGATTTAAGCAAGGAAAGGGCTACATGTCAAAATACAACTCTTTATTTCTATTAATGTCTTACTTCATTCCTACCTGACTGACATGTTGAGGGATTATGAGTGATTGGCTCACTGTAGTGGTAAAAGTTGCTACCAATCAAATTATGATATGTTAAAGTTAAAACAAAACAACTGTTTTATATTATATCTAATATATATTATGTAATTATCCTTATAATTACAAAATGTTTTATGTAAGATTTGTTTTGTAATTTAAATCTGACATCACAAAAGTATTTTGGAATTTGAATAATGTATTTTGTAACTGCAGTACACATAATACTAATTTTGAACAATTTTGTCCAGGTCCCTCAGGACCATCACGTTCAGTTTCAGAGTCGGTGTGTCCACGGTGTGCCAGATCACCCCCCCAGGTAGCGACGGCCATCTGGGACTGTCTAGTGGACGACTTCATGGCTGTGCCTTCACCTGGAGACTGGCGGTCCATCACAGAGGGATTCCAGGAGCACTGGAACTTCCCTCTCTGCTGTGGAGCTCTGGATGGGGAGCACGTCCAGACAAAGGCACCCCATATATCATATAGGAGACACACACATTGATATACACTAAATATTTATTTCATTTCTTTTTTTGTGGTGCCCAAATTTATGCACCTGCTTGATTTTGTTTAAACAATTATTGCACTCTCTGTAAATCCAGTAAACTTCTTTTCACTTCTGAAATATCACTGTGTGTGTCTCCTGTATGATATATTTAACTGACATTTTTTATTGTAACAACCAATGATTTATACAGGAAAATACTGGCTATTAACAAGGTTGCCCAAACTTTTGCATCCCACTGTATTAGTATATTTTGTCATTAGTATAATATGAAATAAATTCTACATGTGTCAAGCCGTGTGCCAACATTTGGTGTGTAGTAGAACTGAGACATTAGTCATTATACAAATTTATTTGAAATAATATTAAAATTCTCAAACAGAAAAACATTAAACATAAATATATAAAATAGAAGTATTTACAGAGAGACAGGAATAAAAAGGACCCAGCTGCTCTCCAGAGCAGGAACAAGGCTGAGGAGGAAATGCTCCATTGGAGACTGGCGTGGCCTCTTCAGGGACACCAGGATGGCCAGCTCCACCGCCGATGGACCGTCCTGGGACCCGTCCCTCATCTGCCTCGGAGCTGTCCTCCTCTGTGGGCGTGTAAAACACAGCACAAAACACAAAGAAATGAGAAAGCTGATGCTAGATTTTCATTTCAACATTGAAAAGAAAAAAAAACAGGATATAATCAGATTGGTTGTAGATATTTAGTAAAGGTGATCGCAAGGGAATCCCACCGAGTAAAAAGTTATCAGTGCGTGCTGTACATCTGATGCTACAATTACATACCTATGGGTGCAGCAGCAGGAGCTCAGGGACTGGGGAGCAAAGAGAAGCAACAGGGGATGATCTGCTGAAGAATCAGCTGGTTCTATCAAGACAATATTAAATGTTAACAGGTTTTAAACAATAATCATAGAGAAAGTATATACAGTGGTCCCTCATTTATTGCAGCAGGGGGTCTCAGAATAACTAGCCCCTCACCACGCACTTTATACACTTTTTTCCCCACACACATGAACATTACTCACAGTTCTCACAAGTTGTTTCTCAAAGTGCAAACCTTTGTAGATTGCAAAACGTAAAAGTATTATTATGCAGTGTTTTGTCTTCATCTGCCTGCCACTTTCGTGCGCCTTTTCCCCTCGCGGTGCAGGTGTCTATTTCCGAATGAAGGTCATAGTTATGGGTGTTTTTGTGCTGTTTTATCTGTTGGATGTGATGGTTATCAAAACAAAACATGATAAATTTGACAAGCGCAGGAGACACAGCACGGAGGAGATTTGTCAGTCAGGCTGCAGAATGCAATGCTGTACGGTGCAAAAAAAATAAAAAGAAATCAGTGAAAAAGCGAGGCAGTGACAGATGAGCGGGACCACTGTGTGCTGTTTATTAATAAACAAAATATATTCCTATATGACAACATGCATAAAAGCAGAACGGTATTTGTACATCAGTGGGAAAATAGCGGTGGCTTGCTAGCTTTTGTGCGGCTTCCCCGGGTCAGTGAAAAATGTAAAAAGAGAAATGAATGAACTTACCAGGTTGCCCGATCTCTTCACATTTCTTCCTCCAAGCTCGGTCCTTTATATTCCTGTCTCGGTACACAAAGCAGCTGGTGTCGTACAGCTCCGGGTTGTTTGCTACGGCATTGATTAGCCTTCCCTCCATTAAAGAATGAAGGGCTTTGGCTGGATCTGCCCCTTTGACCTAGGTCACAGCCACGTCACCAGGCTCCTGATTGGTTGTCGCGGCGCGATTTGACGCTGGAGTTCAGATTTTCCAACTCGAGCGGTAGAGGCGAAACACGCGTATGCACAAAATGCAACACAAAAATTTACGCGCGTGGTTTTTTTCGCGAGTCAAACGCGCCCCACACGCTACACTGACGCGCGTTTCAGGCGTTTTGGCGTTTTCGCGACGCAAATCTGCCTCCGAATTTTCGCTGGACGCGCAATCGCGTGTCATCGCGCTCTTTCCATTGACTTTACATGTAAACCTGACGCTCTGGCCGCCTCTATCGCGTTCGGTGTGAACACACCGTTATGGTGTGTTTGGTGTAAAGTCAATGGGAAAAGCGCGATGACACGCGATTACGGGTCCCGCGAAAATTCGGAAGCAGATTTGCTTCGCGAAAACGCGTGAAATGGGCGTCAGTGTACCGGGCGCGTTTGGCTCGCGAATAAAACCACGTGCGTCAGTTTTTGTGTTGCATTTTGTGCCAACGCGCGTTTCGCCTCTACCGCTCGAGTTGGAAAAATCTGATCGCGCCGCGACAACCAATCAGGAGCCTGGTGACGTGGCTGTAACCTAGGTCAAAGGGGCATATCCAGCCAAAGTCCTTCATTCTTCAATGGAGGGAAGGCTAATCAACGCCTTAGCAAACAACCCGGAGCTGTACGACACCAGCTGCTTTCTGTACCGAGACAGGAATATAAAGGACCGAGCTTGGAGGAAGATATGTGAAGAGATCGGGCTTACCAAATTTATCATGTTTGGTTTTGATAACCATCACGCCCAATGGAAAAAACAGCACAAAAACACCCATAACTATGACCCTCATTTGGAAATAGACACCTGCACCGCGAGGGAAAAAGGCGCACGAAAGTGGCAGGCAGATGAAGACAAAACACGGCATAATAATACTTTTACGTTTTGCACTGTACAAAGGTTTGCACCATCGACTGTAGAAAACATGGACAACACGACAGCTCCCCAAAAATGAAGCCAAAACACGGGACCCCCCAAGGGGTCTCCTTTCCCATAAGTTTGATTCTAATTCCTACCGCGGTGATGTTAAATTGGGGTGAAACGTCATCATAACAGCTTTGACTGGCAGCTGCAGTCACGGAGAAACTTGCGTATCTCTGTTTGGGAATAGCAGATAGAGCGTAGGCTCTGAGAGGAGGGCCAGCGTTTACGCTACAAAAACACGACCGATTAACCTGACAGCCTGAGGTGTTCTTCAGTAAACTGGACTAGCTGACAGAAGGACCCGAGGCCCCGCTGCACTTTTTCGGTAAGTTAAATGTGTTTGTAAGCTAATCCGTAACTACCGTCCTTAGCTAGGTCCTGAGACCTAGCTAGCTAAAATGAGCACTCGGCTGTCGGGGTTCGTTTAGCTAATCTGTGCAGGTGAATGAATTTACTAAAGAAATTTACTAAAGAAATCAAGAGAAACGCCCCGGGCTACTCAGTCACTAATTACTGTTACTGTACTTTTATTACAAGTACTATACTGTAAAAGCAACAGGCTGCACCCTGCTTCAGCTCCTGTGCAGAGCTGAATATTAAATATGTGCAAACAACAGCATGTTTTCAGTCTTTTGCCACATCTGTAAAGACAGTAACATCTTTTTTAAAAGCTTGTACTTCAGTAACTCCTCATTAATCAGGAACTATGGATTAAAGTACTGTAGTGTACTGTAATACTGAAAAAAATGTAAGAGAAGAACTTCAGATCCTGAATGTGTGAGGACAGAAGAATCAGCTTTATTTCAATTTTGAGAGATAAAATTTATATCTGAGTTTGATGGTTCTGTTCTCTTTGTGATTACAGGAGCTGCCCTCAGATTCAGACCTCAGTCCCATCGAATGACAGCAGACAGATCATCCAACATGTTCACATGTTAACTGCAAAATGAACTGATGAAAACAGTACAAAGGTTAAAGTACCACATGTGCTCTAGTGAAAGCTGCAGCTTTATTGATAAAGTTAAAGACAAAAAAACAAAAGGATTAATCACTCATGTAATTGTGTCACTATATATCAGCATTAACAGGACCTCAGTTTGGTGTTTCACAAAGCTGCTGATCTCAGACCTGCACAGCTTCCGTTTTAAACACTTGATGTACTCAGCTGCATGAAGAGCACATGAGATTTTCTCTAACACAATTAAATAAAACCTGATGAAGGTCGTCACTTGTATGTTGAACTACAAACTTGTCATCTGGAATTCTTTCACAGTTTTTTGCAGATAGTGTGTTATTTACCATGAAGTGATTCAGAGTTATTCATACCAGAGTAACCAGAAAGGATCATATATTTTTAAATATATAACTTTCTACAGGACTGAATATAATATCTTTATGTAAAAGTCCGGAGCCTCTGGGGAGTATTGAGATTTAAATTTATAATCTGAATACGTACTTCCTGGCCACATTATTTTATAGAAGAGAAGGTCTAACTTTAGGCCTACACGGTCTTGACAGGAGACACAGGCTTGTGCAGAGTATGCTTTGCAGAAGTGAAACTGAAAGCAGAGTCTGAGTGCAAGCTAAGAGCAGGTTATTTTATTATGCATTTATCTTTGATTAAGCTTTGATTAAGATTTAAGTAGTTGTATTAGATTGGAACATTTGTTTTATACATTTTACATATAAGTCAAGATCGGCACACACAGGATAGCCTTAGCCTGGTTGCTTAAGCTGAGGTCAACTAAGGTGCAGAGAGCATATGCAAACTCTGTGCACGCACAGACAGACATACACACATGCACACACATAGTTTCAGTTGTGCTGGCCTTCTGTCTAGTGGAAAGGTTACAAGGTCTAGCTGGGGAGCTGAGAGGTGAAACAAAGTGCAAGCAGAGGCTGACACATACACACACACACATCGTAGATAGACTCAGTTATATAGGTAAAAGTTAATTATGTTTTGCTTGCAACTGCAAAATTGTGCGTGCATATGTGACTGTTTGATGAAGAAGCAGGTGAAGGATGTTCCAGAGACAAGCGACAGCGAAGGCGAGCTGAGGGGAAGCACCTGGATGGAAACGAGACGATGTTCTTTTTAAACTATGTTAAAAGTCATTGTGGTTTTGGTTTCTGCCTGGCAACAGAAAGGGGGGCTGTACTGTTTCACCCCTATAAATACTGTGTTCTGATTATTGTAAGGGAGTTCAACACTGAATCTGTACAGTGTTGGCTCCACGCTGCGTTTATTCATTAAAATGTCGTCTAATTGCACCCGGCCGGATCAGGGGTCATTATTTTGGTCTACCTCCTCAATTTCTGAACCCTTAACATTTGGGGGCATCGTCCGGTGAGTGGGGAATTTTGGAGGTGTAGACGGAGAGATCCGGGGTCCGTGGTGATTAGACGGGCAGACGCTAATCAGTGGTGAAAGTGAGGAGGCATTCCCCGGGGCATTTAAAGGTAAGACACTGCCTGTTGAAATATATTTCCAAAAGGTGTCACATTGGGCATGTCAAATTAAAGCCTAATCACTGAAATTACTGGTGAATGTCTGTTTTGATTTTGGTGAAAATCTCATGAGAATTGAAATTGAAATAAGGATAATGAAAGTGATAAAGTACAGTACTGAGGTTTTAAAGCAGTTGGACTGCTGAGGTTTTAAAGCAGTTGGACTGCTGGGAAAGTTAAAGCAGTTGGACTGCTAATTTAGTGTGGTAGGGAATTTGGTCATTCTGTGGGTTAGAGTCCCAATTGGTCATACAATCCTGAAGAAGTTTCTCGGAGGTGACGCTCCCTGCTGGATAAACACGTTTATCCTTCACCTAGCGGCGACTAGGGATAGTTTCGGGCAACATCCGAGGAGTACTGGGGAATCTCCGAAATTGTTGGGGATTGTCCTCAATCTTAATTCTGGTTCGGATTCATAGATTGTTGACTCAAATTATTCTAAATTTTTCTAGAACGACAGCGGCGTCTGTTAAGAAGCGCATTTTCTCGGAGGCAACGCTCCCTCCTGGATAAAGACGTTTATCCTTGACCTATCGGCGAATAGGGTTAGTACGGCCGACAGCCGGGAAGGACTGGGGAATCTTCAAAATTGCTAGGAGTTAGAGTCTCCTATCTGCGCTTGTTTGGCTACCTGTAAATTAAAGTTAGGGTTAGAAATTTGGACGGAACAGTTAGAGTCTGTTCTGGTGAAGTGGTCGCAAAAAAGTCTGGGACTTTATCGGTTGGACCGTTAACTTAAATTTGTCGAAGGAGGTAACAGGCCTAAAATCTGTGCAGTTGTAATTATGAGACGTCTGTGTAATATAAAATAAGAGATCTTTGAGTGAGAGGAGTTTCTGAGTCAATGGTGCACTGGCTGCTGAGTTTATTTGTAGATGGTGTGTGTGTGAGAATGCAAATGAGGAGCGGTGACGTGCATGGAGAGTGTTGCTTTCAGTTTAGAGTGTGATTGAGCTTTATAACTAGTGTTTGAAAAATGGCTAAAAGCCTGTGACTGAGATGCTGGTTTTGCTCACTACAATTGTATAAATAGAGTGTGAATTTATTACTGTGGATGTATAGGAGTTGACTGACTTATGATGGATATATATATAGATGGAGTGCATTGTACAGTACCTAAGAGCAACATATTATTTTGAAGTAGTAACCTATTTTGAGCCACAAAGGCTGGTGTGTTTTATTTTTTCTGTTTTAAGTTATGTGTGTGATGTGAGAATGATTAGAGGTTTTAGTTGTTTTTTTTTACTTGCTTTTTCTGATTATGAAAAGCATGTCTAGACTACGCTTAGGAAAGCATATTTTGAGTTATATTCCTGAACTCTTGTCGTAGTTATGTATAAAAGGTAGTGTGTGTGAGACGATTATGAAATTATTGTGTGGATGATACTACATTTTAGATAAAGAGTTAGTAGAGTTACAGAGGGTTTGTAGACCTTAAAACAAAAGGGTTCGATTAGTCTGAAGAAACAGGAAATATGGCTCTGTGTGCCTGTGTGTGTGTGTAACCAGGGCTGCATGCCCATAAAAGGAACGGAGTGTGTGAAGAGAGAACCCAGAGAGAGAGACGAGTTAAGATAAGATAAGATAAGATAAGATAAGATAAGATAACCTTTATTAGTCCCACACGTGGGAAATTTGTTTTGTCACAGCAGGAAGTGGACAGTGCAAAAGTTATGAAGCAAAAATTAGAATAAAATAAAATAAGAATAAATACAGTACACAACTGTACAGAATAGAATAAAATAGAATACTATATACACTAGAATAAAATGGAATAAAATATACAATAAGATAAAAATGCTATATACAACTGAGTAAAAATACAACGATGCCAGAAAGATTATTGCACATTTGTGTTATTGCACATTTGTGTATCTGTGTGTTTGATCAGTTAAAGTCTTTGTTGTGGAGTCTGACAGCAGTGGGGAGGAAAGACCTGTGAAATCTCTCCGTCCCACACCGTGGGTGCCGCAGTCTCCCACTGAAGGAGCTGCTCAGTGCTGTCACAGTCTCATGCATGGGGTGGGAGATGTTGTCCAACAGGGATGACAGCTTAGCCACCATTCTCCTGTCACTCACAACCTCCACTGGGTCCAGAGGGCATCCTAGAACAGAGCTGGCCCTTCGGATCAGCCTGTTCAGTCTCTTCCTGTCCCCAGCAGAGATGCTGCCACCCCAGCAGACCACACTGTAAAAGATGGCTGAGGCCACCACAGAGTCATAGAAGGTCTTCAGGAGTGGGCCCTCCACTCCAAACGACCTGAGTCTCCGCAGCAGGTACAGTCTGCTCTGCCCTTTCCTGTAGAGGGCGTCTGAGTTATGAGTCCAGTCCAGTTTGCTGTTCAGATGAACACCAAGGTACCTGTAGCTGTCCACAGCCTCAATGTCCATACCTTGGATGTTCAGTGGTTGCAGTGGAGGATGTTTGTGCCTGCGGAAGTCTACCACCAGCTCCTTTGTTTTACTGGCATTGATCTGGAGGTAGTTCAGCTGGCACCAGTCCACAAAGTCCTGAGTCAGTCCTCTGTACTCCTTGTCGTCCCCATCAGTGATGAGGCCGACTATAGCAGAGTCATCAGAGAACTTCTGCAGGAAGCACTGGGTGGAGTTGTGGGAGAAGTCTGCAGTGTAGATGGTGAAGAGGAACGGAGCCAGAACCGTCCCCTGTGTTGATTGTGTATTGGATGCTATTGTTGGCGGTGGGGAGGAGTGAGCAGGGTGAATAGAGGAGGTGTGAAGTGTCTGAGGTGTCAGAGGTGGAACAGCAGCAGTGGGGGTGGGTGAGTCTGCAGCCGATGTTGGAGACTGCCTCATGGCTGAATCAAATCTGTTGAAGAAATGATTCAGTTCATTTGCCCACCTCACATCCCTCCCAGGCAGAGAGTTCTGATGTTTGTGGCCTGAGATGGTTCTGAGGCCTCTCCAGACTTCACCAACGTTGTTTTGCTGAAGCTGGTTCTCCATCTTCTGCCTGTAGCTGTCCTTCCCATTCCTTATCAGTCCCCTCAACTCTCTCTGCACCCTTTTCAACTCCTCTTTGTCTTTGGATTTGAAGGCCCTCCTCTTCTGCTTGAGGACGGCTTTAATTTCTGGGGTAATCCAAGGTTTGTTGTTGGAGAAACACCGTACAGTCCTGGTAGGTACGGTGTTATCCACACAGAAATTAATATAGTCAGTAATGCATGTGGTAAGGCTGTCGATGTCCTCTCCGTGGTCGTCAAGGATCACCTCCCACACAGTCGACTCAAAACAATCCTTAAGAGCCTCCTCGCTCTCCTCCGACCATCTCTGCACTGTGCGGGTGGCTGGTGGCTCCCTGCGCACTAAGGGCTCATACACAGGGACAAGGTGCACCAGGTTGTGATCAGATCTGCCCAGTGGAGGGAGAGGTGATGAACTGTATGCCTCTTCAGCATTGGCATATAGTAAGTCCAGTGTTTTATTGTCTCTGGTTGGGCAGGTCACATACTGGGTGAAGGTGGGCAGTGTGGAGTCCAGTGAGGCATGATTGAAGTCCCCTGATATTATGAGGAGGGCTCTCGGAGATTGTGTTTGCAGTCTGCTGACCACTGAGTGGAGAGTGTCACAGGCTGCATCCGCGTTGGCCGAGGGGGGGACATACGCTGTTATCGCGATAACATGCGAGAATTCCCGGGGCAGGTAGTACGGACGCATGCTAACGGCTAACAGCTCAATGTCTCTGCTGCAGAGTTGTTCTTTCACAGTAATGTGCCCAGGGTTACACCATCTGTCATTCACAAACACTGCCAGTCCCCCTCCTTTCCTCTTACCGCTCTCTCTCGTCCTGTCCGCTCGCAGCAGCTGGAATCCCGGTAGTGTCACGCTCGTGTCCGGAGTTAGCGGTGTTAGCCACGACTCCGTTAGCATCATGATGCTACATTGCCGGTACTCCCTCTGTGACCAGGTTAGCGACGTGAGCTCATCCATTTTATTGTGCAAAGACCGTACATTTCCAATAATTACAGAAGGAAGAGATGGTCGATAACGTCTCCTTCTCGGCCGACGACGCTCCTTCCCAGCACGACACCCCCGTCTTTTCCTCCTCAGCTCGCTGGGAATGTCGAGTCTGGGAATGTCGAGTTAAACTCTGGGTGGAGAAAGCACAGAAAAGAAAAGAAATGAAAAGGATATTAATTGTATGCTTTAGTGTGTTAATACAGGTGGACTTCTCTCAACCTGGAACCCTGAGTACAACGGCAAAAGTATAGATCAACACAATTGGGAAAACAGGCCAGTTTTTTGGCTAAAAGTTGATAGCTTCACCTGTCACTTTGTCCGGACTCTGAGAAGAAGCTCAAAGGCCAGTTAATCTCCTGATGAAAACCGATAGAACATCGTGGATCAACAGCAGACAAAAGGAACCGAACCATTAACACTGACGACACCAGCATCAGCATGGAAGAAGTTCACCTGATGACAACATGTACTGTGAATTACAGGCTGGGCAGTTGAACAGTGGGATAAAGAACTGTGGAAAAGCATTGGGCATTGAGTGTCATGTTTGCCATGCTTGAAGTAATTTTGGAAGAGAAGACTGAAAAGATGACTGGAGAAGAACAAGAGAGCAAATGAAAAGAAGATTGACTGACGACTCCAGAAGCAGAATGGAGGAAACCCCGTGATAAAGTATGCAGGGGGAAACTGGAGGCTGGTCAAGAGCAGTGTGACTGGACTGGGGGGCACTGAGTTGAAGGCACTGAACGTGATATTTTGCCAGACTGGAACTTAACTTAAAAGAAGAATACTGAAACATCAAAACAGAGAAGAAACAGACGGTGTTTGCTGGAACTTTGAAGCCTGAGCAGGACAGTGTGAAGAGAAGGACCAAGGTCAGGTGAACCAGGACAAGTTTGACTGCGACTATATAGGATATGATTGGGTTGAAATTGAAGGCTGGACTTATGATGGTTTAGGGAGGTCCACCACGTCACAACAAACAGGTAAATAATAGAAAAGGTAAAATAATGAAAGTAAATAACTGACAACTATATTAATGAATAGAAAACACACATGCACAAATTGTTACATGTGAAATTATTTTTGGAGAGAAGCAGAAGTGAGATAGTTTGACTCCAGAACTCAGAGAAAAGACGCATGAATTAAACCTGATTATAACGTAAGATGCAATGAAGAAACAGCTTACACTGCATTTACATGACCACATAACGCAAGGAAGAACACGCTTACATACAGTGGGGCAAAAAAGTATTTAGTCAGCCACCGATTGTGCAAGTGCCCCCACCTAAAATGATGACAGAGGCCAGTAATTTGCACCAGAGGTACACGTCAACTGTGAGAGACAGAATGTGAAAAAAAAATCCATGAATACACATGGTAGGATTTGTAAAGAATTTATTCGTAAATCAGGGTGGCAAATAAGTATTTGGTCAATAACAAAAATACAACTCAATACTTTGTAACATAACCTTTGTTGGCAATAACAGAGGCCAAACGTTTACTATAGGTCTTTACCAGGTTTGCACACACAGTAGCTGGTATCTTGGCCCATTCCTCCATGCAGATCTTCTCCAGAGCAGTGATGTTTTGGGGCTGTCGCCGAGCAACACGGACTTTCAACTCCCACCACAGATTTTCTATGGGGTTGAGGTCTGGAGACTGGCTAGGCCACTCCAGGACTTTCAAATGCTTCTTACGGAGCCACTCCTTTGTTGCCCGGACGGTGTGTTTTGGATCATTGCCGTGTTGGAAGACCCAGCCGCGTTTCATCTTCAAAGTTCTCACTGATGGAAGGAGGTTTTGGCTCAAAATCTCACGATACATGGCCCCATTCATTCTGTCCTTAACACGGATCAGTCGTCCTGTCCCCTTGGCAGAAAAACAGCCCCATAGCATGATGTTTCCACCCCCATGCTTCACAGTAGGTATGGTGTTCTTGGGATGCAACTCAGTATTCTTCGTCCTCCAAACACGACGAGTTGAGTTTATACCAAAAAGTTCTACTTTGGTTTCATCTGACCACATGACAGTGGTCCCAATCCTCTGCTGTATCATCCATGTGCTCTCTGGCAAACTTCAGACGGGCCTGGACATGCACTGGCTTCAGCAGCGGAACACGTCTGGCACTGCGGGATCTGATTCCCTGCCGTTTTAGTGTGTTACTGATGGTGACCTTTGTTACTTTGGTCCCAGCTCTCTGCAGGTCATTCACCAGGTCCCCCCGTGTGGTTCTGGGATCTTTGCTCACCGTTCTCATGATCATTTTGACCCCACGGGATGAGATCTTGCGTGGAGCCCCAGATCGTGGGAGATTATCAGTGGTCTTGTAAGTCTTCCATTTCCTGATGATTGCTCCCACAGTTGATTTTTTCACACCAAGCTGCTTGCCTATTGTAGATTCACTCTTCCCAGCCTGGTGCAGGTCTACAATACTTTTCCTGGTGTCCTTCGAGAGCTCTTTGGTCTTGGCCATGGCGGAGTTTGGAGTCTGACTGTTTGAGGCTGTGGACAGGTGTCTTTTATACAGATGATGAGTTCGCACAGGTGCCATTCATACAGGTAACGAGTGGGGGACAGAAAAGCGTCTTACAGAAGACGTTACAGGTCTGTGGGAGCCAGGGATTGTCCATGTTTGAGGTGACCAAATACTTATTTGCCACCCTGATTTACGAATAAATTCTTTACAAATCCTACCATGTGTATTCATGGATTTTTTTTTCACATTCTGTCTCTCACAGTTGACGTGTACCTCTGGTGCAAATTACTGGCCTCTGTCATCATTTTAGGTGGGGGCACTTGCACAATCGGTGGCTGACTAAATACTTTTTTGCCCCACTGTACATGACATAAGTTGGTATTTCTGACCAGAGAAAGAGAAATGGGTTGTTTAGGTACCCGTGATAATAATAAAAATGTCTCAGTTTTGTTATTTTCAGGAGCAAAGCAGACCTGGACCAATTCTCCACAGCAGCGGTCGGAAGAAATTACAGGTTAACATCAATGGATATGTTAAGGCAAGTTTCTGGTTGAATTGTTCACAGCATGATGTGTCCAGGAACCTGAAAGCAAGCCCTAACTCCTGGCTGAAGACTAGGAGGGCTGTTATTTAAGGTGGGAAATCGAAAAGTTTGGGCTAGTAATTCGGGGAAGGAGAAAACTGACTGTTTAACTGGAGAATTGTGAAGGAGTCTGAAATACTGCAAAGCAACATATGCAAAACCATACATACAAACAGAAAATGCATTAATCTTAAGAAGACAAAGACAAGCTCGTGAAGAATAATGCAGAGATAGTGATTAAACTTGGCTAAAGTACACAAACATATGCAATTTAATCAGCTTGCTAATTGTATGAGTGATAGAATGGTGTGAATGTTTAATAAAATAGACTTACAGCTTGAAGTTAACTCAAAGGAATCTGTATGACAAGGGAGTGAGCGAAGACACTTCCTGTGTGCGTGTGTGTCGGAGGCTTTCAGTTCAGGAAACAGCAGTGACTGGGGAGGATCAGTTGGCAAAATATATAATGGTAAAGTAACAGGATAATTGATTACGGTGGTCAGGTCTGTTCAGAGATGCAGATTTGGACAGGAAATTTATAATTTAGTGATGATACGTTGTTGTAATGGGTGTATATCTTATGCTGAATCTAAGTATGGTGAAGTGTCTAGGGAGACGTTGTGTGGAAAACGGTGCAGCTTTTGACGGGGTTTTCGGTGTGTTGAACGGGTGACATCTAAGATTGGTTAAGATTTTTGAGGTTGTTGTTTTTTATCTTCAATAGGGGGAGTTTTAATAAACATGGAGATGTGTAAGGGGGCCCATTAGTTTGGTAACAGTGCACTGAGAAAAACCTGTCAGGTGATTTTGTTTTGTACTTTGATGAGCTAATAAGCAGCTCTCTTTTTCTCATTTTTTGTTCTGAAGCAGGCCTGGAAGAGGGTGAGCAGCGCTGACAAAATTCTCGGGAGAACAAAATATAAGGTGGGCTTCTCCGGATTATAATTGGCTGAGGAGAGGGCTCCTTCTGGAGACCTGATTGGTTGTGAGTCTTTGTCTAAAAGGATTGTAGCGATTCAATCCAGACAAAAGCATAAAGGACTATTTTCCTAAAAAGGAAAACGAAATAAAACAAATGATTGAGCTCATTTTGCTGATGTGGAGTATCTGATTATTTGAAGGCTCGATATCAGCAAACATCATGTGTGAATGCGTGTGAGTGAATGTGAGTGACTGGACCAATGGTCAATGGTCAATGGTCAATGGTAACTTTATTGTCCCTAACAGGGAAATTGATTTGCAGTATGTCCGTACAAACAAACAAACAGACAACCAACACATCACATACACACACCAAAATAATACAATATAAGCCTGATAAAACAACCTAGATTTTTCATCAAAAAAGTGCAATGTGCAATGGCAACAACACTCATGGTTTAGTGTTATTAACTGTGATAATAGCACTAGGTACAAAAGACAGTCTATGTCTCTTTGTCTTCACTGCAGGCACTTTATAACGACGACCTGATGGAAGCAGTTGAAAATCATTAAAGAGAGGATGATCTGAACACAACAGGACAGAGTTTGCCTTCCTCAGCACCTGCCTGTTATAAAAGTCCACAAGCTGGACCTGAGACCTCCCTGAAATCTTGCCAGCTACTTTAACCAGGTTGTTAAGTCTGGTCTTATTATTCAGGGACATATTACCATACCAAGCAATGATACAGAAAGTTAAAACAGATTCAATAAAACTTTTATAAAAAAGAGTCATCATTTCAGATGAAACATTAAAACCTCTCAACCTCCTTAAAAAGTACAGTCTTTGTTGAACCTTTTTCACTGTAGCAGCAAGATGTGACTCAAAGGACAGAGCCTTATCAAGAACAACCCCCAAATACTTATAACTGTCCACCAGTTCAATGGCTGCACCATTTACCACTGTTAGTGCAGGATGGGGGGACGTCTTCCTGAAGTCAATAACCATGTCCTTGGTTTTTAAGGTGTTAATCATTAAGAATGACTGATCACACCACGAAACAAACTCATCCACAACAGGCCCATGGGAATCCTCTTCACCATGAAGGAGGCTTACAATGACTGTGTCATCTGCATATTTAATAAAATGCCTGTTGGCCTGTGTACTGCGACAGTCATTAGTGTACAAAATATACAGTAGAGGAGAGAGACAACAACCTTGTGGTGAGCCAGTAGAAGAGTTCAGCTGTTTGGAAAAACAGCCGTTTACTCTCACACACTGAGGTCTGTCAGTTAAAAAGTCTAAAATCCAACCAACGAGATTAAAGTCAAGTTTAAAATGGTTAAGAAGCTTATCAACTAAAAGATGTGGCTGGATAGTATTAAAAGCTGAAGAAAAATCAATAAATAAGAGCCGAGCATGAGCTTTGGCGCCATCAAGATGGCGATAAAGGTAGTTCAACAGAGTGACCACTGCATCATCCACACCTCTACAAGGCCTGTATGCAAATTGTAGTGGATCTATAAGCTTCTCTACTTGCTGCAGGATCTCCTTCCTGACAAGTTTTTCAAAGTTTTTCATCACTAAGGATGTTAAAGCGACAGGCCTAAAATCATTTAATAATGTAGGTTTTGTGGTCTTAGCAACTGGAGAAATAATTGATTTTTTCCATACCTCTGGAACCTTCTGTTGCTGAAGAGATAAAAGAAAGATATAATAAAAAATACTGCATAATTGCTCAGCGCATGTTCTAAGCACCTGGCCACATATATTATCAGGACCTGGACTTTTATTAGTTTTACTCATTTTAAAAAGATTTCCCACCCTTCTTTCATCAAAGAACAAAGCTGGGGGGCCCCTGGTGCTCTCTCTTAAGAAATCAAGTGTATTCCTTGGATTATGATTATCATTAAATCTCAAATAAAATCTATTCAGCTCATTGGCTAACTGAGAGTCTGAACTAAAACCAGGCAGAGTGATCTTATTACAGTCACTGTAACAGTGACCAGTCATGTGTTTCATGCCTGCCCAGGCCACCCTTAAGTTATTGCTACCCATCTCCGCCTCTACCTTATCCCTGTATTTTATTTTGGCTTTTTTAATTTCTGATCTGATCTCCTTCCTAATTTCTCTAACTTTCAAGATATTCCCTTCAATAAAAGCATATTTCCTTTCATGAATCAGCCTCATAAGAGCTTTTGAAGACCATGGTTTGTTATTAGGGAAAAAATGCACAACCTTTGAAGGGATAATCATGTCTCTGCAAAAGGAGATATAGCTGCAGACAACATCAGTGAGTTCATTAATGTCTCTACATGATTCTATAAACACCGACCAGTCTGTACAGTCAAAGCAGCCCTGCAGGGCTAAAGAGGCATCGTCACTCCAAACCTTTATGCGGTGTTTCCTCACTTTCTCTCTTCTCAGCACAGTCTTGTAAACTGGCAGAAGATGCACCGTGTTGTGATCCAAGGATCCGAGGGCGGGGCCAGCCACAGATGTATACGCACCTTTTATGGAACCGTAACACAAATCCAGAGTCTTGTTGAAGCGTGTGGGACAGTTCACATACTGATAAAAACTGCTCAGTGTTTTCTTCAAGTCGCAGCGATTGAAGTCCCCAAGAACAATATTAGGGGCTTCAGGAGAGAGAGATTGTAGTGAGTGGATGACGTTGGAGATGGTGTCAGTCGCATTCTTAGGATTCGCTTTAGGATGGATGTAAACGACGGTGACGTTGATCTGTGGGAATTCCCTCGGCAGATAAAACGGCCTCAGGGACACAGAGAGGAGCTCAATGTCAGGCAGACACACTTGTCTACGAACGGTCACGTTTTTACACCATTTCTGATTTATATACAGACACACCCCTCCTCCTTGAGATTTCTGGGTAGCTCCGGGGTCTCGATCCAAACGTATGGGAGACCCGAAGCCTTTTAGTTCCAGAGAACAATCAGGGTCAGAATCCTTGAGCCAAGTCTCTGTGAATGCCATTAGACATATATCCCTGTAGTCACGTAAATGTGCGACATTCAAATGCAGTTCATCCAATTTGCTCCTCAGAGACTGCACATTAGCCAGGATTATTGATGGTAAAGGAATACGATTGTATCGTATTTGCTTCCGCAATCGCTGACGTAGGCCTCCCTTCTTACCCCGCTTCCTTGCTTTGACTCTGTTAAAAACAAAAGTGCCGCTGTGGTTACTGGATAATCCAGAGCTGGAAAACACTGGAGGGTGAAAAGAGTCCAGAGACGGGCCTTTCCACCGAAGATCCAAAAGAAACTCCCGTGGGTATGTAATTGTTTGAGAGTAGCAATGACTCCAAACAACCGTCAGGATTGCCAATAAAACCATGCGAATTAAGAAACCCATCTTCATTAAAAGAAGTTCCACAAAGCACAAGCTGATGCTACAGGATTCCTCAGGCAAAAAATAAATAAATAAAATAAAGGAATAAAAGAATAATAGAGGGGATGAATAAATGTGGACAAACAATTTACCATGCCAGGAAGAGAAATGGGATGTTTTGTTTTGCTTTTGTCACAAGCAGGACGAGTGGAAGACTTACTTCTGGGGATGTTGATTTTTGAGTTGCTTTGAGGGAATTTCTGTTCTACTGACTGGGGTTAGATTTTGGTATTATATTATATTGGTGGGTGAAGGCTTGATGCTATAGGGGAAACATCTTTTGATATAACTCATGTTACCATTAACGGAAGAAACACATGTTTCATATTTTGCTGCTATTTCTGCTGCTATTTTTTATAATCTATTTGTTTGATGATTGTGCTGTTTTGGGGTTTCTTTCTTATAACACAGATTGGATCATAAAGGGGGAGAGTTGGTTATGAAATGTAAAGTACAGGTTTTGTTTCCAGGAATTTCCAAGGATCCAGACTTTGCATGGAGCAAGGAGTTTGAGAAGATTTGACATAATGATTAAATTGATTTTATTCCTTAAACACAGGTTTTCAGGGTCGGAGCCGAATACTTGAGAGGAAGATTGCACATTGCTGAGGTGCTTGGAGAGATGATATGATTAACCTTTTATCCCTTTTAATTTCTTAAGCCCAGGTGACACATTTTGAGTTTTATTTGGACACACATGTGAAGTCCAAATAAAAAGGGGGATTTAATTTGAAATGGGTTTTAGGATGAGTTTATAATTATGGGGTTTTTTGTGATAATTTAGATATGGTAAAACTGAGGCAGGAATTGTTATTTTCATGTCTAAGTTAATGGAGTAAAATGAACTGAATTCTGTTCAGAAGATAAAGGGTGTCCATAAGAAGTTGTACACCAAATTTAAAGGGAAACTGTGGGAATAAAAGATATGCTTAGATAATTTGGGGAAAACTAGTGAAGATTTTAGGAGTAGAAAATGTTTGATTTATTTTTATTTTTAGAATAAGTGGTTATAATCCAGGCGTACACATACAGATACTACATAGATTTATTGCTAGGGTAGAGGACAGAGCGTATTAAGAGAGTGTTCAAATCAAATCAAATCAAATCACTTTTATTGTCACATCACATGTGCAGGTACACTGGTACAGTACATGTGAGTGAAATTCTTGTGTGCGAGCTTCACAAGCAACAGAGTTGTGCAAAATACAATAATGTAAAACAAGCAAAATATAAAAATGGCTAATCTAAAAAGTAATAAATATATGTACAATATGTAAAGGTATATACATTACTGAATGTGTATACTAAATATGTTTTTCTATGTGTGTGTGTTTGAGTGTGTATATAGTATGTATATACATGTTTTACAAATGAAATAAAGTAAACAATAAAATAAGATATATAAAATAAAATATACAGAGGTTGGTATGTGCAAAACAGTGGTATTTATATACAGTATGGAGTGCATAATGTTGAAGTTCCAGTAGTGAGGGTGAGGTGTCTATGAAGTGTTCAGCAGTCTGATGGCCTGATGGAAAAAGCTGTCTCTCAGTCTGCTGGTACGGGACCGGATGCTGCAGAACCTCCTTCCTGATGGTAGTAGTCTGAACAGTTTATGGCTGGGGTGACTGGAGTCCTTGATGATCCTCCCCGCTTTCCTCAGGCACCGCTTCCTGTAGATGTCTTGGAGGGAGGGAAGCTCACCTCCAATTATCCGTTCAGCACACCGCACTACTCTCTGGAGAGCTTTGCGGTTGTGAGCGGTGCTGTTGCCGTACCAGGTGGTGATGCATCCAGTGAGGATGCTCTCAATGGCACAGCGATAGAAGGTCCTGAGGATGCGGGGGCTCATGCCGAATCTTTTCAGTCTCCTGAGAAAGAAGAGGCGCTGCTGTGCCTTCTTCACTGTTTTGTTTATGTGTACTGACCACGTAAGATCCTCAGCCAGATGTACACCAAGGAAGCGGAAGCTGCTCACTCTCTCCACAGCGGCGCCGTTGATGGTGATGGGGGTGTGTACTCCTCTGCACCTCCGGAAGTCCACTATCAACTCCTTTGTCTTTGCGACGTTGAGGGTGAGATGGTTGTCTTGACACCAGTGGGTCAGGGCGCTGACCTCCTCCCTGTAGGCCGTCTCATCACCGTTGGTAATAAGACCCACCACTGTAGTGTCGTCCGCAAACTTCACAATGATGTTGGAGTTTCTAGTGGCCGTGCAGTCGTAGGTGTAGAGTGAGTACAGGAGAGGGCTCAGTACACACCCCTGTGGAGCACCAGTGTTCAGTGTGATGGGGGATGAGGTGGTGCTGCCCAGTCTGACCACTTGGCGTCTGTCAGACAGGAAGTTAAGGATCCAGCTGCAGAGGGAGCTGCTCAGTCCTAGATCCTGCAGTTTCCTGTCCAGCTTCGAGGGAACGATGGTGTTGAATGCTGAGCTGTAATCTACAAACAGCATTCTCACATACGTGTCTCTCTTCTCCAGGTGTGACAGGGCAGCATGGAGTGTCAGGGCTATGGCATCATCAGTGGACCTGTTGTGGCGGTATGCGAACTGTAGAGGGTCCAGTGAGTCGGGTAGCGCAGAGCAGATGAAGTCCCTGACCAGCTTCTCGAAGCATTTGCTCACGATGGGGGTCAGGGCTACGGGTCGCCAGTCGTTCAATGAGGAGATGGTGGAGGATTTGGGTACAGGGACGATGGTGGCCATTTTGAAGCAGGCTGGGACTACAGACAGAGAGAGGGAAAGGTTGAAGATGTGTGTAAACACTCCAGCCAGCTGAGCCGCGCATGACTTGAGGACGCGGCCGGGAATCCCGTCCGGACCAGTAGCTTTGCGTGCGTTCACCCTCCTGAAGCACTTCCGCACATCCTCCTCAGACACAGTGTGCGCACTGACGTCATCCGCGGTGCGCACACTGTCCGGTCTCGTGGTGTTCGCTGTGTCGAATCTAGCGTAGAATACGTTCAGATCCTCACACAGAGAGGCCGTGGTCTGCGGTGTGCTGGTTTTCCCTCTAAAGTCTGTGATCGTGTTTAGTCCCTGCCACATACTCCGAGGGTTGTCAAAATGTTGCTCCACCTTGTCCCTGTACTCACGTTTGGCTGCTTTGATCGTCTTCCGGAGTTGGTAATGTGCGTGTTTGTAGTCCGATGTGTTCGCGGAGGCAAAAGCGGTGCTCCGTGCCGCCAGTGCTGTGCGAACATCTCCGTTAATCCAGGGTTTTTGATTTGGGAAGGATTTAACTGTTCTGGATGGGACGACATCTTCCACGCATTTTCTGATAAATCCGCAGACTGAGTCTGTGTACTCATCAATGTCTTTAGCAGCCACGTGAAACATTTCCCAGTCCGCGTGATCAAAACAGTCCCGCAGCGTAGACTCCGATTGGTCTGACCAACGGTGCACCGCCCTCAGGGTTGGAGCTTCCTGTTTCAGCTTCTGCCTGTAGGCGGGCAGGAGCAGGATGGAGCGGTGATCTGATTGGCCGAATGGGGCGCGGGGGAGGGCTTTGTATGCATCCCGGAAAGAGGTGTAGCAGTGGTCAAGAAGCCGGTCTCCACGAGTGCTGAAATGGATGTGTTGGTGTAGTTTTTGTGAGACTTTCTTCAGGTTACCCTTATTAAAGTCCCCGGTCGTGATAAACGCCGCCTCTGGGTGTGCGGTTTCCTCACTGCTGATCGCGCTGTACAGTTCCCTGAGTGCTCGGTCAGTGTCGGCTTGTGGGGGAATGTAAACCGCCGTAATAATCACTGCTGTGAATTCCCTCGGTAGCCAGAATGGCCGGCACTTAATCATCAGGTACTCCAGGTCCGGTGAGCAGAAAGATTTGACCGGGTGCACGTTCGCATAATCACACCAGCTGTTGTTGATCATGAAACATACACCACCGCCTCTGCTTTTCCCAGTAAGCTCCTGTGACCTATCCGCGCGGTGCACAGAGAACCCCGGTAATTGTATTGCGGAGTCCGGTACCTTGTCCGATAGCCAGGTTTCTGTGAGGCAGATCACGCAGCAGTCCCGCATCTCTCGCTGGAATGAGATCTGTGCCCGAAGCTCGCACAGCTTGTTCTCCAGAGACTGCACATTAGCCAGTAATAAACTGGGTAACGGTGGTCTGTTAGTGCGCCGTCTCAGTCGAACCAGAACGCCAGATCTTCTCCCTCTGCATCGGCGTTTGCGGCCTCCACGGGCCCAGAACAAAGGCGTCTCAGGTGAGATGAATGGGGGGTCTGCAAACGGAGGGTCCGTGTTGCAAAACTTGAACTCCGGAAAGTGATGAGAAAGTCCATCTTTTATGTCCAGTAAGGTTTGTCGGTCGTACACAAGGAGACATGTGCTACTCGTGAAAAAATAAAGAAAAAGTAAAATTAAACACAAAAAACAGCTGTTGCTTGGGGGAGCTCGCGACGAGGCTGCCATACTCGGCGCCATCTTGAACATCACAGAGTGTTAAAAGTGTTGCTGACTCAAATGAATAATATTGGAGATTATATATGTAGAAATGATTTTTTCTTACACATTGCGATCGTGCTCATTAACAGAGTTGATGTTCGGTCCAGTTAAGGTCATAAGCTTCGACGAGCGCGATGTCTCAGTCGATATATTGCGGGGGACTTGGAGCAACAGAAGGATAAACAGCATTCACGCTTACAAACACACATGATTTAAACATAGGTGAGGCCAAGGGCCTGGAATTCCTTTAGCTTTTATCTGAATCTGAGTTGGCTCACTAACAAGTGACAGAAAGGAGGAACGGAATAGGAGTTTGCTTGCAACTAAACTGTGTGACATGAAAAATATTGAGATAACACATGCAGCCCCACATGAGTCTTATTACATAAAATGCAGTTACAGAATAACAAATGCTTGTTGAAGTGACCAAGTTTTTTGCTTTAAAACAGAAGTAAACGGAGAAAGCTTATATATATTTTGGTTAAGTCTGATAAAGTATAAATTAGAATGTATCATTACATTAAGAGCAGCAGAATGAAATAAAATGTTATACCAAGAACCGAAATAACACAGGAAATGTGAGTTTAAAATGAAGTTAGGGTTAACATATAGAACTTGTTTTTAGGGAGCTTTTAGCTAGGATGAGTAATTACGTATATGCTTACACTCAGTTGATTAAAGTGGTTGTTTTTTCTTTTGATCCTTTAGTAGAATAGGAGTTTATGATGATTTTTCTTGTGAAAGGTGATTTCACATGAGAGTTACATGCAGCTGCGACAGTACAGGATGTTGATGATCAGATAAGGGGAGCAGCAGGAAATATATGCGGGGGCGTGAAAGCAGTGCTTTAAGACTGTTAGAATGTTGTAGATTACAATAAGTGCTGTTTAAGACTATATATGAACAAAAGTCAGGAAGAGTTTAAAGTAGGATTAAAAGAAAACTAAACTGGGTGAAAAGGGGGTGAAGGAAGTAGATTTAGGACCGGTCACAGCTTATTTGTTTGATTTATTTGTTGTGGATAGAAGTAATTATGACAAAATAATGAGGTAACATTGAAAATATACAACCCTTTGAGGGGACAGATAGGGTGAAAACTAGGAATTGTGTTGTGTTTCTAGGGAAACACAAAAAGGGGGAATTATTGAGATTTAAATTTATAATCTGAATACGTACTTCCTGGCCACATTATTTTATAGAAGAGAAGGTCTAACTTTAGGCCTACACGGTCTTGACAGGAGACACAGGCTTGTGCAGAGTATGCTTTGCAGAAGTGAAACTGAAAGCAGAGTCTGAGTGCAAGCTAAGAGCAGGTTATTTTATTATGCATTTATCTTTGATTAAGCTTTGATTAAGATTTAAGTAGTTGTATTAGATTGGAACATTTGTTTTATACATTTTACATATAAGTCAAGATCGGCACACACAGGATAGCCTTAGCCTGGTTGCTTAAGCTGAGGTCAACTAAGGTGCAGAGAGCATATGCAAACTCTGTGCACGCATAGACAGACATACACACATGCACACACATAGTTTCAGTTGTGCTGGCCTTCTGTCTAGTGGAAAGGTTACAAGGTCTAGCTGGGGAGCTGAGAGGTGAAACAAAGTGCAAGCAGAGGCTGACACATACACACACACACATCGTAGATAGACTCAGTTATATAGGTAAAAGTTAATTATGTTTTGCTTGCAACTGCAAAATTGTGCGTGCATATGTGACTGTTTGATGAAGAAGCAGGTGCAGGATGTTCCAGAGACAAGCGACAGCGAAGGCGAGCTGAGGGGAAGCACCTGGATGGAAACGAGACGATGTTCTTTTTAAACTATGTTAAAAGTCATTGTGGTTTTGGTTTCTGCCTGGCAACAGAAAGGGGGGCTGTACTGTTTCACCCCTATAAATATTGTGTTCTGATTATTGTAAGGGAGTTCAACACTGAATCTGTACAGTGTTGGCTCCACGCTGCGTTTATTCATTAAAATGTCGTCTAATTGCACCCGGCCGGATCAGGGGTCATTATTTTGGTCTACCTCCTCAATTTCTGAACCCTTAACAGGAGTATCCGAGTATTTATAACATTACACAAACCAAAGGTCTCCATCACAGTGTTCATGAAATGCTGGGTTTATCTCCTGGGGCGGGCCTACAGAGGAGTGCTGAAGATTTCCCTGTGAGGGAGCTGCTGGTGAAGATCATGAGTCCTGCTTGATCAATGCGATGAGCTTCAGTGTTCCTGTTGTTTCTTAAATGATGCCTCTTTCAGTGGGTCAACAGAACTTCTGGCAGAAGGACAGCTGTGATGAAAGAAAGGGAAGAAGTTTCTCCAAACCCCTGGACCCAGGAAACCCAGGTTGGTCCTGATGGTCTCCCTCACTAGTTTCTCTCCAGGGTGAATGTAGCTGTTGATATAATATGGACTCTATTATTAAATGAAAAGAACAAATTAGACTACACTACTGAAACGTTCTGCTGATGTTTTTAAAGTTTCCATGTTACCAGGATGTAGAGGGCTCTGAAGATTTAAACAGTTTTAGATCCATTACACTCACAGTCTTATGTTAAAATCTCAAAGGACAGCATTATATTTTTGATATTAACAGTAACTCTGGGCTTCTGTGGAGTGTCCAGATGATCTCATCACTGTCTAAAAATGGATAAAAAAAAACAAACATAAGAAGTGCTGAATCCTTCAATAACACAGACTATTAGAGTATTAGGTGTGTAGCATCGCTAACTAGCTAGCAACAAGCCCCCAACACAGTGCGTATGCTAGCGGCTAATCTAGCAAACGAATTAACAACAGAGTGATTTTAGAACTATAAGATGATAAGATGTGTGTCTTTTTTTATAACAGTGACATGGTTGTATTTACCTTAATTAAACGAGTCGTCAGTTGCGGTAAACCAGCAAAAAAAACTTGAGCAATGTTGGAATTAAAATCTAGTAGCAGCCTTCTCATTTCTTTGTGTTCTGTGCTGTTTTACAGGCCCAGAGAGGAGGACAGCTCCAAGGCAGATGAGGGACTGGTCCCAGGACGGTCCATCGGCGGTGGAGCTGGCCATCCTGGTGTCCCTGAAGAGGCCACGCCAGTCTCAAATGGAGCATTTCCTCCTCAGCCTTGTTCCTGCTCTGGAGAGCAGCTGGGTCCTTTTTATTCCTGTCTCTCTGTAAATACTTCTATTTTATATATTTATGTTTAATGTTTTTCTGTTTGAGAATTTTAATATCATTTCAAATAAATTTTTATAATGACTAATGTCTCAGTTCTACTACACAGCAAATGTTGGCACACAACTTGACACATGTAGAATTTATTTCATATTATACTAATGACAAAATATACTAATACAGTGGGATGCAAAAGTTTGGGCAACCTTGTTAACAGCCATTGTTTTCCTGTATAAATCGTTGGTTGTTACAATAAAAAATGTCAGTTAAATATATCATACAGGAGACACACACAGTGATATTTGAGAAGTGAAAAGAAGTTTACTGGCTTTACAAAAAGTGTGCAATAATTGTTTAAACAAAATCAAGCAGGTGCATAAATCTGGGCACCACAAAAAAAGAAATGGAATAAATATTTAGTGTATATCAATGTGTGTGTCTCCTATATGATATATGGCAGGGGTGTCAAACTCAATTGCACAGGGGGCCAAAACTCAAGGCACACTTTAGGTTGCGGGCCAAACAAGATAAACATTTATTGAACACACTAAAACAATGGGGTTTTTTTTTAAACATAAATATGAATAAAAACAGACAGGAATATAATTCCAGAATAAATAAACTTAAAAAAATAAACGTTAATTTTAAATATTTTGCTCTTCATAAAAATATATCCTGTCAAAATTATGCAAGTTAGAAATATGAGGTTGGAGCCGCATGTATATGGAGCTGGGGCATTGCTTCAGGAATGGAACTAATAAACTGTGCGGGCCATTCAGTGTCATACTTTGCCTTGAGTGTATCATTACACTGCAGCTCCATCTGAATCTGCACAGGTGCAGTTCAGCAAAGTCCGCTGACTTGGTTCAACATTACTTGGCAACAGGGAAAGTGAGGCAAGTTGCACTGGTGCATTTGTGACAGCTTCACTTGAAATGCCTTCACCGCATCATACATGCCATGTCCATGAACTGACAGATTTCCTTGCTGAGCTCAAAAACTCTATTGAGAACTTTTCCCCAACTCAGCCAACAGACCTCTGTATGATGGCATGTCGGCAAACTCTGAATCTATTTCCCACATAAAAGACTTTTAGCTCAGATAAAATTTACGGTTTGCGTTACGGTGATCATTACATGCTCCATTTTTAGGACTTTACCACACAGCCTTTCCTGGTGTATGATGCAGTGATATGCTGTTAACTCACCGGTACAGTTCTCCTCCTGCATCTTTACTCGCATCCTGCTGACTAGTCCGCTTTTTTCACCGCACAACACCAGCACTCCATCTGTTGTAAGTCCAACAAGTTTGTCCCAGGGCAGTTTCATGTCGATTACACTTTGACATACGTTTTAAAAAATGTCTTTTCCTGTCGTTGTCCCGTGCATCGATTTAATGTTCAATATTTCCACTCCACGGATGAAGACGGCCAGCTGTGCAATGTCCATCATGTCTGTACTTTCATCCACATCAAGAGAGTATGCAATAAAGTTTTTGCTTCTTTCACACAACTGTGTTCTTAAATCAGTGACCATCTCACAAACCCGATCAGCAATCGTATTTCTCCTCAGGCTCACATTTGCCAAAATCTGTTTTGTCTGGACACAAGACGTCGCACACCTTCATCATGCAGCTCTTCAGAGTGGTACCGGGCTGATCTCTCGCAACAGCTTCACTTTGTGATTTTGCACTGGTGAAAATCATCTCCTGAAATGTCAGATTCTTCTTTAGCTCTTCTACTTTCTGTAGTTTCTGCATTTGAGTTTTTCAGCTTATCCTGACGTTTTGTCTCGTAGTGCTGTCTTAAATTAAATTCCTTAATTACAGCCACATTAGCTCCACTAATAAGACACACGGGTTTACCAGTAATGTCTGTAAACATATATTCAGTCACCCACTGGCGCTGAAAGGCTCTGCTTTCAGAATCAACTTTTCTCTCTGCCATTGTGAGCGGCTAGCTTCGCAATAACAGAACCCAGATAGCAAGGAGACATTGACCAGATGTTGATTTTCCATCTGAACCATCAGAATCGTCAGGATTGAAATGTCAACGCAAAACCAGTGTTGAAACAACATTGAAATACTGATGAAACCTGACACTGACATTGAAATAACATTGATTCACTGTTGTTCTGTCATCGTTGATTGTTGATCTATTTATAGTTGACAAGGTGACAACAACCACGTTGAAAAACCATCGATTTATGGTTGAGCGGGAAATTAAAGCTGCTACCACTTGGACTATTCCATAGCACCCCTCTCACAGTGGTACATCCCATCAGGCAGCGGGAAATTCCATTTAAGCTCAGCAGAGTTGACCGGACATTTTGTCAGAACACCGGAGACGACAGTTTCTGCACGGCACACTCGGCTGTATCAGGTAAGAATGTAAGAATTTAGTTATTCGTTATTTGAAGGTCGACGTATGTATGATATCAATAAAGCTAACTTAAACAGAAGGAGAAAAGTATAAATTTCACAGACAACACCAACGCTGAACAAAGAAAACATTTTCATGACATACATTCATGTCTTTCCGTTATAAAGCTACAAGGGTGCTTTTGTTAGCCCTGCGGTCGGCTTGCCCACCGTGTACCCCGACTCTCGCTCTATGGCTACTGTATGCAGAGTTAAATCCCTCAAACGATTTACAAATGTATGCAATATGATCCAGAAACGTAAAGTTGCCTCTACGGATGTGTACAATGCTTGTGTTAAATTTGAAGATTTGACCGCACCCGCTCCCATTTATAAACACATGAAAGAGTCACCTGAGACCGAAAGATCACGTGACATGCCCACGTGATTTTCCGTGACTTTAATAATGAATGTTCCCTACCTGGAACTTATCTTGAATATCATGTTTTTCCTCTTTTTATTGACATTGTGTTTTGTGTTTGTTTGTTTGTTTGTTTTTTCATTTTCTCATTTCAGATCAGTAAAGTACCTTCCACCCATAAACAAGTAAGATACTCATGTCTTCAAATTATTGTTAGTTTTTAACCAGTTACAGACTCTGATGATGAGCAACCTCCAAAATAAAAGGTTTCCCCAGGACCCATGTGTGAAAGTACCAGGTAATAATGTAATGTTTAGTGTGTGAGTGAGAGAGAGAGAGAACAGGAACCTTTGTAGACGAGTTGATTAATCTTTAATTTTTTAAATATTTTTCTAAACAGGCTCCACCACTCTGCAGTCTGCCCCCCAACCCACTACTAGCAACCATCATGATGCCCCGGCCATCTACCGGCTCCTTTCGCCAACCTCCCCAGCAAATAGTCTGCGTTCAGTGCCTTCTCTAATGACGGTATGCTTTGAAACAATGAGCTGCATCACAATTTCATTGTAATCTTAACTTCAAAACACTAATTTATGCTGCTGAATATCATCATATTTTTTAGATTCCAGAGAGTCTGAGGCAAGTTCTAAAATGTTGTACTATGACATTTTACATAGGATTTCATTTATATGTAAAAGGCTAAATTGTAAACAGTTTTAACAGATTGAACTACTTAAACCTGAATGCAAAATGTGAAGCCATCACTTATGGATATAGTTGTTTTTCTCATCACAATGCTTATCCAGTTTATCACAAGCCAGTATTCTTTGTGTTATTGTTCTTTTCAATAGATGCAGCCATCCAAAAACTTATAATCATGAAAACAGAGCTGATCAGAGAAGTCAGGGACCTCCGTGAGAAGTTCAGAGCCTTCCGTTAATCCTGCAGCACTGATCCTGTTCATGCTGGGGTATTGCCTCTGGATTAGCCATTTAACAACATAGATGAGATGAACTGCAATGACCGGAGGCAAATAAAGCAATGGTAAGTTCTTAAAGGTTGTGGGACTTTAGTAGCCCTGAACTTTAGAAACTGTCAAATTTGGTTAAACTGCTTAAAAATGGCCTTCTCCTGTATGTTCTGATTGAATAGACAACAGCAGGCTATCGTTGGCAGATCCAACACATAGGAATAGAAATGCATTTCACCAATATCACCAACTCTTACCGTGTGTTCGGTGCGAACGGTTCTGGGTAATTTTAACCCAGCTTTTTCTGTTTCTCATATTTTGGTGTTTTTTCCGTATCAGGATTTATGTTCTGATTCTTTAGTGGTGCCATTTTGATTATTATTATTGTAGGTTTAATTCAGTGTCAAGTCTGCATCTTTGTTTTTTGTTTCTTGTTTCCTGTTTTACTTTGAAGGTTCATGTCTGATGTCAGTGTGTTCAGTTTTACTTCCCCCCTGTCTCGTTAGCCCTAATTTCACCCAACTGTGTCGGTTTCCCATTCCCTGATTACTCCCCTGTGTATATAAGCCCTGTGTTTTCCTTTGTTCTCTGTCATGTTGTACCCTCATATGCTGTGTGTTTGTCATGTTCCAGTATTCCAGCTCCTCTGTTCAGAGTTTTTGTTCCGTTTTTGAGTTTTATTTTGAGGAGTTTTTTCTAGCAATAAAGCTGCGCTTTGAGTTTAACCTCCGTGTTAGTGATGGTAAGATGAAGCCTCGTGATGAACTGAAGCTTTCCATCCAAGTAGTCGACTCATGGTTCGAAAAGTTGTGATGATTCATTTGCTCTACTGCGCCATCAAGTGGACGATTCAAGTGAAACAGGCTCCATGATTATAATGATGTGATGTGTAAACCTCCAAACTCAATAAATAAATTGTTTTTATGGTTATTTATCCCGAATATTGTCTCAGTATGTCTGATACAAAAAAGAAAGTGGAAACTATCGGGACAGAGTTTTTGGGATGATTGTGTAAATGTGTAATCATGCTTATGTATATCTTGATAATGACACAAACTAGTGTGTGGCGCTTCAAGTTGAATAAATAAAGGAATTACTTTTGTTCATGACACCAATAACTAAAATCTAAATATTAGTTATATTTAATTTTATATTTATGTTTGTGTATAATACATTGGAAGCTTAACACAGGAATGTACATGGAAACAAATAGGGAGGGAGTTGTGAATGTGCTTGTGACTTTATAACAGTGCTTATGACACTAGGGAGAAGTTCTCATTTGTTTTTATTCAAAAATAGCAGCTTTTCCACAGTGCTGGGCTTAAGACGGTTCCTCTTTTTTGAGAGGATTTCTCCTGCTTTTGAAAATACCCTTTCACAGGGCACAGATGAGGCAGGGGTTGCAAGAAAAACCACAGCAAGTTTATACAAGTTTGGATAAACAAATCTGTGTCCAACCCAGTACTCCAGTGGATTCTCCAGTCTGCTGATGTTTGGTTCATGGAGCTATTTCTGCACTTCAGCTGTTGCATCAGCATTTGGGGTCTTTGTCTCCATAACAGTGGTGTCCAAAAGACACCACAGTTTGCTACCTAAAACAAACAGAATGTAAGTAACTAAATACAATAAAATAATCAAAATGTGCTCATATACCTTGAGTCACAGGCTGAGAAGCTTCTGATGATGAGGCTGCTGCTGATGATGCTGCTGCTGAGGCTTCTGATGAGGGAGCCAAGTGCCGCAAAATAGCAGCACATTTAAAAATGAGTCTCTTCTCAGCATCGATTGCTTTATTGGGGCTAAAGAAGCTTTTTTTTTTTTTTAACCTTGGATCCAGCAATGTTGCCAATGACATGATGCTCGTTGACTGCAATGTGTAGAGCTTCTCCTTTAATTGTCTCCTCAGACACTCAACCATGGTGGAGCTCTCTGGAGTTAGGACAACTCCCATTTCCTCTTCATTTAGTGCATGGTGCAACATTGTTAGAAGTGGAATTACTTTGGATCCAGACACTCGCTTTTCCTCTGACAACTCAGTTGTGGCATCATTAAATGGGGAGAGTATTTTGAGACATTCTGCCATAAGGTCATACTGCTCAGAGGATAGTGGGTTCCCTGCGCTCATGAACACGTTGAAGCATTTGGAATGTGCTGTTCCAACGTGTATCCACCTCTTGAATTAACTTCAGTGCAGGCCGGCCCATTTGCTCCTGCACCTCTGTCAGCCTCTCCTAGAAAAACATTCAACAAAAAACTGATTAATTCAAGGTGTGTTACTGCAGCAGCACCTTAAAGCAGTAATTAAATAACGGAACAAACCTTAGCAGTTGTAGTGCTCTTGAAATATCCCACTGTCCTCCTACAGGTGGTCCGGATTTCAGACAGCACAGTGTGTTGATCAAGAGCCTTTTTGACCATTAGGTATATGTATGTGCCACACAATTACTGTGACGCAAACGAAGCTCCTTAGCACAAGCACCCATGTTTGCAGCTCCATTAGTCACATAACATGCAGCTGCTGTTACTTGTGACAAATTGATAGCAGTATGTGCTTGAGCACATTGTATGTGAACACCTAACACTACAGAATGCAATGCAGTGTTAGAATCGATGAAATGGCAGTTGACAGCTAGGTAAGCCTCTGTGTTAATGGAGGTCCACATATCCGATGTCAAACTAACTGCAGAAGCCTTGGCCACAGTCAGTTTTTCTTTTTGTTTGGATTCTTTGTATTTTTGGTCCACCATAGCTTTCAAAGCCTAAACAGAAGAAAGTGCAGCTCTTAACATGGAAATATAGGCAAAATGGAAACATGCTTCATATTTTAAGATACACACCTGCCTTGTGGGGAGAACATAGTTAGGGTTCAAAGCTTTAAAAAGCTTTCTAAACCCACTGTCCTCCACAATAGTGAAGGGCTGGGAATCCTCTACCACCATGTTGACCAAGGCCTCTTCCACATCATTCCTCTCCCCTGATAAAAGAAAAAAAAATCATTAAGAAATTACATATATTAGTATTACAACCCAACTATAAAAGAATGACATAGGGAATATAAATGTATCAAATGACTGTATCCTTAAAACCTAAAAAAACTCACCTGAGCTTGGTCCACCTTGGTTAGTCTCCTTGTTCTCATGCAGGGCTCTGTAATGCCTCAGCATAGATGAGGTGTTGTTGCTGTATCCAAGTTCTTTGGAGCACAGTGAACACTTCACCTTTTTATAAACCAAAAGACAAATCAGATTGTAGGATCTGTGGTGTTGTTTATTTATATTATGGTACATATCATTTGTGATATTTATTGCTGTGTGTATACCTTATTAGGAGAGATGAGATCAAAATGCTGCCAAATAGGGGAAAATCTTCTTTTCCTTGCTGGTTCCATCAAAGAAGAAATGTTCAAGTAACTATGTAACACGTACGTAATCCAATTCCACAACACAATGTGATGGGGGAATCAGCTGTGCGCGAATCTGCGAACCAGTTCCTGAATCAGTCACGTGGTACGGACTGCCCGTGAGGCCTCGAACGTGACTGCATACGTAATCAAAGCAAGCCTCGATACGCGCTTCACAAAAACTCCCCCGAGATTACCCAACACACGCTTTGAAGCTTCGACACACAGGACACATCACTACTCCCTGTTTGAGTCATGCTCTTAGGCCCACCTGGCCTGCCTGCCACACAGCCTATCATGACAGAACGACGCGACCACTATATGGACCCTGCAGCATTCGCCCCGTCTGATGAGCTTCGGGAGGACATAATTTATTCGGTGAATAAGTTATGTGATCTGTGCCTGGATCATCCAGAGGAGTTCCAGCGTGCTGTAGTCAACCGGCTACAGCGACAGGTTTCCAGTCTTCCCTGGCTTCTGGACTCGCTTCACCTGCTCATACGGGATTTCTTTCTAAATGAGCTTCATCTTCACCACCACCACCACCCCCCGCCGCCGCTACCGCTTACCTACCCAGCTCAGCAAAGGATGTGCTCCCCGGCCCACCAGACTTGGAGTTGCCCAGCCCATCGGAGCCATCACCAAGGAGGAAGTGACGGCTGCACCACCGGCGCGTCACCCCACAGCCGGACTTCAGGATGTCAAAGCAGCCAGCTGTGGTGAGTGAAAAGGACACTTTTTCTGTTTCTTTGGACCTTGGGACTGTTTATTCTGGGTGCTACGACCCGTCTAGGGCCAGGCAATAACATAAGTGAGGCACTCGCTTCCCCCCCAAGACCCAAGCAGCCACAGGAAACAAATCCGTTCGTTATAATGTGATTTATTTACAAAGTGGAAGAAAGAGGAACAATAAAACAGGAGTGTCAACACTTCAGGGTGAGCCAAGGCCAAAATAATAAACAAAAACAAATCTACACAAATCCCGCACCCCTGACCTTACCAAAACAAAGTCCAAAGATAACAACAGAGTCTGACCTCCTTAACTAATTCAAAACAGGAGAAAACTGGTGATCAAAAGAAACGGCAGCTCACCCCTACCCACTCCACTTCCACAACTTTCAAGCCGCTCTGCAGCCAGCGGCTGCCACAGTTACACTGCTGGGTCATGAGGAGAAACGCGAGGACCTCTCTCGCCGTAGCACTCCAGCCTCCTTTTAATGGGCGGGTCCTCCAGCTGGAACCAGTCACGTCAGTATCCACGCACCAATCGGAGCAGGGCCCTGGCACAGCTGAATTAACATAAAAAGATACATCAACTGCACAAAACAAAACACATGAACATGCAAGTTCGTAACACTGGGACTATGATTTTTATGTTAGCCGCCCAGCCAGAAGCTCAGTTCACTGCCCTCAGTTCAGTCATCAGCCCAGCTGCCCGCAGTTCAGTCTTCTACTTCACCACCTGATTTACAAATATCACTACTGCCTTCAGCTCTGGTTGCAGGTCAAGCATTAGCTCCAGCACCTATTCAGCCATTACCTTCACCTGCTCCACCGGTACTGCAAGCTATGTCTATACAACCTGTAAAGAACTGTTTTTCAACCACTAATTCTAAGCAGAGAGACGTACATATTAAAACTTTTGTTGTTCCTCAAGACCTGGCCTACTTAGAGACTGTTACTCTTTCCAGGGCCTCCCCAGAGGCTGAGTTTCAGCCCTCGGCTAACTCTGGACCGCTGGACACGAAGAAGCCAGCGCAATCTGTTTTTCCTGGGAGCTCAACCGGGCTGTCTCAGCGATTGGTGCCTGCTGAGAGCTCAGGGGAGTTAACTCTGCCACCTCCGTTCTATGCTGGAGGCTCTAGTGAACTTATTTGACTAGCTAAGGACTGCATCCTGCTGTTACTGCCTGAGCAGAGCCACTGTCCTGCGAAGCTCCAACCAGCTTCTTCTCTGCCAGAGGTCTCCATGCCTGCCAGTTCCGTCTCATCACCATCACTTCATGCGGATCACCATCATTTCATGCGGATACAATTTGGCGCCAGCTGCGGTCTCTAGGCTGGAGCTGAACAACAACACCCTGATAATGGACTGTGTTTGGACTGTTCTTCCCATTCTATGCAAGGACACCTGGGTTGGCTGGAAGACTGTTTACTTAGCCTGGCAGGGCGAAGGACACTGTCTCAGCTGAACTCTGGACACATACACACTCACGCACACAGACATATATATACACATGCAGACATACACTCATTCCCCCTCCCCCCTCCAAACGCCTTCGATGCTTATTCCCTTCCGATGCTGAAGGTGGATCAAGGAGACCAGCACATAGCCTGCAGGCCCGGATGTACTGTCTACATCGGCTGTCTCTCACCCTTTACCCACCCCTGTTGCTTGTCATGTGTTTCTTTTGTGTATTAAGAGTTTTTTCATGTGCTATGTGTAGAGGTGTTCTTTTTTTCTGTTCTCAAACTGATCTCCCTATTGGAGCTCAGTCTGGGGGGAGTTATTTTTTTCTCCTTATCTTTCCTCATGTGGTGCATTTTCCATTGTTATACCTCTCACCTGTCTTCCCCATGTGATGTTTTTGTGTAATGTATGTATGGTCGGAGGGTAAGATGGCGCCGCCATTGCGTGCAATAGGTCGGCAGCCTTAACATGAAATTTCCCCTTGTGGGACTAATAAAGGTATATCAAATCAAATCAAATCTCCGCCAGAGGTTTCTGCGCCTGCTGGTTCCTTCTCATCTCCACCAGAGGGTTCTGCGCCTGCTGGTTCTGCGCCTGCTGGTTCTGTCTCATCTCTGCCAGAGGTCTCCATGCCTGCTGGTCCTGAGCCTGCCTCCGCTGGAGGGTCCGAGGGGCCCGTTCAGCAGCCTGCCTCCGCTGCAGGGTCTGGGGGGCTTGTTCAGCCATCTTCAGTCCCCGCTGGAGGGTCCGAGGGATCCATCCAGCCTGCAGGGCGACCACCTGCTCCATCGTTTGCGGCTGCCGTGCCGTCGTCTGGCCCTGCCTTGTCTAGCCCTGCGGTTGCCATGCCACTGGCTCGTCCACGTCTGACTCAGAGTTGGCGGCCACCTTACAGGCCTCTGACTGGACTTCTTCGCCAGCGCAGACAGCCTCCGGACCTGTTTTGTCGCAGGCGCTGCCTTCCCCGCAGCCAGCCTCCGGATCTGTTTCGTCGTCGCCACTAACTTCCCCGCGGTCGGCCTCTGGATCTGTTTCGTCTCTGTTGCTGGCTTGCTCGGCTACCTGAACTGCTCAGACTTTTGTGCTGCCGGCCCCCGGGTCGGCCTCCTGAACGGTCTCAGTGGACTCTAATTTGGTTAGCTATTCACACAGCTACACTGTGAGGTCAACAAACAGACTGTAATGCCACCTACCTACACACAGACACACACACACGCGTATACACATACAATATACTCCCCAGATACACGCACTACCTAATTTAACCACCCCCTACGAACAAATGTGACTTGAGTTTGTTTTAGACCTTAGATTTTATGTTATTTATCAGTTCATTACTGCATTTTTTACTGCTCTTTTTAAACTGTTTTTTTTTTTTTTACTATATTGTTTATTGCACTGTAGAGGCTGGTGAGAAACAGTTTTTCATTTCAGGCTGGGTAACACCATACAAAATGACAATAAACTTCTTGACTCTTTGAGTCTGATTAGCCAACTATGTTGGTGTGGCGGGACGTGGCCTGTGGTGCCATGCAGGGAAGGCGGACGCACCTGCATGGCATCCGCAATCATGCCCCGCCAACTTAACTTGACTGATTTTTAATTGTTTTTTAAATGCCGATAAAATTTACATTACACAGAAGGAAAACCGAGATATTGTCAATCAAAACATCCTGTCTCCAGTGTTTTTGAAGTTGTTTGTTCACATGGAGGGTTTAATGAGATCCACTGAGGGTAACGAAGTGTCCAGCTCAAATAAATTACAGTCTCGGAGTGGCTGTATTTTGAGGAAACCCTCACAGTGTGACTTCTGTATCCAGCCTGCTTTAGTGACCATTTATTTTTATGGACGAAATGAATGATAAATTTAATGTGACATATATAACTTTTGGTGGGCATGTTGAATTGAACAAATACAGATTTTTGTATTTTGCCATCATGTTTACAGCATATATTCTAATACTTTGCAGCAATTCAACTATATTGTGTCTCATATGGATTAAGAAAAGCCTGCATGAGCCTATGTATATTTTTATTGCAGGGTTGTTACTGAACTCAGTTATGTTTAGCACCAATATCTACCCAGAACTTTTGATTGACTTTTTATCAGACAAGCAGATCACAACTCATTCACTATGCAGCTTTCAAGCATTTATTTATTATTCTCTAACAGGATCAGAGTTCTTTCTATTAGCAGCTATGGCATATGACAGGTATGTGTCTATATGCAAACCACTGCAATATACAACCATCATGAAAAAAACAACTATCATAATTTTACTAGGTTTAGCTTGGCTTCTGCCTGCTTGTCAGCTTGTGCCATCAGTTGTAATGAGTCAGAGTTATAAAATTTGCAGTTTTACTTTGAATGGAATCTTTTGTAATAATGCAATTTCCAAGCTTTACTGTGACACCTCAAGAACAACATATATCATATATGGTGTGTTTATTTTACTTAACACCGTATTTCTTCCTTTGCTTTTCATACTTTTTACTTACACAAAAATATTTATAATATGCTATCGGAGCTGCAGGGAGGTCAGGAAAAAAGCTGCACAGACTTGTTTACCTCACCTGCTTGTATTAGTCAGCTTTTCAGGTTTGTGTTCGTATGATATAATTATAGCTCGACTAGAAATGAATTTGCCAAAAGTTGCACGTTTTATATTGACCTTACAAGTGGTTTTATATCATCCTCTCTTTAATCCAATTGTTTATGGACTGAAAATGAAAGAAATCTCTAAACACCTCAAGAAATTGTTCTGTGAAGGAAAATTCAACATCTGGCAAAGCTCATGCTGAAAGGGTATAATGTAGATGTGATGTTTAATTTAACTGTTGTGTTTATGTGTGTATTATGTTTCACAGTATAGAAGTTTTCTTTTCTCTGACTGAGATACATATATTATAGAATTCTATTATTTTTGTATAGTATATGTATACTATATATTTAAGATAGAGGTTGTATTTTTTGGGGGGAGGGGGGTATTGTTTTTAGTGTATTTGTTATTCAGATTTCTTTAAATATACTCTACTGCTATTTACATACTTGTATACAATACACACATGGCTACATGAGTTGCTCTTGTATTTAGACACACTAAGGGATATGTTTCCAATATTATTTTTGTTGAACAAGAAAAAACAAACAATAACTTGAATAATGATGCACATAATCCACATGGACTTTAAGCACTGCTATTGTGATAACATATAAACACTTATAAGATATTATCTGGGGTTTTCTCTTTACCATGAAATGTAAACCACCTTAAGGGATCACTGTTGTTCTGTTTTCTTAAATGCATTTTTAATTTAATTGTTTGCTGTTGTTTTGTTTGTTTGCTCATGTTTTTTATTCTTGACTTAAAACTGTGTTGCTGCGAAGCTAAAAATTCAGATTGTTAGTTTTCCTGTCTGTGTCAATAATAAAGAATATTATCATCTTAGCAAAGAGTTGGCATTTCAGAACGAATGAACACAAGAACACATTCAGTGTATTCCATTCATTATGTAAAGTTAAGGGCATTATCACAGAAACAAAACATTGGAATGGAGATGGAGACGTCTGAGGTCGCCCAATAGATGTTAATTTGGTTTTGTACTTGTGTTTCAGTTTGTACAGAAAATGTTTTTTGATGTAGCAGCAGAAATACTGTGGAATAGGAGTTGACGTGAATGGCCCAAAAGGAGGGCCACCAAAAGAGGTCACTCTAAAAGGCATTCTAAACAGCTAAAATAAACAGATCATAGGATTTCTCAGAAGCAGGGGAACCTGGTATACAGTGTACTTGTAGGACTGTAACATTCTATGTTTGTTTGTTTTGTTTTGTTTTTTTCAAGTTTATGAAAGAAAAACACAAAGGAGCAGAGAGCAGAGAGTTCTCAAGTACGGCCTTCAGGTGGTACGGAGGGAAAGGTAGCCCTGTTGGCCGATCAGACAAGCAAAGCTATTTAGTATGTTTGGCCAGCATACAATACAGAATGTGCAGAACAGTATGTTCACGAAATGGCATTAATCCCACTCATGAGTAGCAACTTGTTAGCAGCAGTTACCACTCATTAGACCAGTTGTTCTTTCGGTTTTACTTTGAGATAAAGAACAAATATCAGTTCAGTGGACTGGATGGATGAAAAGAAGTAGAGCCAGCCATATTGCAGAATGTTCTACTTAAGTCATCCCCATCAGATGCCATTGAGCTGCACAATGTCAGGGTTCCTGGGTCATTGACCCAGTGTTTTCAGTTTGTTCAGGTTCAGTTTATTTTGCCACTCGTTCTCATTTTCTGTTGTTCTGTTCCTGTTACATCTATGTATCATTAGTTCCATCATTAGTGCCATAATGGCACCGGACACCGGTACCCATCCCTACCCATGCACAGTATGCATCTGTGATTAATAACTGCACTCAAGCACACAACTCAAGAGCAGTCATCATCATTGTGTTAAATAAGGAATCTGTACAGAATATGATAAGGCCGTGTGTCAGAGCATTCAATAGTCACTACAAACAAGCTTAGAAAGTTAGAACAAATCATTAACTTCATTTTGGAAGTAAAATATGGTGAAAAAAATCAAACAAACTAAAACTCACTCAGCCCAGAATGTGAAGTAGGGTGAGTGCAGGTCAGTCAATGAGTAGGGAGAACGATAGGGCACATGTGTAAGTTTCACTCAAGTTTGTACATATTTCAAGTGCATATATATATATATATATATATATATATATATATATATACATATATATATATATATATATATTAGGGGTGCAACGATACTCGTATCGATATTGAACCGTTCGATACAGTGCTTTCGGTTCGGTACGCATGTGTATCGAACAATACAAAATTTTAAATATATTTTATCAACTTTTCTTCTGACGATGCTGTGGATCTGCGTTCGACTACTCCGCCTAGGCTGCACTGTCGAGCGCAGATCCACTGAGCGCAGCGCAAGCTAGCAAGACAGAAGCTTAGCTCGTTGCAGCATGGCAAATTGAACCTCCCCCACCCTCATTCAGATCTGGCCTTTGGAACTATTTTGGTCTTCATGTGAAGTATGACCCTGAAGGTAAGCGCGTCATGGACAAAAGTAAAACAGTATGTCGGATGTGCCACGCAATGCTCAATTACATGGGTGGGAACTACTGCGTTAGCGCAGTTTGCTCGTTAACGTGTTGACGCCGTCCAGCCCCACGCACGGGGCAATCCGCGGTAGCTCGTTAACGGAGATTTGCCATGTTGTGGCGTTAATGTCATTTCAGATTAACGCTGACAGCACTAGTGGGAACACAATGAATATGACTGCACATTTACTCCGACATCATCCTAGTGCAAAGACAAGTGGAAGCAGACAAAAACAACAAGCACGCATGCTACAAACTTTACCCGAGTCATTTAGACAGCCGTTAGCACATGATTCTCCTTATGGGGACCTGATATGTTTAATATGCTGCTGAGAGTATACCCCAGAAGAAGCGTATAGTATAGCTTTTATTTTGGAAAGAGTCATTTCTCTGTAATAAACTCTCTTTTCCAAAGATGAGGGATTTCTCCATGAGATATTTATTGTTTTTTATTACTTTGTCGTTTCAGCAACATTAAATTTAAAAACTGTACTTTTGAGTTAAAATATATATTTATAATTTTAATAAATGACAAATTAAAAAAGCATGAACATTTTTTTGTATCGAAAAAATATCGAACCGTGACACCAAAGTATCGAACCGAACCGAACCGTGAATTTTGTGTATCGTTGCACCCCTAATATATATATAGTGGGCTACTGGAACAAGAAGGCATCGGTGGGCAAGAGACGAAAACAGGGCGTTGTTGGAATGCTACTATGCAAGTAACCCTGGCGGAAGGGGTTACATGAATAGGATGAGGGACCTATGGATTCTTCGATACCCAACATCCACAATGACGGCGAAACAACTAGTAGCTCAGTGTTCCAACATTCGAAAGAAGGGACTGCTCTCACAGCTAGAGATTGACGAGGTACAACATAAATGCTACGGCAAGGAGGAGTCAGGACGCCAGGTCAGGGGGGAGATATCATCACCCCCACCCGAGATTGGGTACATAGCCCCAAGTGCGATAGGAGAAGGATCGTTGAGTGCAAGAGGAACTGACCTGAAAGATAGGATCATGGCCAAGCTTGAAACCTGGATCCCCCGTAGCCGGTTACCAAGATTACGTGAAGTACCCTCAGAAGGTCTGCTAGATGATGTCAATGCAGCACTACGGATGATACCTACAACCACGATTACCGACACTAACAAGCTGATCTACAATACGGCAGCAGTGATCAGTGAGATGCTTGGCTACAAGTTGAACAGCCACAAGGGGCAGTACCCTCCATGGAGAAGGAGGCTAGAGGGCAAGATCAAAGTAGCACGAAGGGAGGTTAGCCAACTAACGGAGATGCAGAAAGGCGCGACAAAGAATGTGCATAAGAAATACAGCAAGCTGTCCATACCTGAGGCCTTGGAAACTGTCAAGCAAAGACTCACAGCCTTGGCCAGCTGCTTGAGGAGGTACACCAGAGAGATAGAAGGCAGGAGAATAAACCAGCTGTTCTCCACAGAACCAGCAAAGGTGTACTCTCAGTGGCAAGGGAACAATAAGAGAACAGCACCACCAAGGCTGGAGACGGAGCAATACTGGAAGAGCATATGGGAGAAGGACGCAACCCATAACGGCAATGCTCAGTGGCTAGTGGATCTGAGGGCAGACCATAGCGACCTCCCTGAACAGGGTCCAGTAACCATCACAGTGGCAGACATCCAAGAAAGGCTCTCCAGTATGAAGAGTTGGACAGCACCAGGGCCCGACATGGTTCACGCCTACTGGCTGAAGAAGCTGACTGCACTCCACGAGCGTCTGGCAGCACAAATGAACCAGCTGCTAGTTAACGAGAGACACCCGGAATGGCTAACCGAAGGTCGGACGGTCCTGATCCCCAAGGACCCCAAGAAGGGACCGGTCCCATCCAACTACCGACCAATAACCTGCCTCAGTACTACATGGAAGCTCCTGTCAGGCATCATATCGGCTAAGATGAACAGGCACATGGGTCAATACATGAGCGGGGCACAGAAAGGGATTGGCAAGAATACCAGAGGCGCAAAACACCAGCTACTGGTAGACAGAACAGTCAGCCGAGACTGCAAGACCAGACTGACCAACCTGTGCACAGCCTGGATTGATTACAAGAAGGCCTATGACTCAATGCCCCACAGCTGGATACTGGAATGCCTAGAATTGTACAAGATCAACAGGACCCTAAGAGCCTTCATCAGGAACTCAATGGGGATGTGGCGTACAACACTAGAGGCCAACTCCAAGCCCATAGCACAAGTCACCATCAAGTGCGGGATCTACCAAGGAGATGCTCTGTCCCCACTGCTGTTCTGCATAGGCCTGAACCCCCTCAGTGAGATCATTAACAAGACTGGCTACGGATACCGACTACGAAACAGAGCAGTTGTCAGCCACCTCCTGTACATGGATGACATCAAGCTGTATGCCAAGAGTGAACGAGACATCGATTCACTGATCCACACTACCAGGCTATACAGCAATGACATTGGAATGTCGTTCGGACTGGAGAAGTGTAGTCGGATGGTAACAAAGAGAGGGAAGGTAGTCAGAACTGAGGGGATTGAACTACCAGAAGGCAACATTGCAGACATAGAGGACAGTTACAAGTACCTGGGGATCCCGCAGGCAAATGGGAACCATGAAGAGGCCGCTAGGAAAGCTGCAACCACCAAGTACCTGCAGAGGGTCAGGCAAGTCCTGAGGAGTCAGCTGAACGGTAAGAACAAGATCCGGGCCATCAACACCTACGCCCTGCCCGTGATCAGGTACCCTGCTGGGGTAATAGGCTGGCCAAAGGAGGAGATAGAAGCCACTGACATAAAGACAAGAAAGCTCCTGACCATGCATGGAGGGTTTCACCCCAAGTCCAGCACCCTGAGGCTGTACGCTAAGCGGAAGGAAGGAGGCCGGGGACTGGTGAGTGTCAGCACCACAGTCCAGGATGAGACAAGAAACATCCACGAATACATCACGAAGATGGCCCCAACTGACAGCGTGCTCAGTGAATACCTCAGGCAGCAGAAACCCAAGAAAGAGGAGGAAGGCGAGGAACCATCATGGAAGGACAGGCCCCTGCACGGTATGTACCACCGGCAGATAGAGGAGGTGGCTGAGATCCAGAAATCCTACCAGTGGCTGGACAAAGCTGGACTGAAAGACAGCACAGAGGCACTAATCATGGCAGCACAAGAACAAGCTCTGAGTACAAGATCCATAGAGGCTGGGGTCTATCACACCAGGCAAGACCCCAGGTGCAGGCTGTGTAAAGATGCCCCAGAGACAATCCAGCACATAACAGCAGGGTGCAAGATGCTAGCAGGCAAGGCATACATGGAACGCCATAACCAAGTGGCCGGCGTAGTGTACAGGAACATCTGTGCCGAGTATAACCTGGAAGTCCCGAGGTCAAAATGGGAGATGCCCCCAAGGGTGATGGAGAATGACCGAGCTAAGATCCTGTGGGACTTCCAGATACAGACGGACAAAATAGTGGTGGCTAACCAACTGGACATAGTGGTGGTAGACAAACAGAAGGAGATGGCTGTAGTGATCGATGTAGCGGTTCCGAATGACAGCAATATCAGGAAGAAGGAACACAAGAAGCTGGAGAAATACCAAGGGCTCAGAGAAGAGCTCGAGAGGATGTGGAGGGTGAAGGTAACGGTGGTCCAGCAGATCCCGGGAACAACATCGGAGATCTCTGTCAGAAGAGCGCAGTCCTGGGAACAGCTAAGATACTGCGCAGGACCCTCAAGCTCCCAGACCTCTGGTAGAGGACCCGAGCTTGAAGGATAAACCGCCCGCAGGTGCGAGATGGGTGTTTGTTTATATATATATATATATATATATATATATATATATATATATATATATATATATATATATATATATATATATAATTAAATTCAGTTTTTTGTATTCTTTTGGCGGCAAAGAAAGACGCAAGCTCAAAGTGGTCTAACTCAAAAAATGATCTTTATTTTGCAGATCTAAAAACTGCTGTTCACAAACGCTGTCCATGTAATCTGACTGAGCTGGAGCTGTTTTGCAAAGTAGAATGGGAAAGGATTTCAGTCTCTAGATGTGCAAAGCTGGTAGAGACATACCCTAAAAGACTGGCAGCTGTAATTGCAGCAAAAGGTGGTTCTACAAAGTATTGACTCAGGGGGCTGAATAATTACGCACACCCCACTTTGCAGTTATTTATTTGTAAAAAATATTTGGAATCATGTATGATTTTCATTCCACTTCTCACGTGTACACCACTTTGTATTGGTCTTTCACGTGGAATTCCAATAAAATTGATTCATGTTTGTGGCTGTAATATGACAAAATGTGGGAAAGTTCAAGGGGGCCGAATACTTTTGCAAGCCACTGTATTACTAAAGTCCCTCTCATTACTCTTCATTACTTTTATGCTGCCATTATAACTTGTGTCTAACGAGCTTTTAGTCTCCTAAACAACACATTTTCTGGAATTCCCTTTCTCTATTTGGTTCCCTTCAGTCTGTTGGTTCCTGGATTCTCGCCAACCCCTTCGTGGTTTTTGCCATGGTCCTGAAATGTCCTGTAAAGGATAAACAAAACACCTCTCCCTGCTACGCCTCCATAACCTATCATGTTCATCAATTGTTCTCTTAATTATTCAAACTTGGTTCAACCTATATTGTTCTAGGGTCTATCATTTATACATATATATAATCTCCAATTTCATATATTTGTGCAAGCGACACTTTTAACAACCTTTGACACCCTTTTAAGAAACATGTGTTTCCTCTGGCTTGCTCTCTTCTTCTCTTATCTGATCATCTCGAGCACGTCTTGTACGAAACTGTTATTTTTGCAGGCACACATTCAGTTACAAGCTCAACCACATTTTGCCCTATATGGCTGTCTCAGTCTCCAGATGTTTCCTGTCGACCTATTCAGAGCATGCTTATTTTCACACCTTCTGCATTACTGCTTGCTTAAGCAAAAACAAAGCAAAATGTTTTTCACCTCTACCCCACAAATGAATCTACATAATATTTGTGTCTGTAAGCGTGCATTATAACCGCTTATTCTACCAAAAGATCAAAGAGAAAACAAACATTTTCAATCCATTAAGTTTAAGCATAAAAGCAATTACTTATGCGTAAGTTTTACCATAGCTAAATTATCAAACACCCAGAAAGTCATAAAATGATCATAAAGCCCCTTATTTCAAATTATCTTATGTCTCAAAGAATCAAATACAATTTATTATATAGAGCAACCTGAAAATGCTTCACCACATCTTAGGAATTTAAAACAGGCCTGCAAACCTGTGTTAAGGAATAAAATCAGTTTAATTATCATGTTGAATCTTTTTGAACTCCTGGCTCCATTCAGAGCTGCCTAGAAACAAAACTTCATTTTTAATTTATCAGAGCTAACCAATATGTGTTTTTCCTTTCCTTACTTTACTCTTGTCTCCCTCCACTATCAGCTAGTCCTTACCGATCGTGCTCTTTTAATAATTTACTGTTTTAAAGGGAAAAACCTTGGTGACTTGGACAAGTGTTTGTTATTCTATAACTGCATTTTAATCTGAAAAGTCTAGCAATCCCCTATGTGACTCATAAATATGACTTTGGTTGTAACTACTTTTCTCTATAAAATTTAATTGACTTCTACAATGGCCTGCTTTTGTTAATAGTAACATGAGTAACGTCCAACATCTTCTCCCCTTTAGCATTTGGCATTTTCCCAACTATATAATGTACTACCATAATCTAAACCCAGTCAATAAAACAGAATTTTCTTAAAGCAGATATCAGCAACCCAAAAAAGTCTGCAACTCCAAACTAATGTGAACCTCCAGTCTCCCTCTCTCTCTTCTCCTCCTGCCCCTGCCAAAAGCAAAACAAAGCAAAGCAAAGCATCCCCTTTCTCTTGCCGGCATGGTGAATTGTTTGTCAACATTTATTCATCCTAACCTTGGTCCAGTCTTTGTCTCAGTGTCAAGTCAGTCAAACCTTTAGTCCACATCGTCAGTCCAGTCACACACATTCACTCACACGCATTCATTCAAAAGAAAAAACTATTGTTTATCATTTTTGGTCTGGATCCTATATATTTTACCATTGTATATTTTACCAAACAATTCTTTTCAGTTACAGACATGTTTCTTTCACAGCCAGACAGGAAGCTTCAGTTCTCCTTTTTTTTTGTCGCCACACATTCAGCTAATTTGCATACTCTCTCCTCACAGAAGAAGTTGCCTTGACAAGAGAAACGCATTTTTAAAACATTACCACATTATTGAATTCTTTTTAAATTTTCTTTCTAGAATAATCACTTGTTTTGGTCAATCGGCACAAGAGCACTTCTAATTCACTATTCTAAAACTACTTTAAGCTTTTAATCACTTTTTCCTTTTCACAAAAATCACTCTATTGTCATGGAACTTCCCTGAGTTATTCCTCAACTTCAAGCTTTAAGTGTGTTAAATCTACACCACTTAGCATTTATGTCCTGTATTCACATTCATGAATGTAAGCATGTCTTCATTGCGTGTTTGTATTTCTATTCATATTAATATTGAGTGTAAGCTGATCTTCATTGCCTCGATGTGTTTTTATAATCAGGTTTAATTCATGCATCTTTGCACTGAGCTGTGGATTCAAACTTCTGATTCTCTCCAAAAATAATTTCACATGTAACAATCTGTATATGTGTCTTTTCTATTCATTCATGTAATTGTTAGTTTATTTATTTCTTTATCTCTCTCTTTTTTTTCTTTTTTTTTACCTCTCTGTTGTGATGTTCTGGACATTCCTAAACCTCCATGAGTTCAGTCTCAATCTTCAATCCAATTTCCCATATGCGTTCACTGTATTACGCACAGGTTCAACTCTCACTGATCCTCGTCCCTGTTCTCACAGTTTCCTGTTTGGCCTTGCAGATCAACCACATGCCCAGACCAGCTGTTTCTTCTCTCCATTCCTTCTCTCTTGATCGTTTCAGTCTTTTGCTGTAGGATTACTCCCAGCATGGCAAATATGAAACTCAGTGTCCAGTGCTGTCCAGTGCTTTCACACTGTCATCTCACTGTTGAACTTCCCAGCTTGTAATTCAGAGTGCATGTTCCATCAAGTGTTTTCTTACACGCTGCTGCTGGAGTCTTCAGTGTTTTAGGTCAGTTGCACTGTCTTTTTGCCCGCTGTTAATTCTTCAAGTACACTGTGTTGCTCTGTCTGTCTTCTATCTCAGGAGATTGACTGTCCTTTATGCTTCTTCTCAGGATAAGGACAGAATGAGAGGTGAAGCTGTCAAATCTTTAAGCCAAAGCCTGGCCTGTTTTCCATCCCAATTCTGTTAATCTATCATTTTACCGCTGTACTCATGTTTTCAAGTTGAGAAGAGTCCATGGGCACCTGTATTAACACACTAAAACATTTATTTAACATCATTTTCATTACTATGTCTTAATACATTCAGTCTCTAATTCCTCTGTTTTCATGTTGCAACATCACAAGCTCACAAGCTATATTCAAACTTGGACACAGACACACACACACACACGGCAATTTGCCTACGCACACACACTTTTTATTTCACTGAATTCTCATCTGTTTTTACAACCTAACCAAACTCTTATTTTATATTTACAGTCTATAAACCCTTTGTAACTCTGCTAAGTGTTGATCTAAAAAGAATGCACCCTCAGTACACGCACACGCACACACACATAAATATACTCAGCTCTTTGCATTTGCAAGCATTCACATCAAAATCTTCAGCGTGCTTAGCAGAGCTCTTTTGGCACAAATCCTGAGGACAATTAACAGTTTTTCCACACGTCACCATTCTTTCAGCTCAGTTTTGTAGCATCATTCACACAATACTTTCATCAGCATTTTGCACACTTCCCTGAGCTTCCTTAAAAGATAATCGTCTCACACACACACATACACACCACACCTTTTTCTCTCAAAACAATGTGCACCTTTAATCATTCATCCAAATAACAATTTTACACTTCATTTATACATTCACACATTTATATATATAACAAAAGACTGCCACTGACTGCCAATATAAATTATTTCCATTACCATATCACATCTTCAAACCTCAGTACCGGTTCACCTAACTTTTCGACTAATTTAAAAGCCTCTAAGCCCAGGTTCACCCACCTTGCTGGTCAATTATGGACTGATTCTTATATAGCGCTTTTCTACTTTCCCGGACTACTCACAGCACTCTATACAACATGCCTCATTCACCCATTCACACCTACTCATACAAGCACTTCTAAACACAAGTGCAAACTAAACTACATTCACACACATTCACACTCCAATGAATGCATAGGAGGGCAACTTGGGGTTGGTATCTTGCCCAAGGATATTTGGCATGCAAACTGGGGAAGCCAAGGATTGAACCACCAACCTTCCAATTAGTAGATGATCTGCTCTACCACCTGAGCCACAACCAATTATAACCGTTATCTGTCCGGGACAGCGGCCCGATTCCTAAGCCCTATGTTAATTTATAAGCGCTTCCCGCAGCTCGACAGCAACCCCACCTCAGCAACGCCCCAATATCCTGGTGGCGCCTGAAGCTTTACGTAAGGTTACCTGTCGGCCACGTTTAAATGGTCACGCCCGGGGCCCCGCCCTATCGGTCAAATGGTGCAAGAAAAGTGGTCCTTGACCACTAGCTATTAACGAGCGTCCCCAGTGCTCGTGGTTGCCAGCCGAACTAACCCTCTCGCCGGAGGACAATGTGACGTGTCCGGAACAGAGTTGAGGCATAACCCCCAGAACATTTTGCACCCCTAGGGAACGCCCTCCCCGTCCTAAATAATTAAAATAATTTTAAAAAACATCACTGTGGAATCTAACCGCCAGTTTATTTATATGATGTTATCTGTATTCAATTATCCAAATCCTAATCTAATCTCTTCTCTTGGCTGACGTCACACTCACACATAACACACCAACTTCAAACATACGTTCAAGGTTCAAGGTTCAAGGTTCTTTATTTGTCACATGCATAGTTATACAAGTATAACACACAGTGAAATGTATCCTGACACGCTCCTCGACATGTGCAAAAGAGGGGGGGGGGGGGGGGGGGGGGGTAGAGGAAGGACATTATATATATATATATATATATATATATAGTATATACATTGGGTGAATGTGCAGTAGTAGCAGCAAGCAGGTGAATTCTGTACATTAATAAGAATAGACATCTGACTATTTTACAGAATAGACAATATAAACATATTTAAAGTTAAAGGAATTTGAAATGTACATTGTGCTTGGGTTCAGAGTCTCTGGAAGAGACTCCTGTCTCAGTCAATTATAGATGATGTGAGAGGGCGGGTGTGTGTGTGTTTAGGGCCCGGATGGCTTGGGGATAGAAGCTCCTCCTGAGTCTCTCTGTCCTTGCCCGGATGATGCGGAACCTTCTACCGGATTGCAGAAGTTGGAACAGTTTGTTGCCAGGATGGGACGGGTCCTTCAGTATCTGCGCTGCTCTAGTCCGGCATCTCCTGGTGTAGGTGTCCTGAAGCGGGGGGAGAGCAATCCTGCAGCAGCGTTCTGCTGTACGGATCACTCTCTGGAGAGCTTTTTGGTCCTTAACACAGCTGTTCCCAAACCACAATGTCATGTTCTGTGTGAGGATGCTCTCCACAGCGCCTGTATAGAAAATCCTGAGGATCTTTGGAGAGACCCTGAACTTCCTCAGTTGTCGTAGGTGATACAGGCGCTGCCTAGCCTTTTTGGTCTGGACCTGAATGTGGGCAGCCCATGTCAGGTCTGAGGAGATGTGGACACCGAGATACTTGAAGGACTGGACCCTCTCCACTGGAGCTCCATTGATGATAATGGGCTTGTAGTCTCTGTGCTGACTCCTTCTGAAGTCCACCACCAGCTCCTTGGTCTTGCCGACGTTCAGCTGGAGGTGGTTGTCCTGGCACCATGATGCCAGATTCTTCACTTCGTCCATGTAAGCCGCCTCATTGTTGTTGGAGATGGCACCCAACACCACTGTGTCGTCAGCAAACTTCACAATGGTGTTGGAGCCATGGGTGGCCACACAGTCTGAAGTGTAGAGGGAGTAGAGCAGTGGCGAGAGGACACATCCCTGTGGTGCTCCTGTGTTGATGGTGATGCTGTTAGAGACGCATCTACCCACCCTCACCACCTGAGTTCTGCCAGTGAGGAAGTCCAATACCCATGCACACAGCCGGCTGTTGAGTCCCAGATCCCTGAGCTTTGTGAACAGTCTGCAGGGCACTATTGTGTTAAACGCTGAACTGTAATCAACAAACAGCATTCTCACATAGTTACCCTGTTTCTTGTCCACATGGCTGAGGGTGGTGTGCAGGACGTGGGGGATGGCATCCTCTGTGGATCTGTTGGGTCGGTAGGCGAACTGCAGCGGATCTGTGGTGTCTGGGATGGAGGAGGAGATGATGTTCTTCAGCAGCCTCTCAAACACCTTCATTACTACCGAGGTCAATGCAACTGGCCGGTAATCGTTCAGGGATGAGGGTTTGCTGTTCTTGGGCACAGGGATGATGGTGGATCTTTTGAAGCATGTGGGGACCACAGACTTCGCCAGGGACTCGTTGAAGATGTAAGTGAACACACCTGCTAGCTGGTCAGCACAGCAGCGCAGCAGACGGCCGGTGATGCCGTCTGGCTCCGCCGCTTTCCTTGTGTTCACTCTCCTCAATGCCGCTCGGACGTCATGCTCCGCGATGCTGGTCTCTCGCTGATGACGTCACTGTCCTCGGTAGTCAGGCGGTAGATAGCATTAGCCGCCTGGCTAACCTCAAAACGGGCGTAGAACTGGTTCAGCTCATTGGTGAATGCAGAGTCGGCGTTGATCGGCGCAGTGTCCCTGGGTTTGTAGTCCGTAATGGTGCGTAGTCCGTGCCACATACTCCGTGTGTCGCCCTGGTGGAAGCGGGACTCCACACGCTCCCGGTACCGGCGTTTGGCATCTCTCACCGCGCGCCGCACGACGTATGAGGCTGCTTTGTAGGCGCTCATATCGCCAGTGGCGAGACCCGCGTTGTAGGTGGCGGTCCTGGCGTTTACTGCAGTGCGGATCGATCTGTTCATCCACGGTTTCTGGTTTGGGAATGTGGTGACTCTCGCAGTGGGGATAATCTCCTCCGCTAGCATATTGACGAAGCATACTGCTACTTCCGTAAACTCGTTGATGTCGACTGCTCTGAACATGTCCCAGTCGACGTCGTTGAGTGAGTCGATGTCACAACAATTAAAAATCCACCCCAGTATTAACAACAATAAGCTTTCATCAAATATCCCCAAACTTTACTTTTATTTATCCCAAATTACCCAAAATTATCACGGACATTTCACCTGAAATCTACTTAACAGATTTTATAATTTAGTTTAATTTCACCACTACTGGGCCAATTTGACGGTGACGATCATCAACTCGGCGAACAGATAATTTAGAATTCACCCAATCTGCACAAATTTGCTTTTCTTTGAACAGGCTTGTGCCTACCTTTAAATCTTTTTAGACCGGTCTCCTGTCCGCCTCATATCAGATCGTACCTTAAGCTCCAAATTAGTCCTCTCAGCCGCAAAAGAATCCGGGTCACTGGCACAAATGATTAAATTCAGTTCTTTGTATTCTTTTGGCGGCGAAGAAAGACGCAAGCTCAAAGTGGTCTAACTCAAAAAATGATCTTTATTTTGCATTCCCGGGAATGGAGACCGAGCACACAGAAACGCCAGCTCAGGTCTGAAGCAGCAGCAACCAGCCTGATACTTCGTCACGCACACTTTAAGTTTCGATCAAACACTCCGCTTAGTTTCACTTTCTGTCTGCACCTCATATGCTCTGCAAAAGCATGCAGTTTCCTGTCAGTACTTTTGGCTCAGACTGTACTCAGAGCTGGCCCTCTCTTATACATAAAACAATATAATCAGCAAATAAGCATTAAGAATATATATTTAAATCCCAACAAGACATGGTTAGCTGTAACCTACACTTTTATTACTATGCGCATGGGAGAGGAAACAGACGGTTAACAGTCATGTTTGCTCTGAGCTTTCAAGGCATCCCAATGCCCCTTTTAACCTCTCATAACCACAGCTACTTCCTCTTTCAGGCTCTTCCTCCCAGCATGTTAGAATAGAATAGAATAGAATAGAATAGAATAGACTAGAATAGAATAGAATAGAATGGAATAGAATAGAATAGAATCTTTATTGTCACTGTTACACAAGAGCAATGAAACACAGTTTGGCAAACTCTCCATTCGCAGCATGTAGATTTACATTCAGTTTGTTTTAGGATAGGAGAAGAAGATAAAAATAGACATAAGTTTTCGGGGAATCTACTCAGAGAATGTAACGTAAGTATCTACACAATAACACAGGTATGCTGTCCTCACTAAAGTTTGCTGCAGGCAACGTAATTTCAGCTATACAGCTAGCTTAACATTCTTTATTCCCAGCACTTCATCCTCCAAGAAACAGGCCGCTTGTTGTGTTTGGCAGGATTTAATGATGAAAATAAATTCTCTCTCTCTCTCTTTTTGTAAAACTGTACAAAGAAAAGGAATACAAAATACACAATGAAGATATGTTCCATTACACTGGGAGAATAACATTGCTCTAGTGAAAGATACATGACCACAGATGAAGCATCTGCTGAAAAAATATTAGCATCTACCTGCCTCCATATGATCTAACTCAAAACAGTGTCAAAACTTACTAATACACATTAAATGTATAGGAACTTACGGATGAAGTCGATATTGTGGACTTTAACACCAGGATTGCAGAGATTGCCATCAGATTACAAATGTTGTCACTGCAGCAGCTAAAGAGAACACTACTTCCTGTAGACCACTTCCTCTACAAAACAGACATTCTGCTTAGTTACCACTAGGTGGTAGTAACACTTCTTAAACAACTATAATATGTCCGTTCCATGACAACAGGCCTTTACATTTACACAAGAAAGATATGTACAAGTTATACATACACTACATACACATGCGTACATACACACACACCCATACATACACCACGTTCCAAATTATTATGCAAATTATATTTTTCTCTGATTTTCCTAAATAGTCGATTCAAATGACTAATAATAATTTTCGAGTTATCAACCATTAGAGTATAATTCAAATGTTACTCAACAAAACTGCCAATAAAAACAGTATGTTTTTCAGAAATAAAAAACTTTAAATGCACTGTTCCAAATTATTATGCACACAGAGTTTAAAACATTTTATAGGTTGTAGAGAATTGAAAATGGTCATTTTTTGAATTTGCAGCATTAGCAGATCAATTTTACTGATATCAAAAGCTATTTCAATCAAAAACATCTTAACAGGTCAAGTTAACACAGGATCCCTTATTTGATAGCAGTTTTACAATTCTTGCATCCATGGAAATTGTGAGTTTTTGGAAAGTTTCTACTTGAATGTCTTTGCAGGATGTCAGAATAGCCTCCCAGAGCTGCTGTTTGGATGTGAACTGCCTCCCACTCTCATATTTTTTTTGTTTGAGGATGCTCCAAAGGTTCTCAATAGGATTGAGGTCAGGGAAGAATGGGGGCCACACCATGAGTTTCTCTCCTTTTATGCCAATAGCAGCCAATGATGCAGAGGTATTCCTTGTAGCATGAGATGGTACATTGTCTTGCATGAAGATGGTTTTCTTGCAGAAGGCACAGTTCTTCTCTCTCTACCATGGAAGAGAGTGGTCAGTCAGAAACTCCACATACTTTGCAGAGGTCATTTTCACACCTTCAGGGACCCTAAAGAGGCCAGCTAGCTCTCTCCCCGTGATTCCAGTTCAAAACATGACTCCACCACGTCCTTGCTGACATTGCAGCCTTGTTGAGACATGGTGGCTGTCCACCAACCATCCACCACTGCATCAATCTGGACCATCCAGGGTTGCAATGCACTCATCAGTGAACAGGACTGTTTGAAAATTAGTCTTTGTGTAGTTCTGGGCAGCCGTTTCTGCTTGTGGACATTGGTTAGGGGTGGCCAAATATAAGATTTATGCACAACTGCAAGTCTCTGGAGGGTCCTACACCTTGATGTTCGCAGGGCTCCAGAGGCACCAGCAGCTTCAAATATCTGTTTGCTGCTTTGCAATGGCCTTTTAGCAGCTGCTCTCTTAATCTGATATATTTGTCTGGCAGAAACCTTCCTCATTGTGCCTTTATCTGCACAAACCCATGTGTGCTCTGACTCAGCCACAAATCTCTTACATTATGGTGATCATGCTTAAGTTTTGAGGAGCAGGTGCAATGTAAGTAGCAGTGAGTGATCAGTGGTACTGCACATTCAGTAAGGGGCGGGGGGGGGGGGGGGGGGGTGCAGGTGCAGTTGCTACTATAATAAATACATTTTATAGCTAGAGGTAGGAATGTTGGTTCCATTATAGTTTAACCTTCAATCAGGGCAGAGGTACGGCATGTTTGACAGCCTGTGGGTAGAAGCTTCTGTGAAGAGCTGTTATTATAGCATCTTCTGTCAACCTGTTCGCCCTGTATGCAAACTGGTATGGATCGAGGTCTGCAGGGATTACAGCTTTAGTGTGCAACATGAGTTTCTCAAAGCATTTGACAATTATAGGTGTTAAAGCAACTGGACGGTAGTCATTCAAGCAGCTCATTGTGTTCTTCTTGGGCACCGAAACGATGGTGGTTGATATAAAGCAGGATGGTACTACAGACTGTAGAAGTGAGAGGTTGAAGATGGTGGTGAAAACCTCTGCTAGTTGGTCTGCACATGTTTTGAGCACTCTTCCAGCTACACCGTCAGGACCAGCTGCTTTCCTCACTTTGACTCTACACAATGTGGCTCTCACCTGATGCTGCTTAAGCTGGATGGGAGGGGGGTGTCGTCCCCCTCTGAAACAGCAGGATGGGTGATGGTGTCCCTGTTTTATTGGTCAAAGCGGGCCAAGAACTGGTTTAGGGTGTCAGATAAGGTGATGTCCAGGGAGTTTGTTTGTGTGTGATTGTCTTTGTAGCCAGTAAGTGTCATCCCCTGCCACATGTTTCTGGAGTTGTGTTAAAGTGTTCCTCTATGCACTTTTCGTATTTGCGCTTGGCTTCTTTTATGCCTTTAAGCAGAGATTGGCGTGCCTCTTTGAAGACTTGTAGGTCTCCTAATTTGAAGGTATTGTCACGTGGTCTTAGTAGAGCTTTGCATCTGGAGTGTTGGTGTAGACCTGGTCCAATGTGTTGTTTTTTTTCTCATCGGTGTGGGTTAGCTCTTAGTTTAGCCCTCAGCCCCACTGTCTTCCCCCTGTTCTGTTTCCTGTGCCTCCGTCGCCTACGCCACTTCAGCGGTGGTATGGTGAAGTTAGAGTCCGTGTTCCCCTGGATTTTAGGGGGGATAGAGTCCCAGTCATTGTCAGCAAAAGTAAACAGGTTTTTGTTGTTTAGAACCGCAAGCAGTTCAGCTTTACTGTACTGCGTATGTGCTCCTGCATGTCAGAGGAAAAGTGAAATAAAAATACACAAAATGTACAAAGAGCCGCTAAGTTGTGGAGAGTGCCGGGCCGCTGCGACTGGTCACGCCACTGTGATGTTTACGGATATTTTAGTTTGAAAAGGTCGAATGTAAGGCGGAAGGAGGTTAGTAAGAAAAATAACGAAAAACGTTAGAGGAACAAGTTAGCGCTGCAGACTGTGTTGCCGCTGCGAGCCTGAGAATTAAAGAATGGAACTGAGAAATACTGAAGGTGTTATCATTAATGTTTGAGGCATGCAAACATTACATTGGAGACTAGAGTAAAGGCTACAACCAAAGCAAGACGAAGGAAGTTGCCCTACTGGAGCTTAGGAGACACAAGCATGGCTGCGCACGCTTCTCCACTTACACCCTTCGACACAGAGACCAACCTCGGTTCCGTCGGACCTCGCTGGACGAAATGGCTTCAGAGGTTTGAAAACTGCACCACAGCAATGAATATTACTGGAGATGCGAGATTAAGAGCATTATTGCTGCATGTGGCTGGTGAAAAAGTGCATGACGTTTAGGACAATTTGGCAACAGATGGCGACAAGTACGCAGATACAAAACAGAAACTATAAGCATACTTTGCACCTAAGAAAAAGATGCAGTATCAGATTTATCTGTTCAGGAAAGCGGTGCAAGAATCAGGTGAAACGCTTTAGCAAAAAACTGTGAGTTTCCAGGCATGACTGCTGAGATTAAAACACAAATTATCCAAAGCTGTACATCATCACAGCTGCGTAGAAAAGCACTCAGAGAACCTGATTTAACGCGGGTTGATCTATTAAATCATAGCCGTGCATGTGAGTTGTCTGAATTGCAAGCAACAGGGATGGAAGCTGACAAGACGGCTGCAGTTAATAAAGTGCAGCACAAAACAGGACGTGACACCACAGCTAGAAACAAATGGACACCCTCATGGCAGCCGAATAACCGCTGTCGAAACTGTGGAGGCAGGTATCCTCATGAGCAAGGCTGCCCAGCTAAAGACAAAATCTGTAATGCTTGTGGCAAATTCAATCATTTGCAAAGCAATGTCACTCAAAGAGAAAAGAGACACACTGTGGAAAGAAGTATAAGAAAAACCTGCCACAGCAAACTGTTCATTAAGTAACAGATAGCGCTGCACATGTGGAGACAGGGCACACATCCAGCAGTCATGACGCTTATGTATATGTAGTGAACACAGCTCAACATCCTATACCGGTGCTAATCAACTCTGGGGTCACTGCTAACTGCTTAACTGAAGCCACCTACAACCAACTGACACCACGTCCTACGTTAACTTCTACAGACATCAAGATTTACCCATACCACACATCTACGTCTCTTCCTGTGTGGGGTGCGTTCAGGTGCAGTGTGGAAAAACAAGACAAAACAGTTAGGTGTTCCTTCTTTGTCATTTAAAGGAGACGGTTTCAGTATTTTGAGTTTTGAAACCTCAAAAGACTTGGGACTCCTTCATATTGTCACTGTGGTCTCTTCTCAGTCTCAACGTTCTGTTGCAGACAAGCTAGTAGAACAACACCCAGAACTTTACCAGGGAATTGGGAAACTCAAAGATTTTCAAGTGAAACTGCACATAAACACAGACGTAAAGTCAACCTGTCAACCACACAGACGTGTTCCCTTTCATTTACGTCAGAAAGTGAAGGACGAACTTCAGAAATTGGAAGCTGATGACATTATTGAAAAGGTTACGGGACCAACACCATGGGTTTCACCCACTGTAACACTGCCAAAACCAAAGAATCCAGACGAAGTATGGATATGTGTGGACATGAGACAAGCAAACACTGCAATCCAACGAGAACGACATGTCACGCCCACGATTGATGATGTAATCCACGAGCTGAATGGATCTACAGTGTTTTCGAAACTTGATCTCAGGGCGGGATACCACCAACTTGAACTACACCCTGACAGCCGCTACATTACAACGTTCACAACTCATCTCGGACTTCGGAGATATAAAAGACTGAGCTACGGAGTCTCTTCTGCAGCTGAAGTGTTCCAAAATGCTATTCATCAGACGCTGATGAATAGCATTTTTAGCATTTTCAGGAGAGAAAATCTAAAGTAAGAAAAGACAGACTGAGTCAGCTGGTGTTTTACTGCAGTACTCCTGTAGTATCTGAAGTGCTCTCAGATGATTCATTCATTCCTTCTCAGATGACATTATAGTCTTTGGCAGGGACCAGGCTGACCATGACGACAATCTTACAGCTCTCTTTAAGCGACTATCAGAGTCGGGTCTTACTGTGAATCGAGAGAAGTGTGAATTTAATAAAACAAAACTTGAGTTTTTTTGGTTTCATCTTCTCCGCAGGTGGCGTTTCAGCAGATCCTAAAAAGGTTGCAGCAGTTCAACACGCTCCCAACCCAAAAACACCTGCTGACATTAAAAGTCTCCTTGGCATGGCCAATTACTGCTCAAGGTTCATCAAAGACTTCTCATCGATCTCTGAGCCACTGCGCAGGCTCACACATAAAGATACCCCTTGGACATGGGGTCAGGACCAAGAAGCTGCGTTGCAGGCACTCAAGGTCAGTCTCACAAGCGACATGACGATGTCCTACTTCTATCCCAGCAGACAGACTGAACTGATTGTTGATGCTAGTCCAGTAGGACTGGGTGCAATTCTCTGTCAAAAAGATGAAAAGGGTATGAAGCACATTATTGCATATGCAAGCAGAGCACTGAGTGATGTGGAAAGGAGATACTCGCAAACTGAGAAAGAAGCACTCGCCATTGTGTGGAGTTGCGAACATTTCCATTTGTACGTTTATGGACATCCATTCACACTGGTGACTGATCACAAGGCACTCGAAATCATCTGGAATAACCCACGATCAAAACGACCTGCCAGAATGGAAAGATGGAGACTGAGACTTCAGCCATATAACTTTAGAGTGGAATACAGAAAAGGTGCTGATAATCCAACTGACTTTATGTCACGTCATCCAGTGCCAACAAAGGAGAATGAAAGTGCTTGTGCATGTAAGGTTGCAGAAGAGTATGTCAATTTCTTCTCTTATCACTCCACCCCAAAAGCCATGACACTTCAGGAGATAAAAACAGAGACTCTGAAAGACCAGGTTCTGCAGAAGTCATCAGTCACATCAGGAACAACACGTGGCATCTAACAGATAAATCCCAGCATGCTGACATTTTGAAATCATTCAAACATGTTCAAAGTGAACTAACAGTAGCTGACTCATCTGACTCAACTGTCCTACAAGAAAGAGCAGTACAACTGGCACACAAAGAGCACCAGGGTGTCGTCAAGACCAAAGCGCTGCTACGTACCAAAGTATGGTTCCCAGAGATCGATTGGAAAGCAGAATCTGCATTTCAAAACTGGCATGCCAACCTAGCACACCTGTCACACACACCGACATCTGCGGATGTCACCATTACCCGAAACAACCTGGCACAGTGTCAGTGCAGACTTTTATGGACCGCTTTCTACAGGGGAATATCTGCTCGTCATCACAGACGAGTATTCTCGCTATCGAGTCGTTGAAAGCGTACGCTCAACATCAGCATCTTCTGTTATCCCAGTCATTGACAAAGTGTTCTCCATGTTTGGAATCCCAAGGACAGTAAAAACTGATAATGGTCTTCCTTTTAACAGTGAGGCTTTCTCACAGTTTGCAGACTACCTAGGATTTCATCATCGCAAAATCACACCTTGTTGGTCTCAGGCAAATGCCATTGCTGAGATCTCTCATCCAGTCAGTGGCCGTATTGCGCCCACAGAGGCCATTACATTGTTGTCTGCCCAGCTTGCTGGCTAAAATCACTAATCAGGCTATGACTCGCTCACTCTCAGCTCTCATTGATTCCGGCACAGAGCAGAGCTTTTAGAGCAGAGCTTCTCTTGCCTGTGGACTACACATTTCCATTAACACCCTGCCTCACATGCTCTGTGTCTCCCTGATATAACTCATATTACAGAACCAGTCTCCCTCACCCTGTCTGTGAACCATACTGAAGTTATTAGTTTATTTGTTTTCAAAGCGCACCTCACTCCTCTCGTTTTGGATTACAACAGCATAATATCTGTACTGTGAGAATATTATATTATCTTATGCCACGTTATACCCCTAATTAAAGATTGTGGAACTATTATGTAGTTTCATTCACACCAGTGTGTGAATGTAAGAGTGAATGAATAGTGGTATTGTAAAGCGCTTTGAGGGGTCCCGGAAAGCGCTATATAAATACAATCCATTATTATTATTATTATGTAGTTTTAGTTTGCATTATTCTCCTGAAGAGGTGATAACTATTAGATTTATTAAACTGATTTGTATTACATTAGACTGTTGATTTATTGTGAATGAATGATATTGTTTTATGATGCATTATACTGCTGAGTTATAAGAAATACTGTTTTCAGAGAGTCATGGCCTTATTTGTCTGATTAGAAGAGAACAGGGCATACCGTAGAGGTTTTCTGCCCCATCTCATCAGGAGGAGATAAAACAGGGAGCCAAGGCCGTCACTTAGGCGCCGTAAGAGAGAAAGAATGTGAATGTTTAGGTTTTTACGACTAGGTGGGGGCCACCAGAGGCTATAAAAGTTTGAGTAATCCTCCACCATTTTGAGATTTGCTGTGACCCTCTTCATGCATGTCTCCCCATCCGGATGGTTTGTGCGCAAAAGTGTTGTTTGGATAATAAGGATTGTATGGAATAAAGAGATTGATTGAGCATTTATACACCGAGTGTTGTCCTTCCTTCAGCCCAAAGATCAAAAGAATTGGGAGAATACAGCACTACTCACCACATGCAGTTTTCATCCATAGAGCAATGGACAAACTGAGCACGCCAACCAAGAACTAGAGGCCACTCTCCACCTCCAATCAGGTAATCTGGAGTGAGCAACTACCTTGGATAGAATACCCTCATAACATTCTTACCTCCTCTCACGCAGGTGTCGTCAAATATAGAGGTCAACACGAGCAGCGCTCCTGCATACTTAGGAACAGAATAAATGCCTAGCTGATCAACACAGAATCCCTACTCCGGGCTACTTGGAGGGATAAAAGATATGCCTGTCCACACAATTTGTTTCCCTTCGGGCTGAATGCAAAAAACTCACTGAGAGCTTCATCAGGGTTACATGGTGAGTGAAGAAGGCGCAGGGTTGCAGCTTATCTTGAGGACCAGAGCATTGCGGGAGGACTGCCCCCAGCCCCGGATAACATGCAACCACCTCCAAAATGAACTGCAACTTGGTATTTGGATAGACAAGGATTGTCGCTGAAGTAAACACTTCTTTAAGCTTGGAAAATGTGGCTTCAGGTTCTGAAGATCAGAGCAAGGGAGTTTTTGTGGAGATGACTCGTTTAAGGGGTGCTGTTACCTGGCTGCAGTTTCAGATGAACCCGAGAAGGTGGTGGAAGGTGGGGGTTGGCCAGTACACCACTATCTTAATCTTCACCTCGTCAGTCTCCACTTGCCCCTCTGTGAGAATGTAACCTAGGAAGGTAACAGATGATGAGCGAAATTCACATTTTTCTGCTTTGACATAAAGGCAGTGTATCCAGTGTTCCTTGGAAAAGATAAAAATGTCATCTAGATAAACAAAAACAAAAAGATTTTTAAAAATCTTAGAACGTCATTTACTAAAGCCTGAAATACAGCAGGTGCATTTTTGAGTCCAAAATGCATGACCAAGTATTGGAAATGACCTGACAGAGTATTGGAGGCTGTTTCCCACCTATCTCCCTCCATAATGTGGACCGAATGATAAGCATTGTGGAAGTCAAGTTTGGTGAAGATAGTGGCCCGCTGGCATGGTTCAAAGGCCAAATTAATGAGTGGCAAAGGATATTTATTTTTTATTGTAATTTCATTCAGCCATAAAGAAAAAACCTTGCATGTACCGACAAAGATGATGGGCAAATGATGCCTACCAACAGCGACAAACAGATGTCTTTTTCCATAGCCTGCTTCTCGGGCAGCGAATGCTTGTACAGCAGCTGGACCCCGGGAAGGCACAGTCATATGGTCTATGCAGCAGTAATGACATGGCCTTATCCTTGCTAAAGACTTCATGGAGATCATGGTATTTTAGGGGTACAGTGGTGAGATCTGTAGGTGGAGTGGCCTCTGGGTGTGAGTTGGTTAAACCTATGGGTAATGCAGACTGAAGGCAGATAGCCCAACCCCCCCCCAAAAAAAAAAACCGCAGGTCTTGACTTTATTGTGGGTACAGTCAATATGGGAGTTATGGATTCCAGTTAAGTGATGAGATGTCCAGATAGAGGAGGATCCAAGGGAGGAATTCCTTTGACAAGTGTTTCAAGAAGAAGCGGGGCAGCCAGGTGAGTGATCCAGGAAATCCCGAGCTCTGAGAGGGAGCAAGCAGGTGAGTTGTTTAGCTGCTGCAGACGTTGCAGGGATGGTTGGTTGGATAATGATCCAAGAAGTTGACCTGGCCTAAAGTGCAGGGCCACTGATTGCTGCTGATGCCTGCAGGTGTGACTGGGCAGGCCCTGGCAACAGATGCTGAACAACGAGGCCAAGGTGCAGGAGCTGAAAAAAAAAAACACCAAACAAAGAGACACTACCCCAGACCATGACACCAAATCTGGAAGCCACATATTCCCAGAAAACCGCCTCACCTCCTTTTTCATCTAGTGGCACACACAGGATATGATAGCATTTTTTTTCTCCATTGGAGAGAGCACCCACCAGCCCCCCATTCACCATGACTAACTACACATAAAATTTACAGTTCTAGCAATATATATGGAATGCTGGCAAGACGGTTAATGTTAGAATAAATACGTTTAGTTCGATTCAAAAGAACGGGAAAGTTGTAATTCTGTAGCTGTAATGTATGGGCATAATGCATAATCATGGTGTTATATTGCAAAGGTGGAATTTTTAAGTAACACTTGTATAGCTTATTCACAAAGCATCTTTCCGAAGAGAGAAGCTTAGTGAATAATGAGAGGAGAGGACTTGCAATATAAAATGATTAAATATTATGACTAAAGTAATTAACCACATTCAATATTACTGCCTTGCTCATGACTGAAATTTTTTAAAAGGATAAGTACTTATATGCATTATATAAATTGCACCATATCAAAACTTTAATGCGAGGAAACAAAATGTTGAGAGAACATTTGCTCAAGCACTAACAAGGCATACAAGTCATGAACTCTAGAGCTGGATGGCAGTGGTCACATGTCTCAGTTGCTATAATGAGATCCACAGGGGAAAAAAAAGATACATAAGCTCCTTTCACTGCTGAGATAATATCAGTCTGGTATCTTGCATTTCTATGAAATCCTGATCTCATCTCTGTTTTTCTCCCCGTTGTACATTCTGTTGTAGTCAATGGTGCTGGATTTGTATTTCTATTGTTGAATGATGAGTTAAAATGTGAAGCTTGATGGTTATGTAGAAGATCAGAAAAATTTGCAGAGGGTAACCAAGTGTCATAAAAGTCCCTGGCCAGATTTTGGTATAAAGTAAAGTTTGGTGCAAAGCTCACATTTAGACATCTTTAATTAGTGTCATTAATTTACTTTTTAGTTTCATGGAGCGAATGAATGAGGAATTTAATGAGACATATATAACTTTTGGTGGGCACATTGAATTGGAAAAATACAAATTTCTGTATTTTGCTATCATGTTTACTGCTTATATTCTAATACTCTGCAGTAATTCAACCATAGTTTGCCTCATCTGGATTAAGAAAAGCCTCCATGAGCCTATGTATATTTTCATTGCAGCTTTGTTGCTCAACTCTGTTGTTTTCAGTACAAATAATTACCCCAAACTTTTGATGGACTTTTTATCTGAGAAGCAGATTACAACTCATTTACTTTGTAGCTTTCAGGGAATTATTTATTACTCTTTAACTGGTTCAGAGTTCTTTCTCTTGGCATCCATGGCTTATGACAGGTATGTGTCCATATCTAAACCTTTGCAATATCATACCATTATGAGAAAAGCAACTGTCAAAATTTTGTTGGTTTTAGCTTGGCTTCTGCCTGCTTTTCAGCTTGTGCCATCAGCTGTAATTAGCAACACTTCACAAATCTGCAATTTCACTTTGAATGGAATTTTTTTGTAATAATGCGATTTCCAAGCTTTACTGCGTAACTCTGCGAAAACCATATTTAATATATGGTGTATTAATTCTACTTAACACCATATTTCTTCCTTTATTTTTCATACTTTTTACTTACACAAAGATATTTATAATATGCTATCGAAGCTGCAGAGAGGTCAGGAAAAAAGCTGCACAGACCTGTTTACCTCACCTGCTCGTTTTGATCAGCTTCACATGTTTGTGTTCATATGATATAATTATAGCTCGAGTGGAAATTAATTTATCCCAAACTGCACGTTTCATAATGACTTTACAAGTGGTTTTGTATCATCCTCTCTTTAATCCAATTGTATATGGATTGAAAATGAAAGAAATCTCTCAACACCTCAGGAGGTTGTTTTGTCATTGCATCTTATGTGTTAAAACTGATGTTGGAAGTGCGGTCATTTCCTTTGCGATTCATGTTCAAAGGCCTGACTTCTTTGTACAGCAGATACTGTACATATAAAAGATTACCATTAGCACATTTTTCAGTTAATTAATCTATTAAATAATGACACGTGTGTGTGTGTGTATGTGTAGAACTAAGGTACTTTTCAGGTACTTTTGTGTAATTATGTTAAATTCATATAAATTTCTGTTATTTCTGTATATTGTGCACTGCAGAAATAGAGTATCTTATATGTAGCACTTATAGCGCTTGTAGCGCTTATGTTGTTCATATTCCTTTAATCATTTTCAAATGTAATTACCCACCTATATATATATTTGTTTTGTTTTGTTTTTTTGTTTTGTTTTGTTCTTTTTTTACTTGCAAAAATATATGAGCATTCATAACATCTTTTCACGTCTATCACTATACCAGGTCAATAAAGATTAAAAAGGATAATAAAGAGGTGTTTATAATTTTCAATACTGTTAAAACAAAAGCACATATCATGCCCTATTATTAACTATTAATTGATAAATCTGTGACCTCAGAAATATAGAATTACAATGTACACACAGATATCATCCCTTCATTGTAAATAGGATCAAGACTATGGGAAAAAAGTTTCCTCAGTAGAGTGGATTAAGTCAGACTTCTTGAATTAAGCAAAGCTTTTGTACCATATTGCTTTTGTTTTCTTGCATTTGTTTGGGTTTGAATGTGGAATTTGATCAAGAGGATCCCAAAAGATTGATTCTGTTCATCTGGATGTAGCATTTTCAATGGGAGAAACATTTTGTTACTCATCCAAGTGACTTCTTCAGTCAAAAATAGGTCACTAAACCCATCAACAGATCTTTTTTTCTGGGACCTTGTCAAAGCTATCACACCCCCACTGCTGTACAGATACAATATTATCTGAATGGCTGTCTTACAGGCCTCATCAGTGAATATTGAGGCTTGTTTGTAACATATAGAATCTTTTCTGTACCATGTTTGAACAGGACACTTTTTACCCCAAAAGTCCAGTGTGATTACTGCATTCCATGCTCACATTTAAACTACTTTATTTACCTCACCTGCATGACTACCTTAGAATCACCATGCATGACTTTAGGACTGTGGACGAAAGAGTACCCCAAGAAGACACATACAGGCACAGAAAGAACATTCGTGCACTCTACACAAAACAAAGAACTATCTCGCTGTGAGGCAAAAGTGCTAACCACTGCACCACCAAGCAGCCCATTAAGAATACAGTGCCCTGCATATTTGAAAAGCTGAGCTTTACAGCAATTCCACTGAACTCAGAACAGTATACTTCTGATGTGACTATGCCGACTATCAAAATCAGAATCAGAATACTTTGTTGATCCCTAGGGGAAATTATGTTGGTTACAGTGCTCCCAGTACAAACAGTAACAAAAACAGGCAATACAAGAAGTAAGAAACAGCACAATATATACAATATATACATACATATAAGTCACTTACTAATAAATATCTAAATAAGAAAGAAGAGCATGTGCAAAAAGGGTGTAGAGTACAGCGTGTTAGGATGAATTGTACAGGGAGATGGCAACAGGTAGGAATGATTTCCTGTGTCGTTCAGAGGTGCTTTATGGTAATCTCAGACTATGATCAAGCTTAACTTTAATAGCATCCTCAATGACAGCTTCCTTTCTGCAGCACAACTGAAAGTCACTGCCTTAAGTAATCAACCTATAAAATAGACAGTTAACTTATTCATTACTAAAGCCACTCCTACAAAACTGCTCAAAGAAGTCCTGCCATTAATTAATGCTTCAATCTTAAATATGATCACCCTATCTCTAATAATCGGCTATGTACCACAGGCCTTCAAGCTGGCTGTAGTTAAACCTTTACTTAAAAAGCCATTCCTAGACCCAACTGTCTTAGCTAATTATAGGCCAATCTCCAACCTTCCTTTCATATCAAAAATCCTTGAAAGAGTAGTTGTCAAACAGCTAACAGATCATCTGCAGAGGGATGGCTTATTTGAAGAGTTTCAGTCAGGTTTCAGAGCTCATCACAGCACAGAAACAGCTTTAGTGAAGGTTACAAATGATCTTCTTATGGCCTCTGACAGTGGACTCATCTCTGTGCTTGTCCTGCTAGACCTTAGTGCTACGTTTGATACTGTGGATCATAATATCCTATTAGAGCGATTAGAACTGCTGTAGGTATTACAGGTACTGTGCTGCAGTGGTTTGTATCATATCTATCTAATAGACTCCAATTTGTACATGTAAATGGAGAGTCCTCTTCACACACTAAGGTCAATTATGGTGTCCCACAGGGTTCAGTGCTAGGACCAATTCTGTTTACATTATACATGCTTCGCCTAGGCAGTATCATTAGAAGACATAGTATACATTTCCACTGCTATGCAGATGACACCCAACTCATTTGTCCATGAAGCCAGATAACACACACCAATTAGTTAAACTGCAGGAATGTCTTAAAGACATAAAGACCTGGATGGCCGCTAACTTTCTGCTTCTTGATTCAGATAAAACTGAGGTTATTGTACTCGGCCCTGAAAATCTTAGAAATATGGTATCTAACCAGATTCTTACTCTGGATGGCATTACCTTGGCCTCCAGTAACACTGTGAGGAACCTTGGAGTCATTTTTGACCACATGTAAATGTGTTAGTGATGTCTGTTTAAACATGTTCCTTTGATTATTTTCATGTTGGCTTGAAATAAAAAATCTTGCCCTGCTGTTACTGCAGCTTACTGCAACTTAATGCAACTTGTGTGTCCATGTCATGCTTTGGAGAGGCAAAGCGTAAAAAATTGGAAGCCATGGGCGGTAGTTGGAGTGAGTAGGTGGAAGTAAAGGGTGAAGAATATACAGTTATGTGGAAAAGCAAGTTTTCACATTTCTCTGCAGAAAAACCGAGTAGACCATTATTGCTTTCATAGGAATTAGGAGGACAACTAGTATCAGAAAGTAGTATTTTTTTTATCCCTAGTGGGAATATAAAACACCTTCCATCCTGTTACCCCTACCATCTGATTTTTAGCTGCATATGGAAACAATCTAAAAACAAAAGTAAATCAAAAACTGACTTTCATTTTCAGCTCTCAAAATCACTGATGATGAAACTACTGGTAACGGCAAATCTTGTTCATTAAGTTTCATTAAGCCACTAAATACCACTGTTATAGAGTGAAAGCTACAGTTATCTAAATAAAAAAGAAATGAACCAGATTTGGAGCATCGGTAGACTCACTGAAAAACTGAGTACACTGAGTGTGTCAGCTACTTGGCTGATTGTTAACTTCAGCCTTTCCAGCAAAGCTGAGATATGCACCCCCTTTTTTCAACTTATTAAATTACAGCTACACACCAAGACTGCTGTCTGCCACATCTTGCAGTCACAAAGGATCGCCATGAAGTCATTATGCACAGTTCGTTGCAGGTGATGGTACTATTTCAGTCATAATCAAAATATTCATGGAATGGTTATTTAAATGTAACATATATGGCAACATATCAAAAATTGAATTGGAGGAAGAAAAATTTCAAGACAACATTTGCACAAACACTAATAAGGCCTACAGGTCAGGGCCTCTAGGGCTCGGAGAAGGTGCTCACATGGCAGTCACTCTCTTGACGTAATGAGATCCACAGAGAGAGAAAAAATGATTCATAAGGTCCTTCCACTAATTTTAAAATTTCACTGTCATGTTTTCACACGTCAAGATTACTGTGGATCATTCTGGCCTGGTGTCTTGTGTTTCTATGAAATTCTGATCTCATCTTGTTCTTTCTGCCTGTAATATAGTCTGACTGATGTACTAATGTTGGACATTTGGTTTTATTAGTGAATGATGAATTAAATTTAACAAATATAACACTTGATGGTTATGCAAAGGGGTAAACAAGTGGTACAAATTTTCTCTCACTGTATTGTGTGTGTTGCTTACATTTAGATTTCAGTCTGCTTACAAATCATTTAACTTCATGGCAATTGATAATGAATTTAATGTGACATATATAACTTTTGGTGGGCATATTGAATTGGAAAAATACAAATTTCTATATTTTGCTATCATGTTTACTGCTTATATTCTAATACTCTGCAGTAATTCAACCATAGTTTGCCTCATCTGGATTAAGAAAAGCCTCCATGAGCCTATGTATATTTTCATTGCAGCTTTGTTGTTCAACTCTGTTATGTTCAGTACAAATATCTACCCCAAACTTTTGATGGACTTTTTATCTGAGAAGCAGATTACAACTCATTCACAGTGCAGTTTTCAAGGATTTATTTATTACTCTTTAACTGGTTCAGAGTTCTTTCTCTTGGCATCCATGGCTTATGACAGGTATGTGTCCATATCTAAACCTTTGCAATATCATACTATTATGAGAAAAACAACAGTCACAGTTTTGCTGGTTTTAACTTGGCTTCTGCCTGCTTGTCAGCTTGTGCCATCAGCTGTAATTATAAACACTTCACAAATCTGCCGCTTTACTTTGAATGGAATTTTTTGTAACAATGCAATTTCCAAGCTTTACTGTGCAACTCCGAAAATATCATATTTAATATATGGTGTGTTTATATTACTTAACACTGTATTTCTTCCTTTGCTTTTCATACTTTTTACTTACACAAAAATATTTATAATATGCTATCGAAGCTGCAGAGAGGTCAGGAAAAAAGCTGCACAGACCTGTTTACCTCACCTGCTCGTTTTGATCAGCTTCACATGTTTGTGTTCATATGATATAATTATAACTCGAGTGGAAATTAATTTATCCCAAACTGCACGTTTCATAATGACTTTACAAGTGGTTTTGTATCATCCTCTCTTTAATCCAATTGTATATGGATTGAAAATGAAAGAAATCTCTCAATACCTCAGGAGGTTGTTTTGTCAGAGCAAATTTAAATTATCTGTCAGAGCTGATGCTGGAAGTGCAATAATTTCCTTTGTAATCTAAGTTTGTTAATCTAAGTTTAAAGATCTGACTTCTCTTTAGTGCAGTTGTTTGTTTTTACAGGTGATATACATTACACCTGTTGTTGTTTTTATTATTATCATTATTGTTTATATAAATATTACACTATAATATTATACTGTAAAGTACTGATGTACCGTTATTAATTTGCATTGCATTTATATACATCTGTATTATTTTATATACTTGTGCGTCTACTGTATACTGTAAAAATAGAGGAGGATAGTTAGTATATCAATAGTACATAATACTTAAACTGATTAACCTACTTATCCTGCTTGCTGAACACATGATGCAAATGATGCAATGGCTTTGCCCTTTTCACTACAACTGCATATTCCCAGCAGCTGTGATCACATTTAGTTTTTGATTTTGTTCTTTTTCAGTAACTTTCTAGATACACAGATGATATCTAAAATATGATATTATATATGATTATAATATACTATAAACAGACACTATCTCTGTTTAATGTCATGATTTTATGGGTTATTGACTTTAATTTTTGATGCACCCTGTGTATTCCTTCGTGCCATCAAATCTTTTGGCACTGACCATTTTTGTCTGTCACCATACAATATCATTAAAGACTGAAAGTGTCATAAAGTAATGTTGTTGCAAAATGAACATATACCATTTCATACACTTAATAAATAATTAATAAATCTGTGACCTCAAAAATAGTTCAGAGGTATTTGAGGTCACCTAATCAATAGAAAAGATTTCTTTCTTTGTATTAAAGTTAAATCAATAAGCCCGACATGGTTTGAGAGTTTTTAGAACTTTATTTTTGCAGTATAATTATAATTTAAACTAACTGATATTTTCAGTATTCATATTTTCAATGTACACAGGAGTTGAATTGAGCATGAGCAATCCAGATCAACATCCTGGTAACGGAATAAGCAATTAAATCTGATAGGCAGGTTCATCCAAAATATTGTTGTGGCCTTGCCTTTAGCCTTAGCCTTGTCTGTTTTAGCCTTGTGTTGTTTCCAGCCAACAGTATGGAGTTTATTATTTGCTCAGTAATAAGAAAATTATAATATTGAACGAACTGCTTACACCTTCAACACATCCTTTGTTCCTTCTCATTTCTCTGATGTGTTCAGAGTGCTAAACACACAAATAGTTCTGCACATAACGGGTCTGATAACTAAATATAGATGCTGTATTTCCCAAAGAGAAAGAAAAAAAAATGTAATTTGCCATAACATCACAAAAAACAAAAGAAAGCTGGGACAAGAGAGGAAGATGATAGATTATTGTCAAAGGAATCAAATATGTGATCTGTTGCTGAAGTTATATTTTCTTCATATTGTGAAAGACCTGATAAATAGGTTAAATAATTAGCCCTAGTAAAAGTTTGCATGAAAATACTAAGCAGTTTAGTTCAGTTTGGTGGAGACTAAAGTGGTTAGTTCGCAATATTATGGTAAAAGTTTATAGTAATGCACTATGTTGGACTGATACAAACTAAACACTAGAAACCTGCAACACTAGGAACATGGTACCACAGAGAGTGACTAAACAGATGTTCTGACAAAGGACCAGGGTAAACGGAGACAATATATAGACTGAGGGGTGTTCAGGGAAGTGGAAACACATGGGAACACAACATAACGCAGGCTAAATGTAACTAAAAAATAAAGACGTTTACTCAGTAGAGTGGATTAATTCAAAGTGCTAGACAAAGTGCATACTTTGTTACATACTGTAGCATATTTTGAATGTAAAATTTTGCCAAGCAGCAGAGACCACACCCTCCAGCAGATTTATTTCTCTGAAACAATGTGACAGTTATCTGATCCTCTTCTGTATACTACACTGTCCTTTTGGCTGCGTTTCTAGATGCAGGCCTCATCAGTAAATGGAGTACACTCTACACAGTTTCTATTTAGAAGCAGTAAATGTGATGTACTTTTGATGGGAAATTTTCTTAACACTTATGCCAGGGGTGTCCAACTCCAGGCCGGTGTCCTGCAGGTTTTAGATATCACCCTGCGTGATACTTCAAGACCTACCCCGTTTCTCAATATGCGTACTTGTGCGTACTTGCGTTCTCGTGTACTCGTGATACGTCATCAGTCGGAGACCAAGTACTGTTCCAATTCGAAGTACGCATCAAGCCGAGAACGCGAAAAAGTCCCGGATGTGTTCTCGCTCCGCCCGTTTTATCGAGCATGCATCGGTGGTGACTTGTGTGGATTTGGTACAGCTAAATATCCCAGAATGCATTTCGTCCAAAACTCAACAGCGGACTCCCGGCACATCGTTTTCAACCCCCCCCTCCGCTTGCGGTCTTCTCACTACTCAGGTTAAAGAAACCCTAGCAGCTGTCTATAGTATTGAGTGTCCACTAAAATAAAAATAGAAGCGTTCCAACATCTCACCTGCTTGTTTTTATTAAGGTATGTACACGTATGTACATGTACACTATTTTTATTAATAGAGGTTTCACTACTGAGGTTAAAAATGATATATAAGTCACTTAGATCACTTCTAAATGTTAATGTTTGGTTTATTTCAGTGTTTTATTTGTCCCTGAGTAAACCGGTTTGGCTGTGATTAAAGTTAAGCTTCATAACATGTTACTCACAGTTAAATTAAGAGGGGACGGCAGTAGAAACTCCGGACCTGTGACATCATCACGTACGCTGGTGTTCCAATTGTACAAATCGCGAGTCCGTGCTCGCGTTCTCGGCGAGTCCGTACTCCCGTGCGTTCTCGGCCAGTACGTACTCGCCGAGAACACGAGTACGTACTCGCCGAGAACACGAGTACGTACTCGCCGAGAACACGAGTACGTACTCGCGTACTTGAGAATTGAGAAACGGCCATGTTGTGGAGGTAATTTAGCCATTTAAATCATCTGTGATGGATCAAGGACGTATCTAAAACCTGCAGGACACCGGCCCTCGAGGCCTGGAGTGGACACCCCTGACTTGTGCCAAACTTGCCCAACTTATGTCTGCCGGAGGGCAGTTAATTATTTACTTGGAAGGGGAATTGTGAATCAGGAAAAGGGCTGTTGGGAAGGAAACATACTAAAAGCAGGAAAGCTGGGGTAATAAAGATAAGACCACCAGTCTCAGTATGTCTGCATGGGCAGTGGAAAGTTCCATACATTAAGTACTTGTAAATCGCAGGCTGGACCCCACTATAAATGAAGCCAAGACATTGTATGTTTTAGTTTAGATTCTGAGACTCTGTGGTCACTAACCTCATTAGTATTTGCTAAGTTTCATCTATGCTATCGCCTGTGCTTATACAGCTCGTGCCATTTAAAACCTTTTAAATTTGTGATTAAATGTTATGTCTTGTGTGCTACAAAGAACCCAATTAGTGCCAATAATGCCTTCTTTTTGGTGAGTGATTTGTGTGTATGTGTGTTGCACTTACTGTGTATGGATGCAGCATGATAAAATTCAGGCCTCTAGAGTTTTGTGATGGTGATGAAATGTTTGTTAAGATGCAAATAAGGTCCATGGAGGGTGACATAGTCTGATTTAAAGTGCTGCACAAACATTGGCATTCGGTTTATTTTCTGAATTCTGACAAAGACACCAGATGTATATGGGTGCCAGGTCATTTTAAATAACTATTGTGTCTGTTCTTGACTATTTCATGAATGCTGATTTCAATACGACATATGTAACACTTGGTGGGCATGTGGAAATTCACAGATACAAATATCTTTATTTTGTGATCATGCTTACAGCTTATATTCTGTTAATTTGCTTTAATGTTTCTATCATATGCCTTATTGTTATGCACAAAAACCTTCATGAGCCAATGTATGTTTTTATTGCAGCTTTATTATTGAACTCTCTTCTTTTCAGCACTAACATCTACCCAAAGCTCTTGGTTGACTTCTTATCTGAGAAACAGATCAAATCATATCATATCAGGCTTGCCTTTTCCAGGCATTTATGTTCTATTTTTTAAGCTCTTCAGAGTTCTTACTATTGTCAGCTATGGCCTATGACAGATACGTGTCTATATGTAAACCCCTGCAATATCAAATCATCATGAGACCAACCACTGTCACACTGTTAAAAAAAAAAAATCCTAAAAAAACAGTAATATTCCGGCAGCTGGGGCGCCAAAATAATACCATCAAATAACAGAAAATAACTTTCTCATAAAAATACGGTTATTTTCAGTAATGACAATACAGTTTGTTGCCCTAATTTTACATGGGATTTTGCCTTTTTCAAGTGCCTTTAAACATTTAATTAGGAACATTTTAATGTGATTAAACAATGAAATTACCTATAAACAAGGTCAATGAATGTGGCAATATGAATAATAATACTTAAATGTACAGAAATATACAGTTAACAGTTGGTTTAAATAATAATGGATTGCATGCCCTGGGACAGACTGAAAGAGGCGAGGCTGCCATATCGCACCATCGGCCCCTCTGGCCATCACCAGTAGGCGGTAGGTGAAGTGTCTTGACGAAGGACACAACGACCGAAAGTGTCCGAGCCAGGGCTCGAACCGGCAACCTTCTGATTACAAGGCGAACTGCCACGATCGCCCTAAATGGCAATAATAGTAATAATTATTTGATGTTAAAAAAGTTTATAAGAATCATTTCATATATTTTTCCATAGCATTACATTTGAATTTAACAGTTCAATCTTTCAAATAACGGACAAATATTTGTGAAATCATGATACATTTGTGAATGTATTTTAACAATCTAAATATGCATATGTACAGACAAATACATTTAAAAAACAAGAAAATTATGTTTTATTACATTACAGTGATTTTACGTTAATTTACATTTGAAATGTGAAATCACAGTCTTTTATGTAAATTTAATGATATTCTAGAAGAACAGAACAAAACTGTAAAATACACAGTAAAATACTTTTATATTAGGACTTTTTCTTACAGTGCAGCTTTCTGTTGTCTTTTGGTTGGCTGGTACCTGCCTGCTATGTTGCAGTGCCAATTGCACTAAATATTAATAGGAAACTGTGTAGTTTTACTTTGAAAGGAATTTTTTGTAATAATTCTGCTGCCAAGCTTCTCTGTGTGAGTTCAAGAGCGCTTTCTACATACGGTGTAATTCTTTTGTTTAATCTTGGACTTTTCCCCATGCTTTTCATAATTTTTACGAACACAAAGATAATCATAATTACTTATCAGAGTTGTGGAGATGTCAGGAGAAAAAGCCTCACAGACCTGTTTACCACATCTACTAGTTTTGATCAACTATTCTATTTTGATTACTTATGATGTTGATCTGATTTTTCCAAAACTGCACGTTTCATAATGACACTGCAAGTAATAACATATAATCCTCTCTGCAATCCAATCATATATGGACTGAAAATGAAAGAAATTTCTAAACACCTTAAAAGGTTGTTTGTTAAGAAATCCTAAACTAATATAGCATTACAAATTTGCACATTTTCAATGATTTTATAATTTTAAAAGTGATGCGAGGATATTTCAAATTAGTGATCAATCTAAAAGTTTTTAATGTTGTGATATAGATGTGAGAAAAGCACACGTACTAGAACACACACTCATCAGTTACACATTTGTCAATTTTACTCCGTTTTTCCTGATTCTGCAGTTTCTGATACTTCACCTTGAAGTGGCTTAAATAGCATTTCATCCTATTTACATGATATTAAAATGTTAAATAGACCTGTGTTTATGTGTATTTGGAAATACGTTATTATAAGAAAACTCATATTATATTATTCTCAGTCACTTTGCTGCTGCATATTGATGAGTGAAATAAAGATGCACATATGCTGACTAAAGAGCAAGAAAGCAAAGGGCTCAGTTTGCACATAATAACTTCAAGACTTTTCATCAAGCATTCGGGCATTTTCGTGCTTTTAGAAACTATACTAAATCATAGTTTTATTAAATTTCAGAACCAAAAACAAAAAACAGGGAGAAGTAGATTTCAGGCAGCAGTGATGACACTGGGGCCAGCCAAGCCATGGGTCAAAGCAGGGGAACAGTTCAGTGGATTAACCTGGAGGAGCAAATACTTAGGAACATTTCTAGGAGGGCAACAGCGGAGACAGATGCTTTCCCTCTGGATGCTTTAAGTCAGCCTTTGAGGAGATGTGACCTGAGATACTTTTTGGCAGTTGCCGATGACTATACTAAATCACAGATTTATTAAATTCTGTGATAAACTGAAGTGATCATCTTTGGACCAAGCTGCAATTCTATTACCCCACATCTTGACCTGTGCAGTTTAGCACCTTTTGTTAAACCGCATGCAAAAAATTTGGGGGTTATACTGGATAGTAAGTTTACCTTTGAGAAACAAACGAACTCTGTTGTACAGCGGTCCTTTTATTGAATTGAGGCTCTTATCCAAGGTGAGATCCCTTTTATCTTTTAAAAACCTAGAACGGGCAATACACGATTTTATCTTACCTCAACTGGACTACTATTAGCCAGTCTTGTCTAGCACGGCTCCAGCTGGTCCAGAATGCTGCAGCTCATTTCCTGACACGTTCAAAGAGACACGAGCATATTTCCCCGATGCTCGCCTCACTTCACTGGCTCCCAGTCCGCTTTAGAATTGAATACAAAATTTTGTTGATGACTTATTAAGTGCTGAACGGTCAGGCTCCAGAATATCTGTCTGACTTACTGCAGCCATATATACCCCCTAGAGCTCTAAGATCAAGTGATCTCTCGCTCTTGGCCACTTCTAAGTCGAGGCTGGTTCACAGAGGTGACCGGGCATTTGTGGTTGTGGCGCTGAAAATGTAGAATGATTTACCTCTCCACATTAGAAAGGCCCCGACCGTCAGTCTTTTCAAAACCCATCCTAAAACACATTTATTCTCATTGGCTTTCAACACTGCATGAGAGTTACCTATCTATACACATAGTCTTCTGTTACTAGGTATTTGTTATTGATGCTATTTGTTACTGTGTTATTTTTTTTATTTATTTTTTTTTGTACAGCACTTTGGCCAACTTGTTGTTGTTATTAAATGTGCCATATAAATAAAGTAAAGTAAAGTAAAAGTAAAATTCCAGGATCAAAAACAAGAACCATCACAGTCCAGGGCCTTCTTGGGCCTTGCTTCTGCTGCACCAGAAGCAGAGACAGAGACCCTGTGGAGGTTATATGGGCAGCGTGTGACAATAGAAAACAGCTTCTTTATATTCTTTGTAAGAGCCAGTCAGCCATTCATTACACTTCAGCATTATGGTGTAAATATTATCCTCTTTGTCCTCATCAGAAGAGTTGGAGTCTGCTGGGTCCAACTCTAGTCTCTAGTTTATTTGCAGGACCCAAACACTATACTAAACTAATCTCAATCAGAATATAAACTGAAATATGCTGAAACTAAGGACTACAGACTTAAGATACATGAAAATCAAATATAGCAATAATCAACTAAGAACCAAACATAAACAAAGAAGTCCCAAATGCCTAAAGCTAGCAGTAGCCTGCATTAGTCTCTTTGGGGTATTACACTTCCCTGTCATAATCCATTACTGCTATCCAGTTACATGGGTCCAGGTCGTGGGGGGGACAGCAGGCAAAGCAGAGACATCCACACCTCACAAGAATTCTCAGCCAGCTGTCAAAACACCTCCCCTTATAGGGTAAAGAGCTGAGCTTGGTGGGGCCTCATCCATGGGTCACAGCTAAGCTCAGCCCTATATGGGCCACCCTCATGTGGGCCCACCATTAGCTTGAACAGGCATAGGACTTTGGTGCTTTGTGAATTGAGTTGCGGTTAGGGGTGGAGACCCTGGCAGTCCAGTTCCTGATTCAGCAAATAGGCATTAAATCGGCTTGTATGAGCTTCTGAATGCCTTCTGAAACCAAAGAGGTTGCAGGCTCCCAACTGCAACATCCTGTAAAAGAAATACATTGATAGCTATTGTCAGACTCAAATTAATCCATACTTTTAAATATAGAAGATTCATTTGTTCATTTTGTTTGAACTCAAAATAAATATCAGCCCAGGCTCAAGAACACTAATTTCTAGTTTAATAAATCAAACTGAGGCTGAGCGATTCAGAACATTAGTCAATTACAACCTTTTTACAGTGGATGGGTTTGTGTATCCCAATAATCCAAAATGGTCCTGGCTGATTGACCAGACAAAGAGGGATTCAAGAAAGCCCTGTGAAGAAAAAAGAAAGGGACAGGTTCACCCTCACTGATGCAGAATTACTGGGAGCTGATCCTTATGCTTGTGGAGGGAAAATGCATCCTCTCTCTGCATGTATGTTGCGATTTTCCCCCACGGCCAAGAGGGTTATTTCCCTGCACTTTTACATTGGCACTGACAGTGACACCTGAAGCTGTGTGATTAGGAGTAACAGCAAACAATGTTGGCATTTTTTTTTGTCCTCCAGTATTTCGCAATTATCACATAACTGAATTATAAGTACAAGTAGAACTATGAACAAAAGGGTTTGACTTAGCAGATAATTGTAAATTTATTTTTTTTTGTATTTTTTTAGTATGGGAACAAAAGTTCTTAAATACAGAGCTTTGTAAGCTTTTGCCCATCAGAACAGTTCTTAAAGCACAATATGACTTGAAAAAGTCTCTGCAATTGAGCACTATAGGCACCTGGAGACATTCAGATCTTCTAAATGCATCTGTTTTGAGGCTGTAGACTGTGGACTGGCAGAACTGTTACTCCTGTACAGGAAGTCTTGATTGACACATTTCAAAAAGGTCCATGAGTATTACCCAGAAGGCAAAGCAGAGCTCGAATTTAAAATTGACCGCAGCAAAAATGTGCAGAGAGGTTGATCCCTCTTCCGTTTCTGCTGAAGTTTCCTACTGTGAACTCTTCAAGCCAATCTTCTGTACTGTTCATCTTGCAATCATTATTATATTTTCTTATTCATCATATTGTTTAAACACCTACCTAATTAGACTCTGACCAGTATTAAGCATAATTAACTACCCAAATCACACAGACAGCCAAGGACACATCATAGTCATAACAATGCCCCTGGAAGGTGAGTGAGACAAAAGGCTGCATGTTAAGTCCTTTTACCCTCTTTCACATGTAATGAGAGATAAACCAGGGGGCACTTAAATCTTTTTTCAACCATCCTACTTCACTTGACAACACCAAATATTTGTTACAATTTTAGCCCGATTACTGTTTTAGACCCACCGAAACATTCATAATTGCTCCTACCTGTCAACAATTATCGTAAAAGTCTTTTAGCCTCCAGAGTTTCACGATATTGATGAAATCTTTTTATGACAAGGTTAATGAGATCCATGGAGGGTGTCTGTGTCAGATAAAACCATGCCATAAACACTAAATGATTTATTTTCTGAATTCTAAGGACAGTTAAACAGTGTGCATTTCCGTGCACAGTGTAGGAAACATAGTAGTTATAGCTATACTTTAACAATTTTAATGAATGCTGATGTAAATATGACATATGTAACACTTGGTGGGCATGTGGAAATTCACAGATACAGATATCTTTATTTTGTGATCATGCTTACAGCTTATATTCTTTTAATTTGCTTTAATGTTTCTATCATATGCCTTATTATTATACACAAAAACCTTCATGAGCCAATGTATATTTTTATTGCAGCTTTGTTATTGAACTCTCTTCTTTTCAGCACTAATATCCACCCAAAGCTCTTGGTTGACTTCTTATCTGAGAAACAGATCGTATCTTACCAAGCTTGTCTTTTTCAGGTTTTTATGTTTTACTTTTTAAGCTCTTCTGAATTCTTACTATTGTCAGCTATGGCCTATGACAGATACGTGTCTATATGTAAACCCCTGCAATATCAAATCATCATGACAACAACTACTGTCAGTTTACTGCTGTGTTTTGCTTGGCTGGTACCTGCTTGTCACATTGTAGTGCCAATTGCACTAAATATTAATAGCAAACTGTGTAGCTTTACTTTGAAAGGAATTTTTTGTAATAATTCACTAAACAATCTTTTCTGTGTGACTTCAAATGAATTATCGATATACGGTGTAATTGTTCTGTTGAATCTCGGACTTTTGCCTATGCTTTTTATACTTTTCACATACACAAAGATAATCATAATTGCTTTTCAGAGTTGTGGAGATGTCAGAAGAAAAGCTGTTCAGACCTGTTTACCTCACCTGCTAGTTTTGATTAACTATTCTGTTTTGATTACTTATGATGTTGTCATTATTAAACTGGAATCTGATTTTCCCAAAACTGCACGTTTCGTAATGACACTCCAAATAATAACTTATAATCCTCTCTGCAATCCAATCATATATGGACTGAAAATGAAAGAAATTTCTAAACACCTTAAAAGGTTGCTTAGACACATGAAATAATGTAGTGTCATTATACATTTATTTACTAATTTATTAGTAATTTATTTATTGTGCAACACACTGGTAAAAGAAGCAGGTTTATGGTGCATTATAAGGCATAATGTTTTCTGCAGTCATTGATCAAGAGAGTAAAAAAGGCAACTGGAACATCCTGTAAAAGGAACCATCATAGTACAAATAATCCAGTAATTTGGAATAAAGATGACAGGTTTGGCAGCCTTTGGCAGTTTCAGTGCAGTTTGTGACATAATGTTTTTATTTTTCATGGACATGAATTGTTGTGGTTACAGTGTGGATATAGAATGAGAATGATTAAACCTCATGTTGTGTTCCAGTCAAATTTGACTGATTTAAAAGTTTTCTCCCTGAAAACGTTAGTGATCAGACTGACCTATGATTCCACGACTTTGTCCACAAAGAGGATTTCAACACACAAAATAAACTCTCTTAGTCTGCATACAATTTTCTGTGGTTTATTCAACATTTGCACACTCTTGGTTTTCTTGGCCAGAAATGACCTGTCATTAGAAATGAATGTGGAATAGACGAGTTAGTATAAATAACTGAGTTCAGGTACATGCCCTTTTGTCAGATGGACACACACACACACGTAAGCATGCATGCACGTATCCACATACATGCACACAACCTTCTTTGTACAAGAGAAGACTATACCATATACTTTCAAACAGTATATGCCAAGCAAGCAGTCTAAATATAGGACTATACTTGGAAGCCTGCAGATGGTAAAGAACCAAACAAAGGTTTTGGTTCTGGAGATGAGGGGCGGTCTCAAGGACATAAGATAGCATAAGCTTTGTCAAAAGCTCGAAAATAAATCACCTCCCTGCCCCACACTCATAAATAAATAAATGCTTAATAGTAACACTGACCATAAATCGTGAATGAGGTCTATTTGAGCTCTGACTTTTCGTCAGCCTGGCTACAGTGCTGAAGAGAAGCCTGGGATTGTTCTTATTTTCTTCAATCAGTGACGAATAGTAAGATGTTCTGGCTTTGCGGAGGGCTTTTTTATAAAGCAGCAAACTATTTCTCCAGGCTAAATGATGATCCTCTAAATTTGTGACACGCCATTTCCTCTCCAGCTTACGAGTTATCTGCTTTAGGCTACGTGTTTGAGAATTATACCACGGAGTCAAGTACTTCTGATTTGAGACCTTAGTTTTCACCGGAGCTACAGTATCCAGAGTCGGACTTAGTGAGGAGGTAAAATTATTAACAAGATAATCGACCTCTGTTGGGGTAGCGTTCAGATAGCTGCTCTGCTCTATGTTGGTACAGGCCATTGAAAATGATAACAGTGGGTGGATTATATTCTTAAACTTAGTTACAGCGCTTTCAGAAAGACATCTACTTTGATAAAGTCTACTCTCCACTGCTGTGTAATCAATTATTGTAAATGTAAATGTTATCAGGAAATGATCAGACAGCAGAGGGTTTTCAGGAAACACTGTTAAATGTTCAGTTTCTATGCCATATGTTAAAACAAGATCTAGAGTGTGATTAAAGTGGTGGGTGGGTTCTTTTACATTTTGAGAGAAGCCAATTGAGTCTAATAACAGATTAAATGCCATGTTGAGGATGTTATTTTTAGCATCTACATGGATGTTAAAATCACCCACAATAATTATTTTATCAGAGCTGAGCACTAAATCAGATAAAAAGTCTGAGAAATCAGAGAGAAACTCTGTGTAAGGCCCAGGTGGACGATAGATGATAACAAGTAAGACTGGTTTCTGAGTTTTACAGCTGGGGTGGACGAGGCTAAGCATCAGGCTTTCAAATGAATTAAAGTCTGTGTTGGTCTTTCGTTGATTAATAGGCTGGTGTGAAAAATTGCTGCCACACCGCCCCCTCGACCTGTGCTTCGAGATTTCTGGTAGTTAGAATGACTCGGGGGTGCTGATTCATTTAAACTAACATAATCATCCTGCTGCAACCAGGTTTCTGTAAGGCAGAGTAAATCGATTTGTTGATCAATTATTAAGTCGTGTACTAACAGAGACTTGGAGGAGAGAGACCTAATATTTAATAATCCACATTTCACTGTTTTACTCTTTGGTTCAGATGTGGATTCTGTATTGTTCTTTCTTTTTGATTTTTTATGTTTAAGTTTTTTATTGCTGGTTTTTAGTTTGTTTTTTGTCTGTTTGGGAGCTGACACAGTCTCAATGGAGATGGGTTTTTGGGGGGGTAGCAGGAGGAGAGAAGCTGCAGAGAGGCGTGTAAGACTGCAACTCTGATTCCTGGTCCCAACTCTGGATAGTCATATTTTGGGGGGTTTAATAAATTTGTCCATATTTCTAGAAATGAGAGCTGCTCCATCCAAAGTGGGATGGATGCCATCTCTCCTAACAAGACCAGGTTTCCTCCAGAAGGTTTGCCAATTATCTATGAAGCCCACATCGTTTCTGTGACACCACTCAGACAGCCAGCAATTTAAGGTGAACATGCGGCTAAACATGTCACTCCTGGTCTGACTGGGGAGGGGACCAGAGAAAACTACAGAGTCCGACATTGTTTTGGCAAAGTTACACACCGAATCCCAAGCAGTACGTTGAGGTGAGGCTGACTATATCTAGATGGGACTTCTCAACCTTATGCACCAGCTCAGGGTCCTTCCCCACCAGCGAGGTGACATTTCATGTCCCAGTCTCCAGCCTTGGTAGCTGGGTATCAGTCCGCCAGGGTCTCCGCCCTTGGTGGCTGCCCAGCAGACACTACATAGGTGGCTGTGGCTCAGGTGGTAGAGCAGATCAGCTACTGATCAGAAGGTTGGTGGTTTGATCCTTGGCTTCCCCAGTCTGCATGCCAAATATCCTTGGGCAAGATACTAACCCCAAGTTGCCCTCCGATGCGTTCATCGGAGTGTGAATGTAGTTTAGTTTGCAATTGAGTTTAGAAGTGCTTGTATGAATGGGTGAATGAGACATGTTGTATACAGCGCTTTGAGTACTCCGGGAGAGTAGAAAAGCGCTATATAAGAATCAGTCCATTTACCATTTACACTGGACCCCTTCCTGCGGGTGTAGGACCTACAGAAGGGTGGGCCCATGCCCCTTCTTTGGGCACCCTCCCCTCCCTCAGGACTGGCTCCTGGACGAGGCAAACAAATGCCTGCAAACTTCAATGAACTGAAGCAACACTGTTAAGAACAGTGAGCCAAAATTCCTCCACAATGATGTGAAAGATTTAAAGAATGACGATAGTCATATAGAAATTGACTAATCCCTATCCTCTCTGTTCAATTAATTAATAGCATTGTGCTAGGCATACAAAATCTGCTGTATCATTCATTTTATTAAATATTCAGTTAGAGTTGACATGTTTCTTTACACTGCCACTGCCATCCTTCTTGGTTAAGTCTGTTTTTTGAAGTATGTGACAGTTATCTCAAAAAGTTGACTCTGTTCATCTAGACATAACGTCTCAGTGGGAGCAACATTTTGTCACCCATCCAAGTGACTTCTTGGATGAAATGTTTGTCCCACTGAAAACGCTACGTCCAGATGAACAGAATCAACTTTTTGGGATTTTCTTACCTGGATGATTGAGCATCCAGGCAAGATGCTCGATCATCTTATATGTAACAGTTTGTGTTGGCTCAAACAATACAATTTTTTTGTATTGTTTGAGCCCGTGTGCCAATTGAAAGACCTTTTGGATTCATATGTCCCAAAATGATGATTGATTGATTTATTTGTTTTATTGTTTCATGCTCTAAAACATCATTACTGTGAAAACCATTTTTTATTTTTTAGAAATATATAACATTTAGACCAAAAATATATGTAATACAGTACTCTGTGAATTTAAACATTGACATTTTAAAATTTTTCATTATCTAAAATCTTTTTCTCCATACATATTAGTTACTTACATCAGGAACACTGAGCACAAAAATCAAGGGAATAAACACCAGACAAGATAAACCCTGGGAGAGGAAATTAACATTTGTTATTGTATTGTTTCCCTAAAGAGTTGTCTTATGGTTCTTGAGAGTTGCCTGGATGTGCATGTGTGAGTGTGAGGGGGAGACAAAACATTATAAGAGAAACATTAATATGAAATTAATATTAAATTTAGACTTATTTTTGTACAATGTTATTAAAATATCCCCCTTTCATACATTTTTAATCACAGTGAAAGGAGAAAGCCATCAATATTTGTTACCAGACTGCATGAGTTAAACAAAACCTCCAGGATAAACAGGTCTATACAGCTTTAAAAAAAATCTCTAAAATTTCAATATCAGAATAAAACAACATAAAAATCATACACAAAGAGTAGTATTCCACCAGTGACTGATGACTAATAATGATGTCAGGAATGTCACACTCAGAAATGCAAGTTTGTAAAGTGCATCAGCACATAAATATTTCCCTTTTAAAGGAAAGTCAAAAAGTTGTTTCTTTTTGTAGCACACAGATAAACTGCTACTACAACATGATGAGCAGAAGCAAAGCTAAACCAAGGGAATTGTGGAGGACTCTGAATATCTTGGAGTATACATAGACAATAAACTCGATGGGTTAAAAACACCACTGCACTTTAAAGGAAAGGCCAGAGTCGTCTATTTCCTGAGGCGGCTGAGGTCCTTCAACATCTGTCGGACAATGCTCAAAATTTTTTACGAGTTGGTTGTGGCCAGTGCTATCCTCTATGCTGTTGCATGCTGGGGCAGCAGGTTGAGGGTCACAGATGGCAACAGATTAAATAAACTGATCTGCAAGGCCAGTAATGTTGTGGGGATGGAACTGGACTCCTTTAGGGTGGTGTCTGAAAGGCGGATGTTGACCAAGATAAAGACAATGCTGGATAATATCTCCCACCCACTCCAGACGTGCTGGCTACTCACAGGAGCACGTTCAGTGAGAGACTGAGAATACCAACAAGCACCACTGAACGACACAGGAAATCATTCCTGCTTGTGGCCATCTCCCTGTACAACTCCTCCATCTAATACACTGTAAACACTTAATGCTGCAGCAAGAGTACTGACAGGGACTAGAAAGAGAGAGCATATTTCTCCTGTTTTGGCTTCCCTTCATTGGCTTCCTGTTAAATCCAGAATTGAATTCAAAATCCTGCTCCTCACATACAAGGTCCTAAATAATCAGGCCCCATCTTATCTTAATGACCTTGTAGTACCATATCACCCTATTAGAACACTTCGCTCTCACACTGCAGGCATACTTGTTGTTCCTAGAGTATTTAAAAGTAGAATGGGAGGGAGAGCCTTCAGTTTTCAGGCCCCTCTTCTGTGGAACCAGCTTCCAGTTTGGATTCAGGAGACAGACATTATCTCTACTTTCAAGATTAGGCTTAAAACTTTCCTTTTTGGTAAAGCATATAGTTAGTGCTGGACCAGGTGACTCTGAATCCTCCCTTAGTTATGCTGCAATAGACGTAGGCTGCCGGGGATTCCCATGATGCATTGAGTTTTTCCTTTCCAGTCACCTTTCTCACTCACTATGTGTTAATAGACCTCTCTGCATTGAATCATATCTGTTATTAATCTCTGTCTCTCTTCCACAGCATGTCTTTCATCCTGTTTTCCTTCTCTCACCCCAACCGGTCGCAGCAGATGGCCGCCCCTCCCTGAGCCTGGTTCTGCCGGAGGTTTCTTCCTGTTAAAAGGGAGATTTTCCTTCCCACTGTTGCCAAAGTGCTTGCTCACAGGGGGTCATATGATTGTTGGGTTTTTCTCTGTATCTATGAAGCGCCTTGAGGCAACTTTTGTTGTGATTTGGCGCTATATAAATAAAATTGAATTGAATTGATGCAGAACCAGTTTCCTGGAGAGGGGCTGGACTCTGTCAAAGTTGACGACTCATCCATCACGGGAGGTGAGGTCACTGAGGAAGTAAAACCACTCCTTGGTGGCAGAGCCCCTGGGGTGAATGAGGTTCACCCTGAGTTCCTGAAGGATGTTGGAGGACTGTCCTGGTTGGTACTCTTCTAAAGTGCTGCATGGAGATCTGGGGTGGTACGTCTGGAATGGAAGGCTGGGATAGTAGATCCCATCCAGGTGGGACCAGAGGGTGTACTCAAACTACAGGGGGATCACACTCCTCAGCCTCTCTGGAATGTCTATGCCAGGGTGCTGCACAGGAGAGTGTGTTAGTTGAACCTCGGATACAGGAGGAACAATGCTGTTTTCATCATGGTTGTGGAGCACTGGACCAGCTCTTTACCCTCTTGAGGATATTTGAGGGTGTGCGGAAGTTTGTCCAACCAGTCTACATGAGTTTTGTGGACTTGAATGAGCCATTTGGCCATGTTCTTCAGAGTATTTTGTGGGAGGAACTTCGGGAGTATGGGCTGTCTCGCCCGTTGCTACGAGCCATTCAGTCTTTATACAGCCCTTGCAAGTCGAACTTGTTGCTGGTGGATGTTAGACTCTACCGGGGCTATTTTTTTGTCACGATTCTGTTCATAATTTTTATGGACAGAATTTCTAACCAAGCGGCGGAAGGCTTCCACTTGGGTGGTCTCAGAATCTTGTCTCTGCACTTTGCAGATGATGAGGTTCTGTTGGCTTCATCAGGTGGTGGCCTCCAGCTCACACTGGAGCACTTAGCAGCCAAGTGTGAAGCGTCAGGAAAGGGAATCAGCACCTCCAAGTTTAAGCCCATTGTCCACAGCTGAGAAAGGATGGAGTCACCACCCCAGATAAGTGGAAGAAAATGGATGGATGGATAGATGGTTTTGTAGCATTGTATATATTTTGGGTAAGCATCCCCCCTTTGGTCTCATCTATACAAAGGACATTCTTTCAGAATTCTTCTGGTTTGTTTAGATGCAACCTCACAAACCTTTCTGCTGGGAGCTCTTCCAAATAAGCCATATCTGTTCAGTCTTTTTGTAATTGTACTGTCATTACATTCAGCAGGTTTTTGCTTATATTTGCTTAGGGTTTTTTTTTCTAATAACCCTTTTCATATACATAATAATTTTTTACATAGAACCTATATGTTCACACTCCCTGATAATCAATTAATGAGGTGCATTTAAATATTAGCACCTTGTTACTACCTATAATTCCTATAGAAGCAACCAGTGTGTACTTAGTTTTTCACACTACTTGTAGTCTTGTGATAAGATTTTTTTTTTTACAGTGAGGACATGTATGCATTTTTGCTATAATACTACAAAGGACAAAAAGTATTTTTTAGATGAATGGAAAAATTCTTACAAAATAAATACAATTTTACTTTGTGGGTGCAAATATTCGCAATAAATGTGGTTGTGATCAGGAATGAAACAAGAAATTCCTTAAATGTTTTAATAGTCTAAAAACAGTGGGGGCAGTACTGAGAAAACAGTTCAACACAGGACTGTACTGGAGAGTTAGGGATGAAGTTAGAGATGAAGTCTATAGAGGGTGAAGCAGTTTTATGAACAGAGTCCAAGTAGAAGTCAAAACATTCACTTTCTTAAGTCCACTCATGTGCTGATCAGGATAAGGTAGGTGTTCACTTTCTGTTTTCTCTCACTTGCTGTCATATCTCTTTTTATTTATTAAAATTTTGGTTCATCATTTTAATGGAGCTGGCGTTAAATGTATCATACATAACTCTGGATGGGTTTTTCCAAGTGAACAAATACAGATATCTTTACTTTATGATCATGTTTACTTTATACATTCTGATACTCTGCTGTAATTTCACCATTGTATTCCTCATTGTGGTTGAGAAAAGTCTCCATGAGCCTATGTACATTTTTATTGCAGCTTTGCTATTGAACTCTGTTATGTTAAGCACTGTTATTTACCCAAAGCTTTTGACTGACTTTTTATCTAAAAGACAGATCATATCTTATTCCATCTGTCTCTTTCAGTTTTTTATGTTTTACTCTTTGGGTGGTTCAGAATTTTTACTCTTGTTTGCCATGGCCTATGACAGATATGTGTCTATATGCAAACCTCTGCAATATCCAATGATCATGACAAAAAACACTATCAGCATTTTTTTAACCTTATCTTGGATTGTGCCCTCTTCTCAGGTTGCAGTGGCAGCTGTATTAATGGCTGATAAAAAAATCTGTAACTTTACTTTCACTGGAATTTTTTGCAACAATACAATTTACAAGCTTCTATGTATGCATTCAAAAGCACAAACTGTATATGATATGGTTGTACTATTTAATGTTGCAATTCTCCCTGCGGTTTTCATATTCTTCACTTACACCAGGATACTTGTGATATCCTATCAAAGCTGTAAAGAAGTCAGGAGAAAAGCTGCACAGACCTGTTTGCCCCACTTGATAGTTTTGATCAGCTATTTGTGTTTGTGTGCATTTGATGTCATTGTATCTGGTCTGGAGTCTAATTTTCCAAAGATTGTACATTCAATATTGACTTTGCAAATCGTAATGTATCCTCCCCTTTTCAATCCAATTATATATGGACTAAAAATGAAGGAAATTTCTAAACACCTCAAAAGGTTGTTCTGCGCTGTCAAAAAAACCTAATGTATCAATATTGTCACTACTCATTTTTTTACTTACAAACTGATACAGTTGAAATCATTTGTACTCATGATTATGACTAATTAAACAGTAACATCAGTATCAATTATGTATTTTTCTTTTCTCTCCTGCTGTCATGCATGCAAGTAACAGCAGTGACTCTAAATGCCTATTGCAGGTAAATATAGCCATTCATACTCGACTACTCAAGCACTCACAGACCATCCTAATCACAGCTAAAACTATCTTGTTATTGTTGTTGTTTGGGATTTAGTTGCTGCTGATGCTGATTTTTTTCACTTTTCTTAAGGAATACTGCCTATTCTTACAAGCCTTTACATCATTTCCTTAGGGGTTATTAATGTATTCTGATTCTGATTAAATATAATATGAACATAATGTTTGCCACCACAAGTTCTACTGCTGCAGCAGCTGGTGCAGGGCCAGAAGAGGAATTAAAAACATGATTAGAGACACATCTTTACTAAATAGTATCTGCTACAAATGCAATGTGCTAATGCTGAACATAGGAAATTATTACAAGACTTATTTTATTCAGTCAGAAATAAAATATATATAACATTAGTCTATAGAGTTACAAGTCATTTGTGCACAAAACTGTGTGTATGAGACAGAGAACTGTCTTTGTAGCCTTCATTTTTAAATATTGCTATGAGTAGATTTGGTGTCCAACTTAGTGGTATTTTAGACTGCCATAAAGTTATAGTTTGCAGGTGTTACAACTTATTACAACTCATGTAATATTAGTAAAACTTAGCCTTGCTTAAATGCATGATTTATCATTGATAGGTAACCAGAGAAATATCACCAGTGAAATTAACATTCCATATATCCTGTGGTATGTCATGTGCTTTCATATATCACACCTAAATTCCAAGCAATGGAAATAGGGCAGTCATGGCAGTATTCATCACAGCCTGAAAAGACTGGGCCAGCATTGGCTCCCTCTTCCTACTATCCTCCTTGCTAGCATCCACTCCATATGCAGCAAATCTGGTGAGCTCCTGCTGAATGTCAGGTTTGTGAAAAATTATAATAGCGCTTGCCTTCTTGCCTTCACTGAAACAGTGTTATCTTCCCTGTGTGTTTCTGGTACTTTTCTTTGTGCTCATGTTTGTGCTGCCATTTGCTCCACCTTAACAAAGGTTTGTCATTTATTTCTTGAAATCCTCTCGGTAATGTCCATCCTCAGTCACACATTAAGTGAATACTTTTAACATATTAACCCATAAAAATCATTAAATACAGGTGTTCCAAATCATTTACATGGCCACAGGTGCATAACATCAAGCACCTAGGCATACAGACTAGTGAAATCTGTGCCAATTTTGGTCAATCACTACAGACCTCCAAACTTAAGATAACCTTTATTAGTCCTACACACATGGGGAATTTGTTATGTCACAGCAGAAAGTGGACAGTGGACAAAAGAAAATCGGTTCCTACTTTACCTCTAGGGGGCAGCAAAACTATTAAAATCAGTTTCTGCTGCTGTTATTCCGGTGATGTCTTATGATTTACTTATTTAACTGGTTTCATTTGAATTTGTCTTATACAGCATGATGTTCACTTGATTTCTGCTTCAGTATAATGAAGAACAATCACAAGCATTTCATTAGATTAAAGAGTTTAATTGGGAAAGAAATCTAATTTATGCAGTGTGTACAGTGATGATTCTTCTTCATAACTTCTGAAATTCTCTGTGGCCAAATGATGATTGATGGCCATCCATTCCTGCCTTATCAGAGCTCCAAGGTGATCACAGTTTGTGGCTCTTTGTTTGTTCACTTGCATTATAAGGATTGACTATCTCAACTGGATTAAGATTTGGGGGATTTCCTGACTGTAAAATGTTATTTTGTGATCATCCGCAAAACCAATCTAAGGAGCTTGTAAAACTGGACTTCTTTAAGTTCCTTGAAGACATTTTACTTCTTCAGTTCAGTGGAGAGTCCCAGATTTTGCTTAAAATCTTAAACTGGCTGTAGATGTGGAAGTTACTGTTTTGTTATAGACTGACCACCTTTCTATCCAGACTATTTCCAAAAACCAACAACAAAACAAAACTAAAACAAAAAGGAAAGGCATTTTTAGAGTAGATTAAATAGTAGGTGAAAGAACATGAAGTTTTTTTCTCATTAAATTGTTTACTTATGGAAGCCGGTTTAGATCACTGGGATGAACAGGCAACCATAGGCTCTCTCTCTCTTCCCCTGCTTTCCTGTCTCTCTTCACTGCACTAATTAAGCCAGTAAAATGCCAAAAATTGAAAAATCGTTTATTTATTACTTCAATACTTTGGGGTAATATGAATGCCTTGCCCCCTTTCACATTTTCTAAAATCATCCAGGGGGCCGGAATGGCGTCTTTGCCAGACTGATTCTGGGCCCCCAGCCTCATGTGTGATACCAATGTTGTATAGGCTTGGATACATGCACACAACAAAAACTTAAACCTAAAAATGAAAACTGAAAAAAGACTTGTGAATATAGTGATAACTAAAGATTGGCAGTAACATGTTAAAGGTAATGCGTTACTGTAATCTGATTAATTTTTTCAAGTTACAAGTTAAGTAAGGGATTACTTTTGCAATAAAAGGAATTAGATTACTGTTACTTGCGTTACTGCGTTACTAAACAGGGATTTTGTTTGTGAGAGTGTCTCATGACAATAACGTACGAGCCTGCAATGTCCAATAGACATGTGTAGATCAACAATGGATAATATGGAGTGTGGGAGAGAGTATGACCATGTAGCATTTAAAACTTGGAATTACTGACATTACTTTGAGTATGATTCCGTAAAAAGTGACAAATACATTTGCGTCACGGGAATGTGAAATTCACAGAGAAACCACCGGGTCCCCCACTGACATGACCGCTGCAGCACTGAGGAAACATCCATCCTGCTAAACAGGTGAAAATAGTTTTAAGAACGACAGGACATAGGCTCCGTTCACACTGCAGGTCTTAATGCTCAATTCCGATTTTTTGATCAAATCCGATTTTTTTGTCTGCTTGTTCACACTACAAATAAAATGCGACAGCAAACACGCTCTAGTGTGAACCCTCAAAGCGACCCGCATGCGCAAAAGAAGACGTCACACACAACGCGCTCTGTTTAGACCCAGAGCAAACAATATTGTTTGACTGATGGCCCTTAATATAAAGACTTCGGACTTTACGTTTCCCAATTTTTGCTTTAAGTTATTTTGTTATTTACATAATAATGTAGATAACCTAATAATTATCCTTATTGCTGTTTTAGAGGAGCGGTGCTTCAAAGGATAGTTGCAGATTTCTGTCAGAATCTGCAGATTATACAGTACAAATAAAATGTTCACGTTTCTCCAACGTTGTCTTCCCAACAGTTTCACTAACATCTACACTGGATGGCCAGGAAGCATTCGCGATGTCTTCTCGGGCGCTTCTCCGGCGCTGATAGTTGGCGTCTGTCTTGTGTCAGTGACGTAAAAGATGGATTTAATGCGACTTGACCATTCAGACAGCAGTCGCTTTCTAAAACATCGGATATGTATCGGATTCAGTACCACATACGAAAGTGACCCAGATCGGATTTGAAAATATCGGATTTGTGCCGTTCACACTGTCATACCATGATTGGATATGGGTCGCATAGGGTCAAAAAAATCGGATTTGATGCGCTTTCGCCTGCAGTGTGAACGTAGCCTTAGTGCCACTGAATCTTTGATTTTTCTTATTTTTTGCTGTATTTTACTTTGAGGGGTGGATCAGGATTTTTGCACAATCCAGAAGATTTTGAGATTGACTACAGCAGAAATGCAGCATTTCTTATGATCATATAGAATCTTTTTTCTATATGAAGGAAGTTTTATTCAACAGTCTTGGCAAAATGTATGTGGAGGGGGGGAAACCCAGGTCACTGTGCCAGCAGTGTTGTATTAAAAACCCTTTTACTGAAAAGTATACATACAATGACCTCTCACATGCTAATATGTATCAAATGCTATCTGGACAATAACTGTATCAGACCTGACTTCTTTATTGTAAAGTGTTTCTGTTATTGAGCCTTCGGAGTTTACAGATAAGCCTGACCTTTATGTTTTGCCTGAAGATACCTGTACCTATAGATTTCTTTCCTGGCACTCCATTGCCCACCAATTGGCTATATAGCCTTTAAAAACCTGATAGGAAGGCAATTGGCATGTCCAAATTCATGGACTGCATCCTCCTGAGGCCGCATGTGTAGGCCGATTACGTCACATCAACGCACTGAAGGCTGTCCAAATTTGTAGACTCCTCCGAATGCAGTCGACAAATGCGTCCTCCTTTTCCCCAAATTTGAAGGATGGGTTGGGTGTGTCCTTCGTGGCCCACCATATCCCAGAATTCATAGCACGGCCCAGCCAGACTCCAGTTTCCGGCAATGGCGGCCACTACTAAGTTTTAAAATTACTCTTATTAATCTTTTTGGGTCACAAAATAAACTTTTAACATATTTTCAGGCGAGAATGTGGGTGTGCAAACTTCAAATATCTGCTTGTTTTATCAAGACATCACATATTTGCAAAAGTGCTTCGATGTTTTCGGAGACATCTGTTACCCACCAGCTCGATAGCTAGCCAGCCCAGAATTCATTGCGGAATTTTTCACGTAACGATGGCGGCACAAGAAGATAAACCGCGAGACGAATACACTTTTAAATGTAAGTATATGAAAATCTGGTGGTACAAAAGTTACATTTTTATAGCGGTTATGTTGTTAGGTTTGTGAATTTGCATAGACTTGTATTATTTATTTAAACAATCTTCGTAAAAAGTGCCTTGAAAACTAGCTTGTACAGTGGGTCCCGCGGTTTTTCATTGTCGCTTACATGCAGCTAATTTTCATTTTTCCCAATTAACTTTTTTGTGATATGTTTATAGCAGTGGTCCCCAAACTACGGCCCGCGGGCCGGATACGGCCCACCTCCACATTTGACCCGGCCCCCTGAACAATATTAGAGATGCATTATTATTTTTTCAGTCTGGCCACGCGATCGACACTAATGCACCTATAGAACACTGGGGTGTAGTGGGCCTGCCCGACTGAATCTCTGGAAATGTTTCCTCATGTCAATAAAGCTCATTTGATTTGAATTGTGAAACACCCTAAAAAAATTTTTTGCTACTACGACCTCACAATGCCGTCACAAAGACAAGTATGATAGCTTGCAAGGCCAAATGCGAACAGACAAAATCTCAAAGCTAAAAAGTGGACTGTTAGCTCAGCAGACTGCATTTGTACGCCAAACTCAGCTGAACCAGTCATAAGTTCGGGCCAGCTTTCGTGTTGCTCAACTGATAGCAAGCTACGGTAAACCTTTCACTGAGGGAGAGTTTGTCAAGAAATGTTTGAATGTTGTCGTGGAGGAGGTGTGTCCCGATAAGAAAGATGTCTTTAATGCTGTGAGTCTATCGGCGAGCACAATCACCAGACGCGTGGAAGAAATAGGGGTTAATGTATATGCCCAGCTGCAGCAAAAGACGAAAGAATTTGACTTTTTTTCATTAGCACTGGATGAGAGCACGGACATACGGGACACAGCGCAGCTTCTTATTTTTATTCGTGGAGTTAGCGCAAACTTTGAGATGTGCGAGGAGCTGGCAGCCCTCCAAAGTCTGAAAGGCACTATGACGGGGGAGGATATTTTCGACAAAGTATGTCAAACAATGGAAGAGTTGGATCTGGACAGGGCAAAGCTTGCTAGCATCACGACTGACGGGCCTCCTTGTATGGTGGGCGCATCTCGGGGCCTAATAGGACGCATGAACCGCGAGATGGAAGAACGGGGTCTCACTGCCCCTCTACAAGTCCACTGCATAATTCACCAGCAAGCGCTTTGCTGCAAGGTGTTGAAGTGGGATTCTGTTATGAAGGCTGTGGTATCATGCATAAACTTCATCAGAGCAAATGGACTTAAACACAGGCAGTTCCAACAATTCCTGTCTGAACTGGAATCTGCGTACGGAGATGTGCTGTACTACACAGAGGTCCGATGGTTGAGCCGCGGCAGAGTTTTGAGGCGTTTTTACGAGTTGCTACCCGAAATTAACACATTTCTTCATTCAAAAGGCAAAACGGTCCCAGAGCTGATCGACCCAGAATGGAAGTGGCACCTCGCATTTTTAACAGACGTGACGGAAATGCTGAACGGCCTTAACTTGCAGCTACAAGGCCAGGGGAAACTCATTTGCAACATGTATTCCCACATAAAAGCATTTGAGTTGAAACTAGCGCTGCTTTTGGAACAAGTGAAAAAGCACAACTTCACCCATCTCCCTGCTACCCAAAACCTTTCTGCAGAGAACCCAGTGGTCCTGTTCCCAGCTGAAAAGTGTGTGGAAGCACTGGAAATGCTGAAGGCGGAATTCAGTGTGCGATTCCGTCAACTACATGTTCACGCAAAAGAAATCCGTCTTTTCCAAAACCCCTTTGTTGCCGACATCGATGAAGCCCAGCCTTTTTATCAGTTTGAGCTGGCCGAGTTACAGAACTGTGATGTTCTGAAAGACGCATTCAAGCCCAACAGTCTCGTTGACTTCTATGCCGCCCTCCCAAATGACACGTACCCTAACATAAAAAAACACGCAATGAAGATGTGCACACTTTTTGGCAGCACGTATATCTGCGAGCAAACCTTTTCACGCATGAAACTCATGAAAACTCCGATGAGATCAAGATTGACAGATGAACATCTGCATCAGTGTTTGAGAGTGGCTGTGACTAGAATGGAACCGGACATTCAACTTCTCACCGGCCAGATGCAGGCCCACAGTTCACACTGATGAACATACAGTACATAGGTAAGCTCACTTTTGTGACTTGAATGAGTTATTCTGAGTATAAACAAATATAATCATAATAAAATCTACTGGGATAAAATCCATCTCCACAACCATTGAAAAAAGCTTGTGAAAATGTTTTGTGCTGTGTAGGTGCTGTATCACTTAGTTCGGTTTCTCAGCCTGCTTGCTTTGTGGTTTTCAGAGGGAAGTTGATGAGAGAGAGCAAACAGTGGTGTCTACTAGGCTACCCTACTGGAACCTACAAAACTGGATTATAAGGAAAGAACACAAGAACTTTGAGAGACTGCTCATATGTGTCATTTAAGAGATTCTGCTCTGACAACTGAAGCGTAAGATTGTGCATGACACAACAGAAACTTTCTTTCTGTGAAGAACCCAGAGAGGGTTATTTGGTTATTATTGATGTCATAAATAGTGTTATTAAGTATTTCCTACGTTAATTTTTTCTGTGAAGAACCCAGAGAGGGTTATTTGGTTATTATTGATTTCAGAAATACTGTTATTATATATTTCCTGACTTTTTTTCTGTGAAGAACCCAAAGAGGGTTATTTGATTATTTATTGATGTCATAAATAGTGTTATTAAGTATTTCCTAAGTTAATTTTTTCTGTGAAGAACCCAAAGAGGGTTATTTGGTTATTATTGATGTCATAAATAGTGTTATTAAGTATTTCCTACGTTAATCTTTTCTGTGAAGAACCCAGAGAGGGTTATTTGATCTCGGAAAGGGTTATTAATATTTGGTTATGTGTAGCTTTCTGGAAAATAATAAATGTTTACATTTCGGCAAACCTGCGATCGTCACACTTTTTCTGTTACAAACTGACCCTGGCCCCCCATCAGAGAAGGAAAAAGTTATGTGGCCCTCACTGGAAAAAGTTTGGGGACCCCTGCTTTATAGGGACCAAAGAGCGAACGGCGGACTTCATAAAAATTAGAGGAGAAAAAGATCACCTCTTCACCGGGGTAAAAAATTCAGCCACTGTGGGATGGAGGTACAAGAATAAATCAATTTACACATCATATTCATCTGAGTATGGTTTCAATAACCCTCATTCTGTACAGAACCTGTGATGTCCAGACGGTATTCCTCTTGTGCTCTTCTGTGAAAACTTTTGGATTTAGGGATTATCATAGTTGTCATGGTTTTCTCTCTTCTCTTATTTTTTTGTGTGCGATCATGACAGGGATTATCCAGAAGCAGCCCACTTCAATTTTGTGGCATGTTCCCACACCATCCAGAGGGTTATGATTTATTATTAAAGAAAAGTGAGGCTTTCTGGATATTTATCTAGCAGACTTTGTCACCTAAAGGACTGAATGATGAACTTGTGCTCAATGTAATGTTATGGTTCCTTCATAATATCAATTTTTAGGGAGCGTTCTGCTTGATATGCTGTGCTATCTGCACATGCTGTGATGAATTTTTGTATTCTTTGAGTATTAATGATAATCAAGTAGTACTAAATAGTCTCTGGACAAAAGGCCCAATAGTATCAAAAGTATTTTTAACCCGACTTGGGGAATGACAATCTGATGGGCGGTGTGATGATCTTAGGCAAGGAACAATATCTGAACTGATATGGAGTAATGTGCAATTATCGACCTACAGAGGGCTGAATTCAAAGACATCCCAAAAATCAAAATGAATAAATTATGCAGCACGCTACTCCATTTGTTAAGATTTTTTGCACTAAGAGTGGTACTCAGTAGCTTGCAGTAGTTTCCATGTGCTTGTATGACGGCAGATGGTGTCCTGGAGCATCTCCTCCCAGATCAGGACCAGGGCAACACTGAGCTCCTGAACAGAGTCTAAAGTGCAAACTGGCAGAAAAATATTTTCCCAGGAATTTTGGTCAGGCCAGTCAGTGCCTATCTTTTGTAACTTCATGGATGAGGTGTCACCATGGTCTTGGAATTTTGATAGCTCAGTCACTCCAGAGAAGTTTCACCACTGTTCCAGGTTTTCTCAATTTATCGGCTCAATTTATCGGTGACCACTACATCGATTACTATGGCCGTCTTCTTCTGTTTGTCTACCACCACTATGTCCAGTTGGTTAGCCACCACCATTTTGTCTATCTGTATTTGGAAGTCCCACAGGATCTTAACTCGGTCATTCTCCACCACTCTTGGGGGCATCTCCCATTTTGACCTCGGGACTTCCAGGTTATACTCAGCACAGATGTTCCTGTACACTATGCCGGCAACTTGGTTATGGCGTGTTGGGTCTGCGCTTCCACAGGCCCCGCTGGTTTAGAAACTTATTCCTCATGAAGAAAGCAAGACAATGACCGAACCGGGTTTTACTTGCTAGCAAGGGAGACTGGTCGGAACCAGGCTCTTGGAGCTGAACGCTCCTCACCTGTCTCCTAGCCAGCATCAAATAAACAGCCTTCCTTGCCGCCTTTTATTGAAAACAGTTACTGTACATTATATATATATCATATATTGTATCTGGGGAAGTACGAAAAATATGAAATGCAACAATAAATGTTTATAAAGTCAACTAAAATTATTCTGCAGTAATTCTACTATTGTACATTTGGATTTACTAAAATCTCCATGTACCTAGGTTTTTTTGTTTGTTTTTGTTGGGTCTGTGTTTCCACAAGCCCCGCTGGTTTAGAGACTTATTCCCGTGAAAGAAAAACAAGGCAACAGCGATCGATCGATTTACTTGCAAGGGAGGCCTCGTCTGTGTCTACCACGAAAATGACCCCAAATCCGGCCTCCTCCCGCTGCCTTTTATTGAGAAACAGTTCACACAAAACACATCACAGCAAAGCAACGCCCACATGGTTCTAAGACAAGGCATTGTATGTATATGTGTGAACTTCTGTATGTATGTAAGAATGTGTGTGCGTGCATGCGTGCGTGCGTGCGTGCGTGCGTGCGTGTCCTCCTGCTGGGCAGGAAGCTTACATCAAAAAGACCTTCAAAGGATGTGTCTGTAATAAAAGACTACAGCCCCCCACCCAGAACCTCGAGAATCTGGGTGGAAGGACAGAAGAATTCCTTTCATCACAGAGTTAAAACAATGTAGAGATGGTAAGCATAAAAATGACAACATTTAACAAATCACTCTAACAGTTTTGTTTTTCGTTTCAGACACAACTCACATCTGATTTAGCCTCTCTTTTTTGTTGTTTTGTTTATTTTTGTTTCTTCTGTACCATGGTCTCTGAGAGACATGTAAACATCTACTATATGTAAATATCCACAATGCTCAACTATGAAGACAAAGGTTATTTAATTCTGGCCTTGCTTGTTCCTTTTCCCTTGCCTTATTTATTATGTAAAGCTACAAAAGATACAAATCTTGTAATGGAAACAAAATATGGAAATAAGTTAATTTGACTCAATTTTGTGAAAAGAAATCTTTTGTTAACCATCTGTGTGACTGCTTGTCTCATATTTTTGTATATATGTATTAAATATTTTATTCATAATTATTTATTTTCTTAAGAATATAAGATTGATGATAAATTAAATATAAGTAATCTCTGTTTTTATAATATCTATTTTTTTTATTATCTTACCAAAACTTGAAACCCTAACAAATCCTAGAGATTTAGGCCTACGGAGTTGATAAACATGTTTGCATGACAAGCAGTTCAGTTTGCTTAATAAGATCCACAGAGATTAAAAACACTCATAAGACCATTCAACTGATCACAACCATTTACATTCACAGATGTGGACTGAGAAACAGGATTTCACTGTCTGGTATCTCATGCTTGTATAAAATCAAGATAGTCTTCTCTTGGTTTCTAAGTCTGTTTATACAGTCTGTCGTATTCATTACTGATTTAAATTTTTTTGAATATAGCAATGGATGATGAATTAAATGTAACATATATAACCCTTGATGGTTATGTCGAACTTAAGCGATGCGGATATCTATATTTTTTAATTATGGTTGCACTTTATGTTTTAATAATTATAAGTAATTCAACCATTGTGTTCCTGATCTGCATTCATCGAAATCTCCATGAGCCTATGTACATTTTCATTGCAGCTTTGTCAGTGAACTCGGTTGTCTTCAGCACTGCGATCTACCCAAAACTCTTTGTTGATGTTTTATCCGAAAAACAGGTGATTTCTTTTTCAGCATGTCGATTTCAGCATTTCATGTGTTACTCAATAGGTGGCTCTGATTTCTTACTGTTATCAGCAATGGCATTTGACAGATATGTGTCTATAAGTAAGCCTTTAAAGTATCCAGTCATCATGAGACAAACAACCATCAATATTTTGCTATTTTTAGCTTGGCTTTTGCCTGGCCTTCAAGTTGCAGTGTCGCATGCATTAGTTCTTAATAATAAACTCTGTAATTTCACTTTGAAAGGGATTTTTTGCAATAATTCATTGTGGAAACTTTACTGTGAGAGCCCACGAGCAATATTAATTTACGGTTTAATTGTGTTGCTAAATGTTGCTATTTTTCCTGTGTTTTTCATACTTTTCACCTATGCAAAGATTTTTCTAATAACCTACAGAAGCAGTAGAGCTATCCAGAAAAAGGCAGCAGAGACCTGCTTACCTCACCTGTTTGTTTTAAGCATTTTTACTACTTTCTCTGCATATGATGTCATTATAGCTCGATTAGAATTTGATTTTCCAAAAACTGCACAGTTAATAATGACTCTACAAGTGGTTTTGTATAACCCTCTCTTTAATCCGTTTATATATGGTCTGAAAATGAAAGAAATCTCTAAACACCTAAAAAGGTTGTTTGGTCATGTCAGGTGTAGTTAAATAAAAATAATTTCTCATGTGAGACAGTAAAAAAGGGACTTTTCCATTTCTCCATTCTGTATTCTATCAACATCTGGTAGTACTCTACTGATAACAATGATTATAATTACAGTAGTTTCCTAATGTAATAGTAGTCAGTGGAGAGATTTAAAAAAAACAAACTGTGTGTGTGTGTGGGGGGGGGGGGGGGGGGGGGGGGGGGGGTTACTGGAGTTTCAATTAAGTTTTGGAGTTTCAACAATATAAATTCTTGAAAGTTATTTCTTCATGGAATATATCATGAAAATCTAAATAAAGATTTGTCTGTTTAATTAATTAGAGTGCACACTGGAGAGTGTAACTATTATGCATGAAGAGATGAATTTTGAACATCTGTAGTACAGGAGCATAGTGAAATGAAATATTGTACTCAGCCATGCAGTCCTTCATAAAACCAGTTTTCTGACCTATTTTTCTGAATCATGATATGGTGTTCGGAACAGAACCAGGAAATAAGAATGTAAATTTTAATCATCTTTTTCTTTTGAAGTTTGAACATAAAAACATAACCCATAATAGCATAGCAATTAATGAGCAAGACACTTGAGCAAGAATAATAAAAATCATAACTGCTCTACCAGAATGGCCATAATGGAATTCAGAACATTCCACAAGTGACGCTACTACTGTTTATGCAGGTTTTTATACACACATTTGTGAAATAGTTTTATGTTTGTTTGTATTTGCATTTGGACCATGTATTTGTCATGATCCAAGCTGAGTGCCAGTTGTGTTGTGGCCCCTGACTGCAACCCCCCCCCACCCCCTTCTGGGCAGAGTTCTGGTTACCCGCTTGTGCCTCACCTCACCTGCAGGTCATAAGCAGCAATCACTAGCCTGTACATAAGGTCAGCTCAGACCTTATGTAACACATTCTTTTTAGTCCTGCCCACTAAGACTTGTGAGTTTAATCAGATCTTTTAATAAAATCTTTGCTTTAAAGAAAAAGGCCTCTCGGGCCCTTGAAAGTATTTGCATTTGCATTTAAGCATTCATTTGTAAGTACTCAAAATTGCATATAAATCACTGTACACATTTGTAAATCTTTGTTTATGCTTGTGGATACACATTTGTAACCCTTTAAAGACTAATTTAACAATGCAGAGAGCTAATGATTAACTAACTACGTTGGTTTGATGGTTCATAGTCTTTTCAAATTTGTACTCCCGCCTGTTTGTTTATCTGAAGATCAATTAAAACAGTGCCGTGTTGTAGAAAATCTGATTCAGGTTGAGAGCTTCTGTTATTATTCAATGTAGCATCATATTGCTCTCAGACGGATAATTGTGCCAGATGGGCTCACATGATTCTGTTGCTAGAGTTTTTAGGGTCTGAAAACCACTGAATCACATTTTATAAACACATTTTTTTTGGCAAAATTTAGGGTGTTGTCCACTTGCATCAATTTGGCCAAAGACACTGATGTAAGTAGAAAGGTTGCAGAAGCCCAGATGGTCACTCTTTGCAGCTGTGGTGAGCTAAAAAATTACAAAAGGAAAATGAAAAAGTTATCAGCAGCAAAAATCTTGAGCTTAACCTGCTTTTCCTCAGTCCAGGCTTCGGTCTCCTTAAAGCCAATCAATCAAGGTTTCTAAAAGGCTGGAGAAAGGCACCACAGCACATAGCACATCATTTTTTTAAATTATTTTTTAAATCCAGATAATATTTACATTACACAGAAGGAAAACCAGATATTGTCATTCAAAACATCCTGTCTCCGGTGTTTTTGAAGTTGTTTGTTCACATGGAGGGTTTAATGAGATCCACTGAGGGTAACGAAGTGTCCAGCTCAAATAAATTACAGTCTCGGAGTGGCTGTATTTTTGAGGAGACCCTCACAGTGTGACTTCTGTATCCAGCCTGCTTTAGTTACCATTCATTTTTATGGACCAAATGAATGATAAATTTAATGTGACATATATAACTTTTGGTGGGCATGTTGAATTACACAAATACAAATTTTTGTATTTTGCCATCATGTTTACAGCATATATTCTAATACTTTGCAGCAATTCAACTATATTGTGTCTCATATGGATTAAGAAAAGCCTGCATGAGCCTGCAAAGTTATAAAATTTGCAATTTCACTTTGAATGGAATCTTTTGTAATAATGCAATTTCTAAACTTTACTGTGACACGTCAAGAACAACATATATATGGTGTGTTAATTCTACTTAACACCATATTTCTTCCTTTGCTTTTCATACTTTTTACTTACACAAAGATATTTATAATATGCTATCGAAGCTGCAGGGAGGTCAGGAAAAAAGCTGCACAGACCTGTTTACCTCACTTGCTCGTTTTAGTCAGCTTCACATGTTTGTGTTCATATGATATAATTATAGCTTGAGTGGAAATTAATTTACCCCAAACTGCACGCTTCATAATGACTTCACAAGTGGTTTTGTATCATCCCCTCTTTAATCCAATTGTCATGGTCCCCGTGCCTTGCTGGCTGACTCTGTGTTTGGCAACATGTTTTGTTTGGTTTTTTCCTTTGCGCTCTCTCTCCTCTGCCGGGGCCGTGCTCAATACGGGCTCCCGCCCCTGGCCCACGCACCTGTGCTCACCGTCACACCTGCAGCTGATCCCAGCTGATTTGGAGCATTATTTATGACGGCGGACCTGTGTCATCCTTCGCTGGATTGTTGAGCCATCAGCGTCAGTTCCCCTGAACCTGAACCTGAACCTGAGAGTTTGAGACTATCCCTAACCTGGACTTCTTTCTCTGTGTGTATATAGATCTGCCCTGGACCCGAGCGAGCGTGTGTGTGTGTTTGGAACCCACTGAGAGCGTGTATTGGATTAATCCCTGTCTCCCCCTGGACCCTGGAGCCCCGGACCCTTTCCCCTGCCACACTGTATATATATTCTCACCTGTTGTCTCACTGTAAATAAACACACTTTCTCTTTTGCCAAGGATACCTGGTCTGCGCGTGAGTCCGTTTCAAACATTGTGACACCAATTGTATATGGACTGAAAATGAAAGAAATCTCTCAACACCTCAGGAGGTTGTTTTGTCATTGCATCTTATGTGTCAAAACTGATGTTGGAAGTGCGGTCATTTCCTTTGCAATTCAAGTTCAAAAGCCAGAACCGTGACATTTCTATCCCGTGACATTTCTGTCACGGTTCTGGGTCAGTTTTGACCCAGTATTTTGGGTTTCTCGTGTCTTGGTTTAATTTTGTATTTTGGATTATATTTTGATTCTTTTACATTGTTGACCATTATGAGAATTATAGGTTTCTGTTTATTCATGTTAGAGGATTTGCTCTTTGGTTGTGTCTCATGTTTTGCATAGTTCAAGTTCCATGTGTTATATTCTGTCTGCGTCTTTGTTTAGTGGTTTCCTGTTTCCTGTTTTATTGTGAAGGTCTGTGTCTCATGTGAGTGTGTTCAGTTCTACTGCTCCCCTGTCTCGTTAGTTTTTGGTCTCTGCATTCAGTGTTCACTTCATGTTTTGTTTTCATGCCAGCAATAAAGCTGTGGTTTTGAGTTGCATTCTGTCTTCGAGTCCTGCATTTGGATCCTCATCTCCGCCTGCCCACACAGAGCCCTGACAGAACTACACGACCAGTATGGATCCAGCGGACTCACGTTTCGCCTCTGAGGGGGAGTATCTCGTGCACCTATGGGATTACTGTTGGAGAGTAATCCACGCTGCGAACCCCTACAAGAGGGAGCTGGAGGTAGTGTTTTTTGATAATTTCTTGTCGTCCACTGCCTCCACTGTCAGTTTCCTAAATACAGTGTTGGGGAGTAACGGAATACATGTACCGCCGTTACGTATTTAAAATACAAAATATGAGTAACTGTATTCCGTTACAGTTACCGTTTAAAAAGGTGATATTTAGTATACAGTTACTTTGTTGAAATAAATGGATTACACGGCGGTACTTTCCTGTTTCATATTGTCGCGGGTCAGGACTGTTTGGGTTTTGTTTGACAGCTACGCTCTGTTGTTCCAGGCGGCAGCGTTACGGTTGCCATGGTTACAGGGTGACGCTCTCTCTGCGACTGTGTGTTTCCTGGGTGAGAGAGCGCCTTTTTGTTGTTATTGTTGTGCTAAGCTAATAGGCAGAATGCTACAGGCATAGCCCTAAAGAATGTAGCCTCATGGGCAGTGTAGTCCGTGCTGCAGGGAGAATGGACTGCCATACCCGTTATGTGTCTGTGAGCGCGAGGAGGGAGAAAAAGGAGAGTGGAAAAGTACGAGTTATCATCGAGCAGAAACGGGAGCTGGAAGCATGTAAATATAATAATAACCACTGCAGCCAAGAAGAGTGCCTGACGAGCCCAGTTGTAAGTAAGCTATTAACCTCCTAAGACCCGAACTCTTCCAGAGCATGCATTTTTAATTTCTCTTTGATATTTGGGCATATTGAGGCCCGATGAATGTAAAAACAAAGAATTACCAGATTTTTTTTTTTTTACCTTATTTTTGTTTTTAAGAAAAATAAGAGCCACATAGGAGGATAATTGTTTAACATTTTGATAGAACAGAGGCAGTATAATGTCCTTGTAAGTGGATATCTAGCCCTTGTAGAGCAAAATTGAGTATTTTGGTCTAAATAACCCAAAATGTGATGTCCACATATGTGGACGCCAGGTCCTAGGAGGTTAAGACTCGACTGTACACTGTGTTCGTGTTTTCCTCCGAAACAATAAGTTCCGTTGGAGCAGCCTTTCAACGCCTCTCTGTCTCAAACTTGACCCAGTCAACAAAGTAAAGCTATTTTTCGGCTACGAGCCGGACATGAACCCGACGTATTAGCCAGAGGTCCCTTTACTACGGTTCGGAGCTGCGGAACTTCAGTAATAGTAATAAATCACACAGCAATAGTACATTCATGTAGTTGTAAAAAGCATGATAATATATTAAGTAATCCAAAGTATTCAGAATACGTTACTCTCATTGAGTAACGTAACGGAATACATTACAAAATACATTTTGGGGCATGTATTCTGTAATCTGTAGTGGAATACATTTTAAAAGTAACCTTCCCAACACTGCCTAAATATCAAAGGACTAAAACAAATAATAATAGATCTGAGAGCTAGGCTCAGTTTTGAACTGTTTAGCATGGGCGGTCCAGGGAAGGAAAATTCAACTGTCCTCCTGGAGGCACTCGCTACTTGGTGTTCTCGGCGTCAGCAGCATTTTTTGTCAAGGTTTATCGCCAAATCACTCGATCCACCCTTAAAGAGGAAATGCAACCCTCGCCATCATCACCCAACCACACTTCCATTCTCTCCTGTGGTACGGATTGGAGCAGTTGTCATTTCCACACCACAGCAGGAGCAGCCGCAGCAGAGTTTCTCCACGTCACCTTTTGCCAGCCCTGATCCCATTTCAACAGGGAAGCGGCGGATGCGCCACCAGCATTCACAGTCCCAGCAGGAGTCTGGGATTTTCTCTGAACAGCCAGCTAGGTCAGCTACACTACACACCTTTGGAGCAGAGGATCGCAAGTTCGATTCCTGCCTGGGGCGTCTGTATCCAGTAAGGGTCCTAAGGCTAGACCCCCTATGCTAAGCGAGCCTACCGCAGACATGAGCGAGACAGATAAATATGAAGGCATGCCGGCTCGGACGTCGCCTGGATCAACATGGTCCGCGTCAGGTGTTGAGGAACCAGGGCACCCTGACGACAAGTGGGCTACTGGAACAAGAAGGCATCGGTGGGCAAGAGACGAAAACAGGGAGTTGTTGGAATGCTACTACGCAAGTAACCCTGGCGGAAGGGGCTACATGAATAGGATGAGGGACCTATGGATTCTTCGATACCCAACATCCACAATGACGGCGAAACAACTAGTAGCTCAGTGTTCCAACATTCGAAAGAAGGGACTGCTCTCACAGCTAGAGATTGACAAGGTACAACATAAATGCTACGGCAAGGAGGAGTCAGGACGCCGGGTCAGGGGGGAGATATCATCACCCCCAAGTGCGATAGGAGAAGGATCGTTGAGTGCGAGAGGAACTGACCTGAAAGATAGGATCATGGCCAAGCTTGAAACCTGGATCCCCCGTAGCCAGTTACCAAGATTACGTGAAGTACCCTCAGAAGGTCTGCTAGATGATGTTAATGCAGCACTACGGACGATACCTACAACTACGATTACCGACACTAACAAGCTGATCTACATCAGTGAGATGCTTGCCACAAGGGGCAGTACCCTCCATGGAGAAGGAGGCTAGAGGGCAAGATCAAAGTAGCACGGAGGGAGGTTAGCCAACTAACGGAGTTGCAGAAAGGTGCGACAAAGAAGGTGCATAAGAAATACAGCAAGCTGTCCATACCTGAGGCCTTGGAAACTGCCAAGCAAAGACTCACAGCCTTGGCCAGCCGCTTGAGGAGGTACACCAGAGAGATAGAAGGCAGGAGAATTAACCAGCTGTTCTATACAAAACCAGCAAAGGTGTACTCTCAGTGGCAAGGGAACAATAAGAGAACAGCACCACCAAGGCTGGAGACGGAGCAATACTGGAAGAGCATATGGGAGAAGGACGCAACCCATAACGGCAATGCTCAGTGGCTAGTAGATCTGAGGGCAGACCATAGCGACCTCCCTGAACAGGGTCCAGTAACCATCACAGTGGCAGATATCCAAGAAAGGGTCTCCAGTATAAAGAGTTGGACAGCACCAGGGCCCGACATGGTTCATACCTACTGGCTGAAGAAGCTGACTGCACTCCACGAGCGTCTGGCAGCACAAATGAACCAGCTGCTAGTTAACGAGAGACACCCGGAATGGCTAACCGAAGGTCGGACGGTCCCATCCAACTACCAACCAATAACCTGCCTCAGTACTACATGGAAGCTCCTGTCAGGCATCATATCGGCTAAGATGAACAGGCACATGGGTCAATACATGAGCGGGGGATTGGCAAGAATACCAGAGGCGCAAAACACCAGCTACTGGTAGACAGAACAGTCAGCCGAGACTGCAAGACCAGACTGACCAACCTGTGCACAGCCTGGATTGATTACAAGAAGGCCTATGACTCAATGCCCCACAGCTGGATACTGGAATGCCTAGAATTGTACAAGATCAACAGGACCCTAAGAGCCTTCATCAGGAACTCCATGGGGATGTGGCGTACAACACTAGAGGCCAACTCCAAGCCCATAGCACAAGTCACCATCAAGTGCGGGATCTACCAAGGAGATGCTCTGTCCCCACTGCTGTTCTGCATAGGCCTGAACCCCCTCAGTGAGATCATTAACAAGACTGGCTACGGATACCGACTACGGAACGGAGCAGTTGTCAGCCACCTCCTGTACATGGATGACATCAAGTTGTATGCCAAGAGTGAACGAGACATCGATTCACTGATCCACACCACCAGGCTATACAGCTATGACATTGGAATGTCGTTCGGACTGGAGAAGTGTAGTCGGATGGTAACAAAGAGAGGGAAGGTAGTCAGAACGGAGGGGATTGAACTACCAGAAGGCAACATTGCAGACATAGAGGACAGTTACAAGTACCTGGGGATCCCGCAGGCGAATGGGAACCATGAAGAGGCCGCTAGAAAAGCTGCAACCACCAAGTACCTGTAGAGGGTCAGGCAAGTCCTGAGGAGTCAGCTGAACGGTAAGAACAAGATCCGGGTCATCAACACCTACGCCCTGCCCGTGATCAGGTACCCTGCTGGGGTAATAGGCTGGCCAAAGGAGGAGATAGAAGCCACTGACATAAAGACAAGAAAGCTCCTTACCATGCATGGAGGGTTTCACCCCAAGTCCAGCACCCTGAGGCTGTACGCTAAGCGGAAGGAAGGGGGCCGGGGACTGGTCAGTGTCAGCACCACAGTCCAGGATGAGACAACGAACATCCAAGAATACATTGGGAAGATGGCCCCAACTGACCGAGTGCTCAGTGAATACCTCAGGCAGCAGAAACCCAAGAAAGAGGAGGGAGACGAGGAACCATCATGGAAGGACAGGCCCCTGCACGGTATATACCACCGGCAGATAGAGGAGGTGGCTGATATCCAGAAATCCTACCAGTGGCTGGACAAAGCTGGACTGAAAGACAGCACAGAGGCACTAATCATGGCAGCACAAGAACAAGCTCTGAGTACAAGATCCATAGAGGCTGGGGTCTATCACACCCGGCAAGACCCCAGGTGCAGGCTGTGTAAAGATGCCCCAGAGACAATCCAGCACATAACAGCAGGGTGCAAGATGCTAGCAGGCAAGGTATACATGGAACGCCATAACCAAGTGGCCGGCATAGTGTACAGGAACATCTGTGCCGAGTATAACCTGGAAGTCCCGAGGTCAAAATGGGAGATGCCCCCAAGGGTGGTGGAGAATGACCGAGCTAAGATCCTGTGGGACTTCCAGATACAGACGGACAAAATGGTGGTGGCTAACCAGTGGTGGTAGACAAACAGAAGAAGACGGCCGTAGTGATCGATGTAGCGGTTCCGAATGACAGCAATATCAGGAAGAAGGAACACAAGAAGCTGGAGAAATACCAAGGGCTCAGAGAAGAGCTCGAGAGGATGTGGAGGGTGAAGGTAACGGTGGTCCCCGTGGTAATCGGAGCACTAGGTGCGGTGACTCCCAAGCTAGGCGAATGGCTCCAGCAGATCCCGGGAATAACATCGGAGATCTCTGTCCAGAAGAGCGCAGTCCTGGGAACAGCTAAGATACTGCGCAGGACCCTCAAGCTCCCAGGCCTCTGGTAGAGGACCCGAGCTTGAAGGATAAACCGCCCGCAGGGGTGTGCTGGGTGTTATGTGTATGTGTGTGTGTGTGTGTGTGTGTGTGTGTGTGTGTGTGTGTGTGTGTGTGTGTGTGTGTGTGTGTGTGTGTATGTATGTATGTATGTATGTATGTATATATATATATATATATATATATATATATTAGGGGTGCAACGATACACAAAATTCACGGTTCGGTTCGGTTCGATACTTTGGTGTCACGGTTCGATATTTTTTCGATACAAAAAAATGTTCATGCCTTTTTAATTTGTCATTTATTAAAATTATAAATATATATTTTAACTCAAAAGTACAGTTTTTAAATTTAATGTTGCTGAAACGACAAAGTAATAAAAAAATAAATATCTGATGGAGAAATCCCTCATCTTTGGAAAAGAGAGTTTATTACAGAGAAATGGCTCTTTACAAAATAAAAGCTATACTATACGCTTCTTCTGGGGTACACTCTCAGCAGCATATTAAACATATCAGGTCCCCATAAGGAGAATCATGTGCTAACGGCTGTCTAAATGACTCGGGTAAAGTCTGTAGCATGCGTGCTTGTTGTTTTTGTCTGCTTCCACTTGTCTTTGCACTAGGATGATGTCGGAGTAAATGTGCAGTCATATTCATTGTGTTCCCACTAGTGCTGTCAGCGTTAATCTGAAATGACGTTAACGCCACAACACGGCAAATCTCCGTTAACGAGCTACCGCGGATCGCCCCGTGCGTGGGGCTGGACAGCGTCAACACGTTAACGAGCAAACTGCACTAACACAGTAGTTCCCACCCATGTAATTGAACACTGCGTGGCACATCCGACATACTGTTTTACTTTTGTCCATGATGCGCTTACCTTCAGGGTCATACTTCACATGAAGACCAAAATAGTTCCAAAGGCCAGATCTGAATTAGGGCGGGGGAGGTTCAATTTACCATGTTGCAACGAGCTAAGCTTCTGTCTTGCTAGCTTGCGCTGCGCTCAGTGGATCTGCGCTCGACAGTGCAGCCTAGGCGGAGTAGTCGAACGCAGATCCACTGAGCTCTCAACACAGACAGCATCGTCAGAAGAAAAGTTGATAAAATAAATTAAAAATCTTGTATTGATCGATACACATGCGTACCGAACCGAAAGCACTGTATCGAACGGTTCAATATCGATACGAGTATCGTTGCACCCCTAATATATATATATATATATATATATATATATATATATATATATATATATATATATATATATATATATATATATATATATATATATATATATATATATATATATATATATATATATATATATATAAATAAATAAATAAAATTAGAATAAAATTTCTTTTCACATTAATTGCATATGCCTATGTAAATTATTCTTCAAGCACCAAAGAAATATCTTGCTGTGAGGCAAAAGTGCTAACCAACCAGTGCAGCACCAACCAGCCCATTAAAAATACAGTGCCCTACATATTTGAAAAGCTGAGCTTTAGAGCAATTCCACTGAACTCAGAACAGTATACTTCTGATGTGACTATGCCGACAATCAGAATACTTTATTGATCCCTAGAGGAAATTATGTTGGTTACAGTGCTCCCAGTACAAACAGTAACAAAAACAGACAATACAAGAAGTAAGAAACAGCACAATATATACATACATATAAGTCACTTACTAATAAATATCTGAATAAGAAAGAAGAGCATGTGCAAAAAGCGTGTAGCTATTTGAGTATACAGTGTGTTAGGATGAGTTGTACAGGGAGATGGCCACAGGCAGGAATGATTTCCTGTGTCGTTCAGAGGTGCTTTTTGGTAATCTCAGACTATGATCAAGCTTAAATTTAATAGCATCCTCAATGACAGCTGCCTTTGTGCAGCACAACTGAAAGTCACTGCCTTAAGTAATCAACCTATAAAACAGGCAATTCACTTATTCATTACTAAAGCCAATGAAAATAATCTCCAGAGTTCATAAGATAAGACTTTTTTCTGCTTTTCAACAGTGCACTCTTGAAAAACTAAGTGTTAGATTGTAATGAGGTACGAAAGATTGAAAGCAAGGCAGCCAACTGTGATAACAAAACTTACAGCAGTTCTATGTTGCTGGTAATCTTTCTTGAAGCAAAGTGGCCTATATCTTTAAATTTGTGAATTATATCAGTTTTATTTATGAGATCTGAAAATAGATGAATAGAGATTCGATGTTCTCCTGGTTTATTAAATAACTCTTTCCACAACATTAGCGTGTGATTGAGACTCCATCCACCGTGTCCATTTCCCGCTTTGGATATACAAAGCATGAAATGGGCACCACCAGGGTGAGATAATATATACATAATTAAAGCCATAAAGTCACTACTCAAAAATGAAGGTATAAAATAGATTCCAGGGTCCTTCTATGGCAGGAAGAATTAAGCAAGTTGGCTCATATATATTTACATATAAATGTGTTAGTGATGTCTGTTTAAACATGTTCCTGTGATTATTTTTATGTTGGCTTGAAATAAAAAATCTCGCCCTGCTGTTACTGCAGCATACGGCAACTTAATGCAACTTGTGTGTCCATGTCATGCTTTGGAGAGGCAAAGCGTAAAAGATTGGAAGCCATGGGCCGGTAGCTGGAGTGAGTGGGTGGTGGTAAAGTGTGAAGAATATACAGTTATGTGGAAAAGCAAGTTTTCACATTTCTCTGCAGAAAAACCTAGTAGACCATTATTGCTTTCATAGGAATTAGGAGGACAACTAGTATCAGTAAGTAGTATTTTTTATCCCTAGTGGGAATATAAAACTTCACATCCACCTTCCATCCTGTTACCCCACTATCTGATTTTTAGCTGCATATGGAAACAATCTATAAACAACAGTAAATCAAAAACTCATTTTCAGCTCTCAAAATCACTGACAAACGAAACTACTTGTTCATTAAGTTTTCATTAAGCCATTAAATACCAGTGTTATAGAGTGAAAACTACAAATGAACCAGATTTGAAACATCAGTAGACTCACTGAAAAACTGAGTACACTGAGTATATTCAGCCTTTCCAGCAAAGCTGAGTTATGCACCACCTTTTTTTCAACTTATTAAATTACAGCTACACACCAAGACTGCTGTCTGCCACATCCTGCAGTCACAAAGGATCTCCATGAAGTCATTATGCACAGTTTGTTGGCTGTGCACAGTAGCGGTTTTTGATAGAACTGCTACTGAACAACATAGAACTGCTAATTTCCTTTGTAATCTAAGTTTGTTAATCTAAGTTTAAAGATCTGACTTCTCTTTAGTGTAGTTGTTTGTTTTTACAGGTGATATACATTACACGTTGTTGTTTTTATTATTATCATTATTGTTTATATAAATATTACACTATAATATTATACTGTAAAGTACTGATGTACCTTTATTAATTTGCATTGCATTTATATACGTCTGTATTATTTTATATACTTGTGTGTCTACTGTATACTGTACAAATAGAGGATGATAGTTAGTATATCAATAATACATAATACTTAAACTGATTAACCTACTTATCCTGCTTGCTGAACACATGATGCAAATGATGCAATGGCTTTGCCCTTTTCACCACAACTGCATATTCCCAGCAGCTGTGATCATATTTAGTTTCTGATTTTGTTCTGTTTCAGTAACTTTCTAGATACACTGATGGTATCTAAAATATGATATGATATATGATTATAATATACTATAAACAGACACTATCTCTGTTTAATGTAATGATTTTATATGTTATTGACTTAAATTTTTGATGCGCCCTGTGTATTCCTTCACGGCATCAATTTTTTTGGCACTGACCATTTTAATGTCTGTCACTACACCATATCATTAAAGACATAAAGTAATGTTGTTGCAGAATGAACATATGCCTAATAAATAATTAATAAATCTGTGACCTCAAAAAAAGTTCAGAGGTATTTGAGGTCACCTAATCAATAGAAAATATTTTTTTTCTTTGTGTTAAAGTTAAATCAATAAGCCCGGCATGGTTTGAAAGTTTTTAGAACTTTATTTTTGCAGTATAATTATAATTTAAACTAACTGATATTTTCAGTATTCATATTTCAATGTACACAGGAGTTGAAGTGAGCATGAGCAATCCAGATCAACATCCTGGTAACGGAATAAGCAATTAAATCTGATAGGCAGGTTCATCCAAAATATTGTTGTGGCCTTGCCTTTAGCCTTAGCCTTGTCTGTTTTAGCCTTGCATTGTTTCCAGCTAACAGTATGGAGTTTATTATTTGCTCAGTAATAAGAAAATTATGATACTGAAAGAACTGCTTACACCTTCAACACATCCTTTGTTCATTTTCATTCCTCTGATGTGTTCAGAGTGCTAAACACACAAATAGTTCTGTACATAACGGGTCTGATAACTAAATATAGATGCTGTATTTCCCAAAGAGAAAAAAAAATGTAATTTGCCATAACATCACAAAAAACAAAAGAAAGCTGGGACAAGAGAGGAAGATGATAGATTATTGTCAAAGGAATCAAATATGTGATCTGTTGCTGAAGTTATATTTTCTTCATATTATGAAAGACCTGATAAATAGGTTAAATAATTAGCCCTAGTAAAAGTTTCCATGAAAATACTAAGCAGTTTAGTTCAGTTTGGTGGAGACTAAAATGGTTAGTTCATAATATTATGGTAAAATTTATAGTAATGCACTATGTTGGACTGATACAAACTAAACACAAGAAACCTGCAACACTAGGAACATGGTACCACAGAGAGTGACTAAACAGATGTTCTGACAAAGGACCAGGGTAAACGGAGACAATATATAGACTGAGAGATGATCAGGGAAGTGGAAACACATGGGAGCACAACATAACCCAGGCTAAACTAAACTAAAAAATAAAGACGTTTACTCAGTAGAGTGGATTAATTCAAAGTGCTAGACAAAGTGCATACTTTGTTACATACTGTAGCATATTGTGAATGTAAAATTTTGCCAAGCAGCAGAGACCACACCCTTCAGCAGATTTACTTCTCTGAAACAATGTGACAGGGATCTGATCCTCTTCTGTATACTACACTGTCCTTTTGGCTGCGTTTCTAGATGCAGGCCTCATCAGTAAATGGAGTACACTCTACACAGTTTCTATTTAGAAGCAGTAAGTGTGATGTTCTTTTGATTGGAAATTTTCTTAACACAACTTATGCCAGGGGTGTCCAACTCCAGGCCTCGAGGGCCGGTATCCTGCAGGTTTTAGATATCACCCTGGGTGATACTTCAAGACATGTTGAGGAGGTCATTTAACCATTTAAATCAGCTGTGATGGATCAAGGACACATCTAAAACCTGCAGGATTTTAGATGTGTCCAAGTTGGGCAAGTTGGACTCATGCCCAACTTGCCCAACTTATGTCTGCTGGAGGGCAGTTAATTATTTACTTGGAAGGGGAATTGTGAAACAGCAAAAAGGTTGTTGGAAAGGAAACAAACTAAAAGCAGGAAAGCTGGGGTAATAAAGATAAGACCACCAGTCTCAGTATGTCTGCATGGGCAGTGGAAAGTTCCATACATTAAGTACCTGTAAATCGCAGGATGGACCCCACTATAAATGAAGCCAAGACATTGTATGTTTTAGTTTAGATTCTGAGACTCTGTGGTCATTGCCTGAGTGGTTTGGTAAACAAATTCTTCTGACAACTCACAATTATATAGTGCCTTTTCATTTGTGGGTGGCTGTAGCTCAGGAGGGAGAGCAGGGCATCTGCTAATTGGAAGGTTGGTGGTTTAACCCCTGGCTGCTCCAGTGTGCATACCAAATATTCTTGGGCAAGATACTAACACCAAGTTGTTCTCTGATTCATCCATCTGATTATGAATGGGGAATAGGTGTTTGCCATGGTGATGGGTGAAGCCTTGTCTCCAAATAAGGAGATGTGCAGAAAGTTGCAGAAGAAGAAACGTGAGCCAACATCAGACCTAAACTGTTTCGATCAATCATGTTAACATTAGCCTGGGTGCAGCAGCCTTTTGTCTCTGAGCTAGAGAGACAAGTCCACAGCACCATGTAAAACTAATTTGAAATTCTAACCATTTTGATAATAAATTATGAAAACTTATGATTGGAGCATATTTGTTTTCTCGCTCATAAAAAAACACTACAGTAACAATTAAACAAACAATTGAAGTTACTGTGCTAAACAATTAACTATATGATGATAATAATAATATAATAATAAGAGATTAAGAAAAAAATAAGAAATAAGATATGCTTTTAGTTGTGACATGTTTTAAAATATCTCTGATAATGATAAGATATACTGGAGCTGTTGACCTATGGCTCCTGGTACTAGCAAGTGTTAGCTAATTAGCATTCACTGGTAGTAAAGGTTTCCTTATCTCTCAGCTTCCAGACAAGCTGTCTGTACACACTCTTCTCCCAGTGGCAGTAAAATGTCAAGAATACATCATTGGATGGTATATATGGATTACAAACCGTCAAATTTACTTACTACTTATTTTACTTACTTACTTATTTACTTAAATACTAAATATTTGTGGCTCAAGAACAAAGCGCCACCTCTGTGGCATAAGACTCAAGTTACAGTTCAGCTAGTGACCACTTGAGCCTGGTTCCAAAAATGAGCCTAAAGGTACAGTATAGAAAAACATATTTACAACCTGGTTAGAAACCTCATTAGTATTTGTTAGGTTTCACCTATGCTATCTCCTGTGCTTATACAGCTCGTGCCATTTCAAACCTTTCAAATTTGTGATTAAATGTTATATCTTGTGTACTATAAAGAACCCAATTAGTGCCAATAATGCCTTCTTTTTGGTGAGTGATTTGTGTGTATGTGTGTTGCACTTACTGTGTATGGATGCAGCATGATCAAATTCAGGCCTCTAGAGTTTTGTGATGGTGATGAAATGTTTGTTAAGATGCAAATAAGGTCCATGGAGGGTGACATAGTCTGATTTAAAGTGCTGCACAAACATTGGCATTCGGTTTATTTTCTGAATTCTGACAAAGACACCAGATGTATATGGGTGCCAGGTCATTTTAAATAACTATTGTGTCTGTTTTTGACTATTTCATGAATGCTGATTTCAATACGACATATGTAACACTTGGTGGGCATGTGGAAATTCACAGATACAGATATCTTTATTTTGTGATCATGCTTACAGCTTATATTCTGTTAATTTGCTTTAATGTTTCTATCATATGCCTTATTGTTATGCACAAAAACCTTCATGAGCCAATGTATATTTTTATTGCAGCTTTATTATTGAGCTCTCTTCTTGTCAGCACTAACATCTACCCAAAGCTCTTGGTTGACTTCTTATCTGAGAAACAAATCATATCATATCAAGTTTGCCTTTTTCAGGCATTTATGTTCTATTTTTTAAGCTCTTCAGAGTTCTTACTATTGTCAGCTATGGCCTATGACAGATATGTGTCTATATGTAAACCCCTACAATATCAAATCATCATGAGAACAACCACTGTCAGCTTTCTGCTGGTTTTTGCTTGGCTGGTGCCTGCCTGCTATGTTGCAGTGCCAATTGCACTAAATATTAATAGCAAACTGTGTAGCTTTACTTTGAAAGGAATTTTTTGTAATAATTCTGCCTCCAAGCTTCTCTGTGTGAGTTCAAGAGCGCTTTTTATATATGGTGTAATTCTTTTGTTTAATCTTGGACTTTTCCCCATGCTTTTCATAATTTTTACATACACAAAGATAATCATAATTGCTTATCAGAGTTGTGGAGATGTCATACATACGTGAAAGACAGTCTGCAACACAGTTAGATCTCCCTGGACAATACTGCACTGTGAAATCATAGGGTTGCAATGACAAATACCATCTCGCAACACGCATGTTGGTCTCCTTCATCTTGTGCAGCCACTGAAGGGCACGGTGGTCTGTCTCCAGGGTGAAATGTCTGCCTAGAAGATAGTACCTCAGTGACTCCAGTGCCCACTTCATAGCAAGACACTCCTTTTCCACGGTGGAGTATCTAGACTCTCTGTCCTGAAGCTTTCTGCTGAGGAAAACCACTGGGCGCCTCACTCCCTCCACCTCCTGCAGCAGCACAGCTCCTATGCCTACTCCAGAAGCATCTGTCTGCAGTGTGAAAGGCTGAGTGAAATCCGGGCTGTGTAGAACAGAATCACTTGTGATGGCTGACTTAAGGTCAATGAAAGCTCTGTCACAGACTTTTGTCCACTTGACCTTATTCGATGCCGACGCTTTTGTCAAATCCGTGAGAGGTGCTGCCCTCTCTGCAAAGTGGGGGATGAATTTACTGTACCAGCCCACTAAGCCTATAAATGCCCGCACCTTCTTCTTTGTTGTAGGGACTGGATATGCATGGATTGCCTCCATTTTCCCCACCTGAGGCTTCACCTGTCCATGTCCAACCACATATCCAAGGTACTCCACCTGCGTCTGTGCGATCTTACACTTGTGAGGATTGATAGTAAGACCAGCAGATTTGATTAGCTTTAGAACGCGTCGCAGGTGAGCCACATGCTGCTCCCAGGTCTGACTAAATATCACAACATCATCTAGGTATGCTGCAGCAAAGTCTGACACATCCCTCAAGACCTGGTCCATTAGCCGCTGAAACATTGCTGGCGCCCCTTGGAGACCAAACGGCATCACCCTGAACTGAAACAGCCCAAACAGGGTTTTGAAGGCCGTCAGTTCCTTTGCCTCTGGAGCTAGGGCCACCTGCCAGTAGCCCTTGCTTAGGTCAAGAGTGGTAATGAACTTACTTCTCCCCACCCTTTCCAAGAGCTCATCAATGCGAGGCATTGGATAGGGGTCAAACTTTGAGACAGAGTTGAGATATCTCAAGTCAATGCAAAACCTCAATGTTCCATCCTTTTTCGGGACCAGAACAATTGGGCTGCACCATTCACTCGCTGATGTTTCAATTATCCCAAGTGAAAACATTAGGTCGATTTCCTTCTTCAGCTGTGGGACCAGGCGTTCAGGAATCCTATAGAATTTTCTACGGGGTGGAGCATTATCCCTCAGATGGACTTTATGTTGTACCAGTTTTTCTTGGAACAAATTTGGATCAAGAAGAGGCCTTAGATCTCCTTGGTGGCAGGGCTTAAGATGGGTCAGTGACACTAAACTTGGCCCTGATTTGCCTGTGGGAAAAAACTGTTCTCCCTCTTCTTTGTCCTTGACTACCCGAACAAGACAATGCTGTTTTACCTGCTGCATGGACTGCATTGGCAGTTGCTGCTGCTGCTGCTGCTGCTGCTGTTGCGTGGTGGGCTGCTGCTGCGTGAATTCTTTTAACAGGTTAATATGGAAGACCTGATGTTTCTTCCTCCTGTCAGGCATGTACAGCTCATAGTTAACATTGCTGAGACGTTTTGTAATTTTGTAGGGGCCTTGCCACCTGGCTAGCAGTTTGCTGTCTGTCGTAGGAAGCAACAGCAACACCTGCTGTCCTGGTTGGAACGTCCTTTCCCTGGCCTTCTTATCATACCAGGTTTTCTGCTTGTTTTGAGCCACTTTCATGTTTTGCTGTGCCAGAGTTGTCATTTGTTCTAGTCTCTCTCTCATTTTCAGCACATAAGCTATTACATTATCTCCATCAGGCTCTGGATTCTCCCATTGTTCTTTCAGCAGGTCAAGTGGACCTCTCACCTGACGTCCAAAAAGCAGTTCAAATGGTGAAAATCCTGTAGAGGCCTGTGGCACTTCGCGATAGGCAAACAACAAGTAAGGAAGCCACTGATCCCAGTCTGAGCCAGTCTCTGTTACAAATTTGCGCAGCATGTTCTTTAGTGTCTGGTTAAAACGCTCCACCAGTCCATCTGACTGGGGGTGGTAAGGGGTGGTTTTAATACCTTTTATGCCAAGTAATCTATATACCTGCTGTAGAAATTTAGACTGGAAATTTGTGCCACAGTCTGTCAGAACCTCTTTAGCTATACCAACTCTAGAAAACAACTGCAGGAGACAATTGGCAACCTGTCTCGCTTTCACTGATCTTAGGGGGAAAGCTTCAGGATAACGAGTGGCATAATCACAAATGACCAAGATGTAACGATTACCTGATGAGCTTCTCTCAAGGGGCCCCACTACATCCATTCCTATTCTTTCGAAAGGTGTATCTATGACAGGCAATGGCTGAAGATGGGCACGGGCCACTCCTTTATTTAGGGTGAGCTGACATATCTGACACGACTTACAAAACTGCTGTAGTTCAGTGTACATGCCAGGCCACACAAAACGGCTTGCAATCCTATGTAGAGATTTCTGAAAACCAAGATGGCCTGCCCATGGTACAGAATGACCAAGTTCCATGACTTTGTGTCTTAGTGCCTGTGGTAATGCTATGGCTTCAGTCTTGCCTTTACACTCATAAAGGACACCATTTCTCAGCACATAGGTTGCATCTGCCAACACATCTACTTTCCCTTGCACCTGTCCATCAACCTCAGACACCTTATCAAACCAGGATTTTAATGATGGATCTGCCTGCTGAAGTGAAGAGATATCTGGTGGGATATCAAGTTCCAGAGGAAGGTTGGGGCCCTGGTCTACACCCTCTAACCTGGATGAACCCCTAAATTTGTCTCTTCGTCTTTGCGCTCGAGATTTAGCTGGTTTTGCTGGGCTTACTTCTAATTCTTCATCATAGAAAGGTAGCTCTTTCAACAGGTCATTTGCACTCTGAGCTCTTGTGGTGACCAAACTGGGGATTGCACTTTCTGGCTGTGCCTGCAGAATAATGTCTTGCTTCTGTAAGTTGTGGTTCTGATCTACATGAACTGTATGCAAATGTCCCGGAACTTCATTAGACACCAAATCTAGCAGTGTAGGTATATCTAAGCCCAATATCACCTCATATGGTAGTCTGGGTGCTAAAGCCACTGGCAGGAGAAATGTCTGGCCACCTACAGTCAAATACACCTCAGCCATGGGATAATCCTTCTCATCACCATGTACACAGCTTATTTTAGTCCTTGTGTCACTCCATAGCTCTCTTGGTACTAGACTAGCCAAAACCACTGACTGAAAGCTCCCTGTATCTAAGAGTGCGTCTTCACGCTGACCATTAACAAGTACAGGTGCTGTTCTTACTGCTTCATGATCAGGACCTGGCAATGTGGGTCTGGGGGCTGAGCACAAAAGGGATGGTCTACTTTGTGTTGTTGCTGGGCAGGTATACTGAGTGTGGCCTATCTGGTTACAGTGATAACATCTAACATCTGATTTTGAACCTGAATGTGACTTTTTAGTGTTGTTACTTTTACCAGAAACAAAATGTCTGCTTGCAGGATAACTTCTACTCTGGCCTATACCACCACTCCTTACACCCCCATCAGACTTACTTTGTCCAGTCACGAAGCTGTCCCGGCCAAAGGTGATTCCTCTCGATCCTGTTCTGGCAGAGATGAAGATTTCCGCTAGCTGTGAAGCCTCCTCTGCAGATTTGGGGGCACGTTCCCTGAGCCACACCTCCAGATCTGGGTGGACCATCCTCAGAAACTGCTCCAAGATCATCAGTTCAGAAATGTCTTTCACTGTAGATTTTTCAGGTTTCGCCCATTTGTAAAACATATCTTTTAATCGCACATAAAGTTCTCTTGGAGTTTCACCTGGGTGAATATCCAGGGCTCGAAACCTTCTTCTGTATGTGTCAGCAGTTATTTCGTATTTAGCAAGAATGGCATCTTTTACTTTATCATAGACTTCCGAATCCGCAATGTCCATATGCACATTAGCACTACGTGCTTTACCTGTGAGCAGAGGTACGAGTCGAACAGCCCATTCTTCTCTAGGCCAACGGCAGACTTGAGCCATTCTCTCAAAAGTAGTGAGAAAATGCTCAATATCATCATCTGGAGTGAGTGGCAACAACTTGGGATCTCTCTGGTGAAATGGTTCCTGTCTTGGCAGAGACCACATCTGCTGACCAGTCAGACTAGGCCCCTCGTCAGGTTCACCTCCCTCCTCGATTTGGTTGTCCTCTTGTTCCTGCTGCTGTTCTGTCATTTCTTTCACTTGAACTTGAATTTGCTGAAACTGATGTTGCATACTTTTCCATCTTTGTTCTTGTCGGGCTGATTCTTTGTCCATTCTCTGGTCTCTTGTTGCTTGAGACTGCATCAATGATTTCACCAGAGCTGTCAGTTCATCCAGTCTATCGCCAGGTTTAGCTCCTGCTTTAGCCACTGGTTCAGCTGTAGCACCTTCACCATCCTTTGCCACTTCATTACAGTCATTCTTCTTCCCACTTCTCGTCATCATATTTACCTCATTCATTAGAGGCAGCACTTCTGACACCACTTGTCAGTTTTGGCCGGCGGTCATAGGTTCTGTCCAATAATATGATGCGAGACTGGAGTAAAAGACATCCATGGATTGGCATTTTATTAAAGAAGGAACATGATAAGAGCACAAGAACACTAACTACAACCAAAGAAAATGGCTTCCTTTTATACTCTACCTTTTCAGGTGAGCATCCGGAATAGCCCAAGTATGGGGGTTAACTAATCAGCATGAAAACATAACCCTCCACACAAACAAACATACAATAACATTAAAGCACATCACCAACATATACATATTTCCAACACGTACTATAAACAAACCAATAACATAAGCTTCACTCATTACTATATAAATTCAAACCCTCTTTAACCATACTCCCTAACCCGGCACACTGGTCTGCTCCAGGAGCTCTTAAGCAGGTGATTGAGCTGCTTTCACCCTTTTGCTCCACATCCTGCAAGAAGCAACCAGGACAGGTGAGTACCTTTATAAGTTCTCATTTCACATATATTTAGGTTATTGACAAATGATTAACTGTAAACAGCTCTAACTTTGGCTCTTCTCTGACACAGGTAGGATGGCCAGTCCCCCTGTCTCTTCACCTTCACAAGCTGTCAATTTAATCGTATGTCAAATAAACCTAATAAAAGACTCCATAAGAACTAATGTGTTTTTCTTTATTACCCTATTTTAAATTCCCAATCCAACAATTAATCACTAACAATATCAACCAGGTAATGGAACCCCTGGTCTCCATTACAGGTGTAATTCTTTTGTTTAATCTTGGACTTTTCCCCATGCTTTTCATAATTTTTACGTACACAAAGATAATCATAATTACTTATCAGAGTTGTGGAGATGTCAGGAGAAAAGCCGCACAGACCTGTTTACCTCATCTGCTAGTTTTGATCAACTATTCTGTTTTGATTACTTATGATGTTGTCTTTGTTAAACTGGAATCTGATTTTTTCCAAAACTGCACGTTTCATAATGACACTGCAAGTAATAACATATAATCCTCTCTGCAATCCAATCATATATGGACTGAAAATGAAAGAAATTTCTAAACACCTTAAAAGGCTGTTTGTTAAGAAATCCTAAACTAATATAGCATTACAAATTTGCACATTTTCAATGTTTTTATCATTTTAAAATTGATGTGAGGATATTTCGAATTAGCGATCAATCTAAAAGTTTTTAATGTTGTGATATAGATGTGAGAAAAGCACACGTACTAGTGCACACACTCATCAGTTACACATTTGTCAATTTTACTCTGTTTTTCCTGTTTCTGCAGTTTCTGATGCTTCACCTTGAAGTGGCTTAAATAACATCCTATTTACACATTTCATCTTATTTACATGATATTAAAATGTTAAATAGATCCGTGTTTATGTATAAGAAAGACTCAGTCACTTTGCTGCTGCTTATTGATGAGTGAAATAAAGATGCACATTTACTGACTGAAGAGCAACAAGGCAAAGAGCTCAGTTTGTACACACTAACTTCAAGACTTTTTAACTTTTCGTCAAGCATTTGGGCATCTTTGTGCTTTTAGAAACTATGCTAAATCATAGTTTTATTAAATTTCAGAACCAAAAACACGGAGCAGGAGATTTCAGGCAGCAGTGATGACAGTTCCTGGGGCCAGCCAAGCCATGGGTTAAAGCAGGGGAACAGTTCAGTGGAACAACCTGGAAGAGGAGCAAGGTCTTAGGAACATTTCTAGAAGGGCAACAGTGGAGACAGTTGCTTTCCCTCTGGGTGCTTTGAGTCAGCCTTTGAGGAGATGTGGCCTGAGATGCTTTTTGGCAGTTGGCGATGACTATACTAAATCACAGATTTATTAAATTCCAGGATCAAAAACAAGAACCATCACAGTCCAGGGCCTTCTTGGGCCTTGCTTCTGCTGTGCCAGAAGCAGAGACAGAGACCCTCTGGAGGTTATATGGGCAGCTTGTGACAATGGAAAACAATTTCTTTATATTCTTTGTAAGAGCCAGTCAGCCATTCATTACATTTCAGCATTATGGTGTAAATAATATCCTCTTTGTCCTCATCAGAAGAGTTTGAGTTGAGTTGAGTTCTAGTCTCTAGTTTATTTGCAGGACCCAAATGCTGACTCAAGAGACAGGCAGGATTAACAAAAACAAGCAATTTAATAAGAGTGTTTTATATCAATCCAAAACATAATGTTTGTGACAAAACAAAATAAACCTCTAATGAATCTGTCAGACCTGAAAGCAAAACTCAGGGGGAGGCAACACTATACTAAATTAATCTCAATCAGAATACAAACTGAAATATGCTGTAACTAAGGACTACAGACTTAAGATGAAAACATGAAAATCAAATATAGCAATGAAAAACTAAGAGCCAAACATAAACAAAGAAGTCCCAAAAGCTTAAAGCTAGAAGTAGCCTGCATTAGTCTCTGGGGTATTACACTTCCCTGTCATAATCCATTACTGCTATCCAGTTACATGGGTCAAGGGGGACAGCAGGCAAAGCAGAGACATCCACGCCTCACAAGAATTCTCAACTCAGCCGTGTATTCCTGATAGAACATTGTCAAAACACCTCCCCTTATAGCACAGGTGTCAAACTCCAGGCCTTGAGGGCTGGTGTCCTGCAGGTTTTAGATGTGTCCTTGATCCAACACAGCTGATTTAAATGGCTAAATGACCTCCTCAACATGTCTTGAAGTTCTCCAGAAGCCTGGTAATGAACTAAATATTTGATTCAGGTGTGTTGACCCAGGGTGTTATCTAAAACCTGCAGGACACTGGCCCTTGAGGCCTGGAGTTCGACACCCCTGCCCTATAGGATAAAGAGCTCGGCTTGGTGGGGCCTCATCTGTGGGTCACAGCTAAGCTCAGCCCTATATGGGCCACCGTCATGTGGGCCCACCATTAGCTTGAACAGGCATAGGACTTTGGTGCTTTGTGAATTGAGTGCGGATGGAGACCCTGGCAGTCCAGTTCCTGATTCAGCAAATAGGCATTAAATTGGCTTGTATGAGCTTCTGAATGCCTTCTGAAACCAAAGAGGTTGCAGGCTCCCAACTGGAACACACTGTAAAAGAAATAAATTTATGATAGCTATTGTCATAGTCAAATTAATCCATACTTTTAAATATAGATGATAAATATAGAAGATTCATTTGTTCATTTTGTTTGAACTCAAAATAAATATCAGCCCAGGCTCAAGAACACTAGTTTCTAGCTTATTAAACCTGGTGTATCTCCGTATCTCTCTGCTCTACATTCTCCGTGTCATCTCTCCTCATCATCCTGTGTTTTTATGGTTTTAGGTTAGTTCATTAGTTAGGCCAAAAAAAAAAAAAAGGTTAGTTCATTAGTTTTCCCCACTCTAGGTTTTGGTAGCTCCCCGTACCGCATTTCCTGTTCTTGCCACTTTGTCAATCCTGTAAATAAACGCACACGCACATCACAGCCTTTGCCTGCATTTTGGGTAATTTATTCACAAACACCACACAGCTTGCCCCACAAACCATGACACTGTGAAAAAAAGGAAGGGACAGGTTCACCCTCCCTGATGCAGAATTACTGGGAGCTGACCCTTAAGCTTGTGGAGGGAACATGCAATCCAATGGCTATCTGCATGTATGTCACGATTTTCCCCCATGGCCAAGAGGGTTATTTCCCTGCACTGTCAGTGCCAATGTAAAAATTGGCACTGACAGTGACACCTGAAGCACTGTGATTAGGAGTAACATCAAGTTATGTTGGCATTTTTTCGTTCTCCTCCAGCCTTTTGCAATCATCACATAACTAAAAACTATAAGTAGAAGTAAAACTATGTGCAAAAGGGTTTAATTTAGCAGATAATTGTAAATTTATTTCAATTTTTTTTTCCATTGTTTTAGTGTGATAACAAAAGTTCTTAAGTACAGAGCTTTGTAAGCTTTTGTCCATCAGAAAAGTTCTTAAAGCACAATATGAATAAAAAAAAGTCTCTCCAATTGAGCACTATAGGCACCTGGAGACATTCAGATCTTCTAAATCATCTGTTTTGAGGTTGTAGACTGTGGCCTGGCAGAACTGTTACTCCTGTACAGGAAGTCTTGATTGACACATTTCAAAAAGGTCCATGAGTATTACCCAGAAGGCAAAGCAGAGCTCGAATTTAAAATTGACCGCAGCAAAAATGTGCAGAGAGGTTGATCCCGATTCTGTTTCTGCTGAAGTTTCCTACTGTGAACTCTTCAAGCCAATCTTCTATACTGCTTATCTTGCAGGATACAAAGGGATGAGTAACTTATCTCTCCACACAAAAATTTTATACCCCCCAGTCTCTGTTTGACGTCCAACCACACCCGATCCTCTCTCTCTGTCTCTCTGTGACCTTACACATCAACATGAACATAATTCAAACTATAAAATCACACATCAATATATTTTCCTTTATGTTGCATTCACTTTATGCAATTATACATCAACGGGATTTATCATCAGCTCAATCACATGAATGTCATGATTCTTTATGATTCAAATATGATCTTTTTAACTCAATTACACAGGAATACATTTTTGTGATGTTTCCTTTTCATGTCTTTGTGTTTGTCAGTCACAATATACTCAATATAACTTCTTTAATAAAATCATGCATGTCAAACACACAGATGCCAAGGACACATCATAGTCATAACTAGAGATGGACCGATCCGATATTACGTATCGGTATCGGTCCGATACTGACCTAAATTACTGGATCGGATATCGGCGAGAAATAAAAAATGTAATCCGATCCATTAAATATCAAAAAAACACCTCACAAAACTTGCAACATGGCGTAACTCGGCTCATAACCGTAGCACGTCGGAGCAGTGTGCATCACGTGATAGAGCGGCTGCGTGCCTGGAGCCTTGCTAGCAATCCGGCATTTCATCTCCAAGGAAGTTATGCCAGAGAGAAGTAAAGCAAGTGTGTAAGTTCATCTCTGAATGTTTGTACAGCGTTCCCACGTTAAGCTTAACAACGGATATGTGGAGCGACTGCCTCTTCTCTCTCTCTCTCTCTCTCCCTCTCCTGCCGCTACTTCATGAAACTGCTTAATGATCAGCTGATCGGCTTTTCTGTCGCGAGTCCGTCTCTCTTCTTTTTTTTTGGCCCACTTTGCACCAGAAAGAGGAAACCAGCAGCTGAACAACAGCAGCACGTTTAACCTCGATAAGCTGTTGTTAGAATCTAGAATTTAATATTTCTTTCTACACCAGGATCCTTTTCTACGCAGCTGACGGCTGGTAACTGTGCAGGGGCGGATCTAGCAAAGTTTAGCCAGGGGGGCCGATGGGGCATGAACAGGGAAAGGGGGCACAAAGACATACTTTTCTTTTCTATTCTCATTTAAAATGTCTAGCTTTTAATAAATAGATATCTGAATCTTACACCCAAAGTTTTAATCTGATGTAAAATGTATAGAAGTCCATTACTGTATATAGTAACTGTTAAGTCTAATATACCCTAGTAAGCTATAGTGCTTTTTCCTTTGGGAAGATACCATTTGTGCAGTTTGCAATTCTGTTGAAGAAAGATGTTGAATCTATTTAGTAATTCTTGAAAAATAATTTAATTCTGTGCATTTTTTTTCACACTGCATCAAATAAAAGTTGATTACTTCGATTAAGCATCATGAGGTGGAGGGTGGGGGGTGGTTACCTTTTTTTTTTTTGCTGGGAGTTTGCAACCCTATTAGTTAGGTTGCTTATTTCTGCTAAGTACTCTTTAAAATACCAGAATAGTAAGGATGGTGCAGTTTATTTGATTGATCAGTACTGCTGAACTATGAAATATTTTGGGTGCAGTGTATATTTTACATACAGGTATAACAGAATAGCTTTAGTGTTGTTGTTTACTTAAACTTGAGTATGAACTTAGACAAAATGCAGCAATATATTAAAAAACAGTTTTATTGATTAAAAAACACACTATATCGGATTCATATCGGTATCGGCAGATATCCAAATTTATGATATCGGTATCGGTATCGGACATAAAAAAGTGGTATCGTGCCATCTCTAGTCATAACAATGCCCCTGGAAGGTGAGTGAGATAAGAGGCTGCATGTTAAGTCCTTTTACCCTCTTTCACATGTAATGAGAGATAAACCAGGGGGCACTTCAGTTTTTTTTTTCAACCATCCTACCTCACTTGACAACACCAAATATTTGTTACAATTTTAGCCCGATTACTGTTTTAGACCCACCGAAACATTCATAATTGCTCCTACCTGTCAGCAATTATCGTAAAAGTCTTTTAGCCTCCAGAGTTTCGCAATGTTGATGAAATCTTTTTATGACAAGGTTAATGAGATCCATGGAGGGTGTCTGTGTCAGATAAAACCATGCCATAAACACTAAATGATTTATTTTCTGAATTCTAAGGACAGTTACACAGTTTGTATTTCAGTACACAGTGTAGGAAGCCGAGTAGTTATAGCTATACTTTAACAATTTTAATGAATGCTGATGTAAATATGACATATGTAACACTTGGTGGGCATGTGGAAATTCACAGATACAGATATCTTTATTTTGTGATCATGCTTACAGCTTATATTCTGTTAATATGCTTTAATGTTTCTATCATATGCCTTATTGTTATACACAAAAACCTTCATGAGCCAATGTATATTTTTATTGCAGCTTTGTTATTGAACTCTCTTCTTTTCAGCACTAATATCCACCCAAAGCTCTTGGTTGACTTCTTATCTGAGAAACAGATCGTATCTTACCAAGCTTGTCTTTTTCAGGTTTTTATGTTTTACTTTTTAAGCTCTTCTGAATTCTTACTATTGTCAGCTATGGCCTATGACAGATACGTGTCTATATGTAAACCCCTGCAATATCAAATCATCATGACAACAACTACTGTCAGTTTACTGCTGTGTTTTGCTTGGCTGGTACCTGCTTGTCACATTGTAGTGCCAATTGCACTAAATATTAATAGCAAACTGTGTAGCTTTACTTTGAAAGGAATTTTTTGTAATAATTCACTAAACAATCTTTTCTGTGTGACTTCAAACGAATTATCGATATACGGTGTAATTGTTCTGTTGAATCTCGGACTTTTGCCTATGCTTTTTATACTTTTCACATACACAAAGATAATCATAATTGCTTTTCAGAGTTGTGGAGATGTCAGAAGAAAAGCTGTTCAGACCTGTTTACCTCACCTGCTAGTTTTGATTAACTATTCTGTTTTGATTACTTATGATGTTGTCATTATTAAACTGGAATCTGATTTTCCCAAAACTGCACGTTTCGTAATGACACTCCAAATAATAACTTATAATCCTCTCTGCAATCCAATCATATATGGACTGAAAATGAAAGAAATTTCTAAACACCTTAAAAGGTTGCTTAGACACATGAAATAATGTAGTGTCATTATACATTTATTTACTAATTTATTAGTAATTTATTTATTGTGCAACACACTGGTAAAAGAAGCAGGTTTATGGTGCATTATAAGGCATAATGTTTTCTGCAGTCATTGATCAAGATAGTAAAAAAGGCAACTGGAACATCCTGTAAAAGGAACCATCATAGTACAAATAATCCAGTAATTTGGAATAAAGATGACAGGTTTGGCAGCCTTTGGCAGTTTCAGTGCAGTTTGTGACATAATGTTTTTATTTTTCATGGACATGAATTGTTGTGGTTACAGTGTGGATATAGAATGAGAATGATTAAACCTCATGTTGTGTTCCAGTCAAATTTGACTGATTTAAAAGTTTTCTCCCTGAAAACGTTAGTGATCAGACTGACCTATGATTCCACGACTTTGTCCACAAAGAGGATTTCAACACACAAAATAAACTCTCTTAGTCTGCATACAATTTTCTGTGGTGTATTCAAGATTTGCACAGTCTTGGTTTTCCTGGCCAGAAATGACCTGTCATTAGCAATTAATGTGGAATAGACGAGTTAGTATAAATAACTGAGTTCAGGTACATGTTCTTTTGTCAGATGGACACACACACACACACACACATGTAAGCATGCATGCACGTATCCACATACCAACCTTCTCTGTACAAGAGAAGACTATACCATATACTTTCAAACAGTATATGCCAAGCAAGCAGTCTAAATATGGGACAAGTTATGCCTGGAACATTTAGGACTATACTTGGAAACCTGCAGATGGCAAAGAACCAAACAAAGTTTTTGGTTCTGGAGATGAGGGGAAGTCTCAAGGACATAAGAGCATGAGCTTTGTCAGAAGCTCTAAAATAAATCACCTCCCTGCCCCACACTCAGGGAGGGGCAGCCATCTGCTACAGCTGGTTGAGGGTGAGGAGAAAGAAAAAATAAAAAATATGAGAGCATAGAAAGATATAAAAAAAACACACACACACACACACAAAGACAAATGTTAATGGGATGCAATAGTGGTATATGAAAACGCTGGGTATGAAAGAAGTGGAGAAGAGATGCTTGGTGCGTCATTGGAGGACATAACTAAAGGATTAATCAGAAATTGACATAACAATGAAAAGAAAAATAAATGCTTAATAGTAACAGTGATCATAAATCGTGAATGAGGTTTAATGGAATGTATTCCTGAACTAATCTGAAGACCAGAAGTTTGGAGATCTTTAGCCATTAACTCTGCCGAAAGTTGGCAACCTCTGCACACTATGCACATCAGCATCCGTTGACCTCACTCTGTGATTTTACATGGCCTATCACTTGTTGTAATAGCACTAACAGTTGACAGTAAAATATTTAGTTGTGAAATTTCACGATTGAACTTAAGCATAACAAAGCTGTCCATCACAGCCCATACTCTTTGTCACAACACTTTATGTATGGTGGCCCAGAGAGGTCAAATGGACTCCAACTTAAGAAAACACACGCAAATAGAAAGAAAAATGCTACAAAAGCACACAACTGAAGTTGAATAAAATAAAGAAGTAGAAAAAAAACAATCGTCAAAACACAGCAGACTACATATACATTATATCCACAACATGTTGTGGTTTCAGAATCAGAATCTGAAATACTTAATTGATCCCTAAGGAAATTATGTGGGTTACAGTTGCTCCAAGACAGTAACAGTAACAGACTAAACGATTTAAACAATACAATAAGTTACAGATTATACAAATTTAAGAAATAGCACTAATATATACAAATCATTCAATTATAAATATCAAGAATTAACAATAAATATAAAAGGGTGTAACTATTGCAGTGTTTACAGTGTATTAGATGGAGGAGTTGTACAGGGAGATGGCCACGAGCAATTCCTGTGTCGTTCAGTGGTGCTTTTTGGTAATCTCAGTCTCTCACTGAACGTGCTCCTGTGAGTAGCCAGCACGTCCTGGAGTGGGTGGGAAATATTATCCAGCATTGTCTTTATCTTGGTCAACATCCGCCTTTCAGACACCACCCTAAGGGAGTCCAGTTCCATCCCCATAACATTACTGGCCTTGCAGATCAGTTTATTTAATCTGTTGGCATCTGCGACCCTCAACCTGCTGCCCCAGCATGCAACAGCATAGAGGATAGCACTGGCCACAACCAACTCATAAAAAATTCTGAGCATTGTCCGACAGATGTTGAAGGACCTCAGTCGCCTCAGAAAATAGAGACAACTCTGGCCTTTCCTTTAAAGTGCAGTGGTGTTTTTAACCCATCGAGTTTATTGTCTATGTATACTCCAAGATATTCAGAGTCCTCCACAATTCCCTTGGTTTAGCTTTGCTTCTGCTCACCGTGTTGTAGTAGCAGTTTATCTGTGTGCTACAAAAAGAAACAACTTTTTGACTTTATTTATGTGCTGATGCACTTTACAAACTTGCATTTCTGAGTGTGACATTCCTGACATCATTATTAGTCATCAGTCACTGGTGGAATACTACTCTTTGTGTATGATTTTTATGTTGTTTTATTCTGATATTGAAATTTTAGAGATTTTTTTTCAAACCTGTATAGACCTGTTTATCCTGGAGGTTTTGTTTAACTCATGCAATCTGGTAACAAATATTGATGACTTTCTCCTTTCACTGTGATTAAAAATGTATGAAAGGGGGATATTTTAATAACATTGTACAAAAATAAGTCTAAATTTAATATTAATTTCATATTAATGTTTCTCTTATAATGTTTTGTCTCCCCCTCACACTCACACATGCACATCCAGGCAACTCTCAAGAACCATAAGACAACTCTTTAGGGAAACAATACAATAACAAATGTTAATTTCCTCTCCCAGGGTTTATCTTGTCTGGTGTTTATTCCCTTGATTTTTGTGCTCAGTGTTCCTGATGTAAGTAACTAATATGTATGGAGAAAAAGATTTTAGATAATGAAAAATTTTAAAATGTCAATGTTTAAATTCACAGAGTACTGTATCACATATATTTTTGGTCTAAATGTTATATATTTCTAAAAAAAAATTGGTTTTCACAGTAATGATGTTTTAGATCATGAAGCAATAAAACAAATAAATCAATCAATCATCATTTTGGGACATATGAATCCAAAAGGTCCTTCAATTGGCACACGGGCTCAAACAATACAAAAAAAAAAAACAAAAAAAACTGTTACATATATTGATGCATGCTCAATCATCCAGGTAAGAAAATCCCAAAAAGTTGATTCTGTTCATCTGGACGTAGCGTTTTCAGTGGGACAAACATTTCATCCAAGAAGTCACTTGGATGAGTGACAAAATGTTGCTCCCACTGAGACGTTATGTCTAGATGAACAGAGTCAACTTTTTGAGATAACTGTCACATACTTCAAAAAACAGACTTAACCAAGAAGGATGGCAGTGGCAGTGTAAAGAAACATGTCAACTCTAACTGAATATTTAATAAAATGAATGATACAGCAGATTTTGTATGCCTAGCACAATGCTATTAATTAATTGAACAGAGAGGATAGGGATTAATCAATTTCTGTATGACTATCGCCATTCTATAATCTTTCACATCATTGTGGAGGAATTCTGGCTCACTGTTCTTAACAATGTTGCTTCAGTTCATTGAAGTTTGCAGACATTTGTTTGCCTCGTCCAGGAGCCAGTCCTGAGGGAGGGGAGGGTGCCCAAAGAAGGGGCATGGGCCCACGCTTCTGTAGGTCCTACACCCACAGGAAGGGGTCCAATGTAGTGTCTGCTGGGCAGTGACCAAGGGTGGAGACCCTAGCGGACTGATACCCAGCTACCAAGGCTGGAGATTGGGACATGAAATGTCACCTCGCTGGTGGGGAAGGACCCTGAGCTGGTGCATAAGGTTGAGAAGTCCCATCTAGATATAGTCAGCCTCACCTCAACGTACTGCTTGGGATTCAGAACCAGTTTCCTGGAGAGGGGCTGGACTCTGTCAAAGTTGACGGCTCATCCATCACTGGAGGTGAGGTCACTGAGGAAGTAAAACCACTCCTTGGTGGCAGAGCCCCTGGGGTGAATGAGGTTCACCCTGAGTTCCTGAAGGATGTTGGAGGACTGTCCTGGTTGGTACTCTTCTAAAGTGCTGCATGGAGATCTGGGGTGGTACGTCTGGAATGGCAGGCTGGGATAGTGGATCCCATCTTTAAGAAGGGGGACCAGAGGGTGTACTCAAACTACAGGGGGATCACACTCCTCAGCCTCCCTGGAATGTCTATGCCAGGGTGCTGCACAGGAGAGTGTGTTAGTTGAACCTCGGATACAGGAGGAACAATGCTGTTTTCATCATGGTTGTGGAGCACTGGACCAGCTCTTTACCCTCTTGAGGATATTTGAGGGTGTGCGGAAGTTTGCCCAACCAGTCTACACGAGTTTTGTGGACTTGAATGAGGCATTTGGCCATGTTCTTCAGAGTATTTTGTGGGAGGAACTTTGGGAGTATGGGCTGTCTGGCCCGTTGCTACGAGCCTTCAGTCTTTATACAGCCATTGCAAGTCGAACTTGTTGCTGGTGGATGTTAGACTCCACCGGGGCTATTTTTTGTCACGATTCTGTTCATAATTTTTATGGACAGAATTTCTAACCAAGCGGCGGAAGGCTTCCACTTGGGTGGTCTCAGAATCTTGTCTCTGTACTTTGCAGATGATGAGGTTCTGTTGGCTTCATCAGGTGGTGGCCTCCAGCTCACACTGGAGCACTTAGCAGCCAAGTGTGAAGCGTCAGGAAAGGGAATCAGCACCTCCAAGTTTAAGCCCATTGTCCACAGCTGAGAAAGGATGGAGTCACCACCCCAGATAAGTGGAAGAAACTGGATGGATGGATAGATGGTTTTTGTAACACTGTATATATTTTGGGTAAGCATCCCCCCTTTGGTCTCATCTATACAAAGGACATTCTTTCAGAATTCTTGTGGTTTGTTTAGATGCAACCTCACAAACCTTTCTGCTGGGAGCTCTTCTAAATAAAAAGAATACACTCAAATCACTTTTTTCCCTTTAAGTTGTTGTCAGTGTCTCATTCTGAGTGGAGGGTGTTTCCTTCTTTAAGTTGAGTTACCACTGCCAGTCTCCTTACGATCCTAACTGAACCCAACAAGAGTAGATTCTCAAATATTGTTTTTTCCTTGACTTTGGATGACAGATTAGTGTGGATCTGATCTGACTCTTACAGTCTTTTTGTAATTGTACTGTCATTACATTCAGCAGGTTTTTGCTTATATTTGCTTATGTTTTTTTTCTCTAATAACCCTTTTCATATATATATAATATTTTTTACATATAACCTATATGTTGACACTTGCTGATGATCAATTAATAAGGTGCATTTAAATATTAGCACCTTGTTACTACTTACCCTTTTAATTCCTATAGAAGCAACCAGTGTGTACTTAGTTTTTCACACTACTTGCAGTCTTGTGAAAAGATTTTTTTTACAGTGAGGACATGTATGCATTTTTACTATAATACTACAAAGGACAAAAAGTATTTTTTAGATGAATGGAAAAATTCTTACAAAATAAATACAATTTTACTTTGTGGATGCAAATATTCACAATAAATGTGGTTGTGATCAGGAATGAAACAATAAATTCCTTAAATGTTTTAATAGTCTAAAAACAGTGGGGGCAGTACTGAGAAAACAGTTCAACACAGGACTGTACTGGAGAGTTAGGGATGAAGTTAGGGATGAAGTCTATAGAGGGTGAAGCAGTTTTATGAACAGAGTCCAAGTAGAAGTCAAAACATTCACTTTCTTAAGTCCACTCATGTGCCGATCAGGATAAGGTAGGTGTTCACTTTCTGTTTTCTCTCACTTTTGGTTCATCATTTTAATGGAGCTGGCATTAAATGTATCATACATAACTCTGGATGGGTTTTTCCAAGTGAACAAATACAGATATCTTTATTTTATGATCATGTTTACTTTATACATTCTGATACTCTGCTGTAATTTCACCATTGTATTCCTCATTGTGGTTGAGAAAAGTCTCCATGAGCCTATGTACATTTTTATTGCAGCTTTGCTATTGAACTCTGTTATGTTAAGCACTGTTATTTACCCAAAGCTTTTGACTGACTTTTTATCTAAAAGACAGATCATATCTTATTCTGTCTGTCTCTTTTTTTCAATTTTTTCAAGTAACAAGTTAAGTAAGGGATTACTATTGCAAAAAAAGGAATTAGATTACTGTTACTTGTGTTACTGCGTTACTAAACAGGGATTTTGTTTGTGAGAGTGTCTCATGACAATAACGTACGAGCCTGCGATGTACGTGGCAGCAACAGACATGTGTAGATCAACAACAGATAATATAGAGTGCGGGAGAAAGTATGACCATGCAGCGTTTAAAACTTGGAATTACTGACGTTACTTTGATTCCGTAAAAAGTGACAAATACATTAGCGCCACGGGAATGTGTAATTCACAGAGAAACCACCGGATCCCCCATTGACATGACCGCTGCAGCACCGGGCAAACATCCATCCTGCTAAACAGGTGAAAGTAGATTTAAGAAAGACAGGACTTAGTGCCACTGAATCTTTGATTTTTCTTATTTTTTGCTGTATTTTAATTTACTAAAACAATAAGGGGTGGATCTGGATTTTTGCACAATACAGAAGATTTTGAGATCATATAGAATCTTTTTTCTATATGAAGGAAGTTCTATTCAACAGTCTTGGTAAAATGTATGTGGAGGGGGAAAACCCAGATCACTGTGCCAGCAGTATTGTATTAAAAACCCTTTTACTGAAAAGTATACATACAATGACCTCTCACATGCCAATGTGTATCAAATGCTACCTGGACAATAACTGTATAAGACCTGACTTCTTTATTGTAAAGTGTTTCTGTTATTGAGCCTTCGGAGTTTACAGATAAGCCTGACCTTTATGTTTTGCCTGAAGATACCTGTACCTATAGATTTCTTTCCTGGCACTCCATTGCCCACCAATCGGCTATATAGTCTTTCAAAACCTGATGGGAAGGCAATGGAGTGCTACATCACTGACTCACTAGCTGCAGAGATCATTCTGCCATCCACGTTCCCACTCGAGTGAAGGAGTGAAGAACAAGTACCCACTAACGCTATTGTCCTCCGCTTTTGAGTTATTGCAGGGGGCCACTGTTTTCTCTAACCTTCCGTGGTCTTAGCGTTTCTCTGCTGCACGCAGAAGTCGTTCTGACCCACTGCCAGCCTGTGTTTTCGTGTGTGTGTGTGTGTGTGTGTGATTGTGTGTGTTTTCCAATCTTTCCGTGTCAAACAGAATGGACTCAGGCGCAGACTCAGGCTCTTGAGGATAAGAGTTTAAGGGTTTATTTACAACCACCAATGTAAGAGTCAATTAAAGGCTAGTTTTTGGAGAAATATACATTTATGTTGTGTGTATAAGCGTATAATTTCCAGTTAATAGCCAAATACTGGTATGTTAAAAGTATAGAAGTGTGAAATTCTAATGCACTTTTTGGTATTTTGGGCTTCTGGCACACTGTAATTATGTTCTTACATAATGGGGGAGTCGGATAAGCCAGAAGCAACACAGTTTTTTGACAGTCTTGCCGTAATTTAAATTTTCATTAAACATCTTTTTTGAAAGAAAAGTACCTGGTCTTGCTCGCGTTTGCCTGTTGCTGGACTGACTCCTAAAGGTGGTACAGAAGAGTGAAACAGAGCCAGAATGCCACCATTACAAAAGTAAAAAAAAAACTAGCTTCACTGGTGACGGGAAAGGTAAGTGACTCATGCTGTAGGTGACGTCAGACGCAGGAGATTTGGCAGAAAGAAAGCAAATGGTAGCTTAGAATTTAACAAAAGGGTTTTTTTTCAAGCTCCCATTATTCCAAATATACCAATCAACTGTCATATAATTAACCATATCTTATCATAATTAACCTAATTAACCATAATTAACACCCTGGAGGACAGATAATGATGAGATGAGATGAGATAGCCTTTATTTGTCAGTTGCAGTTGCCCACAACTGAGATGACAGACCTTGCCGACCGTACATAAAATACACAAACATCACATTGGGGAGACAGGTCAGGCTAGGTAGCAAAGGAAAAAACAGTGTAATGTGTAACACAAAGGGATAATCCAGGAACGCACAGATATCATCACACCATAACACAATAAAACACAGACAAGCAACATGGGAGAATATTCCAGTGTGCACAGCTGGATCTGGGACCGCTGCAATCTTCGATCGCACCTCCAGCTGATCCGCTGTCCACATCGGATGGGAGGTAAGCATGGGAGGAGGCGTTGGATTTGGGGAAGGGAGGGTGATGGTGAGAGCGTATCAGTATCAGTGGACATGTGTGCGTGCGTGTGTGTGTGTGTGTGTGTGTGTGTGTGTATCCCGTGTTCAGCTGAGAGAAAGTGTCACCACACCCGGTTAAGCGAAGGTCAACAGTCTCCAGTGGACCCAGGTGGCCTTGAAGGAGGGACAAAGAGTTCTGACAACAGTCCTGTTTATCATGGAAGAATTTTTGTTGTTCCAGTCAGCTTCGACCTTGGCAGGCCTTCAGCTGGCACCAGTGGGATAGCCGCATGAGTGAAGATGGTGAATGTTTATGTTTAGTGTGAACAACTGCATCCAACTTTTACAGTTGGTCAAATGTCTGTCACGTCACCAATTCTCTCAATTCCCGTTCTTCTTCTCCAAGATCTTACCCATTTCAAAGCCATGAGCTTCTCCAAGATGTTATCCATATTAATATTAATAAACACAGTCTGAGTATTCACAGCCCTGCCCATCGTCTATCACAGGTTTTAGATGTGTCTTTGATGCAACACAGCTGATTTAAATGCCAAATGACCTCCTCAATATGTCTTGAAGTTCTCCAGAGGCCTGGTAATGAAGTAATCATTTGATTCAGGTGTGATGACCCAGGGTGATATGTAAACCCTGCAGGACACCGGCCCTCGAGGCCTGGAGTTCGACACCCCTGGTCTATCATGTCGGCCATCCTTGTGGGATTTTGAACAGCTGTAGCCGCTTCTTGTTCTTCAATAAGCCAGGTCCGAGCCAGCTCCAATCAGCCAGAACTCTGTTATCGTGTTTCTGAATTGGTAGATGTCATTCAATGTCCTCAATTGAGAGTGTTGCCAGACACAGGACGCAACCAACCATCGAGTATCCGTCAGCAAACGGCTCAGCAGTACAATCGGACTCTCCCAGGCCCAGGAGGGTTTCAATTTCGTTAGAGTTTAGATGCTCTCCGAGATTACATCGACCAGTGCTCTGAGGGTGTAGTTATGAAGAAGGTCAAGAGCGCATCTTCCCCGGCAAAAAATGAGACCCCATCATCAAAAAGAAGTCTCCCGGCAGACTCCCCTAGCACAACATCGCCTGCCGGCAAACACATTACTGACTTCCTGGAGTCAATTGGCATGCGACTGTCCAGCTTCGATGCGAGGTTGTCCCTGGTTTAGATTAAATCCCTGAGAGAATCCCTGGAGTTCAACCAGCAGCAGGTGGAAACACTTCTGGCTGAAAACGCCATGCTACGGGAGTCAGTCAAGTCTGTGACCAAGCCACTTCAAACAGAAGGAGCAGGTAGAGAGACGCGGAAGGGAGCTGAGAGGAACGGACTTGTTCAAAATGTTCAAAATTCCGGAATACGCCATGGTTCCGGAATGTTCGGATTTCCGGAATGCGCCATGGTTCCGGAATGTTGCAAGGTTCCGGAATGTTCAAAATTCCGGATTGCGCCATGGTTCCGGAACGTTGCAAGGTTCCGGAATGTTCAAAATTCCGGAATGCGCCATTGTTCCGGAATGTTCGGAATTCCGGAATGCGCCAACGTTCCGAAATGTTGCAAGGTTCCGGAATGTTAGGAATTCCGGAATACGCCATGGTTCCGGAATGTTCGGATTTCTGGAATGCGCCATGGTTCCGGAATGTTGCAAGGTTCCGGAATGTTCAGAATTCCGGAAAGCGCCATGGTTCCGGAATTTTGAACATTCCGGAATGTTGCAAGGTTCCGGAATGCGCCATGGTTCCGGAATGTTGCAAGGTTCCGGAATGTTCAAAATTCCGGAATGCGCCATGGTTCCGGAATGTTCGGAATTCCGGAATGCGCCATGATTCCGGAATGTTGCAAGGTTCCGGAATGTTCGGAATTCCGGAATGTTGCAAGGTTCCGGAATGCGCCATGGTTCCGGAATGTTGGAAGGTTCCAGAATGTTCGGAATTCCGGAATGCGCCATGGTTCCGGAATGTTGCAAGGTTCCGGAATGTTCAAAATTCCGGATTGCGCCAACGTTCCGGAATGTTGCAAGGTTCCGGAATGTTCAAAATTCCGGAATGCGCCATGGTTCCGGAATGTTCCGGAATGTTGCAAGGTTCCGGAATGTTCAAAATTCCGGAATGCGCCATGGTTCCGGAATGTTCGGAATTCCGGAATGCGCCATGGTTCCGGAATGTTGCAATGTTCCGGAATGTTGCAAGTTTCCGGAATGTTCGGAATTCCGGAATGTTCAAAATTCCGGAATGCGCCATGGTTCCGGAATGTTCGGAATTCCGGAATGCGCCATGGTTCCGGAATGTTGCAAGGTTCCGGAATGTTGCAAGGTTCCGGAATGTTCGGAATTCCGGAATGTTCAAAATTCCGGAATGCGCCATGGTTCCGGAATGTTTAAAATTCCGGAATGCGCCATGGTTCCGGAATGTTCAGAATTCCGGAATGCGCCATGGTTCCGGAATGTTCGGAATTCCGGAATGCGCCAACGTTCCGAAATGTTGCAAGGTTCCGGAATGTTAGGAATTCCGGAATGCGCCATGGTTCCGGAATGTTCAGAATTCCGGAATGCGCCATGGTTCCGGAATGTTCGGAATTCCGGAATGCGCCAACGTTCCGAAATGTTGCAAGGTTCCGGAATGTTAGGAATTCCGGAATACGCCATGGTTCCGGAATGTTCGGATTTCCGGAATGCGCCATGGTTCCGGAATGTTGCAAGGTTCCGGAATGTTCAAAATTCCGGAATGCGCCAACGTTCCGGAATGTTGCAAGGTTCCGGAATGTTCAAAATTCCGGATTGCGCCATGGTTCCGGAACGTTGCAAGGTTCCGGAACCTTGCAACATTCCGGAACCATGGCGCATTCCGGAATTCCGAACATTCCGGAACCATGGCGCATTCCGGAATTTTGAACATTCCGGAATTCCGAACATTCCGGAAACTTGCAACATTCCGGAACCATGGCGCATTCCGGAATTCCGAACATTCCGGAACCATGGCGCATTCCGGAATTTTGAACATTCCGGAACCTTGCAACATTCCGGAACATTCCGGAACCATGGCGCATTCCGGAATTTTGAACATTCCGGAACCTTGCAACATTCCGGAACGTTGGCGCAATCCGGAATTTTGAACATTCCGGAACCTTGCAACATTCCGGAACCATGGCGCATTCCGGAATTCCGAACATTCTGGAACCTTCCAATGTTGCAAGGTTCCGGAATGTTCAAAATTCCGGAATGCGCCATGGTTCCGGAATGTTGCAAGGTTCCGGAATGCGCCATGGTTCCGGAATGTTCGGAATTCCGGAATGCGCCATGGTTCCGGAATGTTGCAAGGTTCCGGAATGTTGCAAGGTTCCGGAATGTTCGGAATTCCGGAATGTTCAAAATTCCGGAATGCGCCATGGTTCCGGAATGTTTAAAATTCCGGAATGCGCCATGGTTCCGGAATGTTCAGAATTCCGGAATGCGCCATGGTTCCGGAATGTTGCAAGGTTCCGGAATGTTCAAAATTCCGGAATGCGCCATGGTTCCGGAACGTTGCAAGGTTCCGGAATGTTGCAAGGTTCCGGAATGTTCGGAATTCCGGAATGCGCCATTGTTCCGGAATGTTCGGAATTCCGGAATGCGCCAACGTTCCGAAATGTTGCAAGGTTCCGGAATGTTAGGAATTCCGGAATACGCCATGGTTCCGGAATGTTCGGATTTCTGGAATGCGCCATGGTTCCGGAATGCGCCATGGTTCCGGAATGTTGCAAGGTTCCGGAATGTTCAAAATTCCGGAATGCGCCATGGTTCCGGAACGTTGCAAGGTTCCGGAATGTTGCAAGGTTCCGGAATGTTCAAAATTCCGGAATGCGCCATGGTTCCGGAATGTTCGGAATTCCGGAATGCGCCATGGTTCCGGAATGTTGCAATGTTCCGGAATGTTGCAAGTTTCCGGAATGTTCGGAATTCCGGAATGTTCAAAATTCCGGAATGCCTCATGGTTCCGGAATGTTCGGAATTCCGGAATGCGCCATGGTTCCGGAATGTTGCAATGTTCCGGAATGTTGCAAGTTTCCGGAATGTTCGGAATTCCGGAATGTTCAAAATTCCGGAATGCGCCATGGTTCCGGAATGTTCGGAATTCCGGAATGCGCCATGGTTCCGGAATGTTGCAAGGTTCCGGAATGTTAGGAATTCCGGAATACGCCATGGTTCCGGAATGTTCGGATTTCTGGAATGCGCCATGGTTCCGGAATGTTGCAAGGTTCCGGAATGTTCAAAATTCCGGAATGCGCCAACGTTCCGGAATGTTGCAAGGTTCCGGAATGTTCAGAATTCCGGAATGCGCCATGGTTCCGGAATGTTCGGAATTCCGGAATTTTGAACATTCCGGAACCTTGCAACATTCCGGAACCATGGCGCATTCCGGAATGTTGGAAGGTTCCAGAATGTTCGGAATTCCGGAATGCGCCATGGTTCCGGAATGTTGCAAGGTTCCGGAATGTTCAAAATTCCGGAATGCGCCATGGTTCCGGAATGTTCCGGAATGTTGCAAGGTTCCGGAATGTTCAAAATTCCGGAATGCGCCATGGTTCCGGAATGTTCAGAATTCCGGAATGCGCCATGGTTCCGGAATGTTCGGAATTCCGGAATGCGCCAACGTTCCGAAATGTTGCAAGGTTCCGGAATGTTAGGAATTCCGGAATACGCCATGGTTCCGGAATGTTCGGATTTCTGGAATGCGCCATGGTTCCGGAATGTTGCAAGGTTCCGGAATGTTCAAAATTCCGGAATGCGCCAACGTTCCGGAATGTTGCAAGGTTCCGGAATGTTCAGAATTCCGGAAAGCGCCATGGTTCCGGAATTTTGAACATTCCGGAATGTTGCAAGGTTCCGGAATGCGCCATGGTTCCGGAATGTTGCAAGGTTCCGGAATGTTCAAAATTCCGGAATGCGCCATGGTTCCGGAATGTTCGGAATTCCGGAATGCGCCATGATTCCGGAATGTTGCAAGGTTCCGGAATGTTCGGAATTCCGGAATGTTGCAAGGTTCCGGAATGTTCGGAATTCCGGAATGTGCCATGGTTCCGGAATGTTGCAAGGTTCCGGAATGTTCAAAATTCCGGAATGCGCCATGGTTCCGGAATGTTCGGAATTCCGGAATGCGCCATGATTCCGGAATGTTGCAAGGTTCCGGAATGTTCGGAATTCCGGAATGTTGCAAGGTTCCGGAATGTTCGGAATTCCGGAATGCGCCATGGTTCCGGAATGTTGCAAGGTTCCGGAATGCGCCATGGTTCCGGAATGTTGGAAGGTTCCAGAATGTTCGGAATTCCGGAATGCGCCATGGTTCCGGAATGTTCGGAATTCCGGAATGCGCCATGATTCCGGAATGTTGCAAGGTTCCGGAACGTTGCAAGGTTCCGGAATGTTGCAAGGTTCCGGAATGTTCGGAATTCCGGAATGTTCAAAATTCCGGAACGCGCCATGGTTCCGGAATGTTCAAAATTCCGGAATGCGCCAACGTTCCGGAATGTTGCAAGGTTCCGGAATGTTCAAAATTCCGGAATGCGAAGAGCTGCACTCACAGGTCAGTAACACTGTGTATAGCTGTCTTTGTTTAAAAAATATATCAGTAAAAGTTTCACCTGTCTGCCTCCCTGTACTACTGCTTGGAGGGTAAGGTGTGAGACAGAGGTCTGGGGGAGTCCAAAATTCCAACTTCTCTCAACCTGCAACTAAGTAAGGCATCATGGCTAATTAATTGGACAAATGATTCTCTGTGCTTCTGGACCCCCTGACTCTCCTCTCCTTCTGTTACAGTGCCCTTGACCTGCCACAGTTTCCCCCATCAAGTTCCCACACCCAGCCTTCACAGTGTCCCCTCACAGTTCATGTTATTTGCCACTTCCCTCTTAGCTCTGAGTCTCCTAGTTCATAGTTCCTGCTCTGTTTTCAGCCTCTCATAGTTCATGCTCTTAGCTCCTGCTCAGCTTTTATTGATAATGACTCTCTTACAGTCCCTCTTCCCCTCCTTCTCCTTTGGTACCACCAGCTGGACCTTTTGGAGGAGGACAAGTGAATCTTCAATTCAGAAGCATCCAGAGGAGGAAGCAGGGGCAGTCATTTCTGGCACATGTATCACTCTTTAGAGAGAAAAAAAAAGCTATCCATGACGCGAAATTTAGAGTAATTTTTTTTGGCTTAGCTCTGCCAATCAGGTGAATGACGTAATTTCCTTGTTACCTGGAAGGAGATGGTGCCAATGCATGCGCACTCAAAATTGGACTGTGAGCTAGCAAACGTGAACAAATTTGCGCCAGGTTATTCAGCTTTCAATGCCTTCTAGCAAATGATGAATGCATAAAAGGTATACAATAACTGTGGTTATGTCGAGTTTCTAGAGACAACCTGTGACACACACATGTAATGGAGCTGTCAATAAATTATGACAGCTATCCTGACTTCAGGTCTTAGATGAACAGTGTGTTGGAATCCAATATGTGGGTCATGGACATTACCTAATGCTGTGATTCATAGACAGTGGCTAAGGAGCCACAAGTGTCTCACAACACATTATATCTGAGTCAAAGGTTTCAGGTGTTTACAGTTTTTCTCAGTCGCTTTGGTGCGTTTCTCAGATCAGAATTGAAATTCTCATAACTATTAGTTCAACCTCCACAACACTCAGTCATTTGTGCACATCATAGTAGCAATTTCTCCCCTCTCTGAACAAACTGCAAATGATCTTGGACATGAATCAGTTGCTTCCATACATTTCCCTGCTGCTTCCTGACATTTCCATTTGCTTATGTCATGTCAGTCAAAAGTAATCATACCTATGGATGCTGAATAGTCGTTCCCAATAAAACTAATAGTCATACATCCATTGCTTGAGTCATCACACACAAAATTGTTGAACTAGTTATCACATGCCAAATATTGGCCATCTGTCAAGCAAATCCTATACCTTTCTGTATCATTTTTCCTGGAAATGGCTCCGAAATTGAACAATTGATCTCAGGTGAATTACAGCTGTCACTCATGAGGAGGCGTGTGAAAGTTCAGTTGTAACCAATGACAAACAACTTGTTCACTGTCAATTATGGATGAATCCTGTGAATCCCCAATTGGCAAGCATATATAAACTGCGCAGGAGCTAGTGTGTACCATTTCTACACTTCTGTGACACAAAATGGAAGGTCAGCACCGTGGAAGAGGGGTGAGGATGCGGGGAGGAAGGGGAAGGGGAAGAGGGAGAAGAGGCAGATATAGGCGGATTCCTAATGAAATAAGGGCTACAATTGTGGACCATGTTGTCAATCACGGCCTCACCATGGAGGAGGCTGGTCGAAGGGTGCAACCCAATATTGGAAGAACTACTGTCAGTTCAATCATTCAAACATTCCGTAGGGAAAACAGGTATGCAAACAGTAATTCACTGTACTGTACTGTGCCATCTCAGACACATCACATGTTACTGTACTGTATTTGCAAATTCACAAAAAGTCCACTCTGCACCACATAGGATTGTCAGACAACCTCGCGGAGGCGGAAGAGGGCCCCTTTTTACCCCACAGCAAGAAGAAGCCATTTGTGCAATGGTCATTGCAAACAATGCAATAAAGCTGAGAGAAATACAAAGCGCTGTCATAGAGAACTACACGGTATTTGGCAATATTGAATCTGTTTCAATTTCAACAATTAACAGAGTACTCAAGAAGAATGAAATCCACATGAAGCAATTGTATAAAGTGCCATTTGAACGAAACAGTGACTGGGTGAAGGAGATCCGTCACCAGTATGTGCAGGTAAAGCTGGTCTTCTATGTTCTGCACTGCAAACTGTTTTACAGTACTTCGTAGTTTCATGCAGTACACTTGCAATTCCACAGCACATACTCTACAATGTGTTTTACCAAATGCATGCATTACTGTTTGTTACTGTACACAGGCATATTGTGACATTGCATTTCTGTCTCTCTCTAAAGCGTGTACTGGAGCTGGAAGCCAGGGAAACACTGCACACATTCATATATGTTGATGAGGCAGGTTTCAATCTGGCCAAAGGCAGAAGGCGTGGAAGAAATCGCATTGGACAGAGGGCAACCACTGAAGTCCCTGGTCAGCGCGGAGGGAATACTACCATGTGTGCAGCCATCTCTGACAACGGCGTCCTCACCCATATCCCCCTTCTTGGTCCATACAATACCCAACATCTGACATTTTTAGACACTCTTTACAGGGACCTAGTCCCTGAGAATGAGAGAGGTGGAGGCCAACTCAGCAAGTATGTTGTTGTCTGGGATAATGTCCGTTTTCACCACTCCCATCAGGTCAGAGAGTGGTTTGCAGCACATGACAGAATTCTGGTTGAATATCTCCCTCCATATTCCCCATTCCTTAATCCAATAGAGGAGTTTTTCTCTGCCTGGAGGTGGAAAGTTTATGACCGGCATCCACATGAGCAAATGGCCCTGCTAGCAGCCATGGATGCAGCATGTGACGACATCACAGCAGGGTCCTGCAGAGGATGGATTCGCCACTCCAGGAGATACTTTCCTCGCTGCATTGCGAGGGATAACATCTGTTGTGATGTAGATGAAAATATGTGGCCAGACAGACAGGAACGTCTGGATGTGCCAGAATGATTTACTGTACTGTTACATGTGCTGTTTATTGTTCACATTAGTGCACAGCTCTACCAAATGGGTGATTTTATGTTTACATGTATTCTACAGTGAACAAGTGACTGTAGCATATTTTTCTTTTGCACAATTCTGTAGGATTACAAACACTTCAACACAATGGAAATGTGAAACGTACGTATTCAGTGTCTCAGTTACTCCCAAGACTCCCATAACATCTACAGTGACTTCACTGCACATTTCAGATGGCTGTACAGGTAGGCCATAGTGCTGTCGTCAGCATTTTCAGGTGTCACCAATTGTTTTTGCAATGGGAAACACTGAAATTATAAACTGTCATAGTGGAAACATGACAATGCCATTTGACTATCTTGTTCATACAGATGGTGTCAAGACTTTTCATTTTGATGGCACTGGCAGTTTCATTGACATGGCTTTTGCGGTATGGATAATCAATTCTGTGCATGTGACGTGCTTTTGCAGGCTATCCACTAGGTTTTGCAGTTTGCACTAATTGTTTTGGGAAATGCACTAACTGCTGTGCAAATGTTGATGGTGTCCTGAGAAACGCACCAAAGCGACTGAGAAAAACTGTAAATAAGTGACTCTAAGGTATTTTTCTTTTGCACAATGTTGTAGAATTACAAACATCCTACACAGTAAAAATGTGAAACATACGTATTCAGTGTCTTGTACTCACTTACTTCCATAACTACAGGAATGTCTAACTTTACTGTAGATTTTACTGTACATGGCTGTGCAAAAAGTGTATAGTGCTGTGTTGAGCATTTTCAGGTAGTGTCACCGAGTTCTGACCTTTTTTTGCATTGGAAGACACTGAGAGAATACTGTACACTGTCATAATGAAAACATGACAAAGCCATTTGATTATCTTGTTCATCAAGATGGTGTCAAGACTTCTCATTTTGATGACACTGGAAATTTCATTGACATGAATACTTGCTTTTGAGGAATGGATTATCGATTTTGAGCAAGTGACCTGCTTTTGCAGGTTATCCACTAGGCTTTGCAGTTTGCACCAATTGTTTTGGGAAATACACTAACTGCTGTGCAAATGTTAATAGTGATGTGAGAAAAGCACCAAAGCGACTGACAAAAACTGTAAAAACTGGGTCCCAAGAAAAAGATATTGGTGAAATATGACTTTAATCCAATTTGGGGTACTTCTTTGTCTTCGTGTGTTTTCTTATTTACAACTAATATTAATATTAGGGGGCCAGGAGTGACAAAATGAATTAAATACACCATTAAATAATTAAATGTGTCAGTTATTTAAAATTGGAATTAGTGAACTAAATAAAGATTTAAATAATTAATTAAATGCCCATTCATTTCAGTTCAAACATTTAATAAATTATTTATTTAAAATTTTATTTGATTAATGACATTAAACCCAGGGGGTTAACACTGTTCCAGTCAAAACCATTGCTTTGGCCTGGTGTACACCAATTTCATTTACTGAGGTTATATCTATTGTGTCTTTATTTCCTGATGTTTTTATGTGTCATACTTGTTTCAGTCACCAATTCTGAATTATAACTAACATTAAAAACATGTTTAAGGAGGAGAGAGAGCAAATAAATCTGATTAACATCTGATCTTTGTGTTTTTTGTTCAATAATCAGCATGACCTGTGTATACATACACAACCTTTATTAAAAGAGATAACATGACGTGTTTCCATCATGTAGTAACTGTTAGGTTTAAATGTACCAGGACAGTTAGACACTATGAAACACATACAGACTTCAAAATGTTCAATTAATATTGTTATTGTGAATATTAATCAAGATTAAAGTTACAGTGTGCAAAATCTCAACACTAGATGTCAGTACATAGCAGACTGCATTCAACAGAGTTCTGTTTTCGTACCCCTCCCAGTTCAAATACACAATCCCAACTAAGGTGGCTTCCATTCATCTGTAGTGAGTGTGTGCTGTCAGTCCGCTGTTTAGCTCAGCAGTAGCAATATGTATCGACATCTATGGAGGAAAATGCAAAACTTTGTGGCTGAGTCCAATATGAGTCGATGAGTCACTGAAGCTCATTTCTGTCTGACAATGATATTGCGGTGTTGTTCAAGATATCCTGAACTTTTCTGTCAATAAGCGCTGCCCTTGTTAGTGACACTTTGAAGTGGAGCTAACTTTGTTAAATTCAGACTCTTAGCGAATAAACTCTCATACAATGTGAGAATGTAATCAAATTGTTTATCAGAGGGAAAATGTGATTTTTAGGACACTTGAGTCTAACATTAGCTAATATAGTATTAGCTTATTGCTGCTGTGTTTTAGCCAGCTCATTGTTAGCTGTCTGTAGGTAGTAGGGTCGCATGTTTAATCTGCTAACAATAAGTAATTGTGATGAAATCAGGAAAAAATGAACATGTTTCTGCACATTTTCGTGTGTTAGAGCTCTGACTTCAGTTCAGTAGATTCAGCTGAGGAGAAAGAGGATGACATTTTATCCAGTTATCGCCTTCCCTCGCATTTTCGCTTCTTTAGTGAAGTCAACCAGATGATAAAACATGGGTATGAACCTTCCTATCTTTTTTTTTTTTTTTTTTACCTTTAATTGTTTATTTTATTTTTACTTGTTGTATGCGGGACAGACTTTACTGGAGGAAAGAAAGGGGAGAAAGAAAGAGGGAAAGAAAAACAGCTGGGAAGAAGGACGGGGAAAAAGGGCAAAAAAACAAAAACCAACAGAATAAGCAGACAAAAAAAAATACATATTGACCACCTGGATCACCTGTTGAGAAAGAAAAAAGAAAACAAGCAGAAGAAAACAAGAGTAATAGAATAAACAGCATCACAATGATATATGGGAATATGGCAGTAAATATTAAATGTTAAACATTGTTGTGTAAGATTGACAGCGCACAGTGTGCTTTGAGGTAGGAGCCAAAAAGGGTGTAGTTTGTGTGTGTGATCACCCGTGTGTACACCTGTGGACATGGACGCGCTTGATTTTTTTTAAAAGGTTCCTTCATGTAATGATCTGCTAGAGGGTGTGGGGGGCCACTGCCCCGTCCTCCAGGGCATGAAGCAGGTGCGGAGGAGATCAAAACTCCAGACATCCAGAGGCCCCCAGAACACAAGAGACCAAGGAAGACCAACAGAGGGGCAGCCGCGCCACTGTCCCAGAAAGAGCTGAGGAGAGTCCCAGATGAGGGGTCACTCAGCAGCCGCGGAGCAGAGGCCAGGGGGGGTTGCAGTGACGTGCCTGTGGGCTCCGCCGGCAGCCGGCTGCGCCAGAGTGACCGAGCCCCGGGCCGAGAGGCCGAGGGCACCCCACCTCCGAAGTGGCCCGAGCGAGCCCCAGGCTCCAGGCCCCGATAAGCAGCCGCCAAGGAGTGAGCCGGTGTGTACCTGGACGCCCACCCCCGGACACAAAGAACCACCAACGCACCGATGTCTGGGGGCGTCCGCCACCGGCAGGGGAAGTGGTGGGGGGGAGATAGGCCTCCAAACCTTGGAGGACCTGAGATGTCCCCAGAGAGGTGGCGTCTGATACCCAACCTGACATATAGACACAGACATACAGGCACACACAGATACAAACATCCACTCCCACCCTCATGCTCTCAATTGCAATTACTCCACACTCAACCAACGTGGAGACAGACATAAAGAGACACTGTACACACAATCACACTCCCCAAGCGTACTCTAAGAACCGGGTCTAGGTACCCTTGCCCCTGGAGGGGGAAACTGCACCCAGACCCAGGTGGTGTTACCCTTTTCCCTGCGGTGGAGAGAAGCAGACCGCCCCGACTCCGCAGCAGCAGGGAGGCCCCACATTTCAGACCCCAGTCGGACGGCCAACTCCTCCTCCTAGCCCCCCCGCTCCAGCAGGCCGCAGAGACCGGGGGTGTGAGAAGACTCCAAACCTCCCTCCGCCCGCTCATATGTAGTGTTGATGTATGTGTGTTCTAAGGTGCATTTAAAGCCCAGGAGGGCATGGAGCTACCTGCCAGAGCAGCAGGTAGGCGCATAGCCCCTCCTGCTAGCCCTCAATGTCTACGTGTATTTAAAATTGAGAGGTGGGCAACGACGCCAGGGGTGAGGTTGTACACCCTGATGGTAATTTGGATTCCGTGTAGCGTGCCCACCCCCAAGATCCTATATGTATGTGTAATGAGAGTGTGAGTAATGTGAATGTCTAAGTCATGGGATAAAATTGAGGCACAGGCAGCCAGAAGGGGACAGAGGAGGGGGATGCCTCCTCTGCACCCTGGTGACACACCCCTACCCCAAGGCCCTGCATGTGTGGGTGATTGTGGTGGAGCGGGAAGAGGGAGGCAGCTGGAGATGGGGAGGGAAGGAAGGGAGGGGCAAGTGACCCCTCATTTGTTCTGACACAAGCTGTTGGGGAATTATATAATATTTTTAACCAGTTGATGAAAGAAGATCCAAAACCAAATTTGTGTAAAGTTGCAAATAGAAATTTTCAGTTAACTCTGTCAAACGCTTTTTCTGCATCTAAAGAAAATATAGTAGTTTCAAGGTTTTTACTGTATGAGTAGTCTATCAAATTAAGTAATCTACGTGTATTTGTTGATGAGTGCCTACCTTTTATGAAACCAGTTTGGTCAGGATGAATTAAGAGGGGGATTATTTTCTCTAGTCTCTTCGAGAGAGCTTTGCAGATTATTTTGAGGTCTACATTTATAAGGGATATTGGACGATAGCTTGAGGGATATACAGGGTCTTTGCCTGGTTTTAGCAGGAGATTAATGTTTGCAGAATTCATATTTGATGGAAGTCTGCCTTCCTATCTTGAGTCTGTAGGTGCAGACACAAATTAAAATTTCGCTAGGCTAAATTATTACTATTTTATTATTTTAAATTTCACTAACTTTCAGGGATTTCTCACTTGAACAAACATGTTTTATAGCTCATAAGATATTTTTTTCAATCTAATTTGCAGGGAATTATTTCTATGTTGTTGGAAACGGCATACAAATACTGAACTGATACAGTTTTTAACCAAACACGTACATTTGGACAGTTGTGGATCCAATGTACCAAGCAAACTACCCACTAGCCAGTAAGCATTCATCTAGCTGCTCTAATCTGTCTCTCTTAATTCCAACCTGAGCCAACAGAATTATTTAGAGAATGAATTGGTGGGTTTAAATACTTGGATAACACGCGGACCAAATAGACCTTTTATTTTTAATTCTTGTACTGAAAATCTTGGAGATCTGGTTTTTAATGGCATTTAACTTTAGTCAGAGACGTACAGCATAATATTACTCAGTGATATACGATTTAAGACAGAACACACATAATACCTTAAAGGAGTGGGAGGTGAGGCCATTCAAGTTCTCTTGGTGAATGACTGTAAAAATCTGTACAGCATATTTTACATTGATATTTCTCTTCCTGCATTGTAAAGCATGGTAATTTTAGTGTTCAATAAACTTTCAGTCCAATGACCGGCTACGTGAGTTTTATTAATAAACTGAGTGACAGATAGCAGTTGGGTTCATCAGAGTTCAAATCTGTCACATTTTACAGTAGAATATCCAGGCGATAGATGGGTCATTTCATATGAAAACCAACCAGCTGCACCAGTTTAATGTTTCTGATGGAGAGGAACAGAAACAACCATTAGTTTGATCTGTTCTCTGATTATTCTGTGGAAAAAAAAACCTTTTGGGTGCAACTTTTAAAGGATTTCATCACCATGTGAGATCAGCCAGAACAAGTTATACCAAATAAGAGGTTTGTTTTTTTAAACTTAGTGTTTGATATTCCCACTATAGCCTTAATTCCTTCTCTGTCAAAAATAATTTTCCAGTAATCTACAATCCTGTTTAATTCTGTGGCCAGGTGGAGACACTGGTTGATTTTACATATCAGTTTCAGTTCCAAACTTTTAGGAGCATTAAACTTTCTGTTGTTTGATTTAATATAATGAATAAATGTAATTTTATTAAGCATGACAGACACAGACGTCTTCAGGGATACAGACAATTTTTATTCTGAGAAGACAAAAGTCTTGATTTGTCTTACAAAGCAGCCCTTTTCCTAAAAAATAAAATAAATATAACAAAGATCATTTTAGTAACGCAAAGTGTCTCACTGAAAGGATCGGCTGTTTTCTCAACAGCCTCATCACTGCATAAAATTAACTGGAAACACAGAAGCATCACATTTCTGCGTGTTTCACCAACACTGACGCGGGATCTGATTTTTTTCTTCCCCCCTCAACTTAGTGCAAGTTCAGTCATCACATTGAACAGTAATTACAAAAAAGCAAAAGCAAAGCACAAACTCTTACAGTTCAGTCAGTTTTAGCTGAAATTCACTTTTAACATGATCAAAGTGAACTGAGGTCAGGTCTGCACAGGACTAACACCAACGACACAGACTCTACAGTGCATGACTCGAAACACTTACATCATATAAATCATGTTCCCGGACACATTACTGTCAAAGTTATCAATTAAAACATTTCTTACACAACACAGACACACATGCATGACCGACCTGGTGGCAAACGTCATTTGTGGGCTTCAGATAATAATAAAACCTCTCCTGGCATCAGCTTTCAAACAGAGACACCCCCTCACATTAAGGCCAGTTCGTTTAGTGCAAACACAGAAATGCAAAGTCAGTCTTAAAATGAATGTAATGAGCTCCATTAGTCGGGGAAATGAGCCAGATTATTAACATCAATCACTAAACCAAGTTGTTTAATGTTAGATTATATTTTCTTTAAGTGGTGAATTTTTTCTTTTTTATTTTGTACCCACGCTACTAACTTAAATTTATGTGCAAGTCACACAGTTTCTTTGCAATTTTAATTTTGCATCTCATTTCAAAACATTTTCAGGGCTTTCATGGTCACTTTGCCACTATTGGAGACATTTAGCATGCTCATGTGCTTATTTTGCATCTCTGTGTGGTGATTTTATATGTTTTTGTTTTCTATGGAAGGTCATTTTTGTGCGTCTTTATTGTTCTTGTCTCCTCACTGAACTGGTAGAATTGTGTCTCAACATCCTTTTTAAGGTAATCGAAAATTTGCTAATAATAAGTTTGTTGATAATTTTATGTCTTTGTTTGCTTTTGCATAAATAAGAGCAAAACATTGCAGATTCATTGGAAAAAAAGGAGCGTATCATTATTTCAGACATTCATTCACTCTCCACCACAAAAAACAAACAAACAGAAACTCGCACTTTTATCCTAAAGCATTGCCATTGTGGCTTCAGAGGCTGTTCTCAATTGGCTCATGCAAAAGAGTTTAAATGAACCACAAATGTAGGAGCCCTTCTCACTCTGGGCCATAAACTGAAAACAATCGCTAATCCAACAAATGTATGAACTGCTGAGAGAAAGAGTGCCCGTCATTACAGAAACAAAGAGCCAAACATTATAATCTGTATTTAAACAGTAAAAGTGTTTCCATAACAGGCTTTATGATATTAAGCACCACTGGATTCCTGCCAGTTCCATCTTAGTTTAGCTCATTGCATCACCACCTAAGCCGGGAACTGTAAACAGGCCATTTGGCTTGTAATTTTTGGCCAATAATTAACAGAAATAAGCAGTCACGTAATTTTAAGACCAATGGAACGAGGACAAATCCAGTCTTGGTTTTGAACTCAGAAGGAAATTTGAGAGCTTTGTGCTTTTGAAATGTCAGTGGACTCATTTGCGGAAACGTTGCTGGGTTTTGGCCCTGCTGAGGACACACAATGAAATGAAACCTGTGGGAAACATTTTTTTTAGATATTACTTCTCAGTAAAGACCTTCCACCATTTAATCTCCAACCTCTCTATTAGCTCTAAATGGCTGCAGCAGCAGCAGGCTTGACAATCTGAGTTAAGATGTTAATCTGAGTTGACTGACTATCAAAAACAAACAAAAAAAAAAAACAGATAATTCATTTGCCTTTTACAACAAATAAATTCCTATACATTTGTGAGTTTGGAAAATAATTCTAGTAAAGTGAATGTATAGCATCGTCATCAGCAAAACTTCTACTTGCAAAAAGCAAAGGCCTTGACTGCAAACGCTTGAGCTCGTCATGTAGAGAGCAACAATCATCAACATTATCAATCTGTACTCCAACAAAGATCCATACCTACATCTGAACAGCTACATATCTTAAATAAGGATAAAATGACTCTTAGAAGAAAATGAGGTAATGAATTTAAGCTCAAGTGACCTGTCAGGAGGTGGCAGGGGAAGTCCTTCCACCATATTCCTGTCCGGTCTCATATTTATATTTACAGAAAGAGTTTTCAGCATAAAAGATCCTGTAAGCTTAAAAAAAACTTTGAACAGTTACCTTCTGCTGCCACCAGAGGTCAGCAAACTGCACAGAGCCTCATGTTGTTTCAGTTAAGAGGAAGAAGTTTGCAGGTAGTTTGCACCATTGTGGTATTGTCGATCGACAGTCAGTTTGTCACAATCTTGAAATTAGTTTGAAGAGATCAGCTAAAAAATACAGACGTCCCGCTTCCATCACTACACTGTAAGAAAATCTGTAAGAATCTGACGAAGTACGATGATCCCAAAGCTGAAGTAAAGTTGTGAAATTTAGGCAGAAACCAGAGTGAATCTATCAGGCTTCCACTGCTCACAGTAAAAAAGAACAAAAAATTGAAAATAAACAAGTGTCCAGAACTAAAATGTGTTTTTTAGGGAGTAATGATGCTGCAGATACTCTACATGCTGAAGTGAATTAACCATTTTCATGCACTTAAGTAACCAAATCACTGCAAGCAACCTGGTTCCAGCAGAAATCAGATAACATATTAAACATATATACAGTAACCTGGTTACTTAAACATTCAATGACGTCCTTAAAAATATCTGTGAATACAATTTAAAGTGTACACAAAACAATATACACTCTTACAACTTTGGATATGTCAGCTCACCATCTGAAAAGCTAGCTGTAGTAACAACTGGTCAATTACTATAAAAGGGCTGACAAATTTTATTTCAAATCACATAAATGATTCATTATAAAATAACTTACTAACTAATCCTTAATCCTAAAATAATCTTAAATCACTGTTCATTAATCAATTAGTATATAAAACATACTGATCAAATGTCTCGTTTTGCACTAAACCCTGTGTGTGACAACATGACAAATAAGCAGATCTTTGAATACAAGATGCTAAAATCTGCAAATATTTGGCATTTTATTCACTATTTTTACATACAAAAACTTATTTCTATCATGCTAGACTTTTGTTTTGAAGAGTTTGTTGTTGTTAATAATAATAATAATAATAATAATAATAATAACAACAATAACAATAGGTGCATTGTAAGTACATATATGTATCATGGTCTTGATAATAAAAAAAAGTGGTATTAGTGCATTCTGAGTATATGTAATGTGAGTAATCCCTGCCCCACTGAAAAGGAAAAATTACACTGCTTATTTTTCATGTTCCATTGCTCTGCCATAAAAATGGTCCCTGTCGATCCAACTTGTTCTTTTTGCCAATAAGTCGTCCACAAATAACAGTATTAGCTGCCACATAGCTGCTTTCCATGTTGATAACTGACAGAGTTTTGGCTGTGTGTGTCAGTCAGATAAATCTTGTTCAAATGAAAGCTGGCTATAACCTGATTACTTAAGTGCATGTAAACCCGGTGACGGACAACTGAATGGACCTTCAGCAAAAGGATACCTGACTGTGCTGAGAGATGCGTGAGGATGCAGTCACAGAACAAAAGGAGAAAATAGGCTGAGGAATGGCAAAGAAAGGAACGGAAGTGGGGAGGAAAGGAAGGAGGAGGTAATGAATAAAACAAAGAGGAAAAACATCTGCAGTCCAAGTCCTCAAGTGACTATGGTATAGAGGACTGCTCAGCTACCTTGGTGTGTTAGGTGTGTGTGTGTGTGTTTTATCAGCTGCAGTGGCAGAGCAGCAGTCCAGCCACTAGAGGAAGCAGGTTGAGCAGCAGGAGCCACAGAGTGGTGGCCAAACCTGGAGAACTGGAGCATGGATCTAAAATAAAGACAGAAAATAACATCTATCAAATCATGTTTGTTTTACATAACAGTATTATATTCTACACACATTGAGTATTTAATTATACACACATCTTAAGTTTTATCTTTCCCTTTCAGTGCTTTCCTCACCAATTTCTTTACTTTGTTCTCATTTATATCTTTTCCCATTTCTTTACTTGTTAAACAACTTCATTCAACCATCAGTTGAAATCAAAAAGGCAGACAGCTTCACCATGGGACGGGAAGAGAAGCATTTAAATCAGCTGGTCCACTGACTGACCAATTGGGTTGCTCCTGGAGGTGTTGATGGGTGGGAGATGGTAGGGTAGGGGGCAGTCATCACAGAAGTCTGTGCAGGCGGGGCAGATGAGGACACCGTTGTAAACCCACTCGTTAACGCGTACGCTGATGCTCAGCAGCTGACCTTTACGGACACAGAGGAAGGAACGATCCTGAACGAACACCGTGAGGCCCTGAGCTGAGCACGACACCTGCAGCACAGAGAGTGTGAGACAGACCCAAAACACACAGCGACATGCACTTTCCTCTCATTTCTCTAAGTTTATTAGGGATTTTTTTCCCCTTTGTATAAAACCTTTTGAGTGCCCACCAAAGCAGTTTGGGACAAAAATATGTGGGATTTAATTTATTTAACCCGAACTATTAATCTGTTTGTCATACATAAATAAAGGTGAAATCTACAGATTTCTATAAGGTAGCAGTCTCAACCTATAGATGTCACCTTCTCCACTGAGGACAGCTATGGAAAAAGCTGTAAAGGGGATCTTAAAAATTCACAGAAACATAAATAAGTATATGTACATGTCAGCACCTTGTAGCATCCGGAGCCCCAGTCAGGGTACGTCATCTTCCGAGTGCACTGCTCCATCACAAAGGCTGATTTCTGGTACAGACACACAGAGTCTGGTCCATACTGCTCTGCTCCATAATTCCTCCACCAGTCTGAACAAACAGACAACACCACAGATAGAAAGCTCACATATTTCATAGAAACAGCATCAACAACAGCAGATAAAAACAGATTTTATACAAGAATTCCTCCAAATGTCTTTACTCAGCGGTCCCCAACCCCCGGGCCGGTCCTGGTCTGTAAGTCGTTTAGTACTGGAGCACGAGACTTGAGGCTCAGGTGTGAAATTTATGGTTTTCAGGGTTTTTATCGTTAATTCGGTTTCCCTGGGTCATTTTCCATGTTATAGTTGTGCATCTTATTTTGAAAGAAATATTTACGCATTACCATAGCGACCAGAGAGCATTAAGTGGCAGAGAGGAGGATGTTACTCTCCATGTTGTTGGCGCATTTCAGGAGGACGCTGCTAACAAAGTAACACAATTACACAGTGAATTTGCGTTTATTATTATATTTACAAAATACCAGAGTTTTTGTGTTGGTCGTATCATTTTATTTTGTTGTAATTATCCGCAACACCTTAAAGGCCGGTCTGTGAAAATATTTTCTGACATTAAACCGGTCCGTGAAGCAAAAAAGGGTGGGGATCGCTGTCTTTACTGATGAGCTCTCAGTCACACCTGTGACAGAATAAGTTCCACGTTCCTGACAATGAAACTGAACAGACATGTGTTCTTATGGATTTATGCTAAACGGTGATGAGCTACTTCTCTGTCAAGCTCTTTTTTGTTTTAACAAATTATTAAAAAATTATTAAAAATTATAATAAAAATAAAATTACTTAAAAATGAGCACCATGCAGAGTCTGTCTAATCTGGCCACTGAAAACAGTGGTCAAAGTTCAAAGTTGAACTTCGGTTTTATGCTTTGTGTAAATTCTATGTCTTTATTATTTGAATTTTAAAAACTCAAAATCTAAATAAATGAGGTCTTTCTCTTTTTTGGGGCCTGATTTGCAGCAGGTGTTATTTTGTCATTTAAATGAAGACTTGTGATGTGTTTTTGTTTTATTTTTTAATCATCATTAGGAAACTATTCTCACCTCCCTCCCTGTACTACAGCTGTTCACAGAGTTTGATTTAAAACAGCACTAGACTAAAGGCAGCAGTAGAAACAGCAGTATAAGCAGTACCTGGCTGGTTCTCAGACACTCTGCAGTAGGAGTTTCTCTGGTATTCTCCACTGAGGTGCCAGCTGAACTCCTGACTAAAGGGACAGTAGTCAGCGATCTCCACAGCACCCCCAAAGAACGACAGCTGATCAGCAGCCACGTCAGGGATCCGCTCGAAATACTGACACAGCACATATAGTTACCCACAGCACACTCACTGACCACAGCAGATCTTACTCTAACATGCACATACAGCACTGTGCGGTAGCTATAAATAACCTTGTCAGGCATTTTCTATAAAAAAATAACACATCCACTAGTTTCAGCAGAACACTCACAAACATATAAATATTGGTAGTGGTGGGGGGCTTGCATACCTGGTACTTAAGTGGCAGTTCTTGTGGGTATTTTTGCAAGTTGCACACAGCCACAGCCAACTGATCCTGTCTGCAGGTGAGCTGCAGAGGAGAGGCACGCACTGTGTCACAGTACGGAGTCACAGCATGTCTTCTGCAACAACAAGTACATGATAAATGCTGCTGGTTAGATATGGCATTACTGTGGGTACCTGGTACAGTACAGAATTTATCTGTAACATATAAATATGCCACTCTTTCAGTGTGTTAAAATTGGTCATTTTTTCAACCACTGGTGCCAGCTTCAAACTAAAAGCATGATCTTTGTGATCATGAGGGAAAAAAAACAGCAAAAAAAAAAAAAAACTTCAACTTTGTTTGACACTGTGTTTCTGTGACCTCTGTCTCTGCTTGTCCATCCAGAATTTGCAACTCTTCATGACAAAGTCACAGCCGAGACCCCGGCCCCAGTCCAGCCTCTGAGCCAGGCTGTAGTTGGCGCGGTACCAGCCGCTGTCCTCCATGATGGCCAGCGTCAGCCGAGAAAACACTCGGTTCTGAGTGTGGGAGCCCGTCATTGCCTCATTCTGGGATGAATGAAAAAAAAAATGGATGAACACAATTGAGAAGCCCAAACTGCTTTCTACCAAAAAGCCACAAGAAAACGTGTGCTGACCTCTAAGAGTCTCTTTTCCCAATGGTTTAGTTCGGTTCCTATCCCTCCTTGGTTCTCCAGCTCCATCCCCTCCAGGATGGGGCAATTAAAATGTCTCCTCGCCTCCTCCTGGAAACAGAAAGGAAGACGCATACTAATTAGTTATTACTTGACATCAACTATAACACCTAAACTGGCCTCCAATAACAATCTCATAGGTTCAATTTTGTCCACTCTTTCTAATCAGACCTTTATATTAAATTCCTTCAACACCTCCCGGTGCTGAATCGTATACAAATCTTTGTAAAACAATCGTTTTTATAAGCACAGTCAAAACTACAGCTAAGAGGTGCAAAATGACAGCATATCATCCTTTTCTAGACTCACATAAACAGAAGAAGAGTTACGAAACTAACCAGTTTTCTTAATATTGAAGCTTCTTACCACAACACGAGGAGTGACAAGGACATGTACTTGGTGTCGGACCATCACGCCTCCTCTGATGTCCCACAGTCTGGTGACTCTTCTGATAACGGCATCGCTCCACTGGTACAGACCCAGACTGATGCACAGGTTTAGGATTAGAAGTTAGAGCTTGAACACTAGAAATCATAGATGACCATTACATAAAGTGTAATCACCTCTCGTTGAATGCGGGCAGGCCGCTTGCGAAGCGAGGAGTTAGAGGTTTGCCCTCATCATCGTGGTAGAAGGCAAACAGACCGGCTGAAAACCCCTAGAGGACGTAAGGAGAAACTCCAGTCAGTGACAGATTTCACACATGCACAAATTACTCAACAAAGAGTCTATTTAGCACCCAATTACAGTATTAGTATTTATAGCAGCACATCTTCTAGGCAAAATCTTGCATTTTTTATTAATATGCTCACGTGAGGTAAAAATAAACCCACATCAATTTTCAGCTTTCAGTTCAGCTTTGGCAAACTGTTGTTGGTCAACAGTAAAGCATCTCCAAATGTATTCAAATGTTAAAAAATCTGCCTACGAAAATATGGTTCAAAAATGTCTTTTGAGCAATCTGTGTGAACCTAATGCTTCACGGGAAGCTCAACAGCAGTGACAAGTGGTACTGACCAGAGCGTGGATGATTTCATGTTTGACTGTGGAGAGCATCCCTTCAAACTCCTGAGGCTGAGAGGAGATCATAGCAGGGCACAGGTTGGCGTAGCCTGCTATAGGTCTAAAAGGAAAAACACCCCGACTAACATTAGTTTATACTGTGATATTCTGACAGTTTGATTTATTTCTGGAACCGAGATGACAGTTCATTGCTTATAAAGCAAAAAAATGAGACTTTATTTAAAGGCTGGATTGTATTTTTAGTTTCTTTATTTTTTTAAATTAACACTAAGTAAGGTTTTTATCCTCCCACCTATCCAGCTCCGCCTCCAGCTGGCAGTAAGCAGCATAGGCCACTATGTTCTCCTGCCCACAGCGTTCTGTGGTGACGCCGCTGACGTACAGCACAAAATCGGACCCTTCGACTCCAGGCCCATCTGGGGACCCTGTAGGGCCACATGACTTTCCAGACTCACTGCACACCTTGCATTGCTAGAAGAGAAACACGACATTGGAGTGAGCAGAGAGCACACTGGACCAGTGAGGACAGACAACAGTGTTCACATAACATAAAAACACTGTGGGTTAAAAGTTGGTCAGAATTTTTTAATATCATGGGGAAAATGGTCAACAGCACTGGCTGGTTATGTGTTACCTGTAGAATTCAACTACAGCAGTAATATTATATACATTTTGGGCAATGCATGCTTGGTCAATACTTTAATGTTAATTAGCAATGAATTAACACTTCATATGTTCCAAATGAAAACAGAAAACAGCTGCTAGCAAGGCTAGAGTCCTTGTCATGTGTGTGATCAGTAATCTATCTATGCACGCTCTGACCTGCAGGTGGTGCTGTGGTACAATGACGGGCCCACATCGTGTGACGTTTGCACAGGCGTCCTGGCAGTAGCGATGAGGGTCATCTCTTTTCCTCATGTACTGGTTGGTTGCACATTGTCTGAGATAACAGAAACAGTTAATGAAATATAACCACAGATGTGGTTCCCTGAAATCCAAGAGAAACAAACATTTAAACAACTTTCTGGCAATTAAATAGTATAACATAACATAAACACACAGCACTTGATTAATTTACTCATCTGGATTTTACTAAGGGGGTGCTTTGATTTATAGGAGTGCTTACACTGGAGCTGGAGCTAATTGACACCTGCTAGGCCTCAGTCAACTGGTCTTGGTGTGTTTGGTGACTCTTCTTCAAATCATCAGACAAATAACACGACTTAATCCATGAAACAGCCCAATTAAAGAGGTTTGTGCTACAGTTTTTGGTGAGTGACCCTGTAGTATTTATTGATCTGTCACTTACCACCAGTTGTCAGCTATCCGTGTTTGCCCATTGCACCCGCACAACTTGTGGATGCAGGTTTCTGACCAAGTGTTTGTTAGCTGACTGCTTAGCACTTTGCACTCTGATCCAAATTTGATCACAGAGCCAAAGAATCAACATGGCAAGCAACAAAATGCTAACGTTATGTCTTCAAACGGCAGAATCCCAAAACCACTAGGTGATGTCATTGTAGTTTCATTCTTTTTAAAAAAAAATAAAAATAAAAATACATATGCACACATACTTTGATATTAATGCTTTTACTTAAATAAAAGACCTTAAAACCTCTTATAGCAGTATGTGGAACATATTTAAAAATCTAAATTACTCTAGACTCTATTGTTTTAGACTTTCTTTTAGATTACTGAACTGAAAATTAGTGCACAGGTGTAGTTCAAATAGCGATGGCAGGGACTACATACCTGCTGAGCAGTACGGGCCCCACTCTGCGCCTGACACTGAAAGCCCTCTGCAGGTAAGCGATGGCCTGAGGAAAGAGCTTATCCTAGAGAGGGACACATGGAGTAACACACTTTCAATCTGTTACACCTCTGATCACAGCCAACAATACTGACAAAGCCCAATCCGACATCACCTCAACTACTGCTAATGTTTTTCACGAGTGCTGCACTTGAGCCTCACAGCTGAGAACCAAAACCAACAGCAGAAGCCACAGCTGAATGTTAAAACCACTGATGATGTCCTCACGTTGCAGTTCTTGTGGATACTGGACTTTGAATGTAAGATTTAACAGAAAACCGTATTTACTGCTTAAAATTAAAAATCGGGAAAACCACAACAAGTTGACTCTTAAGTTCCACTTTTATTTATACCAATTTCTCTGTGGTTGAGATGTGTTATTTTACAAGGTTATAGTTAGACTTTAACTATTACAAAACATTTATTGTATAAAGTGCTCAGGTGTGTCCTCACCTTCACAAGTCTCCTTTTGTCTGCAGTAAGTCTGTGGATGGAGAGCATACTTGTTACACACACAAACCTGGCATATGGATGCTAGAAAAATGGTGACAGTTGTTCTGTTTGGCTTTTTGTTTTGTTTTTTAATCCTTTGAGTTGCTGTAGCACTTACTGGTCAACGCTGCTGTCATAGATGATCTTTATTTTCAGCTGAAGGTCTTCTGGAGAGCTTCTCTTAGTCAAACGCTCAGGCTTCAAGTAAACATGGTGGACAATCTGAAACAGGATAGCAGAAAACGAGAATGAGAATTGCAATTTATAAGAGGAGAACTAAATCAACCAATACTACTAATAATATTTGATGTGTTGAGTTTTTTACAAAACTATTATTGGTATAGTATTGGAACATATGCCAACTATCAAGAGTAGAAATTGCAGTACAAAAATGTGTTTGTGATTACTGAGAAACTGAAATGCTCAAAACAGAGTTCAACTTCCTCTCAATCAGAAGCAAGTATTATATTTGATACTGGTGATCAGAGTCTTTAAGGATTCTGGAAATACCTTCAGAATAGGTAAAGTGCTCCACCTTACAAACGACGTCCAATAAGCTTTTCTGTTTATTTATTTAATGGCTAAAAACTGAAAGTCACAAACTCGCCTTTTAGTTAGTTATTAAAAAAGTAATCTGTCCATTTTACTGTGAATGAGTTTTGTGTACATTTAGTTAAAAATACCTGTCTTCTGTGAATACAATGTTTGGGATACAGAGTGCAGCTGTATTTTGAATTAATAAATTAAGAAATAATTAATCTAGCCAGATGTTATTTTGGCTGTTTAAAGGGGAACAGGCTGAAGCTGAACAGCTGAAACTGATTTATAGGCAGTGGCATGTGATCTGAAAGCTGCTTTCATAGTCTGAATGTGCATGACAGAAGCTGTACAGTGAACACAGTAAAAGCTTTGTATACCACAGTGGCATCACTGTTAGCCTGTAAGCTTGCTATCAAACTGCACATCAAGTCTTAGTGAGGAACCAACTGAACAACATGCTTGCGTTGTATTTATCACAAAAACACGTCCTTCACATCGTGCTGGGGATTGTCAACTATTCATTTTCCACGTGACGAGGCAATAAAGTCTTATTACACTATATAATATTTAATACCATCTTAAATAGCCGACGCAGCTAACGTGCTAGCTTAGCCTCTGCTGTTACAGCTCTAGCTTAGCTAAGCTGTGGCAGAGACAGCCGAGGCTCACCTCGTTGGGAGAAGGGACTCGGTGTTTGCAGGATCCGTGACAGCTCACTAGCACGGCCAGAAAGGAGAAGAAAAGGGCAGGGCTGAGGAGGAACCAGGACACGGACGGCTTGCCATCCCGGCTTAACCTCAGCTCCATCCTCCAACCTGCCCGACAAAAGGGGCTTGGCAGCCCGAAGTCAACAGAACCTTCGCCGGTGTCGGTCCGGTCCCTTCTACTTTCGTTTCGTTCATCGCTTGCACGGTGAATCAAAACATGTTAACATCCCGCAAAAAATAAATGAAAAACAAGCGAACAAATTCAAATAAGTTATATCCGAAGTGAAAAGAGCAGTAAAAGCAGTAACGCCGGCCGGTGAGGGGATAAATATACGCCTGACAGCTGCGGCGGTCCTGGTTTGTAGCTTATGTCAGCTGAGGGTGCACTCCGAAGATCGTCTGTTGTCAAGATGATTCACTCCCCCCAAATGAAGGAAGACAGCGCTCCAAAGATCATATTTTAGTAGGATGAGGTATATTCAACAGATATGGTACATCTTTTTCCTCTCTCAAAGGGGCAAAGGAAATAAATAACAACATTTTATCTTTTTTTAGTGCGGAGTTTAGAAAGCCATTTGCTTTAAAAGCTTGTATAATATTTTTTTATTATATACAATATTTTTCATAAGTTTAATTGTTTACAGCAGCGATACAGATTCACAAATCCATAAAAAGTTAGAATCCGTCTAAAAAATGTACTTGAGACATAAATTTACGGAGCCCCGCAAGGGACATGAAAGAAAAGAAATTAAGAAAAACTTTTGCCACGGTATTATTCTTGTGAATTGTGAAGACATCATGCTTAACCAAAATTTGCAGAAAATGGGTTAGGTTCATTATGGTTCCCTTCACTTCACAGTTAATGCCTGCCTCTTTTCTTAAGGCAGGTCTGTAAAGCTTTTCACTTTTTCCACCATGTGATGCTGTGTTCCCACGCTCTGTGGCACCAAAACATCAGACACATGAGGTAAATGTGATTACATCTGAATGCCCATCATGGCTTACAGTTAGACCATCTCTGATCGCTGTAGCTAATGAGAATCCACCCTGTGTCTGTTTGATTGTATTAGCTCTTGTTTCACTCTGTTAGGAAGGTGGAAAACTCCAGTGTTACATGGTAATGACTTAAAATTTTCATTTTAACGGAACATTTTAAGTCAAACTGTAGCACCAAAAACATGCATATTTGGTACGTTTTTTATGTTCAGTGATCGTTTCTTTCATTGTAATAGGTGTTTATTTCTCATGTGTTATGGTTATTGTATTTTTCAGGCTTTAATGGAAAAATTCTGTTTTGTTTAGCCGGCTTCAAAACCATCTCAGTGCCCAGCCCAACCCATAAAATGCTGCTGTAAAGTTTTTGTGGTTTTCAGCTTCCCTTTCATTTGTTTCTTCTGTGATGTTGGAGATTTGCATTTTCATTATGGTTAAAAAAGAAAAAATAAGAAAACATAAATCTACAGAAGCAACCACTACAAAAGGATTGCTTGGTAAGGATATGATGATTTACACACTGTATATTTTCAATATTTTCTGACAGTTTGTTGATCAATGTCTGTGTTATACCTTTAGTTTATCCCTAACAATGCTGTAACACTTACTCTCCCTTTCCTTTGTGAAAGCAATCTAACCTATTCAATCTTTGTCTCTTGTCTCCCACAACAAACAGAATCAACAGATTTTTATTCTTTTATAAACAAACTAGGATGAAATAGTGTATGAAGCGTTCATTCCTAAATTTGAACAAACATTTATTTAAAAAAAAAAAGGTTCAGAAATGATCAGAAAGTGGAAGAACTTACTTCTGAATCATCACATTTAATTTTTGTTTTTTAGCCAGTAGTAAAATGGATTTTGTCTTTACATTCACAGGTACACAACAACTTCTGCTGGCTAATGGGCATAATTTGTTCAGTGTAAACAAATGTAGGCTAAAACAGAAAATAGATAATCAATAATTATTTTTATTATATATGGTGCATTTCTTGTTGTGGAATATCTTTTGTCAGATAGAAACAAGCTAGAAACATTGTTACTTAGCTTTGTATCCACTATAAAAACTGGTTTTAAAAGTTTTAAAACTTTATTTTTTATAATGAACAACACTATATTGCTTTTTTAACATATAGGTTTTTAGACACTAGATTGTCAGTCAGGAGCTCAGCTGCCATCCATCTCTCCTGAGGAGCCAGTGCACAGCTGGCTACTAAAGAGCAGCTCAGTCAGTGTGTGGACCCGTCTTAGGTAGTGAGCATTAGTGGTGTATTCAGCTTGTCTTAATGAAACTTTGTTTTCTTTGAGCTTCTAATGAGTAGCTAGTATCCACTGGTAGCAGAAGTGAACCTTTAATTTGGTTAACCATCTCCTTTGTCTTTCCTCGGTGTGTTTTAGTTTGTGGATGTCGTTTGTTTAGTTGAAATAGCGGTGTTGCCGACTTTTTGAGTTGACTCTTTATTAATTTAAACTTAGTTTTTCACAATTTGCTCTGTTTGGCTTTTTCTTTTCCCTGTTATATCATTGTTATTCCACGTCCCTTAGCCCTTACTCTCGGGTATATAACATGCTCATTAAGGCAAATATCTAATCTAATCTAAATCTAATCAGCCAATCACACGGCAGGAACTCAATGCCTTCAAGTATGTAGACAAGCATCAGAATGTGATTTTAGGTGACTTTGAATGTGGCATGCTTGGTGGTGCCAGACAGGCTGGTCTGAGTAATTCATAAACTGGTGATCTACTGGGATATTCCCACAGAGCCTCTCCAGGGCTCACAGAGAATGGTCTGAAAAATAAAAAATATCCAGTGTGAGGCAGTTCTTTAAGCCAGCGGTCCCCAACCCCCGGGCCTCGGACCGGTACCGGTCCGTGAGTCGTTTGGTATCGGGCCGCGAGAGTTGAGGCTCAGGTGTGAAATGTATGGTTTTCAGGGTTTTTATCGGTTTTTAGCGTTATTTTGTTATCGTTTTTATCGTTAACTCGGTTTTCCTGGGTCTTTTCACGTGTGTTATGAGTAAATCTTCTTTTTTTCGGTACCGGTACTAGTTTTATTTTGTTGTATTTATCCGCGACACCTTAAAGGCCGGTCCGTGAAAATATTGTCAGGCATAAACTGGTCTGTGGCGCAAAAAAGGTTGGGGACTGCTGCTTTAAGCCAAAAAGCCTTTTAGATGCCCAAGGTCAGAGGAGAATGGCAGACCACTTCAAACTGATAGAAAGTTAACAGTAACTCAAGCAACCGCTTGTTACATCCAAGGTATGCAGAAGAGCATCTCTGAAAGCACAAGGCACCTTGAAGCAGATGGATTCTAACAGCAAAAGACCACACCTCCTGTGGCACCTGGTGTGGAAACTGAGACTGCAATTTGCACAGGCTCACCAAAGTCGAGCACCAGATTAGAAAGAAGTTCCCTGGTCTGACTCTCAATTTCTGCTGGTGTAATTAATGCAAATGCATGGCTCCATCCTCCCTTGTATCAACGGTTTAGGCTTCTGCTGGTGGTGTAATGGTGTGTAGGTTATTTTTAAGCTGTCATGTCAACATGGACCAAAATCTCAGAGAAATGTTTCCAGCACCTCGGAGAATCTTATTTTAAATCCATATGAGGCCACTCAAACAGCAAAAAAGGGGTTCCAACCAGTGATTGCAAGATGTATAGAATTGAGTGGCAGATAAGTTTATATTATTAGCATTTATAGTAATGTCTTTCAGAGAAGTAATTGAAAAGAAGAAAATACACCAAGGGATGAAACTGTGTAGGTGAAAAAAGTCAAATTTATTTTTTAAGATTTTTTTATCAAACAAACATAAAACCAGAAAAAAGATTTTTCTCTCCTGTTTATTCATAAATGTAGGTTATAGTCACATGACCTACAGTAGTAGGTTATAGTATAGCAATCATAAGTCACATGTCACAGCCAGTATAAAAGAATAATACCGTGACAAAATGGAGACCAGCTCCAACAAATCAAATCTTTTTCAAACTGTTCAGCATCTGCATCTCTGCCAGCAGATCTATGACTGATTCAGGTGTCACATTCTCAGCAAAAGTTTGCGAAGAAGTGGGTCTGTCGTTTAAGGCACAGTCAGTCTTTAGTTCATTTCTGTCTCCTCTGGTCTTTTGCTGGAAACATCCAGGAAGCAACAAATAGAAAACACACAGATTCGTAATAAACAAAGTCTCTCTGTTGGGTGACAACGGCTGTGTTCGGACTGCCAGATCAAAGCAAAGGGGTAAAAATGGCACCAAAAGTGGGTGTGCTTGAAATATCTCAGAAAATGTACAGTCTAAAAGACATGAAATTTGGGGCCATTCTTTTCTTTATGATTGTCCCTCTAGAAGTCAATATAAAATGGCACCAGTGCAGTCATGGGGTTGCTGGTATAGATTTTTTGTTTTTCACAAGTTCAAGCCAAATTGCACAACAATGAATTATTCTTTGGTTCATATAAAGGTTTGTCATACTATATGTTGGACCATTTTGTTCTATTTATTTCTATATTCTTGTGGGAAAACTCATTTTCTTCACATTTTATTTGAGAAAGGTAACACTACCTAAAGATTCTCCAGACTATACGACTGTGAGTTTAAAAGTTTGTGTAAAATCACTCTCTATGTTGAGATGTTCCAGTCTGCACCAGTGTGGTCCATTCCCATCTGTTGAGACTGAGCTAAACTTCCATCTGGGCAAACTGGGGCAATGTCTATGAAGTGGTCCACTCTTGCTAATATTGACTTTTTGAATATCCTTATTGTGGCAAATTAGATAATCCTAACTATCAGTCAAAAACTGCTTTAACTGTAACTGTAGTTTAGATTCTTGCCAGTTTTAGTGACTTAACAATTCCTTCTCTATCAGTAAGTGTCTCATTGAAGATTAGCAGAAAAAAACACGGGTTTCTCCGACAATGCAAACACAGCGAACCATGAAGACTCGTTAGGGGGAAAACCAGTGTGAAGCAGTGAACCATCAGGCATGTCCTCCCTTTCAATCTGGAAGAAAAGAGATCTCCTCTCCTCGAGGAGACGGAGCATGAGGCGTCTCCAAGTCCATTTTTCTCTCTGCTTCATTCTCTTGCCAGAGTTTCACCTCGTCTTCTTACTCCTGACTTACTTCTTCCTCGTCTTCCTCTTCCTCTCCCACCCTGTCATCATCTTCCGCCTGCTCCAGGGCGCTGAAGCGCTCGACCACGCAGTGAGCCGTGAGCCTGGCCTCAGGGTCGTGATCCCAGCACTCAGTGATGGTGGAACAGAAGATGTTCATCCCCTAAAGAAAATCAGAGTTAGATCCAAAGGCTTCATTTGAAGACAGTGATGACTATAAGCTTGTAACAAGCAACTCTTACAATCTGATTTGGTCATGATTAGGCACATTTTGAATATCTTTGTAATTGATTTGTGAGTTTTTACACCCTGAAATAAACCACGTAAAAAATGAATTGCCTGGTATATGATCGGCTGAATTGTGAGTGGGCAGTTGACACTGGCCAGAAGCCTAAACTTTCAGTTTGTCTGCGTTTCTACAGAATCATGCTACATGATTTTTACTGCACTTTTACGTTTTTTACTGACCTGGTGCTGCGTCCATGCTAGTGGGATGTCCGGACGTCCTCGGTCTCTCAACACCAGATCTCTCATGCTGTCCACACAGGGCTGCTCACAAACCTTGGAGCCAAATGCTGGCTCATAGCTCTTCACCTCTGCAGCAATACACACACACGCATGCGCGTACACACACACACACACACACACACACACACACATTTATCGTAAACGTTTTTTCTGCAATGGGAGTTGTCTGACCTGTAACTGAACTTGCAGCTGTTGTCACAGGGACTACCTTTAGTTCAGCTGCACCCCTCCCCCCACACTTTGGAGCAAACTTCCAAGATCGAAATTTCAGTCTTCAACAGGAGGTCATGCTTAAATCAAGTTCCGGGGACAGTAGCCATCATTTCACTTTTATGCACACGTCAACACGCCGTGTTTGTGCTAAGCTCTAAAGAACAGTGAAGAGTGCAAAGAGATTTTGGACACATGCAAAAAACTGAGAACATCTGTCCCACGTCACCTCTTTTTTTCTTTTTTTCCCTTTTTTTTGATAAGACAGAGATCTAGTCATTTCCCGTTTGAAAAAAACAGTGGAAAGGAAAGCAGAATTAAGCACTTTTACCCTACAGATTTAGAAAGATTACATGTCATTATATTTGTGTATCACATTACATATGCTAACTATATCAACCACACAAGCTGTAGGCAAGGAAAGCACTTTGAGCCACGCAAGATCAGTTTTAAACAAAGAAAGTGCAGGAAGCAGGCTGAGCATTACAGCCAGGGGGTGCTATGCCGTGAAGCAACTGGAGAAAGTCAGAGACTTTGGTTTTGGTTCACTTCCAGTCAAAGCAAACATACAAACGGGCTCCAAAAAACTAAACTAACTCCACCTCTTCATTCATAAAGGAAGTCTCCATGTGTTGGATATCAGTGAGTCAAAGGTTGCATACTGAATCTGTTTTGTTTTCTTTTACTTTTTTCCCTCCTTTAGTGTGGTAAGCACAGCAGAACACATTTAGTTTACTTCTGTGGTCATAGCCTCCTTTTGGACTCTGATTGATCACCTCCTTCTTTTTTTAACATAGGACTGCACAATGACTGGCATCACATCTTTGTATGGTCTTGGGCCTTAACCTAAACTGTGAAAAACATGGGGTGGCAGGTCCTCTCTATGAAGGATTTGTTCTCTTGATCTACAGAAACACAGAAAAGAACACATACCTCCAATTGCATTGCATCGAGAGGCCATCTCCCACAAGACTAGAGCCATGGAATAAACATCCATCTGTTTAAAGGCCTCGAGATCCTCCAGGTTCACCCTGGACTCAAGGACCTCAGGAGCCATGTAGCGAGCTGTCCCCACCTAGACAGAATGATAAACTCTTTTTTTGGTGGCATGCAAACAGCACATCAGACAGGTAGGCATAATAGTTTGGGCCATGAGTGTATTTAATAAAAATATTCAAACACAAACTGCACAGATGTGCACAGATTACCTGTCCACTGTTGGCATAGTCATCAACTGTAAGGGACAGGTCCAGTCTTAAAGCCAGACCAAAGTCACACAGTGAGCACTCTTTCCTGCTCTTTACCAGGATGTTACTGCTCTTGAGGTCCCGATGGGCCACTGGCACCTACAAAAACAAGCAATGCTCAAAACAACAACTTCAGCAAGGAGCCAAAAACTGTGCCCAAAATCTATCCTACAGATTCATATATATTTATATCAGATAGAGATAAATCTGTTTTGTGAAAATATTGCTGCTGTGCTATCTGTATCGTGGTCCACATCCATACAATGAATCATGAGGCTTTGAGGTTTCAAACAATGCATGATTTCATTCACAATAGCATTGATTTCAAATATACTGGTAGAGTTTTCTTGGCCAGCATTTGTCAATTTAAATGGCTTTGTCCAAATCTATGTGAACCTGGAGAAAACAGTAATTAAATTGCATTATATGCTTAGGCCTTGGTCTGACAAGGGCACCTTTTCATCCTCTGTGAGTTCAGTGAATTATGTGTTGTTAATTTACTGACATAGATACAGCAGTCTACTACCTGGCAATGCAAGAATATACACTTGTGTCCTTAAGTTTGGATATTAGGAAGAAGCTGTAGAGCAAAGATTGAAAAAAAAGAGAAGAAGAAGCTAAAGAGCATAGGCCTTGTGTTTGGCTAACTAAGACAAAGTATACTTTTTACCGTTGTTTATCTGAGTTGTAAACAAATTATTTTAGCCACACTTCCCTTTGGCATAATAACCACTATAATCACCCTGAGTCATATATGTATCCAGTGTGGGTTAAGTGTACTGTGTGGTGGTCAGGACTAAGTTATAAATCTAATCTGGCATTTCATGAATGACTGTAGGTGTGCGTATAGAGCCAAAGATAAAATGCTTCACTTAAGCAAGTCTAGTTTTAACCAGCTTCTTTGTAAATGCAATCTCTCAGCCAGCATTTGTTTCATTAAATCTGCTTTAGAAGTTAGTAAAGGGCATTGAAACCTTTGTAATGTAAAAAGGGGGTAATTCATAAACATGCAAAGCATACAAACATTTCATTGCTGGCGTTCAAATCCTTGAATAACTGCAACTTATTTAATCAAAGCCATGCAACTCAAAATTCATCCATGCAATGTACTAAAATCAAAGTTAATACTTGATGACTAATAATTATTTTGATTATTTTCAGGAGTTATATTTCTTTCTAGAACAATCATGCTCAATAATATCTTAAAGACCTCATAGCAACATATTATCCCAGACTGTGGGCTTACTTGTGGTTCCTATGGGAGATAGGGCCTTCAGCTTCAGTGTTTGATATCACTATTGTAGTTTAATTGTTAGTAATTCATTTAAAATTCTGGCTCATTCCCTTTCCCTTTGAAGCATCTTGAGACTACTGTTGTTATTATTTGGTGCTATACAAATGGAATTGAACTGAATCTAAACTTCATGGTGGATTCCCTTCAGCTCTTCGTTGGGACCATCAATAATAATAAATCTTAGAAGATGATAGGTTAAATTTACCTTTGGTAGCCCACTGGGTGTTGTGTCACTATGAAGGTGAGCTAATCCTTTAGCAATGCTGCCTGCCATGGCAACAAGTTCTTCCCAGCTCAATATGTTAGCTGTGAGGAAGTCCTGCAGATTTCCTAGGCTGTGATAGGCTAAAACCAGCCAGTAGGTGTGTGGGGTGTGGCCCGACAGGCCCCTTTCCTCAGCTGCTAGGAACTGAATCACGTTATCGTGCTGTAGCTCAGGGTCAGCAAAGATGGAGCATTCATTTCTCCATGAGGCGTACTCCACATCTGGAAACACCTTCACCGCCACAGTTTCATAGCTATTAACTCCACCTTTCTCGCCCTGGAGCAGCCATCCCCTCCACACTTCGGCAAAGCGCCCCTTCCCCACCAGCACATCCAGTTTGATAGGCAGCAGTTCAGCTGGCTGGCCCTGCCAATTGGTCATACCGCTGACAGTGTCACTGTTAAGAGGTTGAACCTTGGTGTTCGACTCATCCTGTTCAGCATCAGTCACACCTCCTCCTCCACCTTCTCCCTGAGCACCCAGGCCCCCACATGGTAGATCCAAGGCCTGGTAAAGCTCAGGGGTGCGTTTAGTGGGCCAGTCAGGGCATACCGATGGAGCTGGTTTGTCAGGACGACGTATGCGGTAGAAATAGAAGGCAGCAATGGCAACTATGGCCACCAGAATAGGGGGCACCAAACTAACCACTACCACAGGGATCACATCCTTACTTTGGAGCGGTAAGAATCCTGCAGGAACAGAGGATTTTATCAGTTAACCACTGATTTAGCTACCTGTTCATTGTTTTATCTATTCATCCACCTAGCTGGATTTCATTATATTCACATATTTATCTTTTCATGCATTTATTCTTTCCCACACCTCCCTCCCACACTCCCTCGTTCCTCCTTCTCTTCACCATTTGCTCCCTTGTCGAAGACAAGTTTGTCGTTACATTCATGTTCACCCTGGCATCCACAGACCATCATGGAGTCATTTGCAGCCTGTGGGACCATACGACACTCCCTGGAAGTGAAGGTCTGCAGCAGGTCAGGACTGATACCATCCAGTGGCAGATTTGGGTGGTGACACATTGTGTACACTGTCATTGTGTTGTTTGCCTTCCTCCTGGAAGAGCAGACAAAAAAATAGCAACATTAGAAAGTAACGCATGTGACTGGCTTTACTTAAAGAGGAGTTTACATCCTGCTGATGTGAGAGAGATGAGACATCATCTCTCCAGCCTGACGCTCAGCAGATTTAGACTTCATGCCCACTTGGCTTGTGAACAGCCACCGATTGCGTCACAAAGCTGAAGGTCAACACTGCTCTGTGCTCTGTCATTTATTACATTCATACATTTATCTTTGAATCCATTTATACAGTCATCGAGACAGCACTGACTGAGGACAGTCACGAGACTAGCAAGGAGACTTGCAGACCAGCAACCTGTTGAGGATGTACCCAGTCCCTCTCACTATGGACTAGACAAGCAGAAGAAAGTGGATGGAAGTTCAGCCCTTTATACCACTCCTATTACCCCTGCTGTTAAATATGGTAATGTGTAACTGGCCAAAAAGAAAATGCATCCCATCTTCCTCCACTTATCCAGTTCAGCCAGGCTGGAGCGTTTTCCAGCTGGCAAAAGGTATAGTACACCCAGGATGAGTTGAGAGTTTGTTGCTGGGCTAATTCAGAGAGACAGACAATATTCAAACTAACATCGATGTACAACTTACAATCACCAGTTAACCTAATATACATGTCTTTGGACTGTGAGATTAAGCTGGGAAACTACATGGGCACAGGGAGAACATACAGACTAACTCCTGGAGTATACATTCGAATGCAGGACCCTCTTATTGGGAGGCAACAGTGCTAAACACCAAACCAAAATAAAAGTTAATTGTAGAATCTTAATTTACATCTAAGCTAATTTTATTAAAGCTATTATACTATAACAATTTTTCCTTTTGAAAAACAATCATTTCAGAGAATCGCTGATTTGTTTATTACACCCGATTTGGGCTTGTACAAGACCACAGCTACATGGTGATGTTCTTATGTCTTGTAGTTTTCTATAAACTAACACTTGAAGAGGCCTGAGTCCGGGGTCTTTTTTACAATACAAGAGAATAATAGAATACTGGCTACTGGCTACTGCATTATTAATAATGTTAATAAAAGCAATCTCTAAGCTCATCCCAAAGTCTGCTCACAAACCAGCTGTTCAACAATCTGTAGGGTTGTTTGTTTGTTGTTGCTTTTGACCATTTTTGGTAGTATTTTTTCATCTTCATCCAATAAACACATCAAAGAGTAAAGCAGAAAATAAAAGTACCTCAAACCTTCACTGAGCTACAGTACGTGAGTAAACAGAGTTTTGAATCTTTGCACCACTGATGCAAAGATGACACCAGTGAAGTGGAGCTCACACAAACACCGTGTTCCTGACAGAGAGTCTACAGACTGTGGATATTTGCCGTGAATAAACCAATTTTCTTCTCCTCTTTTCTTCTGTCAGTTCTCTATTGCTGGTTTCCTTCAGAGAGCTGGGAGGGTCAGGCTGGCTCACGTGCACAGGAAATGAGAGGGGGGGGGGGGGGGGGGTGCAGCGAGGGGATCACAGTGTAGGACTGCTATCCAAACAAAACTACCAATCAGCAAAAACTTTCCAGTCATGAAGAAAGCAGCGGCAGTGAGCTGGCGTGAAGTTTTGAAGCTACAGAGATTCTCCCTAATAGAAAAATTAACCAACAGCTATGAAAAAGGCCAAACTGTGGTCACATGTTTTGTTTGCGTTCGTGCGTGTGAGACTGTGTGTGTTTTCATTTAAGTCCAACAGTAGCACGCTGAGAGAAATCACTTCAGGATGTTTCATAATACTGATCGACACCATATTGAACCAGCTTGGCTGTACTGTTCTCTTATCTGCAGACTCATGGGACAGTGCTGAAGAATAACAATGTGGGCATGGTCATTTTATAGCATTTCTGTGGATGTTAGAGGCTTCAGGATGTGCTGTATTAAACAAATAACAAAACAGTCAGCTAGAAAACATCAAACTGAGGAGAAGTAAAAACTACCATGTGTCTATTTTCTCATTGTAGTTACCTATATACAGGTTAAGTCATAGGCTCTATAAGTTTCCCCACAGAAGACAGACAAAACAAATCATAGGAATATAAGTTACTCAAAAAGGGTCTCACCATATGGCCATGCAGATCTCTTCAGTTGTGTTACAGAAAGAGCTCAAGTTGCAGTTGCTGGAGCATATGTTGCCTTCGCACACCGGCGTGGATACCTCACACCACCTGCATAAATTGAAGCTCAGGTGGCTTAAAGACTGGACATCAACTGGAAGACCTTCAGGGTAAGAAACGGATGAATCAGAAATCAACAGGAAAAATAACAACATGAGTCATTTCTCTCTTTCTTGCGCCACGGACCGGTTTAACGTCAGACAATGTTTTCACGGACCGGCCTTTAAGGTGTCGCGGATAAATACAACAAAATAAAATGATATGACCAAGACGAAAACTGTGGTATTTTGTAAATATAATAATAAACGCAAATTCACTGTGTAATTGTGTTACTTTATTAGCAGCGTCCTCCTGAAATGCGCCAACAACACTGAGAGTAACGTCCTCCTCTCTGTCCCTTAATGCTCTCTGGTCGCTATGGCAACGCGTAAACATTTATTTCAAAATAAGACACAACTACAACACGGGAAAAGACCCAGGGAGACCGAGTTAACGAGGAAAAACCTGAAAACTACAAATTTCACACCTGACCCTCAACTCTCGCGGCCCGGTACCAAACGATTGAGGACCGCTGGTATGAAACGTTTTAGGCAGTAGTTAGTGATCTCATCCGGTTTTCACAATTTGAAAAAGGCACAAAAATGCTACTTAGTCACTAAAGTATATCTTAGGATAAAAATTAATACGAGTCTAATCAGGCAGACCATTTTCAAACTGTTTATATGCTGGTGCTCCATGGATCACAAGGTGGATGGTGTCACTCATCTCTGGCCCCATGGATGTGATATTCAAATCAGTCCACGGGCCACAAATGTCATTTGTATGCAATGCATGGCAGAGCTTTAACTTACATTTGTGCGTACACGTTTTGTTTTCACAAGTGTTCCTGAGCGTGTGTCTGATTTTAATGCCGTGCTGAAGCGTCCAGAGATAACAGCCTTTCAGTACTGGTTTCCAGCCTCGTACCCTTCTCACAAGGGGATTTCATTGGATTATCCTTTAACGAGCTTTCCTTTAATCCTTCTAGATTTTATGTATCATACATACAACTATTTGGCTGCACAGTTCCTCACACATTGCTTAACCTCCTCCCACCCTTACTTCTGAAACACTCTTTGATGCTAATGTTACTCACCTGTTGGCAACAATTCCAATTATTTCTGGGATGTACCATCTGTTTTCAAATCAAATCAAATCAAATCAAATCAACATTTCTGCATTTAACATGTTCAGTTAACAATCTGCATCAAATGACTAAGAGATCATTGCATTGTGCTTTTAATTCCTTTTTGCACAGTGTTATGACTTTTATGGAAATGGATCAGTGTGGCGCAGGGTAAAAAGGGTTTTACATGAAACATAAAAAACATCTGTGACTTCTGTGTCAACCCCTGCCTGACTGGTAACCCAAAAATCCTACTTCATTAATAACATTGCGTACATATAGCATGACATTGCTTAGGTCACAGAGGAGATTAGCTTTGAGGCTTGTGATATGTGATAATATAATGACAGCTGAAAGTGTTGAGGGCAACAGGCAGCTGTGTTCTCGGTTTTAGCTGGAGGTTCCAACATAATAAAGTTCAAAACATCCTACTGCATCAGCTCTGCCACGTACAGAATTACATAAAGTGAATGTGACTTAGAGCAGGATATGGGTGTGTCCCTTTGGAGCTGAAAACTGTTAGCAAGCAGCCTCTCAAAGAAATAAGCAGACTTTATTTCTTTGTGTGTGCGGTTTTAGGCTTTGGTATTTGTACTATGTGGTTGTTGTGTATTTGTAGAGTAAGTGAATATCTTTACACTATGCTTGAGCTTGCATATGCGTGTGTTGCTCTGCGACATTGCCATCCCACCCAGATGACACAGATATAATGGCCCAAGCAACAAACATGCTGTACTTATGATATCATGCATTCCCAGAATAGTCAAAGTTTTAATGATGCTTCTGTGTAAAAATGTTCTGCTGAAGGTAAAAGTCATGTAAATGCAAAGTAGCCATTCTGCAGCGCAGTATAATTAACGTTTATTGAGGTTCTGTCTTTATACCATCTACAAAGTAACTAAAGTAACAAAAGCAGTAAAAAATTATTAAGTAAAAAGTAGAGTGGAGTACAGGGTATGATATTTATAATTCAAATGTGTAGTAACAACATAAAGTGGCATAAAATGGAAAGCTAAAATGGGTCCTCTCAATGACACAGGCATACACAAACAGAAATCCCAGTGTTGCATGGATATCTATGTAAACATGTACTCAATTACACACACAAACCCAACCACAATGCATTATAATTAGATATGCTCTACACACACATACAGAGTAGTACACATAAACACACAGCAGTTCATTAACTCTGTAACACACAAATACACATACAAATACACGCACACACACACACACACACAAAGCCGAAGCAGTTCCAGATGTTTCTTCCAAACTGGGCTGAAGACAAAGGAAGAAAGAGTTGGGATGTAAAAAGCTTGAATCAGCATCACAGGCTCTGCGTGTACTCAAATGTTTATCTTTGTAAGGGTCAGTATGAGTTTTAGAGATTGGGTATGTGGACATTTGTGGAAAGTTAGTAACTTTCAACTGGTCCCAATTTAGGGACCCACCTTCAAAGGCTGTCTGCAGTTAATTTACTTTATCAGATACAAAGTCTAACATCATACAAAAACTAAACCTATTACATGATTTTAACTTTAATAACATGTTAATAATACTATCATTGTAATGTAAAATAAAAAACAAACTAATGTTACTAAGTAGGCTAGAGTATAGTTTGCTTTCAGGTCGAGTACTACTACCATTTACTTGCACCATCATTTATTTATACTCATGCAGCTGTGACAGCGTGGATACTTAAAAAGGCCATTTAAAATATCAGTAACCCTACAAAAACAAAGTAGAATAAGCACAACAAATATCAGGCAATATTAAACACACTCCCAAATATTTGAGAGGTAAATATCATGTTATTTAATGGTTAATTACAGTTTGGAGTAAAAATACATCAAAATGTAAATGATGATGTATTATCATGTCATAATGTTACCCAGCAGTATCCAGCAGTTATAGGCAGCATCTGTTATAGCCGCAGTACATAAATATATTAATGCATTTATAGCCATAATGCAAATACCTAATCATGCATGGTAAGTTCTTTTATTTTTTGGTATTTAATTATGTAAAGCTTCGCATGCGTGATTTCACTTGTAACAGGACATTTAAATGATTGAATTACTAAAGCAAAAGTTAAAAAACTTGTCCCACCCTCTGAAGCTATAATATGGTTGAGGTTGAGGTTAGGGTAGGTGGCCTGGACTGCATTAAGACCCTCAAGAGTTAGAAGTACACACATGTGAGTGTGTTTGTGTGTGTGTGTGTGTGTGTGTGTGTGTGTGTGTGTGTGTGTGTGTGTGTGTGTGTGTGTGTGTGTGTGTGTGTGTGTGTGTGTGTGTGCCTCCAGGAATAAATTGAAGCCAGAAGTGAGCTGCATCAAGAGCCAAGTTAGCATCCAACACTCCTCCCTCAAAGGCTCATGGGAAATGTGAGCGCTCCATGCTACTCGGAGGAGGAGGAGGCCCTCCCTATCACAACTCCAAGTTTACTTAAGACACACACACAGATAGACACACACACACAAACAAACAGGAGATTTAAGCTTATACACATATACATGTTGCACTCATGTGCAACACGTGCAAAACAAACTGATTTTTATTTACATTATGTTGACAGAAAGGTCTGACATTTTGGAAAATACCTTCATTTGCATCCATGGTTAAATGTTCCAATTACTGATGCATTCAGCCGGCAGCTTGCTGGCTTATCTTAGTCCTAAGACTATAAATATAGAGACTTCAAGTCTGGCTCTGAGAAACTAGCCAGATAACAGACTGTTGCATTATTATGAAATTTAAAACTATCATTGTTTACAGATTTGCAAAGTATTTATGCTACATAACTTACCATCTAATTTTTCTCTTAATTAATGTGAGTAAACACACAAGCAGGAGTCCCACAGGATTGTGTTGAAGCCAGTAGCCATTAATGTTTGTTTTGAATTTAATGATGAATTTGAGTGAGGCGACATTAAATACTTAGTAGAATATTAGTAGACGAGTAGTTTCCAGAGTTGGGAGTTTCCGGTGTTCTCATCTTCAAAACATTATTTAAGAGAAAAATTACAATGAACGACTACAACAGAGACTCCAATAAACTAATTAAATCATGCACATCAGCTTGTAAGTCAGTATTGTTTTATGCTTGCTTCCAACTGAATTAAAGATCTTCTTTAAGTTGCTCCAACCTGCCTCATATGCCTGGATTTTTTTTTATCGCTATTGTTTGGTCATAATCTTTACCTTTTCCTTTTTGTTATTAATCCCTTCCATGATTGGGGACTAGTACTGCTCATGTTCTTTATTCCTATCATTGAATTAAAATTTAAAGAAACATGCCAACGGGTTCAATACTACATTTCAGCACTTTTCACTTTTCACACAGGCAGTAAATGTGGATGCAAACAAAAGCTCCTCAAATGTGAGTAAAATCATAAAACTTTTTTTTTAAAAAAACAACCTCATGCTGTATGAGAGACTGGAACAATGAAAAGTTGATATTTATGCATGGATGGTGCTCTGAGACGTCTTTGAGATGCTGTATCTGTCACTATGTGCAGTAAATCAGACTGAAGTGACAGGATATTTGTATTTGACACAACAGCCTTTTTTGTTTTTACTCTGATGACTTAGACAACTTTTTGTGGAGCATGTTGTCAGATGCAGTTTAACATTCTGTCTGTATGTGATTTGGATTATTTTGTGCACAAAAGAAACAAAAGTCTGTAAATCCCCACATAAGTGGGTTCTTTTCAGCACTCCCTTTGTACTGTTGTTCATTTGGGAATTTATCTTTTTGAAATATGTATTCTGTTCAATTTCTTCTGTAATTACAAGAAAAGTGTCCAAAAGCATTAACACACTCTTTCTTTTAGTGCCAGTCTGTGTCTTCTCCAATGTCTTAAACAGCGCCAAGATGTGACTGTGTGTGTAGCCATTCATGAGGACTTTCAGATACACTCACTCTTTGTTAGATATGAGATAATAAGCTGCCCTTTAACGGGAACTGCATGCATAATGACCATGGTGGAAAGCACATTTACTCAAGAAGAGAATCCATTTCTGCATTTTGAAGGCAGTTACTGTCTGTTTTGCTGCATGTTCTGCTATAGATTGAACCATGTCTAACAAGAAATACAATATATACAAGACTAAAGCTGAAATGGAATTTGACTGTTGATAGAAAAGATATCTTTTTTGATAACTGCCAAAACAAATGAAATTTAAAAATGCTGACCATTTCATGCTTTTATTTTGAAATATTTTAACAACTTTGTTTTCGCCTTTTTTGAAGTTTGAATTATTGATAATATGACTTTAAAAACCAGGAAGTCAAGCGAACTGATTTGTTGAGAAACTTATTTGAATATGAAATGGTGCAGAGATTATTTAGAATCTCACATGAAATAAATCAAATCCACTCCAACCAGCAAGAGTAAAATAGTGTAAAACACAATGTTCAGGAGTACATAACATCTGTAATATTCACATGGGTCATATCTTTGTATTGAGTACATTTAAATAAATATGTTTAAATTAAGACTATGTTTTAGACTACGCTTTACTTAGGTAACATTTTTCATTCAGGACTTTTAGAGTATCAGAGAGAGATTAAAAGAGCTCAAACAGGAAAATGCTGCTGAGACTTTAATGGCTCAGGATCCATCGTCTGAATCAGAAGACAGTCACATTTAGCATCTTATCTGCTGATGGAGCTGATAATATTTGTGGACTCCTGACACTACACAAAGCTGATAAACTAAACTACATGAATGATATTTGTGTACTTTTCTGTTGACACTGCAACTAAGCTACATGAATCTGATACCTTTGTTGCAACTTTTATTGCTACATGAATCTTCCACTCTCACTTGATAACACATGAGTATTTCTTCATGTGCTGTATAGTCATTTCAACCAAGATAACGGATCTGAGTAGCTTTTCCAAAACAAAACGTCCCTCCTCTCTGTCATGCCCTCCGCTCGGCCCTCCAGCTCCGAGGAAAAGAGAGAAATCAAGCAGCACTCACAGGCAGTCAGGAGGACGAGGATCCCGGTCCAAATCGTCCAGCACTGAGCCATCATCTTCCGGCAAAGTAAGTCGATGAAACTCAGGGGCGCCCGGTCAGTCGGTGTGTTGGTGCTTCGGTCTTCAGCCCCCGGTGTCAGCGGAGAGCCTCTCATGTACGCAGAGAAAGAGAGAGGGAGCCCAGATGTTTTTCATCCAGATGTGGGCTGGCCCCGCCCCCTTCTACTGCCTCTGTTTCTGTGTCTCATTTCTCCACATGTGACACACAGCGGTGGAAACAGTATTCACTGTGTAAAAGTACTCCATTACAGCAGAGTCCTGCTTTCAAAAAAGTCCGCAAACAAAAATCATCGTAAATACTTTTTAAAAACGTATTTTAAGTTATTATAAGTTTTTCTTATTCTGTATTTACCGGGAAAAAACCAAACAATTAAAACAGGTGCCCTTTTTATGACTTTACTTTACTTTGAGAATTTCTTTTCATGTAATTTAAAAAAAAAAAAAACTTTACAAAAAAACATAGTGTCATCGTGTGTTTATTGTCTGTACTCATTTACAGTTATGTCCATGAGCATTTAAACAATGGTAAATGTTTGGTAATTATTTTTAACAATTTAATTTTGAAAACAGGAAATGTTGTTTTTATTGCTCTTTTATTTTATTATTACTACTGTTTTGTTATTACTGCATTAATTATAATTAATTATAATTTAATTTAATATTTCGCATTTATCTTATTGTTACAGAAAGAAAATAAATGGACATATGTTTTTAGGGCATGATAATGATTTGATGTTGTTCATGATATAATTTTACACTTTACATATTTAAAAGCAGGAAAAATCCAAATGTATCAGTCCTGTTTTGACAGCCTCTTAAATGCAGTGATATTACTTACTTAATTCAAATTTTTGGCCAAACAGCACCAAGAATGTTTATGAAACTATTTTTCAGTTCTTTTTTTATAGAGCAAAATCAAACTTTCATTGTAATGCATTTATTATGTTGCATGACTTTTCTTAGTCTCAGAAAATATATTCTAGGTAAGTTCTATATATTATAATGATTTTTATTTATTTACTTTTTATCATTGTTCATCCTTGTCCATTTTTTCCATTTTTTATTATCTCAGTTTAGAGTTTTAAAAGTTTCTTCACAGAATTTTGCATTTCTATTAAACCAATCTGAAGAAGAAACGGTGGGTGAGACTGTGAGCACTAACAGGTTTATTCCAGCTCATTATTCAGGTTATGCTCAAACCACAGTGATGTGAGGGCTCAGTGAGCAAATACATATAAATGCTGACACAACTTTGTATCACTTACTTTCACAAGATTTTTTTTTCTTTTTTCCCCCACCATGTTAGTGTGTTCCTGTTGGCTGGGTCACTGAACAAAGAAAACTTCTGAGCTTGAGATAATGAATTTTGTATGAAAGTACAAATGACCTTTTTTCTGTATTTATATCTAGAAATCACTTTGTACACATGTTTTCAGGAAACAAGATGGAGAGGAAAAAGCAAGGCTAAGGGAACACCTGTTATTCTAAATGGACCCATGGAAGACCAACAAAGTAGTAGTGGAAGAAAAAGTACAGAATACTTATATTCTGATAAACTTGGGGAAATCCAGAAAGGAAATACAAGGCTTTAATTTGACATAACTCAAGAGAAAGGAGAAAAAGAGAATTCTACCCTGAAAGGATTTTACTGGACTGTGAGCAGCCCATGAAGAAGGACTTTTGTTTTGTTAGAACTGAAAGATAGACTTGCAAGAAAAAAGACGCTTTTATTTTGGCAGAATTGAGGAGGAACGAAATGGAGGTACTTTTATTGTGAAAGTACTTGGCTAGAAGCGCTAGTGTTGTTTCCGCTAGTGGTAAAATTGATCAAATATAACTACTCCTTATAAAAAGTATTAGCTGGATCCAGCGTAAGTTTAAAGTAGAAAGGACAGAGCGGCTCTGACAGTAACACGGTGTGCTGCACCGTGAATGCTGCTGTGAGCTTTAAACGGCTCCCAGGTGAACTCTCCTTCCGTGGCGGGATCAGAGTTGATGAGAGCCGGTTTACGGGCTGTCAAAAAACCGCTATCAGCCTAATCACAGCTGAACTGTGACCCCGGACCTCTGGACTCCGCCGCACTGAAACTTGTGTGGGTTTTCTTCTGTTTTTCTATTCGAGCCAAGATGAAGACGAGACTCCTGCTCGTGTCCAACTCCACTTTGCACGGCAGTGGTTACCTGGAGCACTGTCAGCAGCACATCTCCAGCTTCTTTGGAAAGTAAGTTAGCGGCGCGGTTCATATACGTGGGCCAGAAAGTTGACAATGGGGTCAGGAAACAGGAAGTGGGGTCAAAGTCAAGTGACATGCAAAGACGTAAAAGAAAAATGAAAGTTTTTATTTTTTATTTTGTCAGTTTACTGAGCAAACGTGGATTATATATGCATTTGTATTCGATTCTTTGTAAATCCCTCTACGAGCAGGGGCGTTTGCAGAATTTTTCAGGGTGGTGGCAGAGTGGGGTGGGGGGTTGGGATGAGGGGGTTGGAAGGAAAAGGAAATCAGAATAGCTGATCAGAAATAAATATGTTGTAGAAAACCAGAACAGCAAAGAATGGGCACAGTTTTCTGGTTCATATATAAGTCTGCCTACTTATATGTATGAAATTTAAATTATGCTGCACTTTTAATCTGTTCATGAGGTTGTATTTAATGGTAAACACAACTTGTGTTTGAAAACCCATGAAATTAATAAAATGTAATTATATAGAGTACCTAATAAATATTCTTAGCTCTGCTACTCAGCATCAATGTAATACTGTAAAGTTATGGACAGAGGGCAGCGAAAATCCTTAGAATGAAATCTTTTTAAGTTTAGTGTACAGACATTCACGACTGGCCTTGAGGTAGGACTCCTATGATGGCCTGTCTGGTGTTTATCATGAATCTGTTTGTATGTATTTCAGAGACGTGAAGAGGGTGCTGTTTGTTCCTTATGCTCTCCATGACAGAGACGCCTACACTAAGTTAGCCAGGGACAAGTTTAAGACTCTCGGTAGGTTCATGTAACAGATTATTTTTGAGTCTCATACTGTACACCTGCTTGTTAGTTTCATACTTATAAAGCCTTAAGTAATTATATGCCTTTGTGTTCATGTTTAAAAAAATATACCTACATTTATTTAGGAGTTGTGTTCTACATTTTTCTCTTACTTTAATATTTGAGGGTGTGTATATATTCTATATTTTGTTTTGGAAAGCACAGTATTCAGTGTTTCTAGGAATTTTTCTGTATATCCATCTATACATTTTTTGCCACTTATCTGGGGCCGGGTCATTGACAGTAGCAGCAAAAGGACAGAAGTCCAGCAACTGCTTGTAGCTGATGTTGGGGAGCAGCATGGCATTCCTAGGCCAGGCAAGAGATGTAATTAATCCAGTGTATCTGGGTCTAGGACATGCCTGGAACACTTGCCCAGGAGACATTCAGGAGACATCCTAATCAGATGCCCAAATCCGCTTAACTGGCTCCTTTTGGTGTGGAGGAGTGGTTCAGTCATTCTAAATTCTACCTGAATGACTGAACTCGCCACACTATCACTTAGCGAAAGCCCAACCTTTCGAAGGAAACTCATTTCCACTGCTTGTAGCTCCAGTCTCATTCTTTTGGTCACTGCTCAGAGCTTGTGACCACAGGTGAGGGTGTGGATGTGAATCGGTTGGTAAACTGATGGCTCAGAGCAATCTACCAGTACAAAGTCCTCATCACTGGAGATACAGCCCTGTCTGTCAATCTTCCACTTCCCTATCTTGTGAACAAGTCACAGTCATACTTAAACTCGTCCACTTGGGATAGCAACTCGTCTCTAACTCGGAGTGGGAACTCAATCCTTTTCCTTCTCAGAACCCTGGCTTCAGACTTGGACCCACCAATGAAGCCAGCAGGATCACATCAACCGCGGAAAGCAGAGAGCACCAAAGTGGAAGGCTTCTGTCTCTTTGAGCAAAGAAGTAGACGGGTTCAATTTGCCTTTTTGAACTGTGCCTGTCTGGACCACATGGGCTAAGGCCCAGTAATCAGGTGCTCTACCTCCCAGCATGACTTGGAAGTTCCCTTTCAGGTCATGCTGCAGGGTGTGGTCCCAGTAACCCTGTCCAACAAGAGACCCTACCAGGGGCAAGTCCATCTGACATCATAGCCGATGGGATCACTGAGACACACAGACCGCTCCTCCATAGTATAGTAATAATTTATGGGTGATTCACATGTTTAAGGTGTTATGCTATATGGTATTTTGAAACCATTTTCCCCTGTATTTTCTGTGCAGTTTCTTCTATATATTCTAGTGTATTCTGTGTATTTTCCTTATGTTTTCTGTGCATCTTGTTGATGTAAGTCAGTGTATTTGGTCTATTTATGTGCATTTTGGTGTTTTCTCCATTTTTTCTGCATTCTTTCAGTATTTGTTTTTGTTTTCGATTTCAGTGTATATGATAGTTTACAGGACATCCTTTGCTAGATGTAATTCAGTCAAATCCTACATGTCATAAGAGCATTTGTCTTCTGCAGGTTATGAGGTGGACAGCATCCACGAGGCCTCAGACCCTGTAGATGCTGTCCGGAAGGCCGAGGGCATTTTTATAGGTGAGGAACATCCGAGGAAAGCAACAGCTCTTGGAATTTCTTCAGGGATTTCACACTTTTTCTCTTACTCTTATTCTACATTACCGTCTAACCTTTACTTTACCCGATCTGCAGTATGGAGATGCTAAAAGAGGCTTTTGTTTGTAGGTGGAGGCAACACTTTCCGGCTGCTGAAGAGTCTTTATGACAACAAGGTGGTGACGGAGATCAGGAAGAGAGTGATGGAGGTATATTTAATCCAAAAATATTTACTGGAACAAAATAAGACGGCAAACAAACAAAATACTTTATAATTGCAAAATGTAACATTTTTACAAATGGTTATATATATATAGATTGATAGATGGTTTTTTTTTTATTAAAACCATTTCATTTCAATATAATTTTGTGTATGTTTTATAAAAACTTATACTATTGTCTTATGAAGGTTTTAAATAAATTTAATAGATTTGGGGGGATACATGTACACATTTTATATGAATATGTACATAAACAACAGACCAAATCGATTAGATTCTTTAAAAAATAATTGCAGAAAAATTCTGTCTTGATTATTAAAAAGAAATTAAACCACTGAAACCTGCGTGCTCTTACTTAAGTAGTATGACTACTTCTTGTCTCCCTTTTCTTTACTCCCACATTCTTTAAATCCTTGCCCAGGATGGTGTCCCCTACATGGGCTCCAGTGCAGGCACTAATGTGGCCACCATCAGCATCAGTACCACTAACGACATGCCCATTGTTTTCCCTCCGTCCTTCTCTGCCATTGGCCTCGTCCCCTTCAACATCAACCCGCACTACCTGGACGCCGACCCCACCAGCCGCCACATGGGGGTGAGTCACACAGCCTGAGGTTCTGTTTGCTGTGAGGAGGGCGTTGGGGCAGGTTTGTTTAGCCTCTGTCTCTGCAAATAATCATCTAAAGAGTTGCTGATTGTCAGAGCTGGAAATAACTATATATTTTATAACAAGTAGAGCTTTGGATGCTTGTTTTTGAGGATTTCTATTTTCTGTTGCTTTACACTGCTACTAGATGAAGCTGAAATTCTTGCTGCAGGCACTCCAGCCCAGTCCACTGCGAAGCCTTCACTAATATACAGCTAAATGAAACTGATCAGAGATACTGGGAGTATTACAACTACTCAAAATCCTGAACTGCTACGAGCCTGAGGTTAAAAATCATCAGTGAAAAACGATGTAGCAGTCTTTGTTTTGCTAGTTGGTTGACAGATATAAGAAAAATGATTACTGCACTGAGCTGTTGCTTGTATGCCGTATCAGTGTTATAAGTAACACTCTAACATTGCTTTATGGCTGCCCTCTGCTCAAAGATAAGCAGATATGTTTGGAAGCGACAAAGCAACAACATGTTTGCACTGAGTAATATGTAAAAAAAAAAAATTAAGCTGTTGAAACAGCTCCAAACGGTGAAAGTGCCATGGAGGTTTGGAATAAAGAGCTTTTTCACTTGGCTTTAAAAAGATGTCGCCTTACACTGAGTGAATTTGGACCTCAGTAAATCTGCAGTAGTAGATCAACTGCTCGTCCACTTTGAAAGGAGACAATTAAGGTGGTACAGGAATCTGATTAGGATGCCTCCAAGATGATGTATAACAAACATGTCCTACCAGGAAGAGCCAAGGGCAAACACAGGACATACTGGAGAGATTATATCTCTCGACTTACTTAGGAAGACCTCCGTGTCTCCCTGGGACGAGGTGGATGAGGTGGGTGAGTAGAGGGAGCTTTGGGCTTCTCTGCTGAGACCACAGCCCCTCTGACCTGGGCCGTAGAAGATGAATGGATAAATCTGCAGTTTATTACTTAATAACTTCATGCCACAGAATGATAGTTAGGAGAAAGACGATAACACCAGTGGGAATCTTTTTAATAAATGATTATGCACTACCTGCATTTTGTGGTCATATTAAGTATCTCTGCAGAAACGAATGGAGACACAGTAGAAAATAACCAACACTGGATTCTAGCCTAAGCTGGATGCATTCTAGACCTTAAGGGTCTATAAACAATCTGCATGAAGGGACAGATGATTTGCAGAAGGTTTGACTGACACGAGTTTCAGCTAACACGTGATAAAACAGCCTGAGGAAATTATGCAACACTCGGAGCTGTAAAACTGCAACAACTGACAAAAAAGCTGCAGTGTCAACAAAGCGATTTAGGGTAGCTCTGACCAATGTGATGACATGTAATGTTTAGTTTGAGGGTTGTGAAACACTGAATTCATAGAGCCAGGCCATGGGGTAGCAGTTGCACTACCTACAGGGCGTGGCAGCAAGCATCTGGTGTCCAGCTTAAGGGAGAACACGAACTTCTCAGATTTCTGCCAAATTATTTCTGTATATAATTATTCTTAAATGGTTTAAAAACGTTCCTGAGGTGTAAGGGGCATTCATGGAAGGGTGGTTTTCATCATTACTTGTTCAGATGGTAAAAGTGTCAGAAAACAGGAAAAGTTTGCTCATTGCAAGCTGTCAGAGGGTAAGGTGAAGTCTGGAGTATGATTTTTGTTATTGCATACATTTCATACTGAAATGATTCTGATGCTGTAATGATATAGAAGAAGAAGAAAACCAAACCAAAACATAACAAATCCAAATCCTGACACTAGAAAAGAACTGAAGAATAATTGCCTTTTGTGCTGGAAAAATGATTTACATTGAATTCAATTCAATTCAATTTTATTTATATAGCACCAAATCACAACAAAAGTCGCCTCAAGGCGCTTTATATTGACAATCAGTTGTTAGCTTTTGTTAACAAACAGCTGTGAAAGAATCACAAAGGAAAAACAATCACTTCATAAAAACTTTGTCGATAAAGCACAAATTTATTTTCTGAAAGATATACTGCTGTGTCCACCACCCCCTGGTGGTCAATCTTGGTGATTGCAACAATGACAAATCTTAATAAACCTAGATTTGTATCTTTAAATATTTTAGTTTTTATTTATGTTTATAATTTTTTTTTAATATCATCACACATTTGGGAGCAGTATTTAGCTGAACAGACATGAGCAACTGTGGTTTAGGAGGTACACCGGGTCATCTGTTTGGAAGGTCAGTGGTTCAATTCCCAGCTCCTCTAGTCTGCGTCCATGTAAGATACTAAACCCTGAGTTTCCCCTTTGGTTTGGGTTTTCTTCTGTGTCATTGTAATGTGGTATAGCAGCAGGTACTCAGCAAAACAGGAATGCTGTTATTAAAATACACTCGCTGAATTAACTGAGGACAGTTTGTCACCAATAAGCAGTTTTCCTTATCTTTTGTTAAAAAGAAGAGTGAACGACAAGGTTATTTTGAACATTTTGTCGCATCAATAATTATATTTTTAGCTGTGATTTCAGCCTCCACTGTTTCCACTGTGCTTACAATCTTGAATCTTGTTTTCATGTAGGAAACCAGAGAGCAGAGGATCACCCAGTACCACGAAGAACCTGATACTCCGTGTGTCCTGGTGAGTGAGGGGAAGCAGACCTGCATACATGTAATAGTGCTCAAATCTTTCATGCCAAGATGAAGAGGCTTCATTAGAAAATTAACGTCTCTTTTGTTTGTTTTCAGGGTCTGAGGGAGGGCTCCCTGCTGCTAGTGGAGGGAAACAAAGCGACACTGCTGGGAACCACTAAGGCCAGACTGTTCACCAGGTAACACACACTTTAGGTTTTTCATGACTTGAGAGGACATCACACTGACTTATCCAATCTCCTTTCTAATCGACTGTAGCCTTTATTAGTTTAATGTTAACATGTTCTTAACTAAATCTAAACTTACAGCATCCCGGCAATGTGACTGTGTAACCAGGGTGTGTACATCATCAGTAGGACAAACACACAATTTGAGAACACGAAACAAGTTGAGTCATTCCAGTGACCAGCAAATATCAGCAGGATTTTTTAAATGCATTCTTTTTTGTGTGTAATTATGTGTTTCAGGAAAAAGGCCACAGTGGAGTATGAGCCAGGCAGTGACCTTAGCTTCCTGCTAACTGATGCACAATGACCGGTCAAATGGAAGCAAGACGAGGAGCACAAAGTTTTTAATGTTTCTGGTTGGAAAAGAATAAAGATTTTAAGGAAACGTCTAATGTGTCTCTCCAGTAAATGCTGTTTGTTTTAGACATTAGCATTGTAGGTACCTAGCGTAAGCTAATCTAGTATTTTTTTTTTAGCAACTTATGCAAAAACCGGAATAAATGAAAACAAAAAGTGACCATTAAGTCTGTAAAGTACAAACTCCCTCCACTTTACACATGGTGATGTGATTGAAATGCAATATTCATATACACATTTGTAAAAGGTTGCCTGGTTTAAAAAGAAGAGATCACCACAAAATACTGAACAGATGTGAACAAATCAGTTTATTTTAGTTTAAAGGTAAAATCATCTCTTTATGAAATCATTGTTTTATTCTCTATGTGAAAGAATACATACATCAAAAATAGTCAATATTTTCTTAGGGCAGAAAGAAACACGGAGCAATATTAAATACAAATGACTGGCTGCAAATCACTCGTATCTGCCAGGAGGCTTTGTTTTTTTTTTTTATTCCTCCATATTTAACACAAACTCCTCTACTCACCAAAGGCTTTTGTATCATCGCTCAGGACAACAGTGCTGACAATAAGGTCATATCAAAGATGTTAGGACAGAAGTAAATGTTTTAGCGATTTGCAGCTTTTCTGAGTAATTTGAAATGACTGATACTGAAATGAACAGATTTCTGTCCAACTGACTCCTGGCAAAGAGAAACATGCTGTTTTGGTCTAATTTACACACAATCAACCTTAGAAAACCTTTATAGAAAAAATGAACAGTGCAGTGAAGCCGCTCAGTTTGGACTCCCTCGTGAGAGCACTGACCTAAGATCAATCCTCATACCAAAATCACTAATTTGTTAAGAAGTGCTGTCCCACACAAACACACGACTCTTTGCTCAAGTTGGTTCAAAGTATTGGTTAAGATGCCACTGAAAGAAAACAATGATGTATAACGTGCTTATTAAAGTCTTCCTGTTTTTTTATGATGAATGTTACCTGCATTATTATATTTGTAAACCTATAATCAGCCATAAACATTAATTTATAATGCGAACCCAATATGGGTAAATAGCAAAGTATTTTTTTCTTTTTTTCTTAAGTATTAGAGCAGTCATATACTCAAAACACAAAATAGAAACCTGCGTTTGTTTTAACTTGTTCCCAGCAAAGCTGCCAGTCTGAAATCTGAATGTAAATAAGTAGAAATCCAAAAGGCCTCAGTACAGGAAAAACTGTCACAACCAATTCAGTGAAAAGGACTACAAGTCTTTTTAAAAAAGAAGTTTGTGATTTAAAACTACAAAATAAAACTCAATGCTTGCTGCTGTGTGAGCTGAACGGGCCTCAACTAGTGATTACAATGATGTAATGAAGCATTAACCAATCACATGCTTGCAAATACACAATCCAATCCAAGTGATCATGTCAACACTCAAGTCGCAGCTCACTAACACTATAACAGCCCGTACTTTGCCAGGTTAGAATTACTAATAGTCTGTTAAGCTCCACCCCCATAGTTACTATTGCTGTTGCTCTAGCTACTGACTGCAGGTATTTACACATGTTGACAAATCTTAAACATCAAAATGTGTAATGTCTTAAATACTTTAATACTTTCATCAATTGGTCAGGTTAAAAATAAAATAAATCCTAAAAAATTTTTTTCATTCATTTATTCACTTGAAAAATAACTGAAATTGTTCATTTATCAATACTTGTTAGGATCTAGAATGCATTTACTCTATTACTGGAAACTATTTATTCACAAAGCTAGAAATGTATGGCAAATATAAACCAGTTTCCATACAGCCTGAAACATTTTCTCAGCCAGTTACAGCTCTTTTCTTGCAGAGACACGACATAACATCAGCTTCAACATAATGATGCGAGGTACGAGGCTTCTGTGGAATGACCAATCAGAAAGAACTTAAAATGATTTTCAACCATTTTCTGCACAAACAAAATTACATTTGGCCAAACATTTTCTTGATTGTGTTGAAAAAGTTGGACAAACTTCTAAAACTCTAATTAACGTTGTGTACAAAATACAAAGGAAACAACCACCAACATCCCAAAGCAAACTCATACAGGAGAAATTCAGATCAGCTACCCCACACACAAAGCAGGAAGAGAAAAAACAAGCGTACATAAGGGCAAATATATTATTGTGACCTTCCCATCATCCCATGCTACAGCAGATAAACCAGTTTTACCCAAACATCTAAAAAGACCTGAATGCAGCTAACTAGCTGCTTCAGTTACCGTATTGCTTTGTTATTGTTTGTTTTTACATTGCTGGTTGATCACAACTAATCACGTCACTAAAACAAAAAGAAAAAAACATTTACTAAATTACAAGTGGAACCCAACTGATAACAATTCAATATATCGGCCGATATTCTCACATATGAAACAAACATTTGTTTTGCGTAGTAATAATTTGAGTCCATACTAAGATAATATGGCACATCACTGTGACATATGTGTTTTATTTGTTTACGCTCTGCTTGGATCAGTTGGCTATTGTGTTTGTGGTGTTCCACATTTTCAACAGAAAAGTTGCAGAGTGCCCTCTGGTGGACAATCTATGCAACATCAACACTCATAACAAGGCTGAATGGTGTTTCTCTCATTTCTTCTTTACTTTTTACATTTTTAGTTATCAGCCTTTATACACACAGACACACATAAATCGTGGAATAGTTAAAATCGGTTGGGCTCTACACTCAATCTCCACAATCCTCTAGTTCATCACCGCATTTATAATTTTATTATTAAAGTTTTACGCTTCTTGTGTCTCAGCTGGGATAATGTGTTTTTATAGCACACCTTTGCTAATTTAAACTCCACTGATTCAGTCTGTGGTATTCTTTAATATCACTGGCTGTATTAATATTTAACTGCTCTTTAGAAACTCTAAAACAATGACTTGAGTGTAACATAACAACAAGGCCGTTTCTCTCATTGCTGGATTTGTGTTTGGATGGAAAATGTGCAAATTAAGGTGGTTTATGATTCTTATAACTTCTGGAAAACTGTAATTTTGATTTCAACTGCATGCTGGAACAAAACCATTAAGTTTCTCGATTTGTTAAAGGAATAGCTCAACGGTTTTGGACATGTTAGATGTTCAGAATGACAACAGTCTTGTATTTGAATATTAAATATGAAACTGCAGTGGATTAGCTTGGCTAGGGAACAGCTAGCCTGGTTCTGTGAAGAGATAACAAGATCTGCCCGACAGCTTTAATGTTGACTAATATGCTGTAGCTTGTTTAATTTTTAATGCTTGAATTGTAAATATGAAATTCTGCATTTTTCAAATGTTGAATACAATACAAGAGATCGACTTGCTAGCTCTCACAGCTAGTTTGTAAAAGCATTTTAACACATTTTATCAATAATGATTTTAGGGAACAAAATATTTATTAAATGTTTATATAAATACTTAGTGTTGTGATTTTTAATATCATTAATGCAAAAAGATGAGGTGAATTTTCTTTGTTTCCAGTTCCATGCTAAGGTAAGCTAATCAAGCTGTAGCTTTATATTTTTAAAGCAGGCAATCTGATCATGCGACTCTCACAAATTAAACAAATGTATGTGTGAACTCACAAAACATCTGCAGTTCGTAACATCAGCGTCGTTCAGACATCACGCACACACTGTGATGCAGCTTGTCAGGAAAAGTCGAACTGCTGCTTTAACACTAAACTTTGTGGATTTTGTTTGATCGATGTTTTCCAGATTCTCTTTTGGCACAAATACATGTTGACAAGTTTTTTTAAAAAACAAAATAAAAATTAAAAATTAAATTTTAAATCTATATCATTATCTGCCATCCAACAGTCAATACAGTGAAATGCTCTCAGAGGCCTTTTTACCCTGATTTCTTTTCCCCCCCCCCCTACTGATTTGCCATCAGTCCCTCACAGTTTGACATCTAGGCATCAGTGTTTCCGTTCTCCTCTGGCTGCAGCTGCTCCTTTTCAATGCAGTCCTCCTGTGGGGGGCGGACTCTCTTAAAGAAACCCAACTGCACAGGAGGAGAAGAAGAAGAAAAGAGGGCACAAGAGTCGGTTATATTTGGTAGTGAAAGTGCTGTTTCACCCATTAATCTGACACAGAAGAGCAACGTCTGAGCACACGTCTCAGTGTAAAACTACAGAAGCTTAGGAAAAAGGAAAAAAGCAGCACAAGAACAGTGACAATGGACATGTTTATTACCTTGTACATGATGAAGATAAGCAGCGCCAGCAGCAGCAGTCCTGCCAGCACAGCCAGAGCCACCACCCAGCCTGGCACTGGTGGAGGAGGCTCAGCCACCCAAACCACTGATACACTCACCTGAAACGAGACAAAACCAAAAACATACTCACTTCGTCCTGATCAGATTAAAGTCATTAAGGTGTTATAAAAGGACCAATCTAACTCTTTAAAATATGCACTGTCCTTCCATCTGTGTTCCTTTAAGGTTGTTAAAATAAATTCCTCAAGACTGGTATCAACTTGTTCCAACCCTTCATTAAGTCTACAGTCCAGAAGAGTCGGGAGTCTAAATGCCAGCGAGTGCTTCCAAACACGCTGTGGACCTGCACTAACATGTGTTATCAGTGATTTACAGACTGCTGTATGATAGCAAAACACTGAAGAATGTGTTTTCTCTGACTGATTTAAAATCTAATATTAAGGGACTACTACTGTTTATATGATTACATTTTATGTAGTTTATGTGAAAATATGAGCTCATTCAGAAATCAAGATTTTTTCTTGTTCTTCTTGTTTTTTGTTTTTCTGCAGACAGGAACTGGTTTGTGTAACAGCAAGGTGAGAGAGTTTATTTTCCATCTCCCTGCTGATAACGAGTCTACTGTCGTGCGTCTGACTTCCTGCACTGAGAGGTTTTGTATGCTTGTTTAGCTTTCTGTGAAATTCTTTGCACTTCAGAAGAAAACCATAACTTTAAAGTCACTAGTTTGCTACGTATTTCATTCATGAAACCTCCGTATATGTGCACACACATTTTGTGTTGACTTTGTGTCTGTAGATAATTCTGTGTCTTCCATGCATGCTGATCATGTGTGTTTGTGTGTCTTACTGTGGTGCTATTGGATGGTAGCTCCATCTCCAGGTTCTTGTAGGGCATCTCGATCACACTGAAGCTAGCTGTTGATTGTATCACGTAGGAACGATTCTGATTCTCAGGCTGAAAGGAGGGAAAAAAGTCACATGTCTGACAAATGAAGTCCAAAATGCTGAGGATAAATCACGACCTGGAGAATGGATATTACCTAACAACAGACATGTGTTCTTCAGCTATTAGAGAAATTAGGACAGAGGTTTAAAAATGTGACAGTATGGGCAACACTGTGTTCTGGTTATTTGTTTACATTTTGGCAAAAAGTCCAGATTATGAATGTTGGATTAGCTATTAGCAACCACTGCATGTAATGCACCCATAGATGCACAGGCAGCCATCACTGGGTTAGTGCAACAGTGAAACTTTATAAAGACCAGCTTTTGTTTCGAAGACTTTGCACACATGTTCTGTTGTGTGATTAGATTCCATTTATTTGCATAGCACCAAATTGCAACAACAGTTGCCTCGAGGTGCTTTATATTGTAAGGTAAAGACACTACAATAATATGATGGAGACACACAGCAAACCCAAACCAGTGCATGTTGTGTTGTGTTAATCAGGAAAGGAAACAGAAAGAAAAGAGCATGCATATATAATTTAAGAGAACACAGACACAGAGCTGGTTGCTGTGTTCAGTAACATTGCTCTGCCCTAACATAGGTGCTTTTATTTGATTACCCTGAGGAAGTTGTTGACATCCAGTCTGGAGTAGATGAAGAGGATGGCGTTCTTCCTCCTTTCTAGACGACCGACCTGACATTTCAGTGTCAGACACTTAGCTGTGTGGCAGTCCTACACACACACACACACACACACACACACACACACACACACACACACACAGTCACTTTGGTCAGAAAATAATTACAGACAGAAAAAATACACAAATGCTTTTCTTTAGGAACACAATTTGATTCTGAATATTTTAAACAGGAAGATGTCATCTAAAGCTGCTGGGATGCATCAGCTGTTCTTAGCACGATCAGGCATGAGTCAAGGTGTAATTTCATGTCATACAAATGGGTTATTCAAAGCATATGTGCTTGTGTAGATTTACCAGTGTCTGCAGGTCATTCTCTGCATTTCTGGACTCCAGATCTCTCCTCCGGCGGACGCTGTTTTGATTCCGTCCCTCCGACTCTCGTCCTCCAGGCGTAACAGTGCTGGTGTTCTTTGAGGTGCTCAGTGGGTTCTGACAGACACAGACACACACAGAAAGGCTTATTTGTTGGAAACATGTAAGAGAAGGAGCACTGCCACAGTATCACATTATTAATTGGAACAGCAGAAATACTTCTTATAGGTGTTTAAAGCTACTTTGTCTAATTACAAACTGAAGAATTTAACAAAAACTTTCACCACTAGAGGGCAGCTTTTTATCAGCTGGTGCTGACATGTTTTTTGGTCTGCGCTGCTGTTTGACTTTGAACATTTGATTTAGCTACCCCATTTCCTCAAGAGGCTTTGCCTTTTTCTCTCACCACCACTGTAAGCAGGTGTGTCCTGTGATGATGTGGCCGCTTAACTGAAGGTTAAACTGACTCAGCATGTTTTGGTACAAAGTGGTATAAAGTACAGCCTAGCACTAGTTTAATGTCAGCTGATCTCTTTAAGAAAATCCATGGTTGTCATAGTCATATTTTAAGCACAAATTTAGAAGAAGTACCTTTAAGATAACAGGTGACAAAACTGTGGAAAGAAGCTGTATGTTGTGAACTGTTTGGGTATTGGTGTGCATTTGTGTTGTTTCTGTATTTGTGTGCCTTACAGAGACATTGAGTGGGTTTATCTGTATATCAGTGGTACAGTTGATAGGTCCCTCTGTGTCGTAGCTGGTGATGTAGAGCAGAGAGCCGTTTCTAAACTGGTACGGCCACTTGACCTCCAGCGCTGCCTTACTGAACGTACTGGGACCGTTGTTCAGGAGCTGTGAAAGGGGAACGCAAGTTTTAATCTCAGTCCAAAGAAATAAAAATATAGAAGAAATATTTTCAATAACCACTGGCATTAAATCTGTAACTGCGAAGCTCTAATAAATTATTTCAAAAAACAAAAAGCAGTTGAACTATACAATAATACCAAAAGGGGGGGAGACAAGAAATACAGTCTCATATAGCATAATTCATTGTGAAATCATGAGGTCAGCTTGACCTACATTACATTATGCTTGCTGGTAATGATAATAATAATAATAATAATAATAATAATAATAATATCTTGTGCAGTCTTAGTTAAATCAGTGAGATAAAAAAACAGAATCACCCGTCTCTCCCGCATGTTCGTGCATGTGTGTCTGTACCTCGTAGACGTGTACTATTTGTGGTCCGATGTCGTCACCGAATACAGGAGGCTCTCTCGGTTTCCAGTTGGCGATAGGAATAAACACCTGACCAGGAGATGAAGACCTGGAAAAACATTTTAAGGAACAATGTGAAGCTGGAATCATAAAAACTTGTTTTTAAAGCAAGTTTCAAAGTCAGAGATATACCAGTTAAACGAGGGTGTAGTCAACAGTTTTATTTTTATACTTGTACAAATTCTGTAATTTTTAAAGCCTCATCCCTTTTTAAAGATGAGGCAACAAGCTTATCAATTATTATTATTATTTAAATATACTATTGGGAAAATCATATAAATTACAGCCTCTTCTTTTGAAGCTTCTTAAGCAAAAAGTGAAACACCCTCAGGAGCAGCAGTGTGTGTTTCTGTGTGTTTTACCCTCTAATGGAGACTTTAGCGAGTACAGCCAGTTTGATGACGCTGGTGACTTTGGGACTGGTGTTGTCAAACTGGTTAGAGCTGAAAAATCAACAAACAGTCACATTCACATGACCAAAAACAAAAAAATAAATAAATCCCTAACCCCTAAATGTGTTAAAATAAACAACATCACAATACAATGATCTAACCTTATTAAGATAACCTAACCACGCGCACATCTCTGGACTGTGGATGGAAGCCAGAGCCACCTGAGAGAAACCACACACACGGGGAGAACACGCAGAGGCTGGATTCGAACCCAGGACCTTTTTGCTGTGAGGCCATCGTACTAACCACTGTGCCAGGTTTAGTTACATCAGTAATTCTAACTGCGCACAGGTCTGAATGCAGTGAATGGTTGTCTGTCTTTATGATTCAGCCCTGCGACAGACTGACAACTTGTCCAGGGGGAACCGTGCCTCTCGTCCTAGGACAGCTATGATAGGCTCTGCCTGAACCATATCTGATGCGCAGCAACTCAGTCCTGGAGTCTGTTACATTTCTAATGTAAGGATCCTAAATTGGATAAGCTGAAGAAAATGAATGAATGAAATATTACAACTTATTGATTACTCTATTCTTATCTGTAAAGCATCTAAAAGACATTTTAAAGAAGATATACGTCATAAAAAAGGCAAATAAAGATAAAGATAAATAAATAAAAATGAAAGACACTATTGAATAATAAGTCCAGTGAATGATGGTAATAAATAGTAAAAAAAAAAAAGTAAAATCCTGATTAAAAGTTTGAACCTGATGCTAAAGTGCTAAATTCTACATTTGTGCTTATCGTGAAGAAAATGCTGTCAGTGCCAAACTGCAAATCAAAGACATCACAACACTCAACTGCAACTAACTGACTGAAAATCTGTTGCTCCAACCTGACAAATAAATACAGAAATCACCAACAATGTTGCTAATATGTAGAGCTCATGAAAGAAATCAAAAATAAATCAGGAATAAGTCAAATGTAACAGATAATAATAAAGATAACTACCTTAAAAGGTTTAAGAATATGAGAAAAGGTTAAAACATAGTTAATCTGTACATGTCAAAGGTGATGACAAAAAGAGAGAAACGGCCTGCAGAAATCTCCTGACACACATTTAAGGAGCAGTGAAACTGCTGTGCAGTACGAGTGTGTCGATGAGCTGAAGAGGAGGCGAACCAAAGACTGCTGAAAACCCTTCATTAACATACTTCTCTCTCTCTCTCTGCCACAGAAGTACAAAAACACTAACACAGAAGAATGTGAAGACGGAGCTGCTTCCTTCACAGTTTCAGGGCTTTTGTCATTCAGATGAGCAAGACGAGGAAAACAGCTCTGCTTTAATGAATTAAGTGGGCTTAACACTCTGATTGCAGTTAGCTTCTATCACGCTAAACCTTCTGAGGTGTGTTGATGCTACTGTACCTTGCTTTTCTTTTGTGTCCGTGGAATAACAGCAGAGTCCTTATCATTTCACACTGGATACAGGATGTACTGAAATCCTTCATTTTAAACACTTCTTGAGAGTACCATTAATTCCCCATAATGACAAAGTGAAAACTTATTTTTATTTTAGCCTTGATTTTAGTCTTTGTGTAACTTTTGCCTCTCTATACACCAGTGTTTGTGTGCTAATATGAAAAAGAAAACAAAAACTGAAGTGCTGTCAGTAGGTGGCACTATGCGGCACTCATTACAATTACCAAGAATTACCTACTGTTGATATTTCAGGCCTTCAAAGTAGAGCAGGGCGATATGGCCAAAAATATTTATCACGATATATATTTGAAAATTTGCGATAACGATATAACTGACGATATAATTGATGCGAGACAAAATACAACTCCACAACATTACTAGCGCAAAAAGACAACCTTCCATTTATTTTCACTTAAACAAGAAGCTGGTTTTTATGTGCATTAAAGCTATATAAAAATTTAACAGTGTAAATGCAAATTCCTTGCTGAAAGTTTAACCAAAAGGCATTTCCAGTAGAAATGGGCTGACATATCCTGAGCATAACCATGTATAATATCCACTGCAGTTAAAAAGAGCTGCTTTGCAACATTAAACTGCAGTGTGCAGTACGTATTTTTCGGACCATAAGGTGCACGGGATTATAAGGCACATTAAGCGAAACAAAGCAGTCAGATAAATCAAACTTTATTCAACTCATTCTTCTTGCTTCCTCCACTTCTGTACCATTGATTCATTAATGCTGTATTCTATCACAGCTGCTCTATTCCCATGTTGTTGCAGTATATTAATGACTAACCTCATATTGTGGATGGATTATCTCAGTTGTTCTCCTGACTGAAGTTTGGTCCGTTTACAGCATCCTGCCATGCGATTGCATTTGTCTCTAACTATCAGGAACCTTAACGTTAACTTTTATAAGTGGAAAAGTGTTAGTGTTCATCCTCCAGCTTCACTGTTTATGTTAAGCTAACATAGCTGTGTCGCTAGCGATCACGTAGCACATCATAATATACCAGCTAGCCCAACTTCAGTAACCCTACAAACGTCACTGCTGTTTAGTTTCCTGTCTTCATTTATGTTGGACGTGATAGCAGAGCTGTACGTTTGAATTTTTTCAGAAATCTCTCAGTCAGAACATGCTATTTCATGCTTAGGTAACTAGCGAAACTAGCGAGCTAACTTCCGCTAGCTTCCTGCTAACTTCTAACTCGGTTAAATGTAATAAATTCTGTTTTCATGTATGCCTGGAAGTTAAACTTCATAGTTACACCTGGTAAAGCAGCAACGCAGATCGTTTTATTAAAGATGAAAGAATTTAGACAGTTTTTAACTCTCAGTGATGCTGCAGTGTTCGTTTGACCTGAAGCATACGGAGTTTAGGACCCAGATTACTCCCAGATTTAAGAGCATCTTAGTCCGACAAATACGGCAATAACGACGGCCCGCTTGCATGTTCTGCAAAAAAATGTGCTTTGTCGTGTATCTGACGGACAAACTCCAAACCAGTTCCACATCACTGAAGTTGCACCATTTTTACAAACCAATTCTGGTTCATCTGTTTCACTCAACAATCGGCCATGTGCGTATGAAAACAAAGGCACTGCGCATGCGCGTTTTACTCATATTCTATCGCGATATTTCATTTTCCTATCGTTGCCTAACATTATACCGGTATTACCGTGAACGGTATAATATGGCCCAGCCCTACTTCAAAGTAAGTTCGACTCAATTTTGACCCAGGCCAGAGAGTCCCTCATAGTGATTGTGTACAACAATTTTTAAACAACAGATCTGTTTAGAATGTATAAACAGCCCATTTGACTAATAACCAATGTTCCCTCTAAGCTGCGCGCGTGCGCATTTGTGCACTGCTGGCACGGTCTCTGCGCACAGAAAATCTGTGCTGCGCACAGAAAAAAAATCTAACCTGAATTGAAATTACGGTATAATAAATACATTAACAATTCTGTTTTGCAGTGTTAGTCAGTAAGTGACTGACTGCTCCCGTATGGGATTAGAACGATGCCACCTTATCCCATAGTCCAGCCAATAATGCGATTCACATTCGTATATACGCAGCTAATCAACGTCGTTGACAGGCTATGACAGCGTCCTTATGTGCCGACACCGGTGTTTTAGCAAAGCGGCGTGGCTGATGTGGAGTGAAGCCACGTTAATGACAACGTGTACAACCTTTGGAGATGTGAGCAGGACAGACGGAACAATTGACGGAAAAAGTGTGGACTTTATACCAGTTTTTAAATTGTGTTGATAGGCCATGTAAAACCAGAGTTATGATAAAAATATCTGCAATGTTTGGTTTTCTTCCTGAATACTATCTTTGTTTATATTTACTGCGGGAAGAAACGGTAAAAACGGCATTTTATAAGGAAAACGCTCGAAAGCACTCTCCGCCTGTGAGCAAAAACAGCCCCCCTCCCAACCCCCCCCAGCCTTCCTATTGGTGGAAAAATGTACCATGTGGACCAATCAAAAAATGATATGGCAACATGGCATTTAGTTGTTTAGGAAAGGGGAAGTTTTAGGAGTGACGGCAGTGTTTTGAGATGTGAGAGATTTGCGACGTTTAGCACAAATCTTGTGTAGTTAGTGTGTAGTGTAGTCAATAGTTTTGTTGTGTGTGTCAGAACAATGAGGCGACTGCTGAATGTTACAGGTGTTACAGGAGTGATACATCTCCTGTTGTCAGGCCTGCAGGTATCAGGCTGTTGTTCTCCTTTATGTGGACAGAAATTATTTTTTGGAGTGGCACAAATAATTTGTGTGGCATCAAATTTGATGCAGAACAGCTGATTGTTCTCTAAATAGTTTGAAATGTTTGTTTTAAAAAACTGCCTTGGCTGCATTTTAGGTAAACAGCTGCAAAAAACTTTGTTGTTTGCAAAACTCAGTAACTATATAATTAATTGCCCAACATTGGTCATTATATACTGTATTTTGCAGACAGAGTTACAGGACTCTCTCCCAGACCACAGACTCATAATACAAGTCAGAGCTTTATTTAAAAAAAAAAAAATTAAAAAAAAGAAAAGAAAGAAAGTTGTGTTTTCAAAATTGGAGTTCAAGTTATTTTTACTTCCAATAGTGTTAACATACTACACAGGTCATGAACAAGATTCTTTAAAATTTTCATTGTAAGTGGGCTAAAGCAGTTATTTAAAAGTATTCTAACATAAATGTAAATGCTGTAATTTGATTATTTTAATAAACCATGTAACTTGGATGGATTCGATGCTGGCGTGACCACAGTGCACACGTCTGCTTTTGCTCAGAGTGGTCCCTTGGACCACTCAGGGAGTTTGTGTGTTCGCTCAGACACATGAAAAATTAGAGGGAACATTGCTAATAACCAAACTAAACTGATGATTAATCCTAATGAAATGTTTGTAATGCATTTTTCTACTAGTCACACATTGACTGTACATTCATATAGCACTTTGTCTACCTCCATGGCCAATTTAGAATCAACAATTAACCTAACACGCGCATTTTTGCTGGAGTACCCACAGCAGGCAAAGGGGGAACATGCAAGCCCCACACAGAAAGGCCCCAGCTGGGATTTGAACCAGGAACCTTCTTGCCCTGTTTCCTAACCACCCCACCACCCTCTTACAGCTCTTGTTTCTGTGTGAAGGCACTGTCTGACCTCGTTATGACCTTTGTTCTTATGTGTACCTCATATGATCGCTCCTACACAGTTTTACTGTTCCCCAAGATTTAAAATCCACCTGATCTGAACCGATTCAGGTCGAATTTGTCCCGGAGCAGTCTCGGTGTACAAACATTTATAGCACCTATACAAACGCGTAGCATTCAGGGTATTTTTGCTTCTATCAAATATCAAAATGGGTTAAATTTGATGAGTTAAAGCAGGGTCAGAACAAAGAGACCAAACACTGTTCCGTACCTGACTATCTGCAGGTCAAAGCGGACAGATGTGTCGTCCTCTGATAGCTGGTGCACGCTGAACCCCAACTCAGCCACCATCTGACCAATGAGAGCACAGGGACAGGGCCAATTAGTGAGCAGGAGGATGCAAGAAAATCCAGCAGACACCACTAGACTTGATTTGTCTCCAAAAGTTGATTCTGTTCATCTGGAAGTAGCGTTTTGTGGGAGAAACGTTTCATTACTCATCCAAGTGACTTCTTCAGTCTCAGCTGACTGCAGGTTTCCCCAAATCTTATAAACAATTTTCCCAATTTCACCCACCGTGGCCAATTTGTACATGGAAGAAGTGGAAAAGAGGGCTTTGCTATCCTACCCTGGAACACCACCAAGCCATTGGTTCAGATATGTGGATGACACCTGGGTGAAAATCAAATCTCAGCACGTACTACATTTCACGGATCACATTAACTCGGTGGACCGACACATCAAATTCACCAGGGAGAATATGAAAAGTGGAAGGTTAGCCTTCTTAGACTGTGAGGTTTCCATCAGTAATGGGGGACATCTAAAAGCTGACGTGTACCGTAAACCTACACATACGGATCAGTATCTAAGGTTTGACTCTCATCATCCACTGGAGCACAAACTGGGTGTCATCAGGACGCTACAACACAGAGCGAACACCATCCCCACTGACACAGCGGCCAGGGAGGCAGAAGAACAGCACATCAAGAAGGCCCTGAGTAAATGTGGTTATCCCAGCTGGACTTTTGTCAAAGCTGGAAAGGCACCTAAAGAAAGCTCCAGCCGATCCAGGAGAGAAGGACAACTGCTGCCTAAGCAAAAACCTGTAGTGATCCCATATGTGTCAGGAGTGTCGGAGCAGTTGAGACGCATTTTTTCTAAACACCGGGTCTCTGTGGCTTTTAAACCCTAAAACACGCTGCGCCAAAAATTGGTCCACACCAAGGATCGGGTCCCCCGACACAAACAGAGTAACATAGTGTACGCTGTTAAGTGCCAGGAGGATTGCCAGGATTTATACATCGGGGAAACCAAACAACCTCTGGCGAAGCGGATGGCACAACACAGAAGAGCTACCTCGTCAGGCCAGGACTCTGCAGTCTATTTACACCTACAGGCCAGTGGACACTCTTTCAATGATGAGGATGTACACATCCTGGACAGGGAAGAACGCTGGTTTGAGCGCGGAGTCAAGGAGGCCATTTACGTGAAAAGGGAAAGACCATCTCTGAATCGAGGAGGGGGCCTAAGGGTACATCGATCGCCATCTTACAATGCTGTGATTGCAGCCATTCCCAAACTCTCTGTGAATGGTACTCATGGCCATTGATCAGTGGGCTTTGATCAGTGGGTTTTGGTCAGTGGTTGTTGATCAATGGTCATGGGAATTTGCATAATTATGATTAAGGAACTGACCTCCCAGCCCATTGTTCCTTCAGTGGGCTGGTTTCAGTCATTATGCAAATGTACTTTTTATAAGATTTGGGGAAACCTGCAGTCAGCTGAGACTGAAGAAGTCACTTGGATGAGTAACGAAACGTTTCTCCCACAAAACGCTACGTCCAGATGAACAGAATCAACTTTTGGAGATTTACTTTCCTGGATGATTGAGAATGCATCAAGACGTAGACTTGATTTGGTGAACAAAGGTCACTCAAAATAATCGAAACTTCATTACTGATGTAATCTGATTTTAAAGCTGCAGTTCAACATATTTGATTCAAATATTTATTCGGGCAAATCAAATGTGCTTTAAACTTTTCTTTCCCTTCTGATCAACTTCCAGTTGGACCAACTCCTATAACACACTTACTGATTTACATGCACCGATCACTGACCTTAGTTCCTCCCTTCATGGGGTTTCCAAGGTCACACACCACCATTTTAGTCTGGTTCTCTTTCTTGTATGCGCAGGACAGCCTAGACAGGGTCTAAGAAAAATAAGACATCACTGATTATTACAAGAATTATTACCAGCTCAATGATGAACTGGATTGTGCAGTAATACTTTATGAACAAACATTCCAATGCAAGAACTTTTCAGCTTTATTTCTCAAAGTACAGCAGCAGGAAAATGTATCTCCTCACTTCAAAGTGAACATTAAACTGATTTTGGCTGAATCTGGGCAAAGTGGAGTGGCGTCTGTATTACCTGACTGCGATCGACGCCGCTGAAGTCAGCCTGCTGCGGAGGGTAGATGTGGAGTTCGGCCTCGTAGGCTCCCTCGCCTTGATTCTCAGCGGTGATCTCCAGGGTCAGAGCGTTATCATCGCCAATGTAAATCTGGTCACGGTCACTGAAGGGAGGCAAAGAACACTAAACTGAGGGTTTCAACCTAAATTTCCGTCCTGATTTCATTGGCAAAACCTTTTTGGTTTAACTTAGGTTGAGTTTGTTTTCTCACCTTTTAACCGACAGCTTGAGGTCAGGTTTGCAGATGTTGTCAGGCCCACAGTCCAACAGGATATGAACCTGATAGAGAGAAGAGCAAAGATGAAGATGCTCAGTATCAAAGAACGATAAATAAAAGGAGTCATTCAGTATTGTTTGGTCCAACCTACTATAAAGTCTTCATTATCAAAAAACTAAATTGTGAACTATCATTCACATGACTACCAAAGGCCCTAAAAGTCACAGATCGCTGTTCATTCATTGAATAAGCTGCACATACTTACCTGCTTGTTGATTTCAGATGGAGATGACATGTCAACAATAGGCTGCAATCCCGTTTTGTCTGCAGCCTGCTGGTAGTTCATACTGTACTCCATCGACACTGAGATGGGAGTGATCTTATCCCGGAACTCTCGATCATCCTGACAGAGCAGGAGGAAACATAAAGAGTCATGTTTGTAAATTCATTCCTGGGAAGCATTTTCCTTTTATCCTTCAAACTTTGAATTCCTCTGTGGCCACAAATCCAGGTAACATGTATCTCTAAAAGCAGCTTTCATCTGTTAGTCCTGTGATTCTAAACCGTGTGACTCGCTCACCCTCAAGTAGACCTGCTGCTCCTCGCAGGCCGGCCCTTTGCCGTTGGACACGGTCATGTCTTTGGAGTACTGAAAGGTGCGACTGTACAGGAAGAGGACACGCTTAGTCGCCTCCTTCTGCTTCAAGCGGTCCAACATGAGGTCCACTCGGAAAGCTGGGAGAGTAATTAGACAAAATCTGAATGTTGCACCGCCACAACTAATGCAACTCTTCTTGTTGTGCGGAGGGAAAATGGGATGTAGCTTCTGCAGATTTACTTACTGAGCAGGTCTGGAGCCCTATGGCCGCTGACCTTCAGACAGTACTTCACCTTAAAACTGAAAAACAACCCATGAGTCCCCCCTAATGATGTTTAACATAGATGTTTCAATCAGTTATTGACAAAAATGCACAGCAAAGGATGACTGTAGGTGTTTATGTGTGCAGGCGAACCGAACGTATTGACAAGAAAAAGAAAAAAAAAAACCTGTCAGAAAAGACTACAAGTGCACGTTTTAGGAGAAATGTGACTCCTCACCATGATACAGGTGTGTTGGTACCAGACAGTGTGCAGTTCTTTTCCTCAGGGTTGATGATCAGGGGTGTGATGTCCAACGTGGCATTTACACTGATCACTGGACGGGCTCTGTACATGCACAACACACAGAGGTTAGGTCAGTGACAATACAAGCGACAAAATAGTTGCTTATTAAGTTTTTGATGAAAGACTAATCGACTGTTACAGCTCTAATCAAGCATTTAGCATTTTACAAATGATTTATAAAAATATATTTTAAAAAATTGCCTTGTAAGGTGCTCAAGGCAGAACACATTAAGACAGACAAAAGTATTTAGAAAACCACACAGCATCATGTCACATGGCTGTGATGGCTGCTGGGACAAAGCTGTTTTTAAACCTTGTTGTTCGTCCTGCATTTGGTTTGTTTTGGAAAATTAAGTATGAAAAACGAGCTTTTAGTAATTCCAGTGAATATGTGGACACTTTTACTTAATGTTCTAGGCCTTAAACCTGCATTCTTCTTAATGTCCAGCAGGGGGTCAACAGCTTGTTGCAACAAGTCTCTGGAAAACTCTCCTTTAACTTGATCTCAGTACATGCCTCCATAATGACCGCGTGATCTACGTCACTGATTCTACTGTACGTTTTAGAAAGCAGTTATTACAATTGACAGCTGAGCGCACAGTGCCCCAGTCTGAAACCCTTCCCCTCACTCATCACATCTGGTTTCAAGACCTCAACAATGGAAACACTCCATGCACATCTGGTTGTTCTAAGCGGTTATGAATGAGTATGACTGTATGAAAAGGGTTCACATTAAACATTTAGGATATATATGTACATAAATATTAACAAACAAAAACAAATGAGCATGGAGATGCAGGTTGAACGTGTCCTAATAGCATCTATAAAGCCAGTAGGAGCTGAATGAAAACAGCAGCTCTTTGATATCAGAGGTGGCCTTGCTCATTAAACTCATCAGCTTCTATCAGAAGCATTACAGACACACACACAGTCACAGCAGGCGAGCACACTCACACACGCAGTGTAGATTAAGGATTTGATTACCTGTATAAAACGGCTTTGTCTGCTCCAAACACTCCAACTATTAAATCTGTGGGACAGAAACACACATCAGCTCTTTTTCACAGCACAGCTACTGACATTCATTTGCCTCCTGCTGTGCTTCTCTACATGTACACGTTTCTGTGTGTGTCTGTGTGTGTGTGTCTTTACCTGGATATCCATTCTGGTCTATGTCAGTATTTCCAGACATGGAGTACCCAAAGCTAGGGGGCATGTAACTGGATGCCCATTTGCCCTCCAGGCGCTGAGAGATGAGGCAAACATTTCAAATTAAAAGTTTATCTTTGGGCTCTTGTTGCTATAGTAGTAAACTTCCTTTCAGTTAAAATGGAAGGGGCAGGTGTGGCATTTACCTGGGATGGTGATGCTTTGGGCCCCTGAGGGCTGCCATTATGGATGTAAACCAAGCCATTATGGTCGGGGCCTCCGTAAGGAGCAGAGATGGCCACATCTGGAGAAGAGTGGAGGGAGATGTGGAGTGGGTAAAGAACTACTGTGTAGCAGTCAAGGTGAAAAGCAGGTGATGCATTTACTAAATCATGTATACTTCAGCAAGGACCTGTGTCTGTGTTTGTGTATCACATATGTATCTGTGGACAGATTTCAGTTTTAAACCGCTGTTTCAACTGGTCTTCATCATCAAAGGGATGTGTGGGGGCTTGAATTGGTTAATGGTTCACTTTATCCTCACAAAGACAGAAAGAGCTAAAACACTGGAGGGGGAGAGGGTGGTGTGTTGTGGTGCTCTCTGTTACCGTTGTAGCCATCCATGTTCAGGTCTCCTAGCGCTGCAATGGCAGAGCCATATCTGGCGTAAACTTCGGACCCAGTGAGCAACTGAGGTGGTTGAAAGGAAAATCCACCCCGACCAAGATAGACAGACACCTGAAGAACGAACACACACACACACACACACACACACACACACACACGGTTTTAACAAACTGAAGCCTAACAAAAAACTCCACATCCTTTATATTTTGCTCATATTTTAGAAAGATTTACCCTTTGCCTTAAATTTGTGTTACAGTATTAATATTTTAAAATTAGTGCTGTCAGCGTTAATCTCGTTAGAATGACGTTAACGCCATAACCGCATTAACGCGGCAAATCTCCGTTAGTAAGTTAGCACGGATCGCCCCGTGCGTGGGGCTGCACGCTTTGATGCCGTGCAGCCCTACGCCTTAGCTAACTCTCGTTAACTTCATTTTAACAAGATTAAAACTGACAGCACTATTTTAAATAGCTTCATACTTCGGCACAGAGTTGTTAATTTTCTAATTATTTCTTACAAAGCTGATGAGTTTCCAGCTAAATATATTTGCTTTCTTTAATAAAAAACAAAGAAAGCACAATTCACCTAATCTGTCAAACACTTTTACAGTATGAGTATGTATGTATGCACATATGCAACGGATGCTCTGTGTGTGCCTACCTGTCCCACCTCCCTCAGTTTTCCATCTAAGCCTCTGTCCATGAAGAGAGGAGCTCCAATGAACACATCCATATTACTGACAGACAGATGAAACACAAATTCATTCATCTGCATTTTATATTTATAACTAAAACACAGTGTATCCATATTATTCTAAGGGCAAAGCGTCTGTCATCCTTTACATCCCTTTGTGATCTGTTTGACACTAAGAAGAGGGCTTACAGAGAGGACAGAGATGGCACAAGAACGGGTGAAAAGGCTGTTTAAACAAACTGATACCGAGTCATCGAATTGCTCAGTATGGTGTGATTTTATCTCAACTGCTTTTTTACTTTAGAAGGTGCCGGGCAGCATTGCTCCATCAACAACAGCGGAAAGACTTAAATGTCACTCAGAAGACATCAGAGCTGTGTCGACTGATACACAACAGCAACTCTAGTATCACATTTCCACGTTGTTACCCACATTTCACCCACTCTCATTCTTTGCCAGATAAATAGATTTTAATAGATTTGCTGACACTCATTGTTTCCTCTTTCTTGAACGCACCAATAGAGACCAACCAGCTGTTTATCATCATCAACCAGTTAACACGATACTCTCACAACAGGAGCAGATGGGAACAAGCAGTCAGCATTTGTTAGCATGCTGAACAGAAACACTGATAAGATGGTCAAACACCCTCTGAGAGGTTTGGTGGTTGTGTTTGATCATTTTCACCACTTCCTTAAAGCGATGGCATTAGCACCCAGCTTGTCTCACACCACTTATTTTAGCTGGCACACAACTAAACACGTAAACAAGTGTATGAACCACTGCAAACTGTGCAAACGTGTAAAGTCTCAAAACACAAATTTAGCCGCGTTCTGGTTTCACTTAAAAGAGGCCATCAAAGCTCAAGCTGACAGCAAAGTGAATAGTGTTGAAGTTTGAGTGTTTCGAGAGGATAAAAGCAGTTGTAAAAGTCTTCAATGTGCTTTTAAATGACCCGGGAGCTCTCGCAAGAGAAAATAACAGAGCTCACTTCACTATCGAGGGTACAAGTACACCAAAGTCTACTTTAGAGACACATTAATATAAAAATATCTGCCATTCATATTTCCCCCAAACACTACCCAAGCTGGACAAACATTAGCTCTTCTAAGTGTCAGCTCTTGTCATTTTAATGGTGATTGGAAGTAGGATTCAGATATTTAAAGAAAAATGGATTTCGGTTTAATATGTAGCTTCAACACAGCAGAAAACACTGATACACACTCACACATACACACAGAACCACACCAAATAGCAGCAAAACACAGCAAATAATACCCCCAACTGCCACCAACTGCAAAGAGAGACAGTTCAGTGGAAATATGTTGTCATCCTATTGTTGCACTGTGGTGACAAAAATTGTTCTGCCATAAATTCCATGGATGGTGCTGTACGGATATCTACGTACAGAAGAATATATCTATTCTTTTGTTGGAGGACTTGTCTTAAACCACAGATGGGGAAATTGTATGAGCACACACAAACACGTACTCACCCGTCATTGTTGACATCAAAAGCTGCAACAGAATGTCCAAAGTATGCGGCCATCTACAAGATGACAGCGAAGGAGAGTAGAGGAGATGGAATCGTGAGTTTACACAAGAAAGCACGCAGTCACAAACATTTTGGTCAGATTGGAAATCTTTAGATTGAACTTTTTATTTAAGCATATTATATTAGCATTACAAAATCAAAAGCATTTATTGCCTGTCAGACTACTGTGGCCTTTTGAATTTAATACTCTTTAGGAACTCAATGTTATATCTCTGTAAATAGTTGTGATGTAATGGCTGCATCTCTGATACAAGCTAGAATGATGTTTCTCCTCGTAAAGAAACACAGTCCATCAGCAGCTTCTGAGTGAAATAAGAGGCCGTTCTCAAACCACAACCCAGCGACTAGCACAATGATATCAGAGGTGAGATCGCATAAACAGAAGAAATTCAGAGAAAACAAAAGGAGGAGTGAGAGGCTTGACGTCAGGGAGAGGCGTCTGTCTCTTTAAAGAGAAAGCAGGCAGCAGGAAACTGATAAAAGTGAGGTTACAAGGTTCAGAGGGGGAGCTATGGTGGACAGACAGGAAAACGAAGAGGAACTAATTAACTCGAGCGATGACAGTCTGTTTTCCTCCCCACCCTCCTCCCCCTCTGCTATATCTGCATCTGGAGCAGTTTACATCTTGATTTAAGATCAGTGTTCACAGGATTTTCTACACCTAAAAAGATCCAAAGCCTGGTTTCTTCAACCCTTCAGAACTACCAAAATAATAATACAGTGGATACAGGAGCAGCTCTCTTCTTCTTGTCATCTGACACTGACCATTACTAAAAAGGCATCCAGCACGTTTCTTTGTGGTAGCAGGAAGAACTGCTCTGTTCTTCTGACATTTAGGTGTTTTACAGCAAACTGAAAATACATTTGCAGCTCACTGAGATGCTTAATGTGCAGCTGAATATAACCCCTCTGTGGAGACATGATCGATCATTTTGCTCAATGTAATAAGTGAATATCATCTGGATTACAGCTTCTTGAAAAGTAACTGTTGGTGAACAGCTGATTAATAAACCACAATCAGACCGTATTTCAAAGCAGGTTCAAAACGGTATAGTACAAGCTGTTACATTAAAATGCACGCTGATGCTCGTCTCCTCCAGGCAACCAAACACACGTGTCAACTTCCGATATTTCTAACTGGCCTCGTGCAATCTGTAAACTGATCTAGAACGCGGGCTGATTTTTTGTTTTTCTCCACCCCTGGTTGTTTTACTGATTATATCCTCAGGGGCAAAGCCACTTTGAAACAAGCAGCTGTGGCTTTCTGTGCCACAGAGTATGGCTGTCCCACAACTCACCTGTGACCCTGTGAAGTTGATCATGGACTCCATGACTGCGCCGTTAAAGATGTTCACCTAAAACATCGAAAACACAGCACAGATCAGCAGCTAAATCCCCATTAACACTTTTAGAACTCAGCAGTGCTGCTGTGCATCTCACAAAAATAAAGCATCTTCTGCTTCTGTTATTGACATAACACATTTACAGTAATAACACAGAATCATCAAATGTCAGCAGCACTGTTGAAGCCAGCTTTGTGCACTGGTTCCTAATCTAAGGGTCAGGCCCCTCTAAAAGTTTACCAGACGTTATGAAAGGAAAAAAAAAATCTGTTTCTGTTATACAACTTTCCCTGATCTTTGCCACTTCTTCACTTATGCAGTAATAAGCCAGTGCAAGCAGTTTCACTGGTTTATAATAGCCCACATCAGCTGCATTATACCCTTGGCTCCAACAATTACTTAAAAATTAATCAACAAATCTCAATATTTATATCCTAGACGTGACTCTGAACTGCAAAATTAAACCCGAGAGAGATTTGTACTTCGTTATGTCTTCTTTTCTTACTCTTTTCTATACACATGGTGCTGTAGACAGTGCTGTTTTTTTAGCTTATTTTCCTCTGTGTTTTATTTGCAATGCAATCTGAAGCCACAATGATTAATATTTAACAGCGAGCTTATGTTTCCTAATGAAAAGATCTAAGTCTTTAAAGTGTGGGTTTATTACTCTAACCATATGTAATGAACATAAGGAGAATTGAAGTTAGTCTTTGTAACTGAAACTCTGAACTCTCAATAACGGTTTGCTTTAAATTGTTATACAACTAGATGAAGAGAAACCACCAATCATCCAAAAACAGCTTGAGCTTGAGAAGACTGACAGTGAATATCTGAAGCAGAGCACTAGCTGATAATTGTTGGTTAGATGCTATGAAGCACTCTGCCTAAAGCCCTGAGGTAGGCACACTCACTGACCACAGACTGACTGGATAATATGCATGTCCTGCACTATGGAAGCTCTAGGACAACAGCCGTAACTTGGCATAGTTCAAACATTGAGAAGTGTGTGTGAGCTTGTAACACTTACATAACCCAGCGCCTTCTCCCCCCTCGGTACTCCAGTCACAAAATCTGTGGAAGCATAAAAAGTTGAACAGACACTAACAGACTGGTTATCATCTAACTACAGATGTGACTTTTTTGCTATTGCTTCAAATATTGTTGTTATAATTATGCCATTGACTTGGTTTATATGAAAATCAAAAAACCCAACACTGTTACATTTACTGTGGCTTTAAAAGGGAAGCTGGGCGTCCTCGGGACACTGCCTTTAAAAACAGAGCATTTAATTCAACCCACTCTGAGCCTTTTCTTTATAAGTGTGTGAAAACTGTGTGAACATTTCACACTGGTGTATTTGCAGTACACTTGCATTATATAAATCCCCTTTATTATCCCTCTTACCGTCCTTTCCATCGCCATTGAAGTCTGCAACTGTCACAGAGTATCCTGTGAACACAATCACAGAGTCTCTCGGTCAGACTGTTCAAATTTTCTGGGGTTTGATCGTTTCAAAAAATGTTTAAAGATGCACAAGGACCTCTAAATAAGAATTTGTGTATATAATTTGAATATATTGTAATTCACAGGCACATTCTCAATAGCTAGACACACTAGAAAAGTTCATCCTCTGTGTTTGGATCGTTCTCAAAGCTTGCAGCTGCAACGTTGTAATTTGTGTGAATGCTTTACTGTTAAACTTTGCATTCATAGTTTTATATTTGACAGTTATTTAATTTTGCACATAAAAAAAACTCAAGCAGCAGGGTTTTTTTTTTATCTCTTTATACCAGGTCCTGCTTGTAGACTAGCACTAATATGATGATCACAGACTACATGCAAAAGATGGATTCCACCCACTGGTTAACAAAGACCTGTGAGACATAAACATAGAAGTTATGAAAATCTAACTGAAGGTGTGTACGTGATTGTGTAGTTACCAAGATAACTGTCGTCATACTGGGCATTGGCTGACTTGGTGGAGAGCGTGTTTCCATAACGGGTGATGTACTGATTATTGAAGCGGGTAAAAATCTCTGAGACGTCATCAGAGATCAGCTGACCTGAAGAGAGAGGAGGAGAGAGAAGAAGAAAAGAGAGGAGACGGCATGGAGGAGAACAAGAAGAGCAAAGCAAGACAGAACACAAGGAAAGAGCGAGGATAGAGAGCAAGAGAGAAAAAAAGATGGAAAAGAAAAATGTTAGCGCACAGGAGACAATAAAAGCGAAAAAACACCAGCAATTTAGGGGAACAGAAAAAAAGTGAAGGAGGTAAATGGCAGAAAGAAAAAGTTCTTTCACATGTATGTTTACACGCTGATGCACTTTTGGTGTCGAGAAAAAAACAAAAAACATACAACTTGTAATTAAAGGAGCCACAGAGATGCAGCATTAACAGCTATCTAATCAGAAACAACAGTGTGGAGTGTGTGGTTGGGTGTGTAATTGTGAGTGCTGACTCAACAGGAAACAATCATTAGGCTAACACAGGAAGGCGCAGGAAGACCATGACCATAAAGGGGGGAAAAAAATTGTGTGACTGACTCAGCGTTCAGGGTATAATCCCTGTCACACCCTCTAATATCAGATGGCCAGACAAACATTACAAAATGCTGCTCAGATATAGAAAGACAGACACACACACACCTCATAGCTTTACCTGCTCATTAAAATCTTAAGCGTGCGATGATGCATGCTATGGTCCAGTGTGAGATGGTGCAGTGAGTAATGCTGTGAACTACAAGTTGAGATCAGTGTTTTTTTCCTATAGCTGTTAACATTCTGATCAACTGTACCTGTGAAAACTACGCTACAGACAACATCATAATAACACAGCTTTTGTTCATTATTTTTTAATCCGAGTTACTTTTTGTCAACGTAGGAAAAAAAAAAAAAACTCTGGGTGCTTCAATTCCAACCACACATGCTGATCAAATTTGCAACAGTTAAAATGAATTTTATATGCAGCTCACAAGCAAAACAGTTTTTAGGACCAAATTTGAACTTGAATACAAAGTCCACTTCAGTTAAGAGTTATAAAACAATAGTTATTTCTCTGTATTCCAGTGGATAGACTCAGAAAAACGACCTTACTTTAACCCTTTCATGTTTATGCTCTGTCCTTATCTTCAACATCATGCTGCTCTGTTGTATGTTAATTGCCCCTGGGGGATAAATAAAGTCTTTCTGATTCTGATGAATTATTATTATTATTATTATTTTCCTAAGTATTTTTATTCATCTTTAGGCATGAAAAAACAGATTTTTGAACAGGATTTTTTAAACATGTACTTTTCAAATAGTTTTTTACAAGTCCACTTAGGTGGACAACATCACCTTTGGAGTGGGTGGCAGGGTATGGAGTGACACATCAATGTCCAATGTAGTGGTTTATGTGCAAGTATACCATCAACACTGACACAAATACAAGAAAACAGCCTTTGAATAGCTGTCCACTGTAGTGACCACTATGCGTGAAAGGGGTAAAGTACCTAGCGTAAAACTGTATTTAAATACAGTTACAGTAAATGTTTTCTTGCCCCCAGACCCCACAGTGACACAGCACACACTGCTCATGCTGATCCAGCAGCTTTTAAAACCACTGACAGCTGAGCTGAAAGCCTCATCGAGCAGCAGACCATGTTATCAACGATGTGGAAGAATATACAAACACCTTTTTGACACAGTGTTCGGCCTGAATGCTCTGTCATAGCCTTATTTGTTACTACTTGTCATTCATAAAAAGGTGTCGGTCTCTGTCTGTTCACCCTGAACTAAAAAACAGAGAGAGGGGCCGTGAAAACAGGGCTGGCTGGATGACCTGGAAATGAACTGTCTCTTTTCATGTGTGAGTCACTACACTTGCGTTAAGGTGGCAGCAGAAAACACACACACACAAACGCCTACACGTAGTCAGTGTTACACTCACCCTGCCAGTAGAAGCTGCCAGGTCCTCCCACCACCACCCTTTTGTCGTTCTGAAGACATAAAAAAAAGGAGAGGGGAAAGGAAAATCCAGATTTTGTCTTGCACTCCTTACTCAGTCTCATAGTAAAAAACACATTCTTTTCCAAAGGGTTAACAGTTCAACTTACTGAACTAGTGATTCAGTACAGATGCTCCCCTGAATGGGATCATATTCTCGCCCCAAATCTTTCATTTCTACCATTATTAATTTTGCATTATGTTGTAACAAATAGACAGGCAGTGAATTCTAGCTGAATGTGACACTACTGTACTAAACTAAAAACCTCAAATTGATGGTTGATGATGGTTGATGAAAGGACAATCTGCTGCAGCTGAAGACTTATTGCATTTTTATCTCCTGATTCAGAATTGCTTAACTGTGCAGTGTATACAACATTCCTCAGCCTGCACTGTTTTCTCTGACTCTCATTTGGTCGTGCCTTTATGTATGGGAATGTCATCCCACAGACACTGTATAGACTGAAGTGTTAAGATGCTCTGAAATTCTCCAAAGCATACATCTTAAGTATTACAGTGATCCTATAACTTAAACTCGTTTTTGAATTCATGAACTTGTCTTACATGAAAAAATGCTGTGAGAAATTTCTTTTATGAGCAAATTCTGTTATGCAGAACCATTTATGGAAGCGCCAGCAGTGTGAGGCTCGACTTGTTTAAAATCACCGTCCAGCAGCAAGTTGTTGAGTTTTGTTGATTAAACAAATATTAATCAGCAAAACTCAATATTTAATTTCCTGGATGCGGCTCTGAATTGCAAAACTATATCCAAGACAGATTTCTCTCTCTCTTCATGCCTCTTCCTGTCTATATAAACAAGGTGCACTCGGTAAACCAAGATACACTCATTTAAAAGTACAATTTCTTCCACCTGTTTACTGTCCACAAAGACAAACTAAAGGGATAATAAAAAAAAATAAAATAACACTCTCAGACACTAATCTAAACATTACTTTTGGATTAGGTACTCATTTGTTCATTTGTACTGACACCTAACTTCACACAGCAGCAGCGCTGCAGACAGGTCGGCACACAGCCTCACTAACTCCTGACGTAGTTGACAATGAGTGGTTTGAGCCAATTTACATAACAAGTTATTTGGGGACAGCTTGTGTGAATCCTACCTTAAGGAAATCGACACTGAAGCCAGCCTGGCAGAAGCCCTGCCCTTCTGGTGAGTTTTTATCTGGAGAAGAAATAAAATAGCATAATTTATTATAAAGCACCAAATACAAGGATATGATGATATATGACGACAAGATTTTCAGAAAGCGTGACCTCTCATCCTGACCTTGAAGACGAGGTCACTGAGATTCAAACTCATTCAAGACTTTTTAGCAGACGCACCTATGGTCTGAATTTCAAATTCCTATGTCGCCTCGTCCTGGAGTTATCGCACTCACAAAAACTTGGGTGTCCATGCCACCCAGCTGTAAAGTGGGGTAAAAACTAACAAACTAACTGCTTAAATATCAATTAAATACAAAAAACTAAAAACGTCCTTTTTTGAGGTTATTTAATATTTTATTACGTGTCTCCTCCTCTGCTGCTGTCTCCTTCCTCATTTCCACCTCATCCTTTTCCTCCTTACTGAAGATCTTAGTTCAGTCTGAACTGAACATAGGTCAGAGCCCTAACATGAAAATGTGCATGAAAACGCTCATTTATTCCTGACATAGTTGAAACTGCTTATATACAGCAAATTAAAAATGCGACCCTCCAGTCTCTGGACATCTGAAAATGAGCCAGCTAAACAATAACAGCTGGTTATAAGCTAATATTAGGCTGGAGTGTGCTAAAAATCACACTTTACCTCTGACATGAAGTTTGATTACATTCTCACATTGTATGAGAGTTTATTCAAAAGTACCCAAAGTTCAATAATGTTACATTCACTTCCAGCAGCAAAAACCACCAGCACTCACTGACAGAAAAATTCAGCACCTCCTCAAAAGCTCACCTCAGTATCACCGTCACTGACTCGTCGTCTTGTATCATACTGACAGCTGAGGTAAACAGCAGACTGACAGCCTACACTTATCACAGATGAACAGCGAGCAGAGTTTTTGAGGTAACTCCACGGTAAAAATGTAAAATACCGCACAATATGTCTCACGTATTATTTTCTTATTCCTAATGTATTGCTAAGTGTCAATATTACTCAAATATATTAAAATATAGTATGCACATGTAGTGTTGAAACATGTCCAGCTGCGGGCTGTTATGGAAAACATACTAAATGTTTTCTGAAATATGTTTGTCCTACAGAGGCCACCGTAGCTGAGATTTTGCACTTGAATTGGGAGGGGTAAGAACAGAATTCCACTGCAGATACTACGACAGGAAGAAACAAACATACCTGTTCTGCAGGGCGAGTATTCAACCACCTGGTTTCCTTTCTTCAGGTAACAAGTTCCCACAGGCTCACGCTCAGAGACACCAAAGGTCGACCACTGGTAAAGGGGAGCACACGCCTACAGAGCATACACACATAGACAAAACAAACAAATCCAGCGACATATTAATTCAGTGTAAAAATGGTTGGTGTCGATTTTTGGTAAAACTGTGCTTCATCCTCTAAGTCACATTAACTGTGGGGACTCTGGGAAGGTGATGCAGTGGATCCTTTCAGCCTTTCTGTTTCAGTTGTGGTGGAGAACTACTGGCACTAACTGATGCAAAAACTTTATGACATATCCGACCACGATGAAACAAGAACAGTGGACGAAAACAAAATGAGCTGCTGTGTTATTTTCATAGCTTATATGCACTGTACTGTCCTTCACCTTTACACAAAGGTTTGGCTCAAAGGTTTCAGGATTTTTAGAACAACTGAAGCTCCTACACTGCTCCTGTGGTCAAATCAGATATATAAAAGTGTGGACTGACCATGGAAATGATTTATTTAATCATCTGCATACTACAACCAGGAATTGTAGGATTTTGAAAATGCTAGATCAGTACATTTGACCAATCCAAAAGTTCAGAGGTCTTCACTTCAGCAGGAAGAAAAAAACGGCAGTGAGACAAAACATTCTGGGTACTTTGGACAGAAAGCCCATGAGGCAAGGCATGAAGTTAGTGCTGTTCCTCAGACATTTTACATGCCGTGTTTCTTACCAGAATGTGTTCTCCATCAGATCGCACTGACGCTCCAAACCATTGTTTGGATTTAAACTCCATCTTAGCCCCATTATTCGTCCTTTCGTCTGCAAAAAGAAAAAGATCATTGTTAAACAATTTAAATTAGAGAACAACGATGGTAAAAAAAAGAATAAATAAAATAAAGCAGCAGAAAAATATATTTAAACACACAAATACAAATTTTGAACTAATACTCAAGATGTCCGTTTTCCCCTTTTTAAATCTGCAGCAGCACAAAACTGTCCAGGTTTTTCAAATTAGCAATAACTAGAGGAAATAAATGGTCGACTGTCTGGACTCCATCATAATCAGGGAAGACTCCTGATTGGTAAATTGTAATGTGACATGGGACAGTCTTTGTTAAAAGTTTAGTGCAGCAGTTTTCCAATGGAAAAGCTCTGACCTATGTTTAATAATGTTTGGGCAGCATATGTTTTTTTTCCTGCCACCAAGTACCATTCAAACATGGATAAACTTAGAATTCTGATAGACTTATGACACATACACAGCTGTGGCTATAAATGACTGCAGTGCTGTGAAAATCTCCAGTGTCCTAAAAGAAGGACAGACAGGATGAATATTTCAGGAAGAAAAACAGGAGACAATCAGACAGATCGCAGCATGACTACAACTGCAAACATACACCATTAATTACATCTTAAGCACAGTTCTTCCTAATAAACACTGAATGATGAACACCACACTGAAATTTAATGTTTTTGTGTTTTTTTAAATTTAATTCAAGACTGGCGTAGCCACCCTCTCCATTACACATAAGCACATCCCACGTGCTATGACACACGTTTTAAAAGGCTGCAAAATTCCCCCAGTCTCTCTATAAAGGTCATCTTTTCATTGACCTGTGGACCGCTGTATGATTTCAATTATGACCACTCACATTCTGCATCAGAGATCTAATTACAGACCTCACACTTTAGCAAACACACGTTTTGTTTCAAAATGACCAACTGAGCTACAGAGATTTCACCAATGCTGATGAGAAGTAGGTCTCACTATGACTGAGAGACCAAACAGCACTTCTGCTCTTGAGTCCAGATATCCTGACCTTCTTTAGCACAGTACTGCATATGGACAGTTGCTGTTTATTATTATAAGCAACAGGATTTGAACTACAACATCTGGAATTACGTAATGCCATGTAATAGAAAGTATGCTTCATTTTTCCTTACAGTGGCATTTGCACACTGATGACAGTCTTATACACCACTGACAGTATGTGCCATCACAGCATTTCATGCCTTTTTCGACTGCTCTTTAATAAAGTTCTTGAAAATCTCAAAATTATCTGACTATATCTTCACATAATAACCAATGTTTAATAAATTATTGAAAAACATTCAACAAAACAACCCAATGGAGGTGCTTCAAACATCTTAAATTGTGTATTTTGCGCCCACTTTTTACTTTTCTATTTAATGACATTCTTGTGTGTGTACATACTGTAGCTATACATACTTTGTACAGCACTTGGGTCACTAAAAGCTCTGTTTTAAATGTGAATCATGAAAAAAATGTTACTTACACTGATAATAGCTTTGTACATATACAATGTAAATAGCAGTTACTCTGAGGAATATAACACACAAATCCACATGCCTGTGATTCCACAGGTTTCACTGACTGACACTGTGTGTATAATAGGAATGCTGTCAGGAGACAACAGCTGGCATTTGACTGCTCCCAGCTGGAGTGAAAAAACAAACAATAAAAAAAACAAAAACATAATAACAAACTGAGCTCTGAATTAGTGAAACAAAAGGACGACTTCCATAGAAATCAGATAAATATTTACAAGCAATAAGCAGGTAAATATTTAAGCCTGGGCAGATATTACACACGGACAGTTTGGGATTTTCCCACCAGGACGGGAAACTCCAGCCTCGGCAGTTCCAGCTAAATTCAAATTCTCTGACTCTCAGAGCTATGTTTGGTTGATAAAAGAGCGCTCTAGTGCCCAGTGGACACGAGGGATGAAGTACAAAAGGATTAGTTTCCCAGTTTGGCAATAACTTGCATCAGTCTTACCTAATCTGTAATTATGGTGGTGAATCAAGGAGCCATGATGCCAACTGTTTCCTGCCAGCTAGTTACCATCTTAAAAGGACTGTCACCATGACAACAAACTCAGACACTGTTTGTTGTTTGCTAACCAAAAAATTTGTTATTATCGACATTCACGTTGTGAGAACAACAAACCTCCACCAAGGCAGCTCACTCACTTGCTATCAGCTCACTTTTAGGGGAACAGTTTTTTCTTTGTTCTTTTTAAAAAGTTTCGTACTTCGTACTTTTAAAAAGTTTGTAGTGCAGTAAAAACAACCGCAAAGTTTATCCTGTTGAAACACATTGTACTGTACCTGGGATCATTTTCAGTACATTTTTCTTTTTATTTACATGGATAAAGTGTGAGTAGCATTCATTTCATTGTTCAGTAAATGGTTTAGTATTCATTTAAATCTTTAGTGATAAATATCAAGTGAAAAGTTTGTTTTGAATACAAAATAAGCTCGTAATCACAAACAGAAATATTGCACATTTACTCAATGTGTTATTCATTTAAACGATTATAACCAGTTACTGTGTATAACGTCATATGTTGTAATAAAATCAGTTATACACATAAACCATCCTATGACGACATGTTCCTGTCATTCTGAAAACCTATTGTCATTTTTTGTAGCTCTATCGAGCATTATGAATAGCATTACTATGACCTCTGACCTAAGGAGAGGCCAGAGGTCATATGTAACATCATATTTTAAATCTTTATACAGTATTTCCTATATGTTGGCGGTTCATACCACACTTGTGAGAATCATAGTTTCAAAGTTATGAGGCTTCTTTTCCATTTAAGACCATTAAAGCATCGAGATGACCTTTTAACGATCACATTTTAATGGATTGTTAACATGACTCCACTCTGCACACCTACAAAGTTTAATCAGAATTCTTTTAAAACTTTTCCAGCTATCATGTTTATAGACAGAATGACACCAATAACATAAGCTCCTTGTCAGAGTTAACAACACTGAGAGTCTTCAGCTATTATACCAGCTCTGTGACACTTAACTAACGCTCACATCTGCACGCTAGTATCGCTCATGATGTTAGAGTGCTAAAATTTGCTAATGAGCACTAAACAAGTCCAGAGAAAGCTGATGGAGACGCCATTAGCACGTCCTGCTATGTGCTGCACATAAAAGCAAATATATAAAAACTATTATATATTTGCTGTACACAATATTCTCGAAGACAGAATAAAACAACCAAAAAAAAAAAACTGAGTCAGGACAGATTAATGCTGAGTCTGGGTCACTGTGAGACAGACACACACAATCACACACACACCCACACACAGTCAAATTCCAGTTAATTCTGTTCTCTGGTCCAGTAAAGCTTTTGGCCAGTAATTACTCAGGTCATCAACAAAGGCCTCTATTGTGAGGAAAAGCACACACATGGGCTCACACACACTCACACGTGCGCGCACACAAACAGCATTATAACTAGGCCACTGACTAACTACATTACGACCAAAAGAGAAGAGTGTCACCGAACATGTTTGGTTTCTGTCCGAGCCTGCAGGCTCTCAGTGCTGACCGTGTCCTGCTCTAAGGCAGATGGGAAGGCATTTGCTGATCAATTTGACTGTAACATCAGGAGATGAAGTTGAACAAGTTGAAAAGTAAACATCCTGCACTAGGCAGCCTGCTTTACAAGACTTACTGAGGCTATGTAAGACAAATTTACCTTTTATGGACATAAGAGGCCTGTAACAGCAGGCTGCATGAAGCCAACTGTTCAGCAGGTATTCCAGTGCTGTAGAGCTACAGGCCAAAATCAGTTGATTAAAGACAGATATACGTACAGTACACAGCACTGAATACTTCTGCCAAAAAGCCAAATTATAATAGAGCTGAAGGTATTTTGAAAAAGTCTGCAGGTTTCCAACTAAATCCTGCACTATTCTATAATAGTTTTATGAAAGCAAAATAAAAGCAGCAAAAGCAATACTGTTGATCAACACAATATTTATTCCGTAGCAATTGTGGCTTTTAAAAGAAATTTAGAGAGCTAAATTGTAGGTTTTAACTTTGAATGTCTAACATTATTTTACTGGAAAATGAAAGCAGTTTCATTAACTGTGGCGGTAAAGATTTCAGTTTTTATTCACGTGCCACTCAAAGTGTATGTGTCAAATGTCAGTGTCAGATTTTTCAAAGGAGGAGGGAGAATATTCTCTGTTGGTTTAAATGGTGAAAGAAACATGAACATGAATGAAAGAAGCATGAACTCTGCTTTAACACGATACTGCATGTATTCTTTGTCTGCAAAGAGCTTGTGCACGGGCAATATTGACGCCATGCTGTTTGTGTTGCGTCTCTGGAGGGGGCGGGACATCACTGTTTTGGAGTGTTGTGTGGTTTGTTTTTTTTAACTTCCTATTTTCATGGCTGAGGTCTCCCACAGAATACCAACCAAGCTCAACTACACAGCCTCGCTCAAAGAAACACATACTGCCCTGTCTCCGGCTATTTACACTTCCCTCATTCCGCTTTGTCTTCCATGTCCTCTTTTAATGGAACTGGCAGAAAGTGTGGTTCCAGTTTAGGGTAAAATATGTATGGTATGTATACCCTGGAGATTTCTTGGCAAATGTAAGCATAGAAAAACAAATTAATTTCCCTAATTACCAAATGCAAATCTCCCATCCCACCGATTTAATTCACTATTGCTATGTCAATCTTAACGACTATGTCAAAAAAAAAAAAAACTAGCTGGTTGGTTACCCCAACACCACAGCAGAAAAAGAGGTAACTGAAAGAGTGCCAGATAAAAGTGTAGAAAAGACAACGGAAATGACGTTTCTGTTTTTTCATGTGATGTTTTTGCACATCTTTAGTGGAGCTAGAGCTTCAGTGGAACTTGAGGTCACATGCTTCATATACGTCATCATTTGTTTCCACTGCACTTTGTCACACTTTGCTTTTATAGATTAAGAGGGGTGGTTTTTTTAGACTTTAAAAGACTTGTACATTTCAGCTTAGGTATATCTTAAACTCAAATTAAGAATGTGCATAAAAACATAGCTTAAAACACAAAGCACCCAAAAAGAAGTTTATTCATCGCTTTGGGGCAAGTCAGTGCTTTGCCATCATTATTAGAGTATGTGTCAGTGGTTGCTACATGAACTCAATTGCCCCAAGGATACTGTTCAGGTAACATCAACACCTGGCTTGTCTTTGCTCTCCTGTGCCTGCCATTTTTCTCCCTTGGATCTTTAGGTGTGTTTTTGTATTTCACTCCAGTGTGTAGAAGACATTAAACCTACACTCTAAAAGATGACAGTCACTCATTTAACACCTACTCTTCAAAAATGAAAGCTAGCATGAAAAGTTAATCATATAGCCCCAGTCACCCAGCCCCATTATGAAATCTATAAGTCATATCTGTCAATGCGTGCAGTCACCAGCAATTTGGAAACACTGCGGCTGCACTGTTTCACCAGAGGATAAGGTCTGTTTTAAAAGACTACCTCTTATAGACATCTTTTAAATCTTTATATGACACAATACTGTTGACACTCAAAGAGACCTTGGTAACACCAGCAATAAACCAGCTACACACTCAGTTTACATTTAAAGCAATTTAAACCACTAGTGTTGTGCTGGGTGTCGCAGCATTCAGAGGTGTGATTCTTCCGGCTTTAAAGTCAGTGGTGAGCACACCACAGCTTGTCCTTCTTAAGCTGTCAAAAGTAACAAGGCTTCTGAATGTAATACTTTTAACAACAAAACACTTCTAGGTTCTCACAGCCAACTGACCACCTCCCAGTCTGAATCAGTAAGGAGGACATCCAGACAGAACAGCAGGCAGAAGTCAAATGATTAAATTAAATTAAATGTGTCAGGCAGGAAGAAGGTGTGTTCACATATGACCACATCGTCTCCCAAGAAGAAGCTTGGAAATGGCACAACTTTTGCAAAACATCAGGCACTAACATGGATGGAGGGAAAAACAAAACAAAAACGGATACGATTTCTTATAAATTATACTTTTCCTTTTTTACCTTTCAAATGTCACATAGGCTAGCTTTAAGTCTAGAGAGGAGACTTTAAAAATGTACACTTCATGTATGCAAAGCTGACAGCAACATAAACGTCTGCTGCACAGTTCCCTTTTTTACATTTAAATACTCAAGAACACCCATCTGAACTTCTGGTTTCATAAGGGAAGGAAATGGTTTTAGACATTTTTATTATGGTTTTGACAGACGGGCTTATGAAAATAGATGCAATCCCATTTGTTGAGTCGCAAGAATGACACAGAAACAAGTCCCACTTTGCCATTCTGAGTTCTGGCACGACACGAGAAATCAGCTGAAAATTTTCTTAGGAATTTTCATTCGACCACAAAAATCAATTGCTTTTTTATACATGCTTGTTTCTGCTTGAAAGGAAGCGGAAAAGAAACCATGAAGTGAGTTTGTTCTGTCACTAACCTCTAACTGACCAATCACCATGCAGAATGGTAGCATTTCATGCGCAAGATCAGCCTCCTTTAAGTAAAACTATAGGACATAAGCATTGTTTTGCAAACATATTATCAGTTCTGCGTTTTCAAAAACATTTTCTATAGAAACAGGTAGATTTCATTATTTTAGCCATTTAGCTTCATTAGCTCCTATTCATTGACAATAAGACTATCAGTGTACTGAACAGAAAGTGGGAGGGCCCTACATTTGCTTTCTTATCAGGTAAAATCCTGACAAGTCTTAGCTCAATATGACTCTCTTTAAGCTCCTGAGAGAAATTATGGCTCTTGAGTGGGTCAATGGTTCACCAACTACTCTCAGTTTCAGTTTATCCGCTATTTTTGATATCAGTGTACAGCAGTTTTTAGCCAAAAATATAGATTAATTAGTACTCAAGAACATTTAAAGCTCTGGATCACATGTGGGGTAGTCAGAAAAGTGTGTGAAACACAGATTTACTCATTTATAGATCCAAAATGCCACATATTCTCTGAAAGTGAGTAACTTTGGCTTGCCCTGATAAAAACAACAGATATGACCAAAAACATTTTCTTGACAACTTCTGCTGTTCTTCATAATCAGTTCATTCAATATAAAGGAAATAATCACCATTTGCACCTAAGAAAAGGACATTTTATTGTGTGAAGCTTCCAGGATTCCTGGAACGTGTGGGTGCTGCTGCCTCACAGAAAAATTACTGAAATTCTACGAAGACAATAAAGGGATTAATACCCACATCACAGAACATAACCAAATTATAACTGTTTATCACTGTGTAAATATTTACAGTGAAGACAGTGCTCTGCTTATCTGTCCTTTCACAATCAAAGAGAACCAGTAAATTACTAAATTATGATCAATGCTGGAGAGAGATGATTGCAACATGGATAAACAGGAGGCAGCAGTTTGTCAGTCACTCACAGTACATGGACGAGTCCACACACATTCTGCTTCAACGCACATTCCTGAATGTGTCTTAGCATGAAAACAACAGAAACAGGCTGAGTTGAACCCTCAGTATCCAATCAGTAATACGATTACTGAAAACTGTTTATGTTATCTATCATGGTCTGAAATTAAATGTAAATTCTAAGTGGTTTTCATTAAAGGAGGGAGAGATATTGAAGGTTAAACCCACCCTAAGGTGATGGGGGAGAGGTTTTAACCAAACTAAGGGGTCTTCTGGTACCTTTGTTGTCAAACACCAGCTGCTGACAGGCGCTGGATCCGCCCCAGGGGCAGCTGTACACTGCTCCTCTCTCCACAATGCTGTCCGCAGACATGTTAGCTCGAGGAGCTCCAATCAGAACGTCTGACCTGAGGAGAGGACAGGACGTTATTCCGTAACACAAACAGCCACCAACTCATACAGAAAAAGCCACAAGTGCAGTAATTAAGATGACCAAGAGAGGCTAAACTGTGTCTGATTCAGCTTAGGAAACAAAGCTTAATCTTTCAGTCATCTGTTACCACCTCAGTCTAAAAACCTGTGCATACATGAGTCAGCTGGTGTTTCAAAATATGGCAGCTTTACTTTTTTCTGTGAATGAACTCGGCCTACATGATATGAGGAAAGTCTGTGAAAGAACTCATCAAATACTTCATATGGATATGCAATGTGCATATTAGCTATACTAATATGTATACTTCTTGATAGATAAATAGACAGGGTTAATATATTGGTTAATTCTGGCTATTTGCTGATATATCCACAATGATATTTATAACAGCCAATAAATACAGTTTTTAAAAAAAAAAAAAAAAAAAGAAGTGCTTGGAGAAATACCCTTCAAACGAGTGCTGATGTTGCTTAGTTTATACAGAGTGCACTCTGCCACACAAATGCCACAAACATGACAACAAGCTAATCCAAGCAGAGTCAGGAAGAGTGTAAACAAGCGGTCCACGACTTGTTGTGACAATAAAACAGTATTATTATAAACTGCAGTGTCATATTTAACTGCTCATAACAAATGTTAACGTAATCTTTTTAGGTTTCTTGCGTCTGAAAGAGAAAAAAAAATTGACAGATAAATCAGATTTTTAAATCATTGCTGTACACGTAAAATGAACATCAACATTGCCATATATCTGCATTGTTTTTGTTTTGTCTTTATTCCTGCTATAGAGTTCAATGACAGTCTTGGGTGGTTATTAAAATTAATTATAGCTCAGACTGAGGCGCAGTGATGAGGTGGTGGGATTTTTCCCCATCTTCTCATAGTCAGGGCGTCGTCACTGTCCAACTTTGTGGTGTAGGTAATACCAATAACAGCATTTTTTTTCACCACATCTCAGGCAGGCTTTTATATTTAGCACAGAGATTGATATTGTTAGCATAAGGATATGGATTAATGCATAAAAAGGCCAAGAGTTCAGCCGTGTGTTCAATTTACTGAAGCACAGTGAACTAATAAACACACTTTATCTAGCACCAAAGCAGGGACTTTCTGGGGATCTAACCATCTCACAGAACTTTAAACTCTGGTTCATCCAGTTAAATCTTAAGTAGAGGAGTTCCTCAAAAGACTGATACTCCCCAGGAAGTCTGTGGTGAAAGCAGAACTTTAGTCTCTAATACGGTTCAAACTAAATTTAAAAAGAAAAGAAAGAAAACACTGGATGCTGCTTTTATTTTCAACCTGCTCATTTCTTCCAGTGTTGATGTCCTTACTCTGCATAAATCACACAGGACTACAAATCTACAGGAGAAACACCCAGAGCACCAGAAGATGATATTATCAGTACTACTGACCGAGACTGGTACAATGACCTTCATGTGTAGTATTGGTGTCCCTTTAAAGAGGTCTACAGAGCCACAGTGCTGCAACAGTGAGTGTTTGTCCAAAAGTATCATTGCCTGGAACATCCCCTACTGACTAGTTCTTAATCTAATAAACATATGAAACACAGATCATCTCCCATCTGTAGATGCTGCAGTAACATGACAAATTTCCTCAGCAATATAAAACATGATTTGGCTGCTTGTAGCGATGCTGCAAGAGACAACCAACAGTTTTCATGTGAACAGTAGGTCTTTATTAGGTTTCCCTGCAGTGTGACACAGGATTTGTTTATAAAGAGCCATTCAGTGGACATTTTTTTCCTTTTCAACTGTTTTCACTACCTAAGGTATTGACCACTTATAAAACGAATGAAAACTTTTAATCCGTTAAACACTGCCGTGCTAAAAGGCCGCTGGTTCAGTGAGACCGAAGTGGTTGTACTGATTAATGTGGTTACTTTAAAAGCTGACAGGAACCACAGTCAGTAGAATAAAATTAAAACAACAACAGGAAAACAGCTACAAATCAAGTGATCTCTCAATACGTGTAATTACTGCAGGCCACACATTGTTACGCTGGGGGTTTTTTTTAGCTTCCAGCCACTACTGCTGCCTCAAACTAGCTAATAAAATTGAATGATAGCCTGAACTTAGCGTAGCTTATTGTTTGTAACATTTGGCTGACATAGCTTTGTGAGATTTATAAAATGAATGAAAACTTTTGACCTTTTTTATTTAACACAATATATAGCTCTAAATGTGAGACAGTGCCCATAGATGCATTAAAAGGCCTGTTTACAGCCTGGCGCAAAAACTGTTTTTGGCCTCCGTGGAGAGTGTCCACCTTCATAACAATTCTAGTATGAGGGGATTTGTATTTATTCTCATAACTCATCCATCTAAATGCTGACAACATGTTTAGCTGTAGCTGATTGGTACCCGCTGGGTTTCAGCTTCACTAACTGGAGTCACCATGTTTAAACAACTGTTGACGACATGGGTGTGGTACGGAGCATCTAAGAAGTTTGTAATTCAGTTTTGGTGAGTGAAATTGTAGTGTCTGTCTGTTATTTAGCACTATTTAGTAGGCATCTGTAACTGTGCATTCAACCCATATGGTTTATAGATGACGTTTCCTAGCGACAACTTATCATTCCACCCTATCATCTAACCACAGTCACTTCTGGGTTCAGCAAACCAAAATGGCAGCAGTCAAACACTAATGGGTGATGGGTGGCGTCACAGTAGCTACGACCATGCTTTATACAGCTTATGATTGATATGCATTAGGCCCCTTTGAGGAAAAAAAAGATCTATAGGTTCCTTTTTAATAACTAGAACCAAACGAGTCTCCACAGTGACCGTGTTCTGTATGAGGAAATATTTACATTATTAAGCCATGTTCAGCCAGCTTCGGTCCTGATATCATATTATACAAATCCACTCTGACCATGGCAATAACTGTAATATGGGCAGTGAATTTCAGTGCTGATCTAATTAGTGTTACTAAAAGGATTCAATGTTTTTCAGGCTACTGTAGATGAAAGTCTAACGTTCTGTCCACTCTGTCAGTCTATTGTCACATGAGACTGCAACATTTCTCTGATATTTTCTCAAATATGGAGAAATGGCAGGCAATCGATGTTTATCTGCACAGCATAGTGGTTTTAGATAGGAAGTTAAAACACAAAGTTACAGAATCTGAGTATGTTCCTGTACCAAGGTCAACAGGGCTCTGCTATGAGGGAGTTATCTGCAATAAACTGACATTTTCCTGGGTACCTACTGATATATGTTTAGTTGAACAAGGAATGAAATCCACAAGAACTGATTTAACACAAAAAAATGAACAACTGGGGTATGGGTTATAGGATGATGTTTTAAAGATGTCTGGAAAAAAAAACACCTGTTTTCTTAATATACATAGAAAGTAGCACGGTGTAAGTTTGTTAATGTGCATCTACAAAACTGCTGCAGAAACTCTGTGCAGGGAGAGAGGATGACAGGCAGCTTTTTGCTATCATTTCACACAGACACTCTAAAGATACAGCAAGAAACAAGACCAGGAAGCATAAAGACAGATGATAAGACTGTTATTAGTATGTCTCACACACTTCAGGGAATATTTTTTAAAAACATTTTTCAGGAACCTTTATGACACTTGGCAATATGGGAAACACAATTTAAATGCACCTCAGGTTAAACCTCCTCTATGACTGAGGGCATCTGCACTATTTTGGGACTGCATTTAGTCTGTTAATGATGCAAATTAACAAAACAAATAGAGTCTGAAAACAACTAGATCAGTAGTGTTCTTTTGAGAGAACTACTTTCACTTCAGTAAAACTGGATAACCATGGATATCCACTGCTTCAGTGGACGAGAGTTTAGACAGCAACAAGCCTACATGGCCTCTGGGCACTGTTCCTGTTTGTCTGTGTTCATTTTAAATAAAGTTACAGCTGGTGTAGCTGTGAAGGGAGAAAACCCTTTTCTTAAAAGATATAAATTCAAATTGCCTGTAAAATTCAGCCCTTACGATTTAGTTAATAAAGTACTCAAGTAAAAGTTAATGGACTGCTGTTAATGGACTGTCTTCTAATTTGTTGTCATGTTAAATCTTAAAAACATATTACTAGCTGAGAACTTGTCACTAAAAAGAAAAGGGCCCAAGTGTAAAACTTTAGTAAAGTACTTTAACAGAAGCATATATAATGTAAAGTAAAGCAAACCAAAGGTTACATTGAACAGGCGCTTCTCCATCACCATCATCACCATAACCATCTACTCTGCTACAAATCTTACTGTAGGTTGTTTGAAGGCTTAAAGAAGTCCACCGAAAAGCCGAAGTAGCTCCCCTCGGGTCCGGAGTATACGTAGGGATTATCCACATCCAGGTTGAAAGAGCCGGAGCGATGGAAGTGTAAACACACCAGGACCAGCAGAGCAGCTGTCCGTGTCCCTGCCATGGCTGCTGCTGGAGACCTCCGCGGCTTCACCGAAACAAACACAGACGCCCAAGATGTTGTCTGTCACTTATCAAGGTACTCAGTTAGCTAGAGGTGTTGTGGCCTGTATGCACCCACGGTGCAACTTTAAAATGCCTAAAATCTCAGCCCTGCTAACAAGCGTCCCCCCCGCAACCGTACGGAGAACAAGTCGTCATGTAATTGTTAAATAAAATACATTCCCAGCTTGTACCGGAGCTAACCAGCGTTACACACAGCGCAGGACGGGGGCAGAGTCTGTCTTTCACCGGCGATTCGTTAGTTTGTCTAACCGATGAAAGCGGCGTAATCTCGGAACAAGCTCGGGGAGAGGCCGCAACACTGTGTGTGTGTATGGTGTGGGTAAGTGTGTCAAGCATAGGCTCGCTCCGACTAGCTAAAGTCAAGTTAAACATTCAACCATAGCAAACAACTTCCGTCTAATTCACTTCAAAACAAAAGCATGGTTTTCGGCTGTACCGGGAGTTGGAAATTTAAATCAAATTTACAATTTCAAATGTAGGAAGGGATTCAGGACAGTTGAGTTTCTTTCAAGCTAGGTAGATATATAAATAAATATAAATAATAGATAGTTAAAATTATTTTCAATCATTGCTCAGATAAATTAAACACACACAGTGCGCAATGGCATCATTGGTAGTTACTGTTGTTGTGACAATACTTCATAAATGCTCAGACGTTCCATCAAGTCCATATACACCCAGGTTCTCTTCCTGCCAAAAGCTAGCCACTAAGCACTGCTGTTTCCAAATAAACACTCCCATTAATAGAGAACAAATACATAAAAGAGAAATAAACTGGATCCAGCCCATCAGGAGACACACATAAAAAAAAGTCCTGGAAATGTTTGTGCCACTACAATTCATTACAGTTGTGAGAAACACTATATATGATGCTCTGCTGAAAAAGCAGTAAAAGTCCATCAAGTACTGTCTTCTTAGGAATTTTTATTAAAATGTTTAGCATATTTTGCTGTTGGGTTTGAGTTTTTTTTAAGTTACAGTTTGTAAAATCTCACCACTTGATGGCAGCAGATTGCATAATTGCAGTCAGTGTTGGGAAGGTTACTTTAAAAATGTATTCCACTACAGATTACAGAATACATGCCCCAAATTGTATTTTGTAACGTATTCCGTTACGTTACTCAATGAGAGTAACGTATTCTGAATACTTTGGATTACTTAATATATTATCATGCTTTTTACAACTACATGAATGTACTATTGCTGTGTGATTTATTACTATTACTGAAGGTCCGCGGCTCCGAACCATAGTAAAGGGACCTCTGGCTAATACGTCGGACTCCGTGTCGGGCTCGTAGCCGAAAAATAGCTTTACTTTGTTGTCTGGGTCAAGTTTGAGACAGAGAGAGGCGTTGAAAGGCTGCTCCAACGGAACTTATTGTTTCGGAGGAAAACACGAACACAGTGTACAGTCGAGTCTTAATAGCGTACTTACAACTGGGCTCGTCAGGCACTCTTCTTGGCTGCAGTGGTTATTATTATATTTACATGCTTCCAGCTTCCGTTTCTGCTCGATGACAGCTCGTACTTTTCCACTCTCCTTTTTCTCCCTCCTCGCGCTCACAGACACATAACGGGTATGGTAGTCCATTCTCCCTGCAGCACGGACTACACTGCCCATGAGGCTACATTCTTTAGGGCTATGCCTGTAGCATTCTGCCTATTAGCTTAGCACAACAACAACAACAAAAAGGCGCTCTCTCACCCAGGAAACACACAGTCGCAGAGAGGGCGCGGCACTCTGTAACCATGGCAACCGTAACGCTGCCGCCTGGAACAACAGAACATAGCTGTCAAACAAAACCAAACAATCCTGACCCGCCACAATATGAAACAGGAAAGTACCACAGTGTAATCCGTTTATTTCAACAAAGTAACTGTATTCTATATACCACCGTTTTAAATGGTAACTGTAACGGAATACAGTTACTCATATTTTGTATTTTAAATACGTAAAGGCGATACATGTATTCCGTTACTCCCCAACACTGTTGTAGTCAACTCTTCTCAGTGCTATGGTGGCTGCTATAGGACAAACATGTTGTAGTCAGCCAAAAGAGATCAAAACATTAAATTCAGACTGTACCACATAACCAACTTTTTTTTTCTGTTACTGTTTTTATATTTTAATATATTTGAGGAATACATATACTTAACAATAGGTGTAAGAGTTAAAAAATAAATAAATAAAAGGTTATGTGTCAAATATTTTGCAGTATTTTATGTTTTTACCCTTGAGTCACTTTTTGGGCCCATCGGCCCACCAGGAAAATGCCTGGTATCCCCAGATTAACCAGCCCTATATTGAGGCGAGTTGTTGCAAACATCCTGAAGTTTTCTGCCAATAACACTTGTTTGCAACTGTTAGCCTCTGTTTGCCTGTGCTAGTGAGACTTTTCTTGAAGTTAAAATAACCCTGTTTTACTCAAACACTTACAAAATAAACTCTCACTCAATCATATGAGAATTGACATATGAGAATTGACACCAGACGGAAAGAGAGATTTTTAAGACACTCAATCCTAAACTAGCTTATAACCAGTTGTTGTCGTACAGCTGGTTGTCAGCTATTCACAGGGTCGCATGTGTAATCTGCTGGCAATAAGTAACTGCAACAAAATCTGAAAAAATTGATATGCACATTTTTGTATGTTAGTGCCCTGACCTCAGTTCAGGAGATGAGGGGTGAATTGAGGAGGAAGAGGAAAGCATTTTATCCAGAATCCAGTCGTGCTGTCTCTTTTCTTCACATTTCGGTTCTTTGGTGAAAGAGACCTGTTATCAGACAATAAAACACCTTCCCATTTTGAATCTGAAGGTGCGGACACAAATTAAAACTTGCCTCCACAACACACAAATGCTCATGAATTCTCTTGTCCTCCACCGTTGGCGTACTATGTATTTGGTCAATCTCTAATCACATACATAAGACACAGTTAGGCAGGAAAGGGATGTCCCTTTCACTATCTTGGACACTGTATTCAAGTTGGAGAGGCAACACTGTGACTTCCACAAACTGACCCAAGTCCTATATATTTTAATGGATTAATTCAGGCAAGTTTATGAGAACATATTCATTTGCTTTGGAAATCATTATTACACACTAATCTTTGTATATTTATTAAACCAATGTTTGTTTGTTTGTTTGTGACCTTATATAACACATTATTAATATAATGCTCTATTTATAGACTATTAGCAAATTATTTAGCCTCCATAGCTTTGAGATTGTTAAAATGCCTTTAATCATGTTAACTAGACTGCACATACCAAGCTTTTATTCTGAAGGTCAGGTCCTTTCCCTTTCTTGGTGTCCTTGGTTAGTCTGAACAGGAAGTCCATTCCCCTGCATCAGACAGCGTGAACACACACACAGACACACACACACACACACACACACTTTTCCGAGACAGGCAGGCGTAGCCTATAAGGAGGAATTTTGACTGTCATGTAGCTGTTTCCTGTTCTGTTTTGCTTCATTCTGGGTCATCAACTTATTATCATCAGTCATGTGTAAAAGATCACTGAGGCACTAATCATCACAAATACATTTGGATTATGACTCAGGTGTAATAGTCAATAGTTTACTTTTATAAATAAAAGTTTAAAAGGACCTTCCTATTTGTGAGAACATTACACATTTTACACCTCTAAAAGAACGTTGCCACTGTCAGCATATAATATGAAGGATTGGTTTGTCTCGTTAGCTGAAACTTTGTTACTAGATAATGGAAATTTTAAACGACAGAATTAATTCATTTGTTCAACCTCTTATGTTTAGGCAGTTTGAAGTGGACACTGAAAAGGGTTTTGCTCCTTAAACAGACCAAAGAAAGCAATTTCTTGATGAATTATATTTGAAGTAACAGAAGAATTCACAATTTTCCCCCCTTTTCCTTAATTAGCTGTAGTGCAGAGATAGTAATAAAAGAGGTGATTTTAATTTATATATTGGGAAACATTGCCTAGATTTGACAAAGCTAAACTGCTCAAGCCTCATATTTGCTTCAGATCAACTTTGCCATGTAAATTTACAGAGTAATGACTGTGGATTTCGTCCCTCTGCAGCAGAAGTGGTTCGGGAACAGACTTCTCTGGGACAAACTGGAAAAGAACAATGATTACAGCAAGCAAAGCTAGTTTTATTGTTGGGCCCTCACTGTTATAAGACAGATTCATGATTTGACTCTTATAGTAAAATATTCCAATCTTCCAGATCCAAATGATTAAAGTTTCGAATATAAAACTCTGAAATATAATGGATAATAATGGAACAGAACAGACTTACATTTCAACTCTTATCAGCCACTTAATGCACTTTACACCTGAAGTTGTATTCCTCTATTTTTATTCATCTAACACCTCATTTTATGCATTTTTATGCTCTTCGGTGTGTTATGTAATTTGCTTCCCATCTAAGGTTGATTAAGAATTATCCAAGAGGAGGTGAAAACCCATGCGAGCACAATGAGCACATGCCTGTCCACACATAATAGCCCCAAAGAAACCAACACAGTAATAGGTGACTTTTGTAAGTCTTTAACAACATTACACATTTTCTACACATTTGTAACATATTTGCAAAAGGAAGTATCCATCTGCCTGCTTTAAAAATGGCTATGATTAAAGCTTCTCTGAGAAGGGGACAACTTTATTGTTTACTAGTCACTAGCATGAACCCCTTTTCAGGGATAAATAGGTCCCACTTTTGTTCTTTTCTGTTCTTGAAAGTCACGTTACAACTTTTGTAAATTTAGCTCTAGAAAAGGCGACCGGGTAAAAGAATGAAGAAAAAGCAAGAACTAAGTCTGATAACAAAAAGTTTCAAAAAATAAAGTCCTGAGCCCAACATGTAATCAAAAGAGCTGAGTAACAATCTCCTGCTTTCTCAGTTTGGGACTTTTCAGGATAATCACATACAGCAAAACAGGCCAGTTTAGAACAGGGAAGCCTAAAAAAATCAAGACAATGGAGTCAAAGTTCATTGCAGTTTGGCACATGTCTGGAATTTTTGAAGGCCAAATGGCACAGCTCAAGTAAAAACAGATCTGTCAAGTCTAAACAGACCAGTTCAGGGCTACTCTGCACTTGTTCTATGCTAACACCCCCTTTTTTCGTTTTTCTCTCTTTTTTGCTGTACACATAATAGTGGTTTAAAAATCAAATTTCAGAGTTCATTTCCTCAACTCGCTGATCACAAATAGCATTCAGCTTTAACAAAATTGCAGCCCAAAGTTTTTCTGTCTTTGTGTATGAATGCACAAGTGGCCAAGTCCATGTAGCTACAGCAGCAGCTCATATGCGGACAAAGTAGGCAAGCTGAGGGGGTTTCGTCTTATTTGGCTATGAGCTGCTCTGAATCATTGCTCCAATGAAGTGTACACTCAAGAATGTGTGGCAGGACTCCCTTGAGATTCACAGGAAGGGGGAGGTTATATGTTTGTGTTTGGAAGGGAAACAGCATTGGTGTAATACATAGCATGAATCATATGTTGATGGCATAAGGCATCAAGATAAACACTTAAGCCTGGTTTTGGTGACATGGTTACATTTGTATGAATGTAAAGGAGCGAAATCAGAGTGAGCAGGAGAGAGAGACAGGCAGAGAGAGAGAGAGAGAGAGAGAGAGAGAATCTACTTGTGAAAGAGAGAGAGATGTTGTAATGGACATTGTGTAAGGCATAACTATGCAGATTACGTACCATGTAGAGCACAGATGCACATTAGCCTGGTTTTAATGTTTAAATCCAAGTATCCTCTTGAACCTCTGTCTTTATGAGGGCCAATTAAAGTTGCAGAGGGAGGAGTGAGGAAATTTTTGCAAAGTGAGGACATTTTGGCTGGCCCTCTGCTTGGACTGTGTCTGTCTCCTTAAAAGCTATCTGATGATTCGGTCTTGCTTTTTTATGGTTTGAGGTTAAACTTGTTGATATTATGATAAGGCCTAAAAGAGTTGGTGGCGACAGATGAAAATTAGCACACTAGTATAACACCCCATTTTAAGTCAGTGATACTTCTTAGCGTACAGTTAAAACATCTAGTGCTTACAGAGGAAAATGACGACTTTTGGTGTTTGTCTCCACCTAACAAACTCAAAGAGGATTTTTTAATGCTTATATCCTTAATTTTAATCTTGGACCTTTCTAGAGTAGCTTTATATGAGTCACAGTGCACAGGTCCTTATTTGTATTTGTCTGTCTCTCAGTGTGGATCCTCATTTTCCACTTTGACGCCTGACCTTTAAGTTTGTAGGGATTGTGTTTAGATACACTAAACCTCAGTGTTTTAAACTTTTTTAAATATGGTATAAAAGCATACCTGGTGTTGTAGAAATCTAGGATAAATTGAGTTAAAGTGAATTTTATTTACCTTTGCTAAGGGGTCAAACACTAGTACAGACAAGGAATTATTTTTTTAACTACATAGACTGCGAGCCCAAAGACTGTCTTAGAACACAGTGTGCAAAAGATAACTCGAAAATCTGCATGCAGTATATTGGAAAGACTGGGCAAGCCTTCTTGTAAGTAGTAGTCTTCAAGAATAGAGACAACATAGTGCGTTTAATCCAACAAGGTCAACTTCACACAGAAAAGTTGCAGATTCTTAAACTCTTCCATTGCTATAGTTAGAAAAACACACAATGTAATGCCTAGCCTCCACATTAATAAAGCAGTGTGGGATCGTATTGACAGGACTGACAGAATAAGACAGCCAGCATCCAAAGAAGAGATTTAAGTGTCCTTCGAGAAGCCTGGAGAACTATTCCTGAACACTGCTTAAAGAAATAGCAAGAAAGCTTGCCTAAGTTCAAGGACCGAAGAATAAAAGTAAATATTGTTAGAACTGCACAAACATCTTATATGCTATGGAATCCATATATGTTTCAAATCAATATACCAATTTCCCATTTTCCTAGCAATATACAATGTAACCATGTGTGCCTCAAGATTTTCATACAGGACAAAGTAGCAATTGCTGCACATTTATGGAAAAATTTGTGTAATTTCATTGTGTATAAAGACATTTGTATTGATGTTTATTTTACATATTTGTAATGTCACATGGAAAAGAAACGTTTTTTGTGTGTTTTATAGTAATATTGCATATAGTATGTGTGGCGCATCTCATAACAATTATGTCTTATAGTTGTTGCAAAAGGTTAATGCAGGGTGATCAAATGTATATTCATGAACTGTAAACAGCTCCATTGTGTGAAAGTAAACTTCATCTGAAAAATCCAATGACAATTTGGCCCTAGCATTAAACGATGAGCTATCAGCAGTTCTGTATCATCTTATAGCACAAGAGAAAGTGTGAGTCCACTGATGTCATGCATCAATCAGTTGAAAGCACAGACTTCTCTATAAAATAGGAGGTGCTTGAAGCCACTTCTCTCCAAGAAAAACATCAAGGAAAGACTGAAATGCTGCATAGACTACAAGGACTGGACAGTAGAAGAAGAAGTGGAAGGGTGTTTTCGCTGATGATGCCCATTTCTGACTGTTAAGGAATTCTAAAAAATTGATAGTCCTAAAGAGGAAAGGTAAATGCTACCATGATTTGTGCCAATGGTGAAGCATCCTGAGGTTATCTAGGTATGTGGTTTCTTCTCATCCATGGGATTGTGCACATTCACAATTCTGCCCCAAAACACTGTCATGAACTAAGAATGGTGCAAAAGGTCTTTCAACAATCCAGAAGGAATTTAGTGGCGATCTGTCTATTTTCCAGTATGATGGAGCAACATGTCACAAGGCAGAAGTTATAACTAATTAATCAAATTAACATTTAGAGCCAGGAAACTCCCCAAATCTTAATCTAGTCAGTCAGTCCTTAAGAAGCAAGTGAACAGCCTGTGATCGGCTTGGAGCACTGATAAGACAGGAATGGATGACCACCAGAGAGCTACAGAGAATTTTATGAAGAAGTTATGAAGAAGAATCATCACTGTACATACTGACTGCATAAATTTGATTTCTTTCCCAGTTAAATTCTTTAATCTCATGAAGTGCTTGTGATTGTTCTTCATTATACTGAAGCAGAAATCAAGTGAACATCATGGTGTATAAGAAAAATTCAGAAGGAACCAATTAAATAAGTAAATCATAAGACTTACTAAAATAACAGCAGCAGAAACTAATTTTAATAGTTTTGCTGCCTCCTAGAGGTAAAGTAGGGGATTACAGTCCAGCAGATTTTCTTTCGTCCATGAAAAAACCTTTACTGTGACCGTAATTCCCCATCAGACAAACTGTCATTTTACAAACAAGAAGATTTTGGTCCATAGAAAACACAATGCTAAATATAGCATTTTTTAGTAGCAGAAAAAGAATACTGAAGTTTCATATTCAATTTCATATTGAAATGTTTCCTTCCCTTTCCCATCTTTCTTTAACATACCGCATAGAGTGAGGCTTCCTTGTAAAATTTACCAATCACACCCTTAACTAGCGTGTTTTCATAAGCCTAAAGGATAAAACTTCATGACAATAGATCTGGGCTTTTCGCACCCATTTGGTTTCGTCGTCAAAGTGCGATGTGCTCTTTCAATTCCAAGTGATTGGCCACTGGAAAAGCCCAGTGAGTTTTTCAATAAATTGTACAAAAATTTAATCATGTCGGACCCTTCTTCATCTTCACATATTCCATATATCCGAAGGTTGTCTCTGCGTACTCGGCCTTCCTGCTCGAGCAGGTCTAGTTTGACGCTCTGTTAGCCTCTTGATTAATGATGACGCCACCTGTAGCACCTTCTCAGTCTCTTTGATTCACCCCTCTGCCTCTTCCACTCTAGCAACTCTTCTCAAGTCACGTTTAATATCCGCATATTATTCGTTGTTATCTTTTCTAAAGTCACAAAGTTCTTTCAGGATATTCATGTTGGGTGGGTTCACCTGTATCCATGCCCCATGTGACTAACCTTAGCTCAGGAGAGTAGCTCCTACCCACATGGCTTTTCTCTGTTTCCTTTTCTGTTAGAGTTGTGACTCTCATACTTTGCATTTTCATAAGCAATCTACACTATTATCAAAAAGATTACCAAAGGGGTTGTTCACACCAAATAGGAAAGAGACTGTTGGGGACTCGCAGTTTAGACTGTCATTCTCTTCAAATCAAATCAAATCAAAATTTATTTCTATAGTACATAATAATACAACAAAGTTGACCAAAGTGCTTCACAGTCGGTCAGAGCAATAGCATAAGACAGAAAAAAAAGAAACAGTTAAAAGGAGGGCAGGAAACAATATGACAATTGTTTGAAACAAAAACTAGCCACGAAATAACATACTAATTTGAATCAAAAGCCAGACTAAAATAATAAGTTTTAAGATGCAATTTAAAAGACTTGATGGACTCGGAGGAACAAATATAAGGAGGGAGGTTATTCCAGAGTCTGGGAGCTACGACAGCAAAGGCCCGATCACCTCTGGACTTCAGACGAGACCTCGGTTGCATCAGGAGCATTTGATTTGAAGATCTAAGTACCTTATTAGGGATATACAAATGAAGGAGTTCGCATAGATAGCTGGGAGCCAAATTATTTAAAATTTTAAAGGTAAGCAAAAGAATTTTGAAATTAACCCCATAATCAACAGGGAGCCAATGCAGGTTGGCTAAAACTGGTGTGATGTGGGCATAATTTCTAGTAAAAGTAAAGAGACGCGCAGCTGCGTTTTGATCTAACTGGAGCCGGTGAATAGAGGAAGATGGGAGGCCCGAGTAGAGAGAATTACAGTATTCTAATGTGGAAGTGATAAGAGTGTGAATGAGCTTTTCAGGATCCTTCAAAGGGAGGTATGGCTTTGCTTTAGATATCTGACGCAGCTGGTAGAAACTGTTTTTCGCCACAGCTGAGATCCATTTCTCGAGTTTAAAAGAGCTGTCCGGGAAAACACCAAGGTTTTCTAAAATTTGTCTTGCAGGTGGAACCAGAAGTGCCTGTCTCCAAAATGTATTCTAAGCTTTTGCAGATATAACAGCTGAACATATCCGTTGCATTCTTTCTACATTAGAAATCAAATATTCTTCAGGAAGTTCTTCCCATTCTTCTGTCCATTTCATCCCAAACCAGCTCAATGAGATTTAAGTCTGGAGACTGCTCTGGCCACTCCATGTTTTCAAGCTTACTATCTTGTTCTTTTTTTTCTGAGGTAGTTCCGACACAGCTTGTACTTATGTTTTTGGTCGTTATCTTGCAGCAGAATGAACCCCTGACCAACTAAGCGCAACTCAGAGGGTATTGCATGGTGCTGCAGAATGCTGTAGTAGGGTGCCTCTCCCTCTGTACAAGTCACCAACCCTGGATCCAAGCGAAACAGCCCCAGACCATCACGCTTCCTCCTCCATGTTTGACAGTTGATGCCGCACACTGTGGAACCATCCTTTCACCTACTTAACGTGCTTCGTTACATTTAGCCGTTACACCAGGTGCGTACCATGACTGAGTTCATCTGAATCACTTCTACTGTAGCTGAATATAGTACAGTATACAGCAAGGACAGAAAAAATGAACTTTTTTAGTGAAAACTGCTCTGCTCAGGCATGGCACAGATCACCTAATGTAGGTTTCTTATATAAGAGCCACTACTGACAGCCTGGTTAGCTGTGGAGGATGAGGGATGCCAGGGAGAATGCCAGATTTTGCTACTCAATTAAAAATAAAAGAATGCAATGATTGAGGCCTGCAGCTAGAAGGAGCCTAATGCCAGTATAAGGACATCCATTTATAGGCTTTTCAGGATATATATTAAGGATATAAATTTAATACATATCCTAATCAAGTTAAATACGAATCTGACTTCAGCCCAAAGCCCAGCATTGTAGGTTGACAGTGTATAAAAACATAAAATATTATAACTCCTGTGAGAGTGCTGGATTGACCGTCTTGAGGTATACTTTTCCACAGCTCTATACAATTCTGAACTGATTCTCCTAAGTGTATAATAAAAGACTTTATTCATTTTGATCCTATTCTGGGTGTCGTATTTAAGTTCACTAGTTACTGGCCTATAAGGCCTATGACCCAAACAGGAGCAATTCTTAAACAGACTAAACCTCTATTCTGATTTATTAGATGTTTAGAGATTTCCTGGGGAAATCCAAGGCTCAAACTTCACACTAGGAATGAAGACCTGTTATGGGCATTTCCTATCCCCAGTTGAGCAATTTCATCTCAGGCTAAAAGAAATTTTAAAAAGTGTATCGAAGACATATTGATACAAAACAAATGTGTGCTTTACATCTTTAGTAGAAATGATCTGTTTATTTATTCAATTGAATACAATTCTTTGAAACTCTGTTCAATGGTTTTATTCATGAAAGATTTATAGTGCTGGATGACAAAAGAACATTTTAACTTGGGCCACCCACAGAACTTCCATTGTCAAACAAATCTGCACTGTATTACAGTGAATACTTGGACATAGGCACCCTCCAGGAAAAGATTTCATCGCCAGCATTGACCTCTGAAGGCTGAACTTTTTTCCAATTATGAATGTTGCAGTGGGTCTAAAACTATACTTGGGCTATTAGAAATGGCAAAACATTTTGTGAAGAACTCCAAATCAGATGCATAAGGTGCCCGTTACAGGGATTTTTCTCTGCTCATATTGTTCTTTAATACATGGACAAAAAATAATAACATCCTCAAAATGATTTGAGTATTTCTTGAAATTCTAGGTTTCATTACAAGAGCGGAAGCAAGCCATCAGTGCACATTTACACTTGATAAATATTCCTACTTATCATGCCAGCGCTCAAAACAGTTTTTTTTTGACGTGAGGCACAGGGGGACATTGCAAGCCCTACAATAAATAGGTGTTTTCACCCTTGGGATGCCAGCATCCAGGCACCTCCTGCAGTACCTCCTGGATTGTGTAGCATCGCTGCCGTAATAACACGGCATGCAGGTGAGTGTGGGCGATGGTGCTGCTGGTGCTGAGCCTACAGCAAAACACAGCATTTCCACAGCAAGGTGCTCCCAGAACTTTTTCTGAGTTACTGGCTCCCGACCCTGGCTCCTGCATATCTCCTTGTGCAAAATAAAACTGTTCACAATGGCAATGTCCACGAAGTGATAAAAAAAAGTCTTATACCACTTCTTTGTTTTTTGTTGAACACTGTAAGAACCAATGAGAGCATCAGATAAATCAACACCAAGCATGTTCTTATTATAATCCAGCACTGCATCAGGAACAGGTATTTGCTTTGCCGACCACACCCCAGCCTCCTTCACTCTACGCTGCACAGTCTTTCCACTGAAGGCCCTGTGCACTGTGGAGCACATCGTTATCTCCTGAGTCTCAATCCACTTGACAAAGAGCACTTCATCTTTTCTAATCCAGCGCATATCTCCCCTCTCAGCTCTTTTAGGAAAGTCATTTTTTTCTGTGCGGGGAAAGTCACTCTGGGTTTTTTTAATGGTTCCACAGTAGCCAAAGCAATTCTTATGCAGATGTTGGAACAGTGCAGGGCTGGTATAAAAATGATCCAAATATAAAGTGTAGCCCTGACCAAGCAAAGAAAATGGCAGAAGATCTAAAACTGCTGAGCAGCTCAGACCATGGCTTATGCTGCTTTCACTCTTCCCTGTGTAGACAGAAAGGTTCCATGTGTAACCCGATGCTGAATCAGCCAGAACAAACAGCTTGTATCCCCGCTTTGTGGGCTTCGCCTTCATATACTGCTTGACGCTAATTCTAGCCTTAGATGCCACCATCCTCTCATCTATGCAGATGTTTTCGTAAGGCTGGAAATTTTCTTTGCAGGCATTCACGATTTGGTCATAGAGCGGCTTGATTTTGAAAAGCCGATCGTACTGCGGGGTGTTTCTTTTTTTTTGGTTTTCCTCGTCGTCTTTCAGGTTGGAGAGGTGCAATGACCACACGATGGCCTCAAAACGGTTCCTGGACATATATTCTTGGGGGAAGTGAAAATTGTATGGCCATTCTCTTTTCCAGTAGTCAGCTCTGTGGTGGACACTTACAAGGCCTGTGAAAACAATAATAGCCAAGAAGACGTAAAAGTCTTTCACTGTCAGATCAGTCCATTGAAACTTTATGCCAGCTGCCTTCCTTCTCGCAGCATTGGCATTGGTATTTTGAATGATTGTCTGTACAACAGGTACACTAAAGAAAAGCTGGAAGAGCGAAAGTGGAGACCATGATGCCGTCTTGTTAAATGTAGGACCAGGTACCCTGGAGGGCATAAATTTGAAGGGTTCAGGATTTCTGTCCTCCTCCTTTTTGTTATGCCACATTTCTTCCTGTTCAGGAGGCCCACTCTTCCGAGCCTTAGACCTAGCAGGCTTCGATTTAGCTTTTCTTTTGGCCGGGCTTTGCAGAGGTTGTTCATAGTCATCATTGTTGCTGCTGTGGTAAATAAAGAATACTTATTCAAAATCTATGAAAAACTTAACTTTATAAGAAGTAGTAAAATTGAGATTACATACCTTTCAGGCAACTGGGGGACAGCAGGAGCTGAGGTAGATTGTGTGGCTTGGCAATGATATGGCTCTGATGGCTGTGCAGGGGATGAGGGACTTAGGGGCTCATAGTCTTCATCATCACTAATGAAACAAACATAAAGGTCAAAAAGTTGATTAGATTCTTCTAGACGTGGAGTTTTCAGTGGGAGAAAGGTTCACTACTCATCTAAAAGACTTCTTCAGTCTCAGCTGAATTTCTCCACCTTATCAACAATACAACATAGATAATGACCAGCACTCGCACCACTGCCCAACAACGGGCCGTGAAGTCAGTTTCATGATCAGTAATGCAAATTGTCACGACCATTGATCAGTGGATAATGGCGGCTTCTGGCGCCAATAACGGTGTTGTGCCAAAAATGGATTTCCGGTATTTGCCAAAAAATGATTGCGGGAATTTTAACTATTATAAATGAATTGTTGACCTATTATCGGCCAACAGCAGGTCAAACATATCTCTCATGAATGCTATCAAGTCATTTGGATGAGAAAGAAGATTTGTATCACAAACAAGAAGGTACAAACAATATTTGCTCAAGTGACTTTTATATACCTTTTAATTATTTGGTTGTCACAGACATAGAAAATATGTTGCCAAGAGAGATCTTGCCAAGAGGGGAGCAGAAATTGTAAGAAATATGACAACACAGTTCCATACAATAGTTTAATTGACCAAAAGTGACTAGATTGATTATAACGTGGGTGCAATTAGCCTCTTTCATTTTCCGTGTTTGCAGCCTTTCCCCCGTTCTCTGTGAATGATACTCATGATCACTGATTAATGGTCCTGACAATTTGCATAAATATGATCAAGAAACTGACCTCACAAGTAAGTAAGGTAAGTCGGTGGTGCTAGTTTCAGCCATTATCAAAATGTACTGTTGATAAGATTGGGGAAATTCAATTCAAGTCACTTGAATGAGTAATGAAACTTTTCTCCCGGTAAAAAAGGCGACGTCCAAATGAGCAGAATCCAGTTTCTAGGATTTCCTTACTGGATGATTGAGCATGCACCGAGCCAAAAAGATAAAAAGTATTCACCAATAAACCTGAGATTGCATACCTTTGGGGCAGCAGTATTTCGTATCCCGAATCGCTGCTATTTTCTTTGTCTACCTGGATGAGATCCTCGTCATCTGATGAAGAATCTTCAACAAACAACTCTACTTCACTGTCTTTCGAAACAATCTCCAGCACGTCCTCTGTCTTGCACGATTTATTTTCGGAGGCCATTTCTGCAAGTAAAACGTGCAACACGACAACAGCGCACACAACGGAGGACTGGCGTGTAATGCGTATCGAGTGTAAACATTAGTAGTCTTCCTGCAACTTTAAATTAGTCGGGATAGTAACTCCGGCTTCTATTGGTCGATGTGCAGTGGCGGGAGTCCTGTGCCGAGCGCGCGTCGCGTTTAAAATCCAGCTACCTTCTCCACGCGCACGTGACGTCACTGGTTACGTCTGACGCCTCGCTGGCAGCAGAAGGAAGTAATTGAAGTGTGGGCGTGTTTTATGAGCCGAAAGCGTGTTCGTGTTGGATTTTCATGTGTTTTCATGGAGCCCATTCAAAGGACAAGGCTTTCGCCTGTATGGCGATACTCTGAGCTGATCGCTCCCTATAAAGTGTTATCCACAATATGCCTGTAAATAATGAAATGTGTTATTCTGTGTTGGTAAAATTACTTGAAAATAATTAGTTACTAATTAGTGATTACATCTCCAAGAAAGTAACACAGTTACTCTATTTTACTGATTACTTATTTTCAAAAGTAATTAGTTACTTTATTACTTAGCTATTTTTTAAAAACATGATACACAACTTGAATATGTTATAAAGTAATATAAAATGATATCATATAAAATGTAATCAAATGAATAAGTCTATTTTTAAAACATGTTTTATTAGTTTTAATCTTTTAACTTCATGCACATTGCATCAAGCGAAAATTAAATTATATGCTCTGACCTGAAGAAATTTGTTTAATATTTAAACCTATTTTCTGCATATTACAGCATATAAAATAAAATAAAATAATTTTTGTGTTTACCCTCACTCTTTCAAGGAAAACAGCAATAAATAAATAAAATCGAAGATTCAGCGGCACCAAGTCCTGTCATTCTTAAGTCTGTTTTCACCTGTTTAGCAGGAATGGGGCCGGTGGAGGCTTGCCTGGTGCTGCAGTGGTCACGTCATTGGGGGGATCCAGGGGTTTCTCTGAGAATTTCACATTCCTGTGGCAGCGTAATTTTTTATTGTCACTTTTTATGGAATCAAACTCAAAGTAATGCCCGTACTTCCATGCTTTAAACGCTGCATGGTCGTACTCTCTCTGCACTCCATATTATCGATTGTTGATCTAAACACATTTGGTGCTGTCAGGGATGTTGCACACTCGTACGTCATTGTCATGAGACAGTCTCACAAACAAAATCACAGTTTAGTAATGCAGTAATGCAGCGTGCTTATGGGAAAGTAACAGTAATCTAATTTCTTTTTTGCAATCGTAATTTACTTGTTACTTGAAAAAAGCAATCGGATTACAGCAACATGTTACTTTTAACACGTTACTACTCATCTATATTTAATTCAGGTTAATTTATGTTACTGTCAAAGTCAGCTTAAACACACTGATAATTTTTCAAGTTGTAAAGGGTCACCAGTGGGCATTTTGCATTGAGATGTGAAGATCTGAGTTAAGATGAAGTTGAAGTGACTTTAAAGTTCTGAAACTGAACGTAATATATCTTGAAGTCACTTTCTTTTTTTTTCTTTTTTCTTTTTCTTTTTTTTTTTTTTCTCTTTGAAGTCACTTTCTTAGAAGCACTCCTCAGATAATTAAATGTTACCTATATAAATACAACAACAGTCACCACAAGGCACTTTCTACAGTAAGGGAAAGACCCTACAATAATGAAGAGGAAACATTCCTCACGCATCATGCATAATGGGAAGCCCCCAAAAGATTATTATTTTCTACATTTTTGTCCATGCTCAGATCGGCCTTGGTATCAGAGGCTGCCTTTAAATCCTCTTTGTCCTTGCCTTCTTGTTTCACCCTAGATATTTTTTTGGAGGGTAGAGGTGCTTGACAGCTGTGGAAGGGGCTCTGGGGAAGAACTGTTGTCCATTATTTGAGGACTTTCCGGTGTGCTCTGTGGAGTAACAGTCAGTTTCCTTTTTACTTTGCAGAGCACAAAAAACAGTTAATGCCCAGTGTTACTGTCGCAAAACACATATTTTGACAGTGAGCCTGCTGATAATGAGCATACACAGGTAATTACTAAAAGACCAGCATTACTGGAAGGGCTGCAGGCTAAAGAGTTTGCAGATGACACCACCGTCACTGGCCTCATTCAGGATGGTGATGAGTCTGCATACCGGCAGGAAGTTGAGTGGCTGGTAGTCTGGTGCAGTCAGCACAACCTGGAGCTGAACAGGCTTAAGACTTAGAGATGACAGTGGACCTCAGGAGATATCCATCAACACTGTCCCCCCTCACCACATCAGACAGCCCAGTATCTACTGTGGAGTTTTTCAAGTTCCTTGGTATGGAGGACCACAAGAGCCATGCGCATCGAAATAAAGTATTCTGTGCTTAAATAATGAATTGTAGAATAAATTCTGCATTTGTAAATTAATTTTTGAATTCCACATTAAAAAAGAGATTTTCAAAATGTTTTTTTAAAATACAATTTAATATGACGAGCCCCCTCCTCATTTTAAAATCCAGTTCTCTTTCCTGTTTTCTCACAGATTAGCTCACGGATTAACTATTGGCTTAGCAACTTCATTTTAATAATCCTGCTGCAATGCAAATTAGCCACACCGTGGGATGTAAGGAGCTCTCTGATTAGCTGGACAGACACAGGTTGGCTGCCTGGATTTTTCTGTGCTGCTGTTTGTGCTCATAGCTTTGCCCTGCAAAGCTAAGAAGCGTGTGCGCTTGTACAAAGGCCGTGCAGCCTCAGGATTTACACTCTGCCCGACACGGATATGTGAAGAATGAAGGGACCCTGCAGTGAAACAGAGAGCTGAACCTCTGGGTGTGCGTCTGTTTTCCCAGTCTGACCACCTGTTGAAGATGTGCTAACATGGCTAATGCTAGCATCACCACACGTAGCCCTGTTATTTTAAGAGCATCTTAGCTCATGAAAATTTTACATCGTAGCTGTACAAGCTAGCTATGTGTTTTGTAAGCTGCTGTGCTCTTCACTGAGAAGGTGGTTCGGTCAGTCTGTGTGTTTGGAGGCCGAATAATTGAGTCTTTGATGTCGAAGGCATCTATGAGCTCCTGAGAAGGACAAACCAAACTATACAATCAATATGACCGGCACAAAACAAAATCTTGATTGTAGCTACTGCGTTTTTTTTTATTAATTTGCACTTCAGACCCCAAACCTTCCATATCTCTGGGCTGACAGAGAGGACACTCTCTCAGACTGAACTAAAGACACACACCCCGACACGCACGCACACACGCACACTGATACTGATATGCAATCACCACACTTCCCTCCCCGCATCCAACGCCTCCTTCCATGCTTACCTCCCCCGATGGAGACAGCGGCTCAGCTGGAGGTGCGAGGAATTGCAGCATCTGTGACCACTGTGTACATCGGCGTACCCCCGCCCTTATGTTGCTTGTCTGTGTTTCATGTCTTATAGTGTGATGATATCTGTGCTTCTTTATGTGCTATGGAGTTTTTTTGTTTTCTCCTCATGATGACTCCCTGTTGGAAGTCATCATGGGCAGAAACCCTTTTTTTTTTCTCCTGAACTTTGCCCCTATATGTTACATATCTCACTGTCTATCCCTTTTTTGCTGCCTAGCCTGACCTGTCTCCCCAATGTAAGTTTGTATATTGTGTGTATTGTTTGTATGGTTGACTAGGTCTGTCATTTCAGCTGCAGGCAACTGCCAAATAAAGCTTATCCTATCCTATACACGTTTTACGTGTGGTGGAACTTCCAGCTTCCACCTCCCCTCCTCTACAGGAGCTGAGACATGAAAACATATTTTAATTTTATTTTATACCTCAAGGCATTTTCTATGTCATCCCCAGTCAGAATAGTACAAGTGCCACATCATCTCACCTATACATGGCAATTTGTCTTCATCCAGATACATCTGTGCCAAGTGTAGCGCACACGTGAGCAGTCGAGGCCTTTGCTTTTTGCAAGTAGAAGTTTTGCTGATGACGATGCTATACATTCACTTTACTAGAATTATTTTCCAACCTCATAAATGTATAGGAATTTATTTGTTGTAAAAGTCAACTGAATTATGTGGGGGTTTTTTGATAGTCAGTCAACTCAGATTAACATCTTAACAAGTCAGATTGTCAAGCCTGCTGCTGCTGCAGCCACTTAAAGGCTAATAGGTTGGAGATTAAATGGTGGAAGGTCTTTACTGAGAAGTAATATCTAAAAAATGTTTCCCACAGGTTTCATTTCATTGTGTGTCCTCAGCAGGGCCAAAACCCAGCAACGTTTCCGCAAATGAGTCCACTGACATTTCAAAAGCCAATAGCTCTCAAATTTCCTTCTGAGTTCAAAACCAAGACTGGATTTGTCCTCATTCCATTGGTCTTAAAATTATGTGACTGCTTATTTCTGTTAATTATTGGCCAAAAATTACAAGCCAAATGGCCTGTTTACAGTTCCCGGCTTAGGTGGTGATGCAATGAGCTAAACTAAGATGGAACTGGCAGGAATCCAGTGGTGCTTAATATCATAAAGCCTGTTATGGAAACACTTTTACTGTTTAAATACAGATTATAATGTTTAGCTCTTTGTTTCTGTAATGACGGGCACTCTTTCTCTCAGCAGTTCATACATTTGTTGGATTAGCGATTGTTTTCAGTTTATGGCCCAGAGTGAGAAGGGCTCCTACATTTGTGGTTCATTTAAACTCTTTTGCATGAGCCAATTGAGAACAGCCTCTGAAGCCACAATGGCAATGCTTTAGGATAAAAGTGCGAGTTTCTGTTTGTTTGTCTTTTGTGGTGGAGAGTGAATGAATGTCTGAAATAATGATACGCTCCTTTTTTTCCAATGAATCTGCAATGTTTTGCTCTTATTTATGCAAAAGCAAACAAAGACACAAAATTATCAACAAACTTATTATTAGCAAATTTTCGATTACCTTAAAAAGGATGTTGAGACACAATTCTACCAGTTCAGTGAGGAGACAAGAACAATAAAGACGCACAAAAATGACCTTCCATAGAAAACAAAAACATATAAAATCACCACACAGAGATGCAAAATAAGCACATGAGCATGCTAAATGTCTCCAATAGTGGCAAAGTGACCATGAAAGCCCTGAAAATGTTTTGAAATGAGATGCAAAATTAAAATTGCAAAGAAACTGTGTGACTTGCACATAAATTTAAGTTAGTAGCGTGGGTACAAAATAAAAAAGAAAAAATTCACCACTTAAAGAAAATATAATCTAACATTAAACAACTTGGTTTAGTGATTGATGTTAATAATCTGGCTCATTTCCCCGACTAATGGAGCTCATTACATTCATTTTAAGACTGACTTTGCATTTCTGTGTTTGCACTAAACGAACTGGCCTTAATGTGAGGGGGTGTCTCTGTTTGAAAGCTGATGCCAGGAGAGGTTTTATTATTATCTGAAGCCCAGAAATGACGTTTGCCACCAGGTCGGTCATGCATGTGTGTCTGTGTTGTGTAAGAAATGTTTTAATTGATAACTTTGACAGTAATGTGTCCGGGAACATGATTTATATGATGTAAGTGTTTCGAGTCATGCACTGTAGCGTTTGTGTCGTTGGTGTTAGTCCTGTGCAGACCTGACCTCAGTTCACTTTGATCATGTTAAAAGTGAATTTCAGCTAAAACTGACTGAACTGTAAGAGTTTGTGCTTTGCTTTTGCTTTTTTGTAATTACTGTTCAATGTGATGACTGAACTTGCACTAAGTTGAGGGGGGAAGAAAAAAATCAGATCCCGCGTCAGTGTTGGTGAAACACGCAGAAATGTGATGCTTCTGTGTTTCCAGTTAATTTTATGCAGTGATGAGGCTGTTGAGAAAACAGCCGATCCTTTCAGTGAGACACTTTGCGTTACTAAAATGATCTTTGTTATATTTATTTTATTTTTTAGGAAAAGGGCTGCTTTGTAAGACAAATCAAGACTTTTGTCTTCTCAGAATAAAAATTGTCTGTATCCCTGAAGACGTCTGTGTCTGTCATGCTTAATAAAATTACATTTATTCATTATATTAAATCAAACAACAGAAAGTTTAATGCTCCTAAAAGTTTGGAACTGAAACTGATATGTAAAATCAACCAGTGTCTCCACCTGGCCACAGAATTAAACAGGATTGTAGATTACTGGAAAATTATTTTTGACAGAGAAGGAATTAAAGCTATAGTGGGAATATCAAACACTAGGTTTAAAAAACAAACCTCTTATTTGGTATAACTTGTTCTGGCTGATCTCACATGGTGATGAAATCCTTTAAAAGTTGGACCCAAAAGTGTTTTTTCCACAGAATAATCAGAGAACAGATCAAACTAATGGTTGTTTCTGTTCCTCTCCATCAGAAACATTAAACTGGTGCAGCTGGTTGGTTTTCATATGAAATGACCCATCTATCGCCTGGATATTCTACTGTAAAATGTGACAGATTTGAACTCTGATGAACCCAACTGCTATCTGTCATTCAGTTTATTAATAAAACTCACGTAGCCGGTCATTGGACTGAAAGTTTATTGAACACTAAAATTACCATGCTTTACAATGCAGGAAGAGAAATATCAATGTAAAATATGCTGTACAGATTTTTACAGTCATTCACCAAGAGAATTTGAATGGCCTCACCTCCCACTCCTTTAAGGTATTATGTGTGTTCTGTCTTAAATCGTATATCACTGAGTAATATTATGCTGTACGTCTCTGACTAAAGTTAAATGCCATTAAAAACCAGATCTCCAAGATTTTCAGTACAAGAATTAAAAATAAAAGCTCTATTTGGTCCGCGTGTTATCCAAGTATTTAAACCCACCAATTCATTCTCTAAATAATTCTGTTGGCTCAGGTTGGAATTAAGAGAGACAGATTAGAGCAGCTAGATGAATGCTTACTGGCTAGTGGGTAGTTTGCTTGGTACATTGGACCCACAATACAGGTAAACTATCCAAATATACATGTTTGGACAAACTGTATCAGTCCAGTATTTCTATGCTGTTTCCAACAACATAGAAATAATTCCCTGCAGAGTTAGATTCACCCCCAAAAATCTTATGAGCTATAAAACATGTTCGTTCAAGTGAGAAATCCCTGAAAGTTAGTGAAATTTAAAAAAAATAAAATAGTAATAATTTAGCTTAGTGAAATATTAATTTGTGTCTGCACCTACAGACTCAAGATATGAAGGTTCATACCCATGTTTTATCATCTGAGAAGTGGTTGTTTTCATTAAAGAAGCGAAAATGCGAGGGAAGGTGATACCTGGATAAAGTGTCATCCTCTTTCTCCTCAGCTGAATCTACTGAGCTGAAGTCAGAGCTCTAACACACGAAAATGTGCGTAAACATGTTCATTTCTTCCTGATATCATTATAATTACTTATTGTTACCAGATTAGACGTGCGACCCTACGGCCTCCAGACAGCTAACAACAAGCTGGCGAAAACACAGCAGCAATAAGCTAATGCTATATTAGCTAATGTTAGACTCGAGTGTCCTAAAAATCACATTTTCCCTCCCTGATAAACAATTTGATTACATTCTCACATCGTATGAGAGTTTAATCGCTAAGACTCTGAATCCAACAAAGTTAGCTCCACTTCAAAGAAAGTGTCACTAAAGGGCAGTGTTTATTGACAAAAAGTTCAGGATATCCTCAACAACACTGCAGTATCGTTGTCAGACAGAAATGAGCTTCACTGACTCATCGACTCATGACATCTAGTATTGAGATTTTGCACATTGTAACTTTAATCCTCTAGTTTATTTGAAGATTAGAATCTGTGGGACATGCAAAATTATCCTTAAAGCTGTAAATATCAAACAGTAAATTAGCAAACAATTGGGATTTAGCTATTTTCTGTCTGCTGCTTTTCACATTTTTTATACCACGTAATTTTACCAAAAAAGCACATTGACTTTGTGGAGCTTTAGCTAACAACAAAATGAGGTAAGTGTGCTAAACACTCATTCATTCATTCATTTGTTTGATCCACAGGAAGCCCACCTGTGTGCCAAAGTTAAGCCCATCTCTGACATGGGAGAAGTAGTTTTCAGGGTGACATGAGGTGCAGGGCGTCACGCAGGACCAGTGCGTCATCGTGTTGTCATGGATGTGCTCAGGCAGGACGCCACCTTTCTGGAGGAGAACTCTGGGATGGGAAATTAGACATTTGGTTTGGTTCACAGCTGAGCGAAAAGCAACTCCCATATATGAATTCAATATTAAAGACCTTAAAGCTTCAGTGTACTATTTCCAACACATACTCAAATAGTAATGGCTGAAAATTTAAACAAGGACCTCCTTTCTCTCCTCTTACCTCCTCTCCAGACAACCCAGAATGGTTAAATGCACGAAGACCCTTAATCTTAAACTGAAGCTCTTACTTGATCTTATACAAAAATAGATTAACTCCATAATAAATATAACACACTCTAACACTAGTGACAGAATGAAAGTGAACTTGGAGAATTCACTCAGCTATGATTTCCTCTGAGATGTATTTAAGTTCAAGTCTGAGTCATTGCTGAGTGGCTGCCACACAGTTACCTTTTACGTCTTCAAAGAACGAGATTAGTATCTCTTAAAAATAGAATCCGGGTAGTCAGTGCATCCACTAGTCTGTTTAGTCTGTTTAAATACACTTTGAATTTGCATATAAAACATCTTGAACATTTTCTGAAATTCAGGTCAAATTTGAGCCAGACTCAAATGAAAAGGGCATCTTCAGAATGCTTTTATGACCTTAGCAAGGAAAATATAAATTTTATGTGAATGCCGATCAACATCCACAATAAATCCTAAGTTTGTTTCTTGCTCTGCTACGACCAGTTTTCCCTCATTGATTAATCTTAGAGGTGGGAAGTAACAAAGTAGAAATACTTCATTACTGTACTTAAGTAGAATTTCCAGTTATCTGTTCTTTACGCGAGTAGTTTTTTTTAAAGTGGCAGGTAATTTCAAATGCAGCGTTTCTATCAGCGAAACACACACAATGTGTTTGTGTGCAGTTTGTCACACAGTGTGTGTTAAAGGTCCAGCTGCTGTATTTTACAGAGAGCGAAAAGAAAGAGGGCTAACTTCACTCACAGATGGAGAAAGATAAGAAATACAGGACAGGAGAGGAAGGAGAGAGCTTAGATTTAAAGGTAAGGATTGCTCAGTGGTGATAAACTGGAAATTTAAGAAAATCTACTGAAGCTCTTAAGAGAAATTATTTTGAGTTGTGATTCTTTTCTCCACACTGAGACCTTGCAATTGATTTTAGGGATCCCCACCTGCTGAATCCCACTTTAACCTCTTCCCTATTCATTCTCTTATTACAGCCAAGACTCCCTCTACAATGTAGGCAACAGAATATAGAGCTATTTTCTTTTTCTTTTCCTTGTTCACAGACATTCTGTACTTTTGTCACCTCTAGTTAATCTATTGTGCTAATGTTCTCGTTTCGTGAGCCGTACCTGTTGGCGAGACGGATGTCGACGTGCGGTCTGGCTGACTCTGGATCAGGGACACAGTCTGGATGGATTCTCATGAAGTCCAACGCCTGGTCTCTTTCCATGGTATAGCAGCAGGGTCCCACTGATGGTCCCACAGCCACCACAATGTTGCTAACTTGGCAAGCAAATTCTGTCACCATGGCATTCACAGTGGCCATGGCAACCCCCATTATGGTTCCTCTCCAACCTGTAAATGTAGCCATTTCATCGTCAGAGTTCATATTGTAAAGTTGTACCACTGTAGGCTCTTTTGCACGCTCTCTTCAACTGTTTGGTTTTAGCTTGAATAAATAAATCCTCTAGGGGGCACCAAAGGCTAAAAGAATTTATATAAAGAGTCTATAGCATAATTAACACTGAAAGAATTTACTTTGATTCCAAAGAATGTTGAAGTGTGTGCTTTCTGCAAAGTCTTCTTAAGTTCCTCTTCTCAAGTTTCTCTTTCACACACATAGACATATTACAAACACTAACTAATAGTTCTCATGTGCATTTTTTTTCTTGATTGGCCCCCAGTGATATGATGGTTCCCTAAATTAGCAGTCAGTGGTCAAAACTTTGAGAAGCAGTGAGGGCTGACCTGCATGTGCGACTCCGATAACTTTTGCGACCGGATCAGCAAAGAGGAGCGGCATGCAGTCGGCCCCTGGAGCTGCTAAGACGAGCCCAGTCTGATTGGTCACCATTGCATCGTAACTCTCGGGCTCAGCTTTCCCCAAGACCCAGACATCGTTAGCGTGGTTCACCTTCAGAAAACAAGCCGACAGTCCTGAACGCCTTTAACAAAACACTGATCTCACATCACTGACCCTCAGCGCTGAGGTTAGAACAAAACTGGCCCAAAGTTGGAAACCAAAAAAACAAAAACAACTAAAACAAAAAAATGAGTGTTAATCTGTTAATTATTTGTTACTGTTGCATATTCATTTTCTTTGACTGTGAATGCTCGTTTGCTTTAGTTTGTTAACATGTGAAATACGTTGGTGAATATTAAAACAAAAGGCTATATCAAACAAATGTGCATCCAGAATTAAATATGTAAAACTGCACCTTAATATATGGAAGATGATATATTTTTATACAGGCTACTCGTACTTTAAGGTGCGGCTCAGCCGATATTTTAAGTCTGATATTTGGTGATTTAAAAATCCGATATTCCAATGTAATATTTTTTTTCTTTCAGACACACAGAATCCAAACAGGTTTCTCTATGGCTATTTATTGCTCATTTGTCTGTCTGACAGCTTGGATCAGCTGGTTGTTTGTTGTGTTTGGAATGTGGACGTTGCAGGATGCAAAGTCATGTAACATCAACATTCATAAAATGATTGAACATGGTTGTTTCTCCCATCTCTTCTTTACTTTTTCATTTTTCATACAGTTAATATCAGCTGATAATTGCAGGCTGCCAATTGGTCAGACTCTAGCTTTAATTACTACAAATATGTTCCAACGCCCTTTTTAATTTACAGATAATACATTAAAGAGGAAAATTCTAATGAAGAGTGTTGAGTACCTTGACTAAATGCATGGGCTGAGGATGGAAACCAGCATGGAGGGCTAATCGGCGCCTGTTCTCCATTACCACAGCCACCGGGTCCCTCCTCCTGCAGCTGCTGAACAGATTCAAGGAGGATAAGGTCGGGATGTAGGACACACCACCTGTACGGGTGCTGAAGCCATGACCAAAACAATCTGAGACAAAGAGGGAGAGAAGAGGGAGAGAAAAAAAGGTAAACTGCTTTTCTAAAATAACACATTGAAATAAATACATTCAATAGCATTTAAATGCTAAGCTACTTCTAGATCGGTTTGTATTTATGTTTGGCGCCAGTGTCCGGCAGCCTCGCCTCTGTCAGTGCGCCCCAGGGCAGCTGTGGCTACAATGTAGCTTGCCATCACCAGTGTGTGAATGTGTGTGTGAATGGGTGAATGACTGAATGTAGTGTGAAGCGCTTTGGGGTCCGTAGGGACTAAGTAAAGCGCTATACAAATGCAGGCCATTTACCATTATTTACCAACATCTTGTCAACAGATTATACTTTAATAGAAAATTAAACACAGTGCACTAAATGATAAGAAAATTCATTAAATGTCAGGATTAAATGATAACATGAGCTGATCTCATGCACAGTTGTGTGAAAAAGTGTTTCCTCCCTTCCTGATTAACTATTTTTTGCATGTTTTTTACACTTAAATGTTTCAGATAATCAAATAAATTTAAATTCTAGACAAAGATAACACAAGTAAAAATTTCTAAATGAAGGTGTTTATTATTAAGGTGGAAAGAATTAAACATACATGGCCCAGAGTGAAAAATTTTTTCACACCACTGTATGTCTCCTGTTATCAGTACACTAGGACATATTTGCATGGACATAGGAGTCCAACGGTATATGGTGTTGAGTATTGGTACATTCTCAGTTTCCTCTTTATCTAATAGATATATCACTATAGTTTAAGTGGTTATCAAATGATTAGACTTTATTATAAAATTAAACAGTCAAGTAGCAGTGAATCACTGTTTTTCCTCCATATATTAAAGACTCTGGACTTTACTATTGTGCAATATATAGTATCAATATATAGTATATGTATGACATATTAAGTTTTGATAGACAAACTCATTCTAGCTTCCTTTCAAATATACACCCATTTACAGAAAATGGAAAACACGCTGTTCCCAAACAGTCAGTGTGGGACGGGGAAGTCAAACTTTTTATTTCACATATCGTGCATTAATGTTAACAGGAACCTTAATTGTTTTTTTATTACCGTACTTTGCTATTGTATGTGTTGGGTCTGAGCTTCCACAGGCCCCGCTGGTTTAGAAACGTATTCCCGTTAACAACAAGGAAGCAAGACGAACATCTTTAACCGTTTTTTACTTGCTAGCAAGGGAGGCCCGCTCAGTGTCTCAGGAAAGTACTCTGAATCCAACCACAGACGACCTGACTCCGGCCTCCGCTTGCCGCCTTTTATTGAAAACAGTTACAGTACACACAAGCACCACCCATTGTAAAACCCCACTATGGTCACAAAAGATAAGGCACCATGTGTGTATGTGTGTGCACGTGTGAGCACGTGTCAACAGGAGAAGCTGTAAAATATATAAAAATACACCTAAAAATTTAAAATCTATGCACTCGTTCACATTTTTAAAAAAGAATTCAATGGCCCAAATTGGAGTCTTTGTACGACCGATTCTGGCCCTCGAGACTTATGTTTGACACCCTTGATGTAGGAGGAGAAATCCAAACTCCATTCAAACTCCATAATTTAATAACTCCACAAAACTCATAAGTATGTTTTGCTTAAGCCGACCTGGAATCAGCGCAGACTTCAGAACTGTGAGTTCTCCCTTCAGCGCAGGAAGCTGCTGCATAAACGTCGACACTTCTTCGCACACTTCTTCGCCAGGTGAGACCGAATCTGTGGAGGCTCTGCAACTAGGACAGGTCTCGTCCACCGGTCTCTGCTTGAACTGGAAGTCGTATAGGGCCGTAAAAAGGAGGTTCTGGTAATGAGCCAGCACCTCTTTGCCCTGTGCGGTGGTAAGGACCGTGATCGAGCTCAGGTCCAGCTGGTCCAAAGTCTGCTTGAAACGGTACAAACTCTCCACTGTGGAGCTCGAGTCCAGGATGTGCACACTTTTGCAGGAGCTCAGGAACGTGTCTACGAAGCCGTTTTTCTCCCAGTAAGTGTTCCCGCACAGCACGAAGACCTGCGAGTCTGAAACCGAGTCCTCCAGCAGAGAAGCGCCCGTGCATGATGCACAGCAGCGGTGAAGCAGATCCACCAGCACGGCTCGACTCATCGCGGAGAAGCTGATGTATCTGCCGCTCACCACACAGAGAAAACTCGCAGACAAACGCAGACTCCCTGCCCTTTATGCGGGACCGCAAGGAACGTGTTTGACAACCAACATACCTCAAAAACTACAGAAACTACAGCTGACTCAGTACTTCCTGCACTGCACAGTCGCTCCGCCCACTCTGGAAAGTCCTAACGCTCGGTGGAAATTCTTCTGAGCGGTTTCCTCAGCATCTGCTGACTGCTGCATACAGTAAAGGTCGAGTGAAGTCCAAGTGTGCACAATACAGACTTTTCTGCAAAACATTAGGAGCACAGCAATGCTGGCCACAAACTGCACCAGCGTGTCCCTGAGAAATACTGCAAGTATTAACCTATTAGCACACAGTGTAGGCTAAACCGCTACAGCATGTCTGTAGACACTCTCATGTTGTCAAACTGATATAGATCAGATAGAACGGGTTGTTCTAATATTATTAAAGCAACATTTTAACCTTTTTAATGGTTTAACATAATGTTATCATGCTGAGGTTATAAATGCATGAATAGGTTTAATTTAATGCCGTGAATAAATCAGAGTATACACCAAATGGAGCTCCTATTTTCTTTCAACTGGTAAATACTTGATTGGAGTTTGGTATGGGTCATTTTCATGCTGTCATTCAAACAGTATACAGTACTGTGTAATAGAGTCACCACCCCCCCCCCCCCCCCCCCCCCCCCCCCCCATTTCTTTATATATTTGCTAGGAAAATGGGAAATAGGTGCAGCAGTTTGTTGAAACGTGTACAGGCCTACATGGAACTACATGGTGGATGAAAATGCAACTCTATTTTTGATTGTAACAAGACATCAAACACCACTGGCTGAAATGCAAACCCAAACTATTACACAGCCTCCACCATGTCTTACAGATAGCTGTAGACACTCACTGTTGTATCTCTTTCCTGACTCCCTCCATGCATACTGACCGTGCATAAATGTAAATTATAACTTGATTGTAATTTGTTGTTTATGAAAGAATTACAGAGTGACAGGATTAACTATATTTTAGTGTTTGAATGATACTAGCATAATGTAAAAAAATAAATAAATAAAAAAGCTGAAAAGAAAGCAGATAAATGGGATAAAGAAGGTTAAAGTTCAAATGGAATTAAAATCAGGGTATTTTGTAACCTTAACTGATATGAGTGGAGTAACATAAGTAGTAGCACCACATTATTAATCATATTTTGTCATGATGGAAATTATGGTAATTGCCAGAGCATATGATCCCTGTATGTACAGTCCATGTGGTCAAACTCAGACTTCCTCTATTTAGCATTTGTAAGCATCAAAAAACCAAGTAGTGACTAGTTTATTATTTACTACAATGAAGTTGGAATAAACTAAGACCAGCTATTTAAGGAACTGATTAAAGCACAGTATTTGTCAGAAATATTTTATATCATTACAGCTGTCTCGAGCTCTAAGTAAAGTCATTAATGCATTCTTTGTTTCCTATTTACACCAGCTTTACAACATATTATAACCCATTTATTATACTCATATACTGTCTAATATAAACAAAAGCAAGCGTCAGTGTGATTACAGTGTACGGGATTTGCCCCTGAAATCTGTACAGTACACAGGACAGTTTGTCAGCTGCTTTGCTTCCACAGCACAGACCGCTGCTAGACGCAAGGAATGAGGAACAGCTGGGCTGCGAATGTCAGCTCTGTCTCTTTCTATGTGGAAACCTGACTCACCTGATGAGCAGGAGGATGTTGGATTTTCCCATGGGTTGTTTGTGAGCCACAGTGTCAGCAACGTAATTAACATCGGGTGCAACAGCACAACAAAGTAAAGAGAGAGAAAAACAAAAAAGAAAAAAATGTGCTGATGGTGCTGCTGGGAGAGGTCAGTGAAGGAACTCGAAGGCATGCAGGAAGGGTTTTACTGCGTGATGGGGTAAAGTGTGCTTCTGTGGCTCGTAAACTCTTTTATGCTTTATGATACAAAAGTAATAATTTAAAAAAAAAAACAGCCAGAAGTACCCAATACCAAATAGCTGGGAGGATTCATGTCAACATTTCAAAACATTCAATTGTTTTCTTTTGTATATTTCTGCACTTTTTCTTTTTAATCATTCTAATTTTTATCATTATTATTTATTAATATATGAGTTTTTCATGATATACTATATTGTGTCATATTATATGTTATTTATTTTATTGTCAGTAGCCAAATGCAAAAGTGTTGAAACTATATACCTCTCTCTCTCTCTCTCTCTCTCTCTCTCTCTATATATATATATATATATATATATATATATATATATATATATATATATATATGACTTTATTTTGTTCAGTTTTCATTATTGCTTTGTTTTAGCTGACTAACATGTTCACAGTTGCATGTAATACACTTTAAATTGATTGATTCCATGTGCCCTGAGCCACCACCAGGGGACGCCAGATATCCAGCTCAGATACCACCTGCTTCCTCATCGTCAGCCTGTATGTTTGATAACACATTTCAAACTTCTCAGCAACTTACCAACCAAACAGAGGAAGCTTCACACATACAGATGTGTTTTACCTCACTGTGTGTTACCAGGCTACATGCTTTAAGCTCCATCTCAGGCCTCGCAGGCCTCCTTGCGTCGTGTATATGAAATATGATGCTTGTCCCCAGTGGATGTCTCTGCTGCAGCTTTCTATTTTCCCACTCTGGCTGCCCACTGGGACTGAAGCTCCCTGTCAACTCTCCTGCCAAGGTTACAGCCTGCTCCTACTGCTGCTGAGGAATTTATTATCAGCATATATTTATATTTCTCCACTGGGATTGGTGCCTATTTCCATCTATATCTGTGTGGGGTTTTTTGGCATTGGCATAAAGTGTTACAAAAATAAAGAAGGCCATACGACTCATTCATCTGCCTAATGTGTCTATCTGACTGCAACTATATTTAATTTAATGATAATGTACTGTATTGATCCTGCTTGTCAGGAACAGGCATGTATTTTCTGCTTTTACTAAGTGGAAAGATTGTATGTGATGGCTTAATTCGTTATAGATTAGATAATCATTTACTAATGCTTATTAAAACAGTCGTAGTGTTTGAAGAAATTTCATTTTTTTTGACCACTTATTGCAGCTGGCTGCTGCATGGGTTGCCATATTTAATCTAAAGATGCCAGTGTAACAGCAGTAAAAGGGTCCTTACTTCTGAGACTGGGCACTTACGTTTTCTGTCAAGTATTTCTGCATGTTTTTTGTGCCTCACCACAGTTAGTGGGAAATGATTAAATCAAGCTGTGAATAAAGTTCAGTGAATTTCTCAAAATAATGCACTATGCAGTTACAATGGAGAGCGATTTGGTTCATGGACAAAGGTGGCCTGTTTTCTCAAGATTTCATGACAAATTTAAGAAGATTAAAGGTGTGGGGTGTGTTCCAAGTGTTGCATTTGCATTTGGCTGCAGTTTACGGGAATCTTAAACGTGGTAGTCGAAACGGATGCTGGCCCAAAGGAAGGAGGACATCATTAAGCTTTGAAAAAAGAAAAACTCTAGTTACTGTGGTCAGTCAACACTCTGGTGCAATATGCACTGATGAACTCAGCAACACCAAAAGCCTTGAGACTACTGAGGGATCACAGATGACAGACAAATGTAATTATGAATAAAAAATTCTTCAGAACATCACCGCCAAGCCAAGAAAGAATAGAAAAAAACAGCATCGGGCCATGTCCACGGGTGCCAACCCTGACAGGACTGTGAGTCATTATTAGGAGGGTTACAAAGGTTACATTTTTGCAGGTTAATGATGTCCTCCATTTTTTTCTCTCTCTCTCAATGACTGTCTCGTTAATACAAACACAAAGCACATCCAATATAAAAGTCTTGTATAATCATGGAAGTACAGTGAGGCTGCCGCAACAAACTAGTGTCATTATTGCTGCATAGATCTGTGTAAGTAAGAAAAGAGTTTTATGAGTGGACATTTCACTGCACTGGGAATGTAGATGCTTATAATATGTAAACACATTAAAAGCTGTGTAAATGTGCATCAAAAGAAATGTATTCCTAACTTAATTATTCAGAGTTCCTAACATTTTAGTCCCTTTTAGTTGTTTAAACCTTATTATTTTTGATTGACTTCAAGCGTTTTGTTGGATAAATGAACCCCAGTTAAAAGCCCAAATTTACTGTACTTGTTTTCATTGTTTTATAAGAGTGTGTGCCTGGTGGAGGAAAAAAGCAAAGCGTCAATGTGACTCCTGAGTGAAGTGAGTTAGCAGGTTTAGGAACACTGCAGAGTGAGATTCTGCTCAGTGGTAAAATATTGATCTCTGTATTAAACCTAAAGCTGGCTCCACTGAGGTTTTTCGAGGCAGAAGTAGTAAAGCACACCCTGTTACATGGTGACGTGTCACTGAAGAAACAAATAACTGATCAGATGTTCAGATTTAAGCTGTTGAAAATGACCTGTTGGCCTATAATCTGTGAAACATACGTCAAAAATATCTCTCATTAATTATAGGGTTAACCCATTAATCTCTGGCTCTCTTCCACAGTGTGTCTTTGTTGTCTTACTCCCCTCATCCACAGCCGGTCACAGTAGATGGGTGCCCCTCCCTGAGCCTGGTTCTGCTGCAGAAATGTCATACTGCTAAAAGGGAGTTTTTCCTTCCCACTGTGTGCTTATGCATCGGATTTTTGGGGTTTTCTCTGTTTTATTGTGCAATATAAACCAGCACGAGGGAACAGCTGTTGTGATTTGGCGCTAAACTACTTAAGAATTTAACTGAATTTCTATCACAAGGCAGAAACTGCAGCTTTTGACAAAGTGACTTTTATATATCTTTTGTTTATCCAGCTAAAAAGGCTCACTTTTGTTTTAACTGATCTGGCAGCAGAAACAAACCCTTCATAAATCCTGTCGTCTTTAGTCTATTCTCCAATATAAGCAAAGACATTACACATAAAACACACACACACATAGGAATCACTTTTTGGAAAAACACCTGGTTTAAAGTCTGACCAGCAGTAGAAACCAAACTCACTGTTTCTGCTTTAGAGCTCCGGATCCTGGTGAAGTAACAACAATGACACGTAGAGAGGACTCAGGTATGGCTCTGGGAGCTTATCTTTTTACTCTGGGATAAAGAGCTCTGGCTTTGCTGCCAACAAAAATTGAGTTGGTTCTCAGTAATGTGGCTCCAAATTTCTGCCTCAATGCCCGGTTAATTGCTGAAGATGAAATATCAAACCAATAAGCGCTTTCTTTATTTCTTATTATTTTATGTCATAACCTAGTTTGACGGCCCCCCCCCCCCCCCCCCCCGACTCACTTCTCCCCCCCCTGCTGTCCCAGGCTCCACCGGCCGCTGACAGACACCAGACCCTGCCGTCGTGCACGTCTCTCTCTCTCTCTCTCTCTCTCTCTCGCTCTCTCTGCCTCTCTCTATCTGTCGGTGACGCGCTCCAAGGTTTCTTCCTACCAGAGGCATCAGCAGCAGCAGCGGCGGCGGCGGTGTATCGGTGTCTGCTGGCTGAGAGCGCCTGAGAGGAGACACACGGAGGATTGTTCCCAGCTTCTCCCCCCCACACACACTCACAAGCACCGGGATTTATTGCGCTGACGCAATTTGCGGATTTGCGGAGCATCTATCGAATCTTCCGCTGTGTGACCCGGTAAGGTACGGAGAGGTGCGCTCTCTGCTGTGTTTTTGACCGGTGTGTGTGTTTCATTTCCCCGGTAGATGACACGCTCCTGTCAGCCCGCTGAGCGGTTTACTGGAAGGCGCTGATGCCTTTTCTCCCCCCTTTCTCTCTCTCTCTCTCTCGTTACTTCATCCTTCCGAGCTCAGTGTGAAACAGCGGAGTGAAACCAGAACCGAAGCTCTGTTAGTGACTGTTTATTCATTTTGATTAACGGGGACTCGCTATTGACAACTTAATGCGGTGCCGTGGCGCTTTTCATCCAGCGGGGAGAGCAGAGGTGTCTGTAACAACGGGGCTCTGGATCCGCCTATTGTTCAACAGATTCTCCAATTAAAAGTGTAATCCAGCCGGAGTGAGGCTAGAAGTCAGTAAGAGTAAAAAAAGAAAGAAATGAAAAGGCGAATAAAGGAGGACTGAAAGTGACCAAATAGAGGGTCAGCACTTCTGCTTCTAGAAAATCCAGAGGAGGGGGGAAGGAGATTAATTGCAAATGCACATCTGTTCACTCTACTCTTTGCACCTGAGAGGCTTCGTGTGTGATGGGTTTTTTTCTGTGTGTGTTTGGTGGCGTTTAAATGCTGGCCCTGTTGCTGTGTGAGCTTATGTGATGCTGGTCTTTGGTTTTGGGGGGTGTGCAGGGGAGATCAGCTATGGTGGAGGAAAGGATGCCCTTGCTATCAAGTCACCTTGACGACCCTTCAGCAGCACACACAGAGCTGCCTTTGTCATTGTCAGGCTCACACCAGTCACCTGCTTTCACATGCTGTCATAGCCGTGGAGCCATTACCAAATTGAGGGTTTTATGGGTCTGGCTCATTTCCTGGATATTTCCTGGATGTTTAGTTGTAAATTAAAAGAGTATTTCCAATAAACTGAGTGGCGTTTGGTATTAATTATAGTGGAAATTGAGAAAAGGAATGTCACAGCTATTAAGTCTGGCTCTATTGGAGTTTTTAAGAACTAAGAGAGTAATTAAGGGGAAATGTTGAGGAAAGCTAACAAAGGAAGATGATTTTCTTTATAGCTCACTCTACCAGTTTGTGTAAAATCTGTAAGGGAAATCCTCATTAAAGATGTCAAATTAAATAATAATGCAGTAAAAAAAAGTGTAAATAGGTTTGATTTGGACAAATTACTAGAGTAAAGCAGTCTTTAGTTTACATTGTGCTGATGCTGAGAAGCTCAGGATACACAAGATGTTCTTGGTAACACATCGCCCGGGTGACGTCCTCAGCACCATGGAGAGATGGCGTCAGGGAGTGTTAATAACAAACACTTCCTTAAATCTGATGGTTAGGTGACTCAGGATGAACCAATACCAGGCCTCAGAGAGAGGGTCTCTCTGAGCGTCATCCAAGTGTTCGAGCTCAGTTTGTTGCACAATTTATTATTTGTTATGAATATTTCTTTTATTTAAATCTTGCAACCTTAATGGTGAAGTGGTATAGTTTTGGCTGGTGACCAGTGACTTGTGAAAATTTGCAGGATGAGAATATCAGCTTTAAGAGATTGATCTGCTGTTAATTATCTCCATTAATCAGTTTTTACCTCTTAGACCAATATGATGTGGTTTTGTCTTATCATGAAACCTCAGTCCCCAGAGATATGCTGTGAAGTTTGCCAGAAAAAATTGACATGCATTTTTTATGAGTAATTTTTTTTAGCTGCACTGATTACAGTTTCATTGGCAGATTCTGATTTTTACAGATTTTTACTAATTTTCTCTCTAAGAACTTTGCTCATAACGAGGCTGCTAGCGTGTAGTTGGCTCTATCTAGCCACTTTTCCTTTGTTAGCTTCTTTAAAATGTCCATGTTCACTTGTGTGAGGGTGCTTTAAGTGTCTGATTAAGGTTTGCTGTTATGAATGTTTAGGTGGTGGTCCCCCAGTGATTCACTTTGGTATATCTTTTGTTTTCACTCATAGTGAGGAGCTTCCACGCTAACAAGATGTTAGCTTGTAGCTGTTAGTGTCTGTGACTGTTTGCCGGTGCCACTGTGCACGTACTGTGCATGCATGAAATGAACCACCTCATTCTTGAGGCTGCTTACATGAGGTTGACCAGCTGGTCACCGGTCAGGGCTGAGAACACTGGGAATTGGATGATTTGGGTGTCTGATCAGTTGATCACATCATCAATAGCATGCTACAACATTGACACTTAATTCCATTTCAAACCAGCATGATTATTCCTTTTGGGAGCTTGTGTTTTAGTCCTATAAACTAATTTTCTCCCTTCTTGTTCTGATTTTGGTCTCCACCAGTGATTGTCTCTTTAGCCAATTTATGCTTCATTGTGGAGATAATGTGTCATCTGGATATGTTAAATACTTGCATTCTGTCTGCTGGTCTTTGCAGTTACACGTGTTGTTAAAAATTAATTGGTTGGTGCTCACGATTCGACCTAATGACTATATTACGGAGCAGGATTTTGTCTTATCCGGGTAACTTCAGGGTTAACACTGGGTTTTCTGTGGTTCACTTCTTATCAGGGTATATCACCATGGTACCTCATGCTGCTCCAGAGATGGTCATGTTCTAGATTATAAATCAGCAGGTATGACATGCCAACGCAATGACCAATGAGCTCAAAGATCCCTCTGACCTCTGTGGGTAGGTAGTAAAAGGGTCTGAAGTTATTTAATAATATCTAAAGTCGTTTCCTGATTAGCATCAATAAGAAAAATAGATTCTTAAACATAACCTTATTCTTTGAGTTATTTTCCTGTTGGCTGTATTTTTTTTAAAATAATAATATTGTTGTATAAGCATTAATATATAACCCTAAAACTGCAGGCCTATTTGCACTTGTTGATTTTGTATCAAATCAGAGTCCAAGCCTTTATTCAGTACTTGCTTTCAAACCGTTAAACACCACCAAGGCTGCAGCTGAAAGAATAAAAACTCAAACTGTCTTCTAATCATTAATTGAATGAAATGCTTGATTATAATTGATCAGATTCTCTTGCTTCTCAATGACAGAGCTGTAATGTTGATCTCTCTTAACGTACAGTCTGCATTTTTGACAGCTTTCCTTCCTGCCTGCAAATAGTCTAAACTTTATTAATGTAGTAGCTCTTGTCCAGTCTTATTGACCAAAGGGCTTTAGGCTGCCATTCATTCAACCATTCAAAGTTCATTCAGTGCTTTCTGTACAATGTTTTCCTCTCATACTGCTGCTTTGTCTGCAGAGGTTGTGTTGCTTTTAGTCTGTATTATGTGTTTAACCTCTTCAGATTTTTCTAATATGATAGTTTTTTTTATCTTTCTTTGTAAAGTCAACCGTTCTGCTGCCAGTACACTTACACACAAGTGGGACTGTTCAGATGCTTCCACCCGTTTAATGTGAATGCGCAGGGATACCCTGGTTTACCTTAGTGTGCTGATAACCAGCTTCATATGACTGCTTACACTGATTGCAGCTGTTAGCGTAAGTGAATCCAGATAACAGAATTCTGTAACACTGGGCTCTGGTTTCCTGCAGTTAGGTCATGAGAAGCAATCCTGCTGTGTGTGCTAGAGTTAATCACAAAAGTAATGTTACTTTGCAGAAAGAGTCAAAATTCCCTACCAGTCTGGAGACCTGTCAGCTAGTTAGCTGACTTTGCTTCTGGGGACAACTGCTAAATTTTCAGGGCTTTCCTTAAAGTCCACAGATATCTGGTATAAGACCTTCCATTCCATCCACTGATAATCTTTTAAGAGTGAACTGTTTTATCTATATGTCGATATCTGTTCTTAGGGTTTGAACTGGTGGGTTACTTTTGGTTCCTAGGGTATTTATAAGTAGATAGGGAGACTCAGTCTCAACCCTCAGTTTTCAGACCCATCTTCTGTTATCCAGCTTGGATTTAGATTCAGGAGACAGACACCCTCTCTGCTTTTGATATTAAGGCCATTACACATTGCAAAATTATAAATTATGAATTTCTCAGATCAGAAAAATCTACACACCGAAAGTATTGTGTTTTTGCAGAAAACTTGCCCTCAAAAGATGCACAGTAAAAAAAAATGAAGCTGACATGAAGCAATGATGAGCTGGTCCTGATGTTTCTAAACAAGAAAACAAAGAAACAGAGATTCTGGTTTCATCCAGTTCTCAGGAGAAGGCAGCAGGGGAGAGTTTGATGGTTTGATCCAGGAGTTGAAGCTGTGTCACAATCACTTTCTTACATATTTCAGGATGTTAGTGAGGAAGTTTGTGCTGTTGTTGGCAGAGTAGGAGCCATATCTGAGGAGGCAAAGAAATCATTTCAGAGCCGATTTACCCAAAAATGCAAATAAATGGTTTAAATACGAAACTACAAAGTGATATGGAAAAATCCTGGAGTATGGATCCTGGATCCTGAACCTGGTTCTCACTGCGAGGGTAATTGCAAACTTCACCAAACACATAAATATTGACAGTCCAACTGGATGGGAAATATATTGGACCACATCTAGTATTACATAATCTACAGTGTCAATCCCAGCTATTTTAAAATCAGTTCAGATTAATAGCTCAGCTAATTGATTACTTGTTTCAGTTCTACAATGTATCAATCAGTGAGTATCCAGAGTGAGGCTTGGTGTTGGCTAGATCGCCCTGTCACGATGCCTGTGAATGAGTGACATTAAAACAGTGTTTCCCAGGAGGCCGTGGAAACACAGACACCACTCATCATCATCAACAACAAACAGCTTCTCTATTGTCTGCAGGCAAACAGCCGGCTGTTACATCATTAACTGACACGACGTTGTGACTGCTGAATATCAGCTCTGGAGTCACTGCAGTAGAATTTGACACCACTGTGCCCAGCGGTGGCCGGCTGCTGAGGTCGCGTGAGGCTGAAGGGATTAGAGCTATGGTGGCGGTGGTGGCGGCTGCGCAGCTCACCATATTTCCCCCAGGTTGGCGGGTCGTTGGGGAGAACGAGGCTGATGATTTCTCACAGGACAGAGTGGAAACAATGCGATGCGGCCTCCATCATTCACCGCACAGACATGGGCTCCTCTTTCAGTTTTTCAGATTGGACTGAAAATCTCTTCACTCTTCCCTGTCGTGATTGTGTTCGGTGCATCTCATTACACCGTGTGGCAAAAGCAGCCTGTTAGCCTCCGTAATGCGATTATCCATCCTCCTCGTGTCTTTTGCAGATTTTGCCACGCCACCTCACAAACGTTAATTGACCCCACGCTGCAGAGCTCAATGGGGAAGACTGTCGCTAATTGCGGTGGTATTTTGAGATACGGTGGGAGCATTAGGCTGTCTTCCACCACGGGAGGAATTATTCACTAGAGATGCTTCCACCAGCATTTATGTGTGAGTGAGAGTCTCTGTTTCCCTGGATTTCAGCTCACTGTGGGGACGCAAACCTGAAATACACGTCAAACTGTGGGCATTGAAAAAAAAACAAACCTCACTCACTCATTTACATGTGTTAAAATATGTACACTTGAATCTTGTTTTGAGTATAAATATATTGTTTCATGTCCTGTAACGTCTGACTAGCAGTCACATATCAAACTACATCTGCCTCCCCATCATAAAATAAATAAAAGGCTTGTGTTGTAGAAAATACATTTTTGTTTTTTGTTTGAAAAATAGTGATTAGCAAAACTTAACTTGCCTAAAACAAATGCTAGATATTCCATTCTAAACTTTACACTCTCTATTCAATACTACATTCTGTAACAGTATGTTATGAACTTGTACTGGATCTGACTGAGAAATTGGTGTGTGCTGTTGCAATTTATTAATCACAGTTTGCTCTTGGCTTTTTTTTTTTATCATCAGTCTCTCTGCCCTCATTTCCAACTGGTCACCCCAGATGTCTGCCTCCTGGTCTTGTTGGAGGTTTCTTCCTGTAAAAAGGGAATTTTTCATTCCCACTGGGCACCAAGTGCTTGCCCATAAGTGGATTATTTGATTCTTTGATTTTCTCTGTATTATTGTAAGGTGTTTACCTTACACAGTGTTGGGAGTAACGGAATACATGTACCGCCGTTACGTATTTAAAATACAAAATATGAGTAACTGTATTCCGTTACAGTTACCGTTTAAAAAGGTGGTATTTAGAATACAGTTACTTTGTTGAAATAAATGGATTACATGGCGGTATTTTCCTGTTTCATATTGTCGCGGGTCAGGACTGTTTGGGTTTGTTTGTTCTGTTGTTCCAGGCGGCAGCGTTACGGTTGCCATGGTTACAGGGCGACGCGCTCTCTCTGCGACTGTGTGTTTCCTGGGTGAGAGAGCGCCTTTTTGTTGTTGTTGTTGTGCTAAGCTAATAGGCAGAATGCTACAGGCATAGCCCTAAAGAATGTAGCCTCATGGGCAGTGTAGTCCGTGCTGCAGGGAGAATGGACTACCATACCCGTTATGTGTCTGTGAGCGCGAGGAGGGAGAAAAAGGCGAGTGGAAAAGTACGAGTTGTCATCGAGCAGAAACGGGAGCTGGAAGCATGTAAATATAATAATAAGCACTGCAGCCAAGAAGAGTGCCTGACGAGCCCAGTTGTAAGTAAGCTATTAAGACTCGACTGTACACCGTGTTCGTGTTTTCCTCCGAAACAATAAGTTCCGTTGGAGCAGCCTTTCAATGCCTCTCTCTGTCTCAAACTTGACCCAGACAACTAAGTAAAGCTATTTTTTGGCTACGAGCCCGACACGGAACCGACGTATTAGCCAGAGGTCCCTTTACTATGGTTCGGAGCCGCGGACCTTCAGTAATAGTAATAAATCACACAGCAATAGTACATTCATGTAGTTGTAAAAAGCATGATAATATATTAAGTAATCCAAAGTATTCAGAATACGTTACTCTCATTGAGTAACGTAACGGAATACGTTACAAAATACATTTTGGGGCATGTATTCTGTAATCTGTAGTGGAATACATTTTAAAAGTAACCTTCCCAACACTGACCTTACAATATAAAGCGCTTTGAGGCAACTGTTGTTGTCATTTGGCACTACATAAATAAAATAGAATTTTATTGTAAAGGTTAACATAACTGACTAAAATTAGCCTCATGCTGTTTACTAGAAGACTCATAACATGCGATTAAAACAACAGCCTCATCAAGGAGATGTTTGTTGAGGTCATAAATAAAGAGAAAAGTACAGTTATTTTACCATGGGGTTTGATAAAATCAGACTTCTGTTTTTGCCTCCTGCTGACCAGTAAGAATGCAGGTAGAAGGCACTTCCTTATTGGCTTCACCTTTGCTTCTTTTCCGCTAGTACCTACGTGGCCAAAGCAACATGAGAAGTCTCTCAGGTGCAACATGGCCAAAAGTCATGTGATGTCATTTGTATGCGACACAAACAACATAACTGAAAATTGATGGATTTAATTTTTGTGAAGGAATCACACTTATGAATCATTGAGTTGCGTCACTGACTGACCAATCGGTGGCATTCAGTCTGTTGACATCACATTTTCGGATCGACTCAGATTGATTGGAACCCCGCCCGAGTAGACACTACAAAAGTACCTGGTACTAGATACTACCACCTAATGGGAAAACTAAAAAAAAAAAAAAAAGTCAAGCTGAGTAGGTACTAGTAGAAAAAGGCTATTTTCTGATCTGGGAGCTATGGCCATCTTTTATGAAGAGACAAGGTAAGAAAAACATTAAAATAACAGTAAAAAAATTGACCTGATCTCAGCTGAAACCCAGCTGAATGTTGAGAAGGTGATGAAAAAAATACATTGTTTGTATGAAGCATCACTTTAAGATTTGGCATGCTGTCCTGGTGCTTAAGGTCATGACAAGGGGAATCAATGGAAGTGAGGCAGAGTCCTCCAAGGATAGCTATTTGAGTTTGTGTGTGAGAGAGGAGTCGCCAGCTGTGTATTGATTGGAAGACTCAGCATTCAGACTGACTTCTGGCTCCAGACCAGTTTTCTCTCCCACTCGTTCGCTCGCTCCTCACAGCTGGTTTTCATTCGCTGTCACAGAAATCAGACTCTGAGATTTACAACCAGTGCGGTGTGAGCAGGAGGGCAGCGTCTGGTCTGAGGGGAAAAAACAAAATGCATATGCACGTGCTTCCTGAATTCACAGCGCAGTGCCATGCGTTCAAGCTGCAGCGCAGAACAGTCAGCTTTAATGCAGAAAGACAAATGTTCTTAAAGCCAGAGGGTCACTATAAATGCAAGAATGAAATTACTTTGACTGAGGGGGTGAATGGGTTCACTTAAAGGGGCACTCTAGTGATTTATTATTGCACTCAAATAGCACAAGTTGCGAGACAAAAGCCACATTAGGGCTGTAACAAACTATGTAGATGCTGTCAGAAACATAGACCCAGATTCTGATGCTTTAACAGCTGTGCTCAATAACTATCAAATCAGAAAACATTATGACATAAAGCACTTTAAATACTGCTAGGTTTGACATTTAGGTAAAAACACATATTCACAAACAGAAAAGAGTAAAACATTCTTAAAAAGAAACACATTTTATTCAGATAGGATGGGCGCTGGGTCAAGAACATTTAGATGAGAAGAAGTCTTCGCCCTTCTGGGAGAGCTGGAGTTGGAACGGTTCTATCCATTTTCAACTCCCATCTGAAGAGAAGTTCAGACAAATCCAATTTGCCTTCTCATGCTTTCAATGTAATTTGGAACCAGAGTTTTCATAGTAGTGACCAGAGAAAGAGAAGCTAGTAAGCTAAGAGCAACCAAGCCTAAGACAGAAAAGCTGATATCTATGTAGAGACAACTAGCAGTGCCAAGTAATGGCTGTGTGGAAGGCAGACTGTAGATCCAAATGCAGGACTTGGGAGACAGGAAATAAAGTCAAAATCCAGCTTTGCTGATCACTCACAATAACTCAAAGAAGTCGAAAACAGTTGCAGGGCAGAAGCGGAAAATCTGAATATCAGGAATCATTAGGGAAACACAGAGCAAGAGACAAAAAGCCATGAGGGACGACACGGCAAAGGATAAGTTAAGACTCATATGCCAGAAACCAGTGGAGAGGTAACAGGTGTGAGGACAGCTGAAACTAAGTGAGAAAATGAGAAAAAGGAAATAAAAACTAATGCAAGACATAAAGGAAAATGATTACCAAAACAAAACAGGAAGCGTTAACACAGAGACAGAGACTAAACAAGACACGGAGGAAGGGATACCCAGGAACTCAAGGAATTAAATATAAACCCAACTATAACCATGAACAGATGGCAGATAGACATAAAACTAAAACCTGAGAATACGCTTATACAGACACCTACAAGAAAACACTTACAATACAATTTTATTTATATAGCACATTTAAAAACAAGGTGTATGCCAAAGTGCTTCACAGAAACCAAATAAGAGCAATAATAAATACAAGTAAATAAAATAATAAAATAATATAAGTACAAATAGAATATACTAACAGGTGGGAGACATAACTAACCAATGATACCAGGCATAGTAGGCATGAGCTGAAAGGCTGAAGGTTAAAACATAAAAACATTAATAAAAGCAAAAAAGATAAGTTACAGTACAGTTAAAATGCAGGGTCTAGGAGGCAGGGAAGGAATACGTTTTTAATCGAGATTTAAAAGATTGAATTGAATCAGACGCGTGGATAGCTTGAGGAAGATTATTCCAGAGGTAGGGTGCAACAGAGGCGAATGCACGGTCACCTCTGGTCTTAAGGCGGGATCTAGGTTGCACCAGGAGCATTTGGCCTGCTGATCTAAGCGCTCTCCTAGGGGTATAAAAGCTGAGGAGATCCTTAAGATAGCTGGGCGCGGTGTTATTTATGATTTTAAAAGTGAGCAATAAGATTTTAAAATCAATCAACTTTTGTAAGAAAAACTTAAAACGCATAATTCTCAACACCAAAAGGAATTATGGAGCTACTCAACTCAAAACTCTGGGACCAAGAAAACATTTCATCTTCCTACACTGAGCATCAAACATTAAGAGGCAAGTCCAAGAGGTGTGTGCTCATATTAGAGCCAGGCAGAAGGCAGTACCTCAATATCACATGCTCAGCCGTCAGTCTCTACTGTGCAGTCTCTGGTTGGAAATAGCAAATTCAGTCTTAAGTGATCTGTGATTTTCACACATGCCTCAGTCTTTAACAAAGTACAATCAGAAAATATGTCAGTTGTGTTAATGCTGTAACCATGGCAAGTTATTTTTCTACAAGGCAGGTGTTGCTCCTCAACATAGAAACGTGATCTTTTTCTTGGTTTGATCGAGGGAACAAATGAACAGTCGCTATAAGAGCTAGAATGTTTCTTCTGTAGAAAGCAGCTCTAGTTCAGACTCTGAGACTGAAGAAGGGAGGGCATGTTACCAGAATTAACCTCAGTGAGCCCCTTTCCTGCTTCCTCCTCCTCCTCATATTAATGGAGACAAAGTCATTACTGTCACTCCAGAAAGCTGCTGTAGCTCAAACAGCAGCCCCTCTCCTATTTCTCTGTCCAGGCTGGAGCTCATTAATTTAATAAATAGTTGTTAGTTAGAATTTAATTTTTTAATCAATTTGTTTGACTGTTGTTGTGATTTGAAACTATATAAACAAAATTTAATTGAATTAAGAAAAATCTGCCAAAGATGTCTCTGCTTTATATCAAAAACTGTATATTTAGGACTTTAAAGTATTTTGGAGTTTAGTCACAGAAGCATGTAAATGTGCTGTAGGAAGGTTTGATGGGTATTTTATAGTAGTGCAATGGTAAATGAAGCCAAAAGTGGGAAAAACTGCAGTTCCTTAAGTGGCCACTTGAGGCTGGTTCCAAAAGTGAGCAAGGCCCATAGACTTTCATGTTAAAATGCCCGTCTTTATAACAGAAAAAAGGGCATGTGTACAATGTGGTGCAAAAATGATTTTAACCTCTATCATTAGTTTACCATTTCATGGAGCAAAGAGTGAATTCTAAACCTTATCAAAGCTTAAAGTTAGAGCGATGCTCAGTTACACTGACAGGCAGCTGTTTGCTTCCCCTCCACTAACTGAAGTTACTGAACTGGTTTGTGGTGTTGGTGCCTTTTGGAGCATTTTAAATTTTATGGTAAAAATATGGATTGCCATATTAATTGTTGTGAAAGTCAAGCCAAGAAGACTGTGCTTCTGTTTTGCTGTTACAGCCAGTCTGTGGATGCTTGCTAACCGATGGGTGTCATCAGCCCTTAAAAGCTGCAATTAGCTGATCAGCTTGGCACATTTTTGTTACTCATTTTAAAGTTTTAATAAGCTAAAAATGAATACATTAATCAATAGCTTAAACAATCAAAAGCAAAATAATAACAATAAAATTAATAAATTGTTCTGGTGTCTTAATTGTATGAGCTTCAATAATTGGTTTATCAACAGAATGAATATTTAAACAGCCAAATGTTTGACTCAGAAAAATACACAGCATCAGCATGCCCAGCATCATAAGGGCTGTGGTAAATTTTCTGTTCATCGACTGATACCTTAACACACTGCGCTTTTCACTGCTATTAAGACACACATAGTTAGAAGCATGGGCGCACATACAGAGGCAGATCACAGAGCGGCAGCACATCAAAGGAGGATCGGCCATCAGCGTGATGGAGGAAGCAGCCGGAGGGGAAGAAATGCTGTGACTGAAGTGCAGTCTGATTCACACAATAGCTGGTGTGTGTGTGTGTGCTGTGTGGTCTTTTTCTGGCTACACATCAAGTAAATCTGATTTGTGCTGAAAGCTGCAGAGGAGAGTGGCAGGAAATAGGATTTACTTCCTGTCTGTCTGAGACGCAGCGGCCGATGCAGGCCTGCAACTAATGACTTTCTCATTATTGATTCAGCTGTCAGTTCATTTGTGCTGGTTTCATCCATTTATTTATTCTATCCTTTTATTTAATCAAGAAGTCCAATGCAGATCCATATACGCCCTCAACCACTAGCCTGGTTTCTCAGAAAATTTGCCAGTAAACTAAACAATAAACAAAGAAATAAATTAAAATTTTTAAAGAAGACATGGTGACATCTTCAAATTTCTTATTTTATTAAACTAAAGATCCAAAAATTTAGAATGTTCAGTTTTACTAGCAAATATGCAACAAAAGACAATATCACATTTGAGAAGCTAAAACAAGCCAATGTCAGTGTTTTGAAAATTTATGGAGAGATTATGGAGCAAAAACATTTTTGATGTCATTGCTGACAAATACTCCCCATTTATACAGCATGTTTACATATACAGTATATTACATTTTTGGGAATTGGCAGTTTTAAATGGCAGTGATGGAGCTGCACTGCTGGATGTACATGTGACAAATGTGGAAATTCATCAGCTTTTCTGCTTTTCTGCGTACTTAAAGAAAAAACCTTTTCACATTGGTGCATATTGTAAAATGAATCTGCTCATAGCAATGTCTCTGCAAAATTATTGCCAGCTGAGTTGATTAATTGATGTGGCTCTGTTCTGAGACCTTTATCAAGAAACACAGTCAAACACATCATGCAGCTTACAGAAACAAAACAACAGAATTTATTAGCAACTTTAATCGAACGTGTAGTTTCATTAAGATCACAAAAGGGTGGCAAATGGAGATTATTTTGAATGTTTCCCATTTTTAACTTGATTTATTGGTTCTTTTTGATTAATCCTGCCTTTTCTTTCTAATCAAAATTTGTAAAGTTAGTCAGGCCAGTTCGCACGACAAAAAAGCCAAATGAAAAACAAAGTTACATTTTGGGTCTTATGTGATAAAACAACATTTATATTTTTATTAAAATGTCAAAAGAAACAAAGATAAGACAAAAAAAAATACAAGAACAGCTTTTTTAGGAAGCTAGTGCAAGAAATGGTGTGCGCAGTATGTACAGTTTTAAACAGAAACGGTGAAAATGAAATAAGAAGTGATTAATTGTCTAATCATTTACAGTTTGGAAGATGTTTCATTTTTCTGTTTTATCTCATTACAAATGGAATATTTTATAGATAAGAAGATGCCTCCTTTAACTTGAATCCTTGTATTATTTAGTTCACTCCTTTTAAAAATTGACTTGCTCCTGTTTCAGCAGAAAAAGAGTAACACTGGTTAAATAATTGCCCAACAGAATCTGGAATATACGTGTAGCTTCACAGTTCTGTTCATTTACATTTATTTTGACTTAAAAAACATTATAAACATAAAAACAATACTATAAGGGCATTTACAGTTCAGCAAAACCCCTTCAAAATCTCTCCATATCTCTCCAGAGTAATTTGCATCCCTGCTATATTTCAGTGGGTGTTTCCTTTGCACATGCCCCGCCTGATATCTTTTTGTGTAATCCTACAGATGGTCAAACAGATGGACAAATATCATCTCTACAGAGCCGCCGCTTTCTTGGCAAAAGGAATCATTTTCTTATGGAACAAACTCACTGCTTTGACCAACAATCACTACCTTCTTTTTATGTTTCTAATGTGCCAGTTCAGTCTATTTGATTGTCAAATATTTGGTCTGCATGATCTTCATATAGTTCTAATGGTTGTTCTATCCAAATATGACTGCAGTAGAGGAAACTGGGCATAGTTTAGATTGGGGTGGATACAAATCCCATACTTTCTGTCAGGGCGACAGATGCAGGAAAAGCCCTGTGGGATTTGTCTGCTTATGGCCACATTGTAGCTCAAACTACTGCTTGACATGGTTGCAGCCTATACCTAATTCATCCTGGCCGCGTTTACTCTGGGCTGTTTAGATACTGGATAGAAGCTCAGTCTGCCCAAGATGCCTGAAGGGGCCAAGTGCGAACTGGATATTAGTCTTTCCCGATCTCTTCTCTTCATGAGAGTGCTGTTTCAAATAAAAGACATCATCTGCTATCCTCTTCTCTCGGCTTATTGCCTTTAAATGTGCAGGCGAGACTCAAATCGCGTGCACATGTTAGGTCTGGAGAGGTAATACTTTTATTTCAATGTTATGAGGCAAGATGATCCCGTGGAGTAATTAGATTGTGGTCTGTCGCTGCAAGCCCCCCTTTTATAATCCCATTTGTGTTGGAAGTTTACGGTGCTGTGGTTGAGGACCACTGGTGGACCGTTCCCAGTTTCCAAACTGTATGAAATAGCTGTAGCCCTAACAACGTGATCAGCAGCTCTGTCTTCGGGTTTTTAGTCACAGTGTGTTACACATTGCTGCTTCTATGTGTGCGTGCCCTCATAATGCTGCTGCACGGCTGCAGCTGTAAGCCTGTGTTCATTCATGCAGAGATGTAGAGGCAGGATGCCAGTCTTGCCAGATGAAACTTAACACACACACAGAAGCCGACCAGAGATTCAGAGAGCGAGTAATGCATCGAGAGCTGAAGTTTGTCCAATGGAAACTTGTGCAGAGTCTCCCAATTTGTATGTATTTGAGTGAGTAGCTAAGAGAAGGGACGCGCCCATATCCTCGTGTGTGTGCATGTATGCAGAAGGAAGCACACCCATGCTTGTTTAAATAAATGATTAAAAATATGTAAACTGTTTTGTTGGTTTTTTGCTATAAATGACCAAGAAATAATCAGCTGCTTTGCCAGTGAGTCTCTCTTCCTGCTGACTCTAACTCCACCCTCTTTAAATGCAAATGGAAACATTAATCTTTGCTCTGGTCTGCAGCCCCAGTGAGCTCGGCACAGTTCTCCACCTGCTGCACTTTCTCCTTAGCATCAGCCTCTATCTTCCAGCAGATTTCTGGAGCAGATCAAGAAATAATGTTGCCACAGTGATGGCTCCAACAACAGGACAAGGTCTTTTCAGGGGACAGAGCTGAGTGATACAAGATACATGAGTCACAAAAAGGGTATTTTTTGTTAAATGATCCCGCGGGTCTGTTCCTCCAGGGAAATTCATTTTTTTTAAAAATGTCCATTTATTGCTTTTTTTCAGTTATCATTATTCTATTTGGGTGATAATTATATTGTAGGTTTGCATATATAATGCTTTGGGGATGTAAACAAGTGGTTCAGTAAGTGAGACATAAGCTGAGCCCAGCTGTTTCTCAGATTATTAGTGTACATTTAGATTGGAGAGGCAACCATCCGTTTGTCTAAAAGACCAATGACAGTGAACAATCAACAGTTTGTACTTTTGCAATTTAGAGGTGGATGTGCACAGAGCTATCACTGGAAACCTTAAAGCGTGGAGATTATGAAGCATGCTTTGCATTTGCATTTGCAGTGGACAATGATTTTCCAGAGAAGTGCAAGTCATGCTGGATCTTAATGTGAGCTTTATATGTGAGTTCAGATGTTATAACTTTAACTTTAATTTGTATTAGAAGCTTAATAACCTCTCTATGTCTTTCATCTCACACAATATATTTCTCTTTCACTAACTTTAAATACAATGTCAGAAACAGATGGACTACTTATAGTCAAATTATAATAATAAGAATAAGAATAACACCACCACCACCACCACCACCACCAACAACAACAACAACAATAATAATAATAATACTAATAATGAATTATGATGTATTTGTTGATAAACAAGCCTGATCGCCACAGATTCCATAAGAAGAAAGAGACTGACCCTTGTGGATATACATGTACTTGCATCACACATTTTAGAGTCTACTAAAATGTTGATTTTGGGAAGAAATTGTAATTATTAAATTCATACAAGTTTATTATCAAGAGTGATTTAAGGTGAGTTTAAGTTTAGGATCAAGCAAGGGAATGAATGTAGGTCAATCCTAAAGAAGGACAGCATGACTTCCCATACTCTCCCCCACCAATAACACGCTGGCTTGATCTGCCTCTCACTAGCCAGGGTTAAATGTAGCTGTGTGAAACTTTCGGTGACATGACCAACACATCCCCACAGTTTCAATGCGGAGCTTTTATATCCAGCGATGTGAGTGTGTGCAAGACATCTGGCATGAATCAGCAGTGCAGGTTTTCACGTTTTCAGGCTTCCTGAGTGGTGTTTGGGTCCTGCTGTGGATAGGTTTTGTTTTTCTTCGGTTGATTTCACTGCTTTCCCCAGAACTGTCTGATGCAGATAAAACAAATATTAATGCAAAGACAGTTTTCTTCATCCTGACTGTGTTTGACGAATTCGACGCCAGCAGGTCTGTCGTCTGTGCTGTGTCAAACCTATGTGATATAATTGTTTATAACTACATTATACAAGCCAAAATGTATTTCATATAGGGGTGCACCAGACCTGTGTTTTTTTCAGTCCCGAGACAGACGAAGACAGACAGACAGATAAAGCAAGTGTTGTTTTATATGTAACAGAGACTGAAGCATACAGGGAAAGCACTGCTGCCAGAACTTTTCAGTCATGTCATCTCACTGCTGCTGACAAGTGGCAAAGTAAACACAGGACAACACAGAATTGAATTTAGTAGAACAATCAAAATGATTTTTTGTACTTTGTCTACCAGATCTAGTTTTTTAATCAATGTTGGGCCAACAATTATCAGCTGTATCTGAGCTTCAAGCAGGTGCTTGGGGAGGATGGCGGGCATGCAAAGCCTTTCATGTTAGAAACTAGTTCAATTCCAGACTCTAGTCTGCTGTTTTGGCCACAAGAACCCTTTATTTAGGTTTCAGATTTGTTGTTGGAATTATATAGAACCAAATGAACACAAATGATAAAGACCCAAGGTGACCCGCACTAGGGTCTTTAGGGGCCTGCTTGCCCATTTAGCCTGTTTGGTATTTCTGGTGTGTATCTGAAATGCTAGAACTATTATGTGTAGCAACAAATTATGCCATTCTTTGAATATATAATATCAGACCTGAAAGATGTGAGATTTCTGGATCCAGGGTAGTCTTCCTGAGTTCAAATCAAAAGACAAAAGACACCCTTGTTTTGAACTCATGTGGATATTGTGAAAAACATTCAGTAATACCGCAGTCACTCCAACTGATGCCAGAAACAAACAAATTGGTGTTAAAATTGTTTTTTGTGATTTGCTAATTTGCCAGCTCTTTGATGGGTGTGGCTTTGGAAGTAGAGGACAACATCTGCTTATTGGAAGGTTGGCGGTTTGATCCCTGGCTGCTCCAGTCTGCGTGCCAAAGTATCCTTGATCAATATACTAAACTCTGATACATTCAATGGAGTGTGAATGTTAGATAGAAAGCACTTAGCCACAGAAAAAGTAGTTGTGTGAATTAGTGAATAAGACATGTTGTATAATTTGCTCAGGTAGAGTAGAAAAGCGCTATATAGGAACCAGCCCATTTTAGTTTACCATCTGTAAATTAAAAATCAAGCCATTACTTTGACAGAACTGTGAAGTGACTCAAAGGTGTTTCCTGCAAATATCAAAAACTATGTGCTGTCATTTCCTTAATAGATAATATCAGACATGAAAGATGTAGGATGCTTGGCTCCAGGGTAGTCTTAGTCTTGACCGCTGATTTGTAAAATTATGAATATTGACCTGATCTTCAGCCAGACAGAAAATTGGTTGACCACCTCTGGGCAGCAGGTGCATTCTCTAACAAACTATATTTGGCAAAACTAATTTAGAACAGATAAAAATGTGGCAAGAACCAGAGGTTCCCACAAGTGCGCTTAAACTGTGTTCCTATATGTATGACACACCACACCCTGTAGCTGCATCAGTTTGACAGCCACAGGACAGTCGGAGACAGTGAGGGATGAGCTTTTATTACAGAGTGGACTCCTCTGGACAAAGAAGACGGATCATGACACCATCCAGCAGTGGGAACAAGGGAACAAGCTGCCCGCAGCCTGCCAAACCCCCTGATACACCGACAGCAACGTACACCCTCTGTCTTTCTGCTTTCTGCTCTGTCCTGATGGTCACATTGCGGCTGCCCTGATTTCTGCCGGTTGTAATGTTCACTCTGCTGAGTCAATGCCAGCCTTAAGTAGAGCCGCAGCAACTGAGACCAACCAGTGTGACATTTTAGTTGCCTGACTAATGTTCAAACCTGTGCGTCAGTGTCTTTACTCTTCTAAATTTCTGCTTGAAAAACAACTGCCTAAGGATGTAGATATTTTCAAGGTTGTGTAAAATATTTGAACCTCTTGCTGGGTAGGGTTGAGTATTGAAAACCTGCTTCAGCTTAATAAGAACCAACTTTAAAGAAAGATGTTATGCCTTATTTTGCTCTAAGCCCTTCTCCCAACTCCTGTGATCTATTTGGTTCTTAAATCTAAAGCAGAATCAGAGCGGAGGAAACCTAAACAGATTTGGGTAAACGAGGAGGCGTCGAAACAGCTTAAATCATGCTGCAGGTTTCCAAAAACACTGAATACTTACAGGAATGAAATTTAAACATTTGTTTCAACGTTGAGTTGTAAGTGTAGGTATAAATAATAATAACATTATTTTTTCCTCTTTTTAAAACACAGTGACAAAGTGCTTCACAGTTTGGATAAAACCACAGACACACATTCAAACATATGGTCTTACGTTCATTCCAGCAAAGACACATTCGATATGAACTATGGCCAAAAGTTATTGGAGAAAGATTAAGGAAACACTAACCTATAAAAATGGGTTTTCAGCAGCTCCTTAAAACAAACCACAGACTCATCTGACCTGATAGGCTGAGAAACATTGTTCCAAAGTTTGTGAGCAACAACCTCACAAGTGTTGTCATGTCTGCATAAGAGGGTGGAACACTTAAAAGACCCTGATTAGATGATCTTAGGGGCCCACTGCTGGATTAAGTTCTCAGTAGCTTTGATATACATGCAGGTGCTTGGCCATGTAATGCTTCATGAGTCAATAATAAAATTTTAAATAAATTCTGAATTTCGTGGCTACTTTTTGTTAGCAGCCTAGCTGCTGCATTCTGGCCCAGCTGATGAGAGGCCAGTAAAGACTGGCAGATGCCAGAAAAAATGAAAGTGAGTACTAGAAGTTCCAAATCATTGGATGACAGTAAAGGTTTGATTTTTGCACTATTTCTTAGAAACAGGACTGAATGAGATTTGAGAGGTGAGATCAAAATTCAAATGCTGGTCCAAGATAAACTACAAAGCTTCTCAGCAGATGATTTGATAAAGCTCACAAGGGGGCTGATGTAATGACTGATCTCCTTAGAGAAGCTGTGTGGGCCAAACACAACCTTCAGTTTTGTTTCCATGAAATCAGCCTCACATACAGAACTGAATAGTCATTTTGCTAACTGCATTAGGGATCTTGAGCTAATGGATACTTACTGTCTCATCCAATCGCTCGACAGATTCGTCTTCACCCATTAGGTGTGTGAGGCTGAATTCATGGAAGCCCAACAGCTAAATGCAATGGTGAAATACAATCCTAGTGTAACAAGTAGGTGTATGAAGTTTGTCATTAGTGTAATGCACCATGAAAAATGCTTGTCAGTCAGGCAACTTCAGTGCACATAAAGTTCTTGTAGGGTAACTTGACTGCACAGAATATCTGCACAACCAAGTATGGACTTAAAAATAGACTCCACAATAGTTATAAATGGCAACAAGCTTCTAATTTCTCAAAAGAAAAAAGAAAGCCATTTTATTTTAAAATCTTTGGGTTAGATGTTGAATTCAAATCCTGAATTACAATCTGCTTTCAGAAAACATCCATCAGCTGACAAAATCTGTGAATATTCAGGTTAAAAGCTTGAGGCTGAATTAGCAGTTTTTTGCAGTGCAGCTCCAATTACTGGCGACTGAGAGCATCTCTGACTGCTAATCTGTGATTTACATTGTGCTACTTCCTCATTAAAAGCTTATTAAAAATCAGTCAAAGCCAAATAAATGATTATAGTGTGATAACTCTGTCAAAAAAAAACACGATGCAGAGCTTTTAGCCCATGCACAGTGCCTGTTTACTCTGTTTCTGTACTGAAACAGAGACAGTTTAAATCACTGCAGATCAGGCCCTGTGAATAATGATGTGTTCACTGACTGAAGTATCTGTTGATCATGAAGCCGTCACTTACTGCTATACATACAGGGGTGCATTAAAACCTGAGGAGTAAAAAGTCCATTAATATCTCAACTTAACTGAGAAACGGGGAATAAATCTGCTAAGTGATCTGTGATTTAGACCTCTGTTGTGAAAGCTCTGTTTTCAGATTTTTTTCTCATATTGAAGGCTTCATTCCAGTGAAGAGAGATAAATATGTGTTTACAGTTTTAACCAGCTTATCGTGGTTGTACTCTGTGAGACAGTCAAGGACAGAGACTTAAATTAATTTCAAAAACCTGGTTACTGGCAGCACAAAAATGCAGACAAGAAGCTGCACAAGCAAAGAGCTTCCACACAACCACGCTGTTCACTCTCCGTGTGAACGCGTGCTTGCATGAACGCCTCTGCTGTGCTCCGACGATGAATGTGTGCGTGTGTTTGCTTTGCAGAGTGCAGCGTGTGACAGTAATGGCTGCTGAGAGCATCTTCTGCTCTGATGGTTTCACTGATAAATGCTCTTGGACAGCCTCCTGTCCCCTACAGCCACATCTCACACCACACTACAGCTCCCAAAATTCATCGGTCTCCTAGCTCACCTGGTGATTAGAGGTTTGGGTTTTTCTCTGGGTGCAGTAGACAAAAAGCACAGAGGTGACCTGGAGACCATTTTTCCTCCAGTCCATTATTCTGGAACCTTAGACAGTGATCTTTCCGTCATACTGTCATTGCTGTTATAGCCTGACAGACTTTTGAGGCTGAAATGAATACTGATAAACATATGTTTCAACCTAAATCCATTTCTTCAGCTGGTAGCATCTCCACTCTCTTTATTTGTGTAAATAAACAGCAGCATGTATTGTTTTGGGATGCACTTCTTTAGTGCATTCATGTCACTTCCTGAGAGCCTTGTTAGTGATACATCACTATGGTAATTTGACCATGAAAAAAGTTAAAATTTAAAAATATGGTACACATTTAAAGTGAAAACCCTAACTTATTTAATTTGGTAGATCTCAGTTTTTTTGGTCACCATCCAGCATGTCTTTTGAACTCCTGAAACCCAGAAATGATGAAACAGAAAATATGGCAGTAGAACAATATGAAATAATATGAAATAATACAAAGGAATACCTAACAGGTTTATCTGTAAAGGTAGAGAAACAGAACACAAAGCTACATTGAGGTGAAGATCAGACTTGGTTTATAGAAATGAATGAAACTCATTTGTCACGGTTTTACACTCATTCATTGAGTTTTATATTGCCAGCCATCCGCACATTGACACAGTTCAGAGACAATATGTGCATGCCAACCAATTTCCTAATAAGTGGCACTTGACAGCTTTTAAGTGTTGGCGATTACAGATAGGTTTTTGCTCCACATGTTAATGTGTTTGTGTCCTTGTTTCTCATGGAAACTTCCTGGCTCAACAGATGATGGAAAAGTCACATTGGTATGAATTTGTCTAATCTTTCCCACTGAGCTGGAGTCATATGTCTAGTCCTTGTCCCACCACAAAACTAATGGAGCATGTCCTGAAAAATGCAGCTTTTTGTTTAATGACTTGAGGTTTTTTCCACAGTTAAATTTATTTATTTCTACGTCTGCTTAAATAGTTTCGAGGGCTGTTGAAATCTGGTTACTTTCTTTACCTTGGAAAGTAGTCTGCACTGAGACAATTCTAAGCCCAGAAAAACCCCTGAAACCTGGTTCTGCATCTTCCTGTTTGTCCCATTGCTCTGCACATTAAATATGCATTTTTACATTTGAACTGTACAGCACAGGAAGTCGGGCCATGTTACTGAGACGTCAGAGTTCATTTCTCAACCTTTCTAGCTTGGGAGGAAAGTAGCTGCAGGGGATAGAATCAGAGAACAGAGGTTAAATAGAGCACATCTTTTCTTCTCTTGTGTTTCTGGCCTCTATTCTCTCTTAGCCTTCTGTCCGTGGTATGTAGAGCATGGCTAAGTCATTCACTGACAAGCTCCATCTAATGCAGGTTACTCCAGTGGTACCATTTACTATATTCATTTAATGGAAGATAGTCAAAAGATCCTTTTCTGACTTGGAATGTGTGACAGTGCTGCTTTATAAACCAATTTAAGTGACAGTTTTGTATCATTCAGGCATAAATGTTAAATATATGCTCACTGCATTAGTTGTCGCACGCACAAACTGTGATGTCTTAACAGCCCTATAAGCATTTATACTGGTGCTGGATTTGCTGGAGTCTTCTCCGGAAAAATAGGTGCCGCCACTCAGAGAGAAACCTCCCCATCAGTGAAGGTATAGGAGTAGAAAGTCCAAACAGAAAGCAAAGTAGCTGCAGTTTTCTCCAGCTGCTGTAGCTTTAATTTTGCTTGGCATAAACTTTGCATTGCTTGCACCCCATGTGTACGCTAGCATCTTTATGTTATACTACTGTTACACTGGCCTGTTGTATTTTATGTATGTAAGGTATGATATGAGAGTTTCTGCTAGGTTCTTTAAATGTTTCTGAATCCATTGCTGTTGACAACCTAACTTGATAGCTTGTGAGATTGTAGGGCCTTTGTTCATTTAGTGAGGGACTTATGAACAACACAGTCCTGTAACACAGAAGTTCATCAGTGAAGGTCTGTTTTATTAGATGTTATGAATCAAATAAAAAATCTGGCTTTGCAGGCACTAAAGTAAAGTCAGAGAAGAGAGAGAAAGATGGACACCTAGGGAGAGAAAACTGGAGAGATTTTTTTTTACACGTGAAAGCACACTCACCTCATCCCGCAAATCTTTGAGTTATCAGGTTGCTTAGCAACAACAGAGAACCAGCTTGTAGTGTAAGCATGTGCCACCTCACTAACTTTCCTAATTGCTCAGATCAACTGATTAAACAAAGACGGGTAGACACCACAACAGAGTTCAAAGGAAAGTAAGATTTGAAAGGTTCATTTCTTTAACAAAACCAGACTCGGTTCTTAACTTGGTAAGTGTCTGTGTCCCTAATGACTTGTTTTCAAGATGTTATATTTTAGAATTAGCCTACATTATCATCCAGTTGGGTGTGAAACTGAGGTGTGCCAAGGTAGCAGAGATGAATGCAACAGAGATGAGGAGCAACTTTGGAGTTTGCATAATTTGCATTGTCGTCGTTTTCTGCCCCTGTAGACACCGCCTCCAAAAGCACCACTACTGGACATATATCATACTCCACACAACTCACGTTGGCATCAATAAAAGCTTTGAAAGCAGCCCCTCACAAAAACATCCCCAAACCATTAACCTTACTTTTTGTTGTGAGGGCACATAGTGTGAATTCAGGGAAAGAATACTTTCTCCTGAGCTAACTGAGTTGGACCAAGAGTGTTCCACTATGCATCAGCTGTAGCTGAGAGTCTGTTGATGAAATCACAATCATCTCCGATCTTCAGTCGTTCCCACAAAAGTTTCTGTAACATGTTGAATATTTTAAACTGACACCAGCTGATGTCACCTGGTTTTGGTTTTATTTCCAGAAAGGGCCTTCTTGATTTTCCACTTACATCAGAACTTCCAGTTGTTGCACTATTGTTCAGCGGTTAACTATGTTACCGTTTTGTTGTACAGTCACAAACTGTTTTCAAAAGCATAGAAGCATGCAACCAGGTCAGACAATTGCCAGTCTTTAACCTTCCGTCTCCCAGGATGTGCCAGTGTGAGAAATGTGCAACTACTTGTCACAGGTGCTTTAATTGCATCATGTGTTTTCCCTCCTGCACGCTGTATCCAGGCAGCTCTCTCACCTAAAATATATTTCCAGTAGTGTGACTGCATTTGAAGTTCCTGTTCCCTGCTGTTTGCACTACATGTGAGAAAGGACAACCATGGAAAATATCCTAACTTGACTTCCCCAGACAGGTACACGGTTTATATTCCTTTGTAAACCATCCTAGTGGACAATGTGTGTGCAGACAGGTAAAACTAAATATATAGGATTTTGGACTTTGTTAGGTATTCTGAGATAAGATGCTTCATCCCAAACCTTTTGTGATCATTGTTTTACACTTTGTAGCCATATTAAAGAAGGCGTCCTTTGATTGTTACACAGAAACTTTGAAATGACAATATGTAACTGCTTACAAAGTTATATATTTGCATAAGACAGCATGTCATAAATAACAGCAATGTGTAGCTTTTTAGATAGAGGTCTAAATGTGTTGCACAAAGCAGTTTAGTTCATGGAGTGCTTCTCTGTTACCACACATCACCGAAGAAACACTTTAAACCACTCAGCTCTCTTTAGTCCAGCAGAAAATGTAGGCCTCCTTGAAATTTTTAACGGTTACAAGGGTATTTTCCTTGGAAAAATCTGGGTTAGTACTGTGTTGACAAATCTTTTCCATGCTCATTGATTGCGTCACAGTATTATCAGGAAATGACACATAATGACCCATGTTTCCACCTTTTTTGTCAGCAGGTGGTACCTAGTGTTACCATGGAAACACAAGTTTCTACGTAAAGTTAGCAGGGGTTGGGTGGATAATTTTTCAGACTTTTTAAGTCACTCTTTATTTCTATGAAACTGTTGAACTTTCTAGCTCATTGGTTGAACTACAGGTACATTTAATGTCCTTCTTTTAAGGACATGTATCTATGTATCTATGGATTGAACCATATTTAAACGTTTTGGGTGATCCGTCTGAGAGAGAAGCATCATGGCAGCCCCATGAACTTCAAACTGAGAAGTTTCATTTTCAGACTCTAGCTAAATTAACACAGATCTGTTTCCAGGGTCTCCTCAGGATGTTAAGTTAGATCCAAAGACGCAAGCACAGCCAGAAGAGAGTTTGGCTGCTGTAATTTAAGCAGTCAAATGCTTTCAAGATCAGTCAGTCATTTTCAACACATTTTTAGGTCTTATTATATTCATTTCAACAAAAAAAAGGAAAAAACATGAGCTGAGAGTTTTCTGATGGGAAGCCCATAAAAAGGGTATTGGAAACATTTTGTTATTAAAGGAGATTTTGACTAAATGCACCAGCACTGCTTTTTATGAATTCAAACAAGAAAAAAATACAATGTAACTTTATGTATCTGGATTTAGACTAGAATAACTTAAGATCTCTCTTGATTATCTTTTATGTTTGCTGTGTAATGTGTCATTGCCATGGTTTTGTCACTTGCATGTATTGTTTTTACAAGTCAAAAAGTTATCTCACATGATCAGCAGGGCAGAAGGTGCAGGATGCAGAGGAGAGTAACATAACTTCACACGTGGAAAGTAGCTCACGGTTGTGGTTATTGTGAGGTTAATGCTGGAGGATGTTATGTAATTTAGAGTCCTCATAAAGAGAGCAAGCAAAAAATTGTTCATGTGCATGTTTGCATGCAGCACTGCCCTCCTCCTGTCGAGGTGTTGCCTCAACATAAATATGTATTTCCTGCCTCCATTGTCGCCTTGAAGAAAAATGTAAATTTAACATTCATCTCACTGCTTCCTCCTTATTTTAAGGATCGTGTGTGTGTGTGTGTGTGTGTGTGTGTGTGTGTGTGTGTGCGTGTGTGTGTGTGTGTGTGAGAAATCTTTAACCAGCCACAAAGCCTGCAGGGCCACCAAGGATAGAAGCACATTTTCTCTCACACTTCCTCTTATCTTCCTTTCTAATTTTCTCACACTCTTGCAATGCAGATGCTAAAACACATGCATGTACACACACACACACACACACACACACACACACACACACACACACACACACACACACACACACACACACACATGTCTGGTTTGCTATCCTCGTGGGGACATCCCATTGACATAATGCTTTCCCTAGCCCCTTACCCTAACCCTAACCATTAAAAATGAATGCCTAACCCTAACCCTTACCCTAAACCTAACCATAACCTAATTGTAACCCTGACAGTAAAACCGCATTTTGAGTGTGAAAATTGCTTTCAACCCCAAGGGGACCTGGATTTTGGTCCCCACGGTGCAGAAAGTCCCCACCAGGATAGTAAAAGTCAGATTTTGGTCCCCACCAGGATAGTACGAACCCGTACACAAATACACACACACACACACACATAGAGCATGGCAGGGTTATTTTTCCATGCAAAGATTGTAATGCATGCAGAGCAGTATAGTGATATTCTGAAGAAGGGGTGGGGGGGTTTAAATTTTAATGAGTTATGCAGGAGGAGGCCGTTATTTCATTGGAAACACTTGGGTGCACAGGGCAAAATCTATAATCCTCTTTATTGGAAGGAGTCTTCATGAACGTCCTATGGGACCGCTGCCTGTGTACATCTCCATGTTGTGTATGTGTGTGTATGTGTGTGTGTGTGTGTGTGTTGGTGAGGGGGTTGTGATGGAGCTGCCGTGAAATCTCTTTGTTCTCATTCAGGAATATTTCCATTTGAGCACACAGGGATAATCAGCTGTGTCTCACGGAGAGTAATAAGTGCATGATGGCTTATTTCAGAATTCAATTTGAAATGAACATCAAAAGGTGATATTTTTCTTTACTTGTCTATATGATTAATGCATGTGGGTATGCAGGAGGGTGCTGTAATTGGTCGTGTTTAAAGTCGGTTTTCGGCAGCAAACATGAGGCGCAGAAACACAGACGAGTTATAATTTAACACGATTTATGAAGAGACACAGCGCAGCACAAAAGGTGCTGTGTCTTTTAGGCATTTTAAGTGTTTGTTTTCTTGTCTGTTATCAATACCATCTGATCATCCCAAAATCACTTTTGCAGCAGGACAGTCAGCCCACAGCCAGTGTCATAAAACTGAGTCCTGTAGCAGATGGTTGGGCCCCCACAGAGCCCTAATCTCAACATCATGGAGTACAACCAATTCCCTTAATTGTGTCCCTATTTCCTTCACTTGTCTCTTCTCCTTGCATCTGAGTTCTGTCCACTGAAGACTTGAGAAAAATTAGATATCCTTCCCAAAAGGTTGATTTGTTTTGTTGAATCAGCCTTCTGGGATTTACTTACCTGGATGACTGAGCATGCATCAAGATAGATATCCTTCCCTTTTATCTGATCTTCACTGCTGATGACAGGAACACAGCTGTATCAACGATCAGTCTGATTTTAGAGGTCGGAGGTGTTCTGTAGAAGTGATTTAGTATCCTCTGCAGCCTCACATGTGACTCAGTGGTAAAATGTGTTTATTGCTGAAAGATAACAGACTCCATCTCTTCCCATTATTCATGACACAGATTAAAGCAGATGGCCATAGTAAATGATAAATGGACTGCATTTATTCAGCACCTTAATAGCCTTGTTGTCCATTCACATCATTTTATTGTTTTGTTTTCTACACTTGACCAAAAGCTACCAAAACAAAACAAAACACTTCAATATTTTGCTGCAAGATCAGATATGTATTTGCCATAGCTGTCAAACTGCTATGATGTTCCCAATCACTGTGAGACATAGTGCCGCAAAATATTCACAGTATTGTACATGTCAACATCTCTTCTTCTTTTTATAGCCTCCACACAGATGTATCTATTTATATTACACCTAAGCCAACAGGAATCAATTGCACTGCGGGGTTGCAAATGAGAAGATGAAGACCGATGCAACAACTCATATAGCTTTTTGTGCAGCTCAGTGTGTAGTTATGTGAATGTGTCTTTTCTATAGGCTTAGGGGATTTTTGTTGGTTTTTTTTATATTTGTGGGGTCCTAAACCCCCACAATAACATGGAGCCCCCATACTGGTTGAGTCTGATGGCTTTGTAGAGATCTACAACTTTAAACGCTGTTTGAGATTTAAGGATAATAAATGGATTCTAGCTTGGGTAAGGGTCAGGCAGGTTAGGCATTCACATGTCACAGACAGTGCTGGGTGCCCACAAAAACTATTAAAAAAAACCAAGGTAAATGCTGTGCACTCATGTTTGTTTCGTGTCCTACAGCTCTGTGTTTGAGCAGGTAGGTGGATTAACCTAAAGGATTCATGCACACTGGAGGAGAGATATGTTTTCAGTCTTCTTTTAGAAGAAAGTACAGACTTTAACTGGCCATCAGATGATTTTTAAATTTGTAGATGACTATTTCCTTTTGAGAATATCTGGGCAGCAAGCGTTACAGTAATATACCATGCAGAGATGTATTGTAGGAAAAATTGATGAATATACTCCAGTCAGCTGCATCCCATTCCAATCCATTGTCATCGCTGGTACTTAAATTTACTGTACTGGAGGGAAAGAGCAGAATGTGGAGTGTGCTGTCTAAGATGTCAGTCCTAAATTTCCCATAGGCTTCAATGAGGTTGAGATCTGGACACTGTAAAAGCTCGTAGTATATAAATGACATCACTTTCATAATCGTCAGATATGTCAGGCAATTCTGTGAGACCTCCTGAATCATAGGAAAGTGGCGACCACTCAGAGCATCTTTGTATTGATTTGCAGTGACCCTTCCTCCTGAAGGGAAGAACCCAAACAACAGGCACAATAATGGCTTACACATCAGAGCCACACGATCCTTTTATTCTATGGGTCACTGCTTTAACAAGCAGTGTGGGGTCTTTGACTTTTTTTTCTTTTCTTTCTTTTTTCTACTTTGTCTAATGGGCTCTGTCATAGTCTGACCCTTGTAACAATCAATGTGTCATGCTATATTCACATTGAAATCTCCATCAGTTTCTCGCATTGCCTTAACCGGTCAGTCACTAGAGACTGCAAGTTTCCCAAACTGTTATTTGAAGCCATTTCCATATTATTTGGAACCAGCCATCCAGCCACTGTGTCAGCAGTAAAGCGAGAGTAGCAGGGCATTTGGATTGCCACTTACAAAGCAAACCAGCCTCTCTTTGCACATCACATCAAATCACACACTGTGCCTGTCCTCATTGTACTTGAGGAAAATCCAGCCATTTTCCACTGGTGTCCACAACATAAACGGGGCCTCTCCGTTTCTCCTAAATACATGTTTTTTTGAATACTTTGTATTCAGCCTGCAGTTTCATTTAGTCATTAAGGAGAAAGATATGAGCCTATAGACATATATCATGACTTCTCATAGCCAGCTTCCAGTCTGCAACATAGACGCTCACAGATGTCAACGAATCTCCTCTCCTCTTATCTCCCCTCGCTCTGTTTGATTGTGAAGAGTGATAAAAAATGTGTTTTCTTCTTGTCTTTTGCCTGCTGTCACTGTTTAAAATGACAGATTAGATGAGCTGTAGCTAATTAACATGCAGTTGTAGCTGCTAAATGAAAAGTTTGATCATGCTCCGTGCAGCTGACATCTGTTTAGAGTAAAAAGATGCAACATTTACACGTGCATGAAGTGAGAAAGAGGTCGGAGTTTTGTATTATATATTCTATATTCATGACGCATTCTGCCTCCATGTTGGGAGTAGCTTATTGTAAGTACTTACTGTAATGAAGTTACCACTGTTATGAAGAAAAATACAAACAGGGCATCGCAACTGAGTGCGGTCAAAACATTCAGCTGGTGCGTCAGAAAAATAAAGAATCAAACAATGATGTGAAATACTTTGTCAGTCAAATACCTTACGTACCCTGGACTCATTCCACCGTCCCTATGTCGGTTTTGCTGCTCTCCTGTGCTCTCTGTTTCACCAAGTGTGTTGGCGTCTTTGAAGAGATGGAGAAAATACAGCTCAGAGGAGACACAAGTGAAAATCACCTCACTTACGTTGGCAGCAGCCTCTCTCACTGTGTAAACACCAAGGGAGAAGATGGTGTTGTTGTCATGCTCATTTTCTTTTATTTTGCTTTTTTGTGGTGATATTTCAGGATTTTGTCAAAGTTTCCAAACCCACTGGAGAAACATGTGGGTGGAAATAGACTTTGTGGGGCTCCCATGGTTTAATAAAGGCTCAATTAAAGAAATTAAAACCACATTGAGCCTCCACACGAGCCTGGAAAGACTGCCGTCCGGCTGCTTTTCCTCGCTCTCTCCATAGGCAGGTGAAATTCTCATAAACTCTCCAAAAGCAACATCCTGAGGAGCGCTGTGCAGATTATTTAGCCTAACTGCTCCCTTTTCCTCCTCCTCTTCTCTCTGGTGTCATTAACAGTGATTTATACGAGGGCTTGCCGGAACACGGATTGTGCCAATAGGTGGGATGCGGGAACATCGCCCCATCCTCCACTACAGAGCGCTCCCCGCTCACCCTGCTGCTCACCACGCCTGTTTGATTGATCAAGGCAAAGCAAAGGGGCCATAAAGCAGAAGCTCACACAAAACACACAAATGGTTGCTGTGCTTTGTTTCAGGAGAGAACAGCCAGTGCGACTGCGGTGGTGTGTGATGAATAGAGAGGCCGGTCAGCAGAGACCTGGAGGTTTGCTTTAGAGGGAAGACCGGCACTTACTTGGATTTCTCATTTGGCTTTCAGGATTCAGCTGAATGAATTCATTCCTACCAGATAAACATTTCTGATTTCACATTTTGCTGGTCTTTCTGCACTAATGAGAAGGGAAGTGTATTATAATTATGAATGAGGTTGTATTTGAAACTGGCTAAATGCTTCGAATGTCTGCCGCAGTTCAAATTCAGTAATTACCAAAGTTTTGGACTGCTAGACTGGCCCAATTTAAATCTTCCTCTGCTGCTAACCATTTTATAAACGAACCAGACTGCACTCAAGTTTGAAAATAGAATAAGTGGATGAGAGTTAGATAGTATAATATGTTTCACTGCCTGTTGTGATGCATGGACAATTTTAAAGTTTAGGTTTTTTTTTTTTTTATCCTTTCATAATATTTAAAAGTACACTCAAAGTTAATAGCCTTGATGTCCATTCTCACCGCAGGATTGTTTTTTTCTACACTTGACCAAAAGCTACCGGTGCCAAAACAAAACACTTCAATATTTTGCTGCAAGATCAGATATTTTGTTTCCAAATGTATTTGCCATAGCTGCTGCTATGATGTTCCCAATCACTGTGAGACATGGTGCCCCTAAAATGTTCACAGTATTGTACATGTCAACATCTTTTCTTCTATTTATAGCCTCCACACAGATGTATCTATTTATATTACACCTAAGCCAACAGGAATCAATTGCACTGCAGGGTTGCAAATGAGAAGATGAAGACCGATGCAACAACTCATTTAGGTTTTTGTGCAGCTCAGTGTGTAGTTATGTGAATGTGTCTTTTCTAGAGGCTTGTTTTTCTTTTTTTTATTTTGTATTTGTGGGATCCTGAAACCCCACAAACACATGGAGCCCCCATACTGGTTGAGTCCGATGGTTTTGTAGAGATCTACAACTTTAAACGCGGTTTGAGATTTAAGGAAATAACTGGATTCTAGCTTGGGTAAGGGTCAGGCAGGTAGGGCATTCACATGTCACAGTCAGTACTGGGTGCCCACAAAAACTATAAAAACAAGGTAAATGCTGAACTTTACAGTAACATACCATGCAGAGATGTAGTGTAGAAAACTGTAGAATTCATGAGACATAAAAGGTGGATTCTCCCGTAAAACTTGGCCAACTGAAACAAGGTTCAAATGATGAGATCAGTGAGTGTGTAAGCACTAACTCTGGGTGCAGTGCTCAGGCTGTAAGAGATTTATTCTACTCTGTAGTCTGTGTGATGCCAAAGAAATTGGTAACGGAACTAATGTGCTCCACTAAGGCCCAGTTTTGGATAAATAACTACTCATTTAAACTCTGAAAAGCTACCCTGAAAAAGAAAGTCCAAAAATAAATATATGGAGTTAGAAGATGAGCAGAAAAGGTCCCTCTTTAAAAGAATAGTTTTCAAAATGCTAGTACATCTTCGCACAGGGGTGTCAAACACAAGACCTGACAGCTCGATAAAAAACTCATCCATGGGACAGCTTTGGAAAATTGGAAGAAGGGCTTAAACCTTCATCTGCAGAACAGCAGCAATCAAAACCAAAGCAATCCTGCAACACCATTATGCTACTGTAAATATTAACCTGACACATTTCTGTATCACTGTGTCTACATTTAGGCATTAAAACTATATATTGCAACATTGCACTAAATCCATTTTAAAATGCTGTATAGCTGAAGTCGCTGTTAATCCTATAATTACAAAACGAAATAAATAATTCTTACATTTCGACATTTTACTGCTTCTAAAATATAGTTTGAGAAACATGAATATCCCCCCCCCCCCCCCCCCCCCAAAAAAAACAAAAAAAACAAAACAAAGAAAAGACTGAGTCACAGGTATTGTGTAATCCAGAATTTCTAATGCATCCCTCATATGATCCACATGCATCACCCTCCTTTTCATACATGCAGTGAGAATGCTTGGTGAGGAGATGATGTTGTTAATTGATATGCAGATTTATTCGTTATTTGCATATCAGTCAGTTTGGCGGTGCTGAGGTGATGAGGGAGTGAAAACAAGGAGATAAATAAAACACCGGGGACCGACAGTAAAGAAATAAAAGTATTAAAGCTTTAGTGAGAAACAAGAGCAAAGACAGAGAGAGGGGGGGAAAGGTTAACAGCACACCTGCTGTTCAGGGGTGTTACCAGTAATTTAGCTAAGGTAAGCGGTGTCATTTCCACACCTTTATTTTCTATGCGTTCCAGTTTCAGCTCAGTTGAGCTTTGTTTTCACTGCTTGTAATAATTGGAGGGTAAAACAACTGAAAGAAAAAAAAATATATTGAAAATAATTTAATAGTTTTCACTTTAAACTGGTCACTGTGAAACAGAACCATACTGATTGTGTCTGTATGTGGACAGGAGCTGCTGGAAGATGGACTGGTTCATTCCAGTCTAGACTGCTTTGGCTTGGGAGTGTCTTTGCCATATGGCCTGCTCTGGCACTCACGCGCTGTACTCTTCACTTGGCTGAACATTAAACAGCGATCTCTCACTTTCTGTTTACAGACTACAACCATCACCCAGCAACACATTTAATGCTTTATTGTCTTTAAAAACAACGCACCTACACTTTTCCCATTCAGCTAGTAACAGAACATCTCGTCACTTTACATCATGTCATATTTCTTTTTACATTTTAGATTATATCTAACTGATAGCCATTGTTTGATCGTAGCTTTGCATGATTACACTGCTAGAGATGATAAATAACCAGCTACATACTGAAGCAGTAAACATGGAGCTGAAGCAAGAGGATGTATTCAGCATTTCAAGGGAGTGGAGCCTTTTATACATATTACAACTGAAAGCAGTGAGAGAGAAAGTGTAAAGATAAAATCTGCTCTAAGCTGCTATCATAGGCCCATCTTAATAGCCTCATGCCTGCAAATGTTGTTCTTTTTTTTTAAAGAAATGTTTTTCTGCTAAAACTGACTTTAAAATATTGTTTCTTTGTTTTAATCTACCAACTGTAGATGTGTGACAATGACAGTTGTTTTTTTTGGCATATGGGATGATGTTGTTGTCACTGTTACAATGATACAAGTTTAATTAGCTTTATTGTCACAGTAACAGGATGATGCTGCACCTGGTTGTCAGGATTAGTGGAAAGCACCCTTTTCTTTGATATTGAAGGAATTTGATGGCAACAGCGTTGCTAATGAAGATTTAACTGGTGTTTCTTTTTGCACCGAATTAAATCACGACAAAACAATAAATCAGATGGCCAGTGCTTAGCATTGGTGGAGAATTTGGGACTGATGAGGGAATCTGATCTAGTTACCTCAGCTGCCTGGACCCTGCTGATATAAATGAGCAAGTAGGTCTCCCAGACAAATTTCCAAACTTGAGGCCAGAGGATGTTAAAAAAGTATCTGGGAAAAATGCTGGCCTTCCAAAAGCTAAAGGAATCTCTGAAAATCTCTTAAAAATAATCATTCACCTGAAAAAAACTGGAAACACCTCATTTATCCACACAGTGGCAGTGAAAACATAGTGGCTTTCATTGAGTGATATTAATTAGTAGTATAAGCATTTTTACTGGTACTTCTTTCATCTCTGCATCAATATGAGGAGCTTTTATTCTTCTTTAGTAAAGTGAGTCTTTAGGGAATACCTTTGGATAGTTTAGACAGCTGAAGTTAGACGTCAGTTTAAAATTACAGTATTAAACTGTAATTTTACACATCCTTTGTCTTTTACACTGAATAATGATTCTGTATAATTTAGCAGCAGGCAGTGTGGTTTCCCCATAGTCAGTTAGTACACTTTACAAGCCTGTTACACTTTATGATAAAAATAAATCCTGTTTGATGTCATTCATTGCTCTTTGTTACTGGCCAATTCCTTTTTGTTAGTGAGATGATTTAGCTGAAGTGACCTTTTGTCTGCGGGCTGCACAGTCTGTCATCAAGATCCGATCAGCTTTGCGCTGTTTCTTTCAACACAGTTTTCCTGCTTTTGTTTCTCTGTGGGCTTCTAAAGCTTAGCTTTTCTTTAGAAAGGTCAGCAAAGCCCAGCTGGTGCTCAGCGTATGCGTGTGTATGTGCACAGAACTCTTGCGCCTTCGTGCAGTAAATCGTGCAGCGGTTTTATTAGCTGCTCACCTCCGCGAGCCTTGAATCCATCATACACACACATTAACATTCAGACAGGCACTGCCTTGCTTCAGGGGACTGTTGAGATGATGTCATGGCTGAAACCTGACGAGATCTCAGCACATTTAATTCATTAGGACAGTGGTAAAACCTAAACACGGGACCAATAAAACTAATGAGGAATTCTGTCTTTGTCTCCACAGGGGCCATCAGACGTGAGCAGCTGCAGCACAACAGTGAGTCAGAAGTTTATCTTTCCTGTCTTTTCGTCTTGGTTTTGCAGGTGTATGATGAATAGACCCTGTCCAATCACTTTGACATGCCATATTTTCTTTCTTTCTTTTTGTTTCCACGAGCAAATGGCTAAGGAGTTGATGCAGAACCAGCCTGATTTTTCGCCACGTCAAGCTGTGTTGATAATGTGTTTTGGAAAACTGTCCCTCAGGTGGTGATCCAGACACATCTCTGCAGCTGCTCTTTGTTACTGTGCAACTAAGGTCACTTTCACATTTTCGTTGCATTAGATTATTCTCAAGTTTAGTTTGGTTTAAATTACAAAGAAAACTGCTTTATCACATATTAGGATGCACAGTTTGTTGTGCATGCATGCTGGTTTATTGTTGATGGAATCCACTGCAGTCATCTTGTAAATCTGCATAACATCACTGTGAACTACAACACAGGTCTCTAGTTCTTACTGCCATTAATGGCACAAGGCAAGAAGGTGCGCTAAACATTCCTCAGAGATTTATAAATGGTCCACATTGACATGCTCGTCCATGATGTGAATCTCCCATTCCAAAGATGCTCTATTGGATTGAGATCTGTTGACTGTGGAGGCCATTCAAGTGCAGTGAAGTCGATATCATGCTCAAGAAACCACTTTGGGATAATCTGAGCTTTGTGGCACGTTGACAGACGATAGGTATACCGTGGTCATATAGGGATGGACATGGTCAGCAATAATACTCGTACACTGTGGTGTTTAAACAATGCTCAGTTAGTACTGAGGGTACTAAAGTGTACCAAGAAAATACCCACACCATTACATCATCAGCAGCAGCCTGCATGGATCCATGCTTTGATCGTGTTAACCACAAATTCTGACCTGAATGTTGCAACAGAAATCAGGATTCATCAGACCAGGCAAGATTATTTTCTGATCTTCTGATATCTCAGCTTACAGGAGTGGCACCTGGGGTGATCTTCTACTGCTGTAGCCCATCTGGTTCTGCGTGTGTTGCTTGTTCAGAGATGCTCTTGTGCATACTTCGACACCATTAGAGGTGTTGTGTGGGAAAATCCCAGTAGATCAGCAGGTTCTGAAATACTCAGATGAGTACTGGAAATGAAACACTACTCAGCTGACTTTAAATGTGGGCTGGCACTCGAATCACTTTTCTTCCCCTTTTTGATTCTTGGTTTAAGCCTCAGCATCTCCTCATGCCTAAATGTATTAAATTGCTTTCATGTGATTGGCTGATCTGAGATCTGCGATAATGAGTATTTGAAGATGACCTTAGTAGTGTAAATGAAAGCTTCCTCACTTTTTGGTTCTCTGTAGTCTGGATTTGAATGCCTAGTAGTTTAATTTTCAAGTCTATGAGATTTGTGGCATGAGGCAACTCTTTTCCTTATTTTGTATTGAATTTGGATCCCTGGACACAGACAACTGTTTATGAGCAGGATTGTGTTCGGTTAACAAAAAACAACAGTGCAGGACGACAGAAGCTAAGATAATAACTGTTTTTATTTGGTGCCCTTTAATGAATTGCTGAAATATCGGTATAGTGTTTAGCTTAACTTAGTTAGTCCCTGGATTTGCTGTGGCTGAAGTATAAGATAAGACTCCAGATAACCTTTGTTGGTCATTTTGTCCTGTGTGGTGAAGAATGCCTCTACTTTCTGAGTATTTCATGAGTATCTGATCAGTGCAGCACTGGTCACAGTTGTTTTCTATTTTTATTGATTAACTTAGCTAACGTCTTTGTCAATATTGCAGCAAAATTCAAAGTCCTGTCCTTTTCTGGACACAAAGTGGAATTTTTCAGCACAGATTGTAAATGGTATGAATTTAAACTGTCAGCCTTAGTTTCAGTTACAATATTTCTTTCTGAATTCATATGTAGTAAGTTATTGAAATGTTTCTTGCTCCCCTAAAACATCAGGAGCATTCTAGAGTCAACGGTCACATTACTTTCTATGTGGTAATCTTGTGAGTAGTGAGCCTTCTGAATCAAAACCCTGCTTACACTGATTAGTTTGAATTCTTGTTGCCAAATTTAACTGGGAATGTGTGACTGTTAAAATGAACATCTACTGATAAAATGTTATCATGAATCCTGATCTTTTTTTTCTTCTGTCTTCTTTTTATATCCAATCAAGCCTGGATTAAAAAAACAAAAACCACGCAAAGCAAGATGCAAGATGAGCTTTCTGAATTTTAGAACCTCTGATCTGTTTTTATTTTGTCTAAACTACAGTTTACGTATCCAACTAAATACCAAATCACATTATATAATTCAAACTGAGATAACTGAGATAATTGTCCGAAAGGACAGACGGGACTGGAGCGCACACTGCTTACAGCCTTTCATTGTGCGTCACTACAACTGTGTCTTCATCAGAGCCGAGCAGTGGAAAAGATACAACATAACATATAGTCAGACATTTGTCATTGGATAACTGAATAGGATTTCAGACAATTTATGAATGAATGAATCTAAGGTGGGATTTGGCTTGATACATATGTATACAGTTGCCAGAACACCAACATCCTGCAAGACTTTCAGAGGGACACAGCCCTTTAAAGTTTGAAATGTATAAACTACATCTTGTGATTCTTGGGCTCAGAAAACTCAATTAAAAATTCTACTAAAAGGGACCAAAAGCACAAGCATGGTGTAGAGTAGAGCAGGGCGATATGGCCAAAAATATTTATCACGATATATATTTGAAAATTTGCGATAACGATATAACTGACGATATAATTGATGCGAGACAAAATACAACTCCACAACATTACTAGCGCAAAAAGACAACCTTCCATTTATTTTCACTTAAACAAGAAGCTGGTTTTTATGTGCATTAAAGCTATATAAAAATTTAACAGTGTAAATGCAAATTCCTTGCTGAAAGTTTAACCAAAAGGCATTTCCAGTAGAAATGGGCTGACATATCCTGAGCATAACCATGTATAATATCCACTGCAGTTAAAAAGAGGTGCTTTGCAACATTAAACTGCAGTGTGCAGTACGTATTTTTCGGACCATAAGGTGCACGGGATTATAAGGCACATTAAGTGAAACAAAGCAGTTAGATAAATCAAACTTTATTAAACTCATTCTTCTTGCTTCCTTCACTTCTGTACCATTGATTCATTAATGCTGTATTCTATCACAGCTGCTCGATTCCCATGTTGTTGCAGTATATTAATGACTAACCTCGTATTGTGGATGGATTATCTAAGTTGTTCTCCTGACTGAAGTTTGGTCCGTTTACAGCATCCTGCCATGCGATTGCATTTGTCTCTAACTATCAGGAACCTTAACATTAACTTTTATAAGTGGAAAAGTGTTAGTGTTCATCCTCCAGCTTCACTGTTTATGTTATGCTAACATAGCTGTGTTGCTAGCGATCACATAGCACATCATTATATACCAGCTAGCCCAACTTCAGTAACCCTACAAACATCACTGCTGTTTAGTTTCCTGTCTTCATTTATGTTGGAAGTGATAGCAGAGCTGCACGTTTGAATTTTTTCAGAAATCTCTCAGTCAGAACATGCTATATCATGCTTAGGTAACTAGCGAAACTAGCGAGCTAACTTCCGCTAGCTTCCTGCTAACTTCTAACTCCGTTAAATGTAATAAATTATGTTTTCATGGATGCCTGGAAGTTAAACTTCATAGTTACACCTGGCAAAGCAGCAACGCTGATCGTTTTATTAAAGATGAAAGAATTTAGACAGTTTTTAACTCTCAGTGATGCTGCAGTGTTCGTTTGACCTGAAGCATACGGAGTTTAGGACCCAGATTACTCCCAGATTTAAGAGCATCTTAGTCCGACAAATACGGTAATAACGACGGCCGGCTTGCATGTTCTGCAAAAAAATGTGCTTTGTCGTGTATCTGACGGACAAACACCAAACCAGTTCCACATCACTGAAGTTGCACCATTTTTACAAACCAATTCTGGTTCATCTGTTTCACTCAACAATCGGCCATGTGCGTATGAAAACAAAGGCACTGCGCATGCGCGTTTTACTCATATTCTATCGCGATATTTCATTTTCCTATCGTTGCCTAACATTATACCGGTATTACCGTGAACGGTATAATATGGCCCAGCCCTAGTGTAGAGGTCAAATTTAGTCACTTCAATTATCCAAAGTGTTACCATACATAAGGCGCACCTGATTATAAGGCACATAAAGCAAAACAAAACAGTCAGATAAGTCAGACTTTACTCAACTCATTCTTCTTGCTTCCTCCACTTCCATACCATTGATTCATTAATGATGAATTCTCTTGCAGCTGCTCTAGTCCCATGTTGTTGCAGTATATTAATACTAACCTCGACTAACCTCGTATTGTGGATGAAGTTTGGTTCATTTACAGCATCCTGCGTTGTGATTGCATTTGTCCCTAACCATCGGGAACCCTCCCATTAACGAGTGGAAAAAAGTTAGCATTCATCTTCCAACTTCACTGTGTTTATGTTATGCTAACGTAGCTGTGTCGCTAGCGATCGCGTAGCAAATCATTATATACCAGCTAGTCCAACTTCAGTAACCCTACAAAAGTCACTGCTGTTTAGTTTTCTGTCTCCATTCATGTTGGAAGTGATAGCAGAGCTGTACGTTTTAATTTTTTCAGAAATCTCTCAGTCAGAACATGGTATATCATGTTTGGGTGGAAACTAGCGAGCTAACTTCCTGCTAACTTCTAACTCTGTTAAATGTAATAAATTCTATTTTCATGGATGCCTGGACGTTAAACTTAATTGTTACACCTGGTAGAGCAGCAACACTGATCATTTTATCAAAGATGAAAGAATTTAGACAGTTTTTAACTCTCAGTGATGCTGCTGTGTTCGTTTGACTTTGGGACCTGAAGCGGACGGAGTTTAGGACCCAGATTACTCAGTGAGGCTCCTGTCTACAGTAGCCGTAATGCTTTGACAATTCATCAAGCGGTGCAGCTTTGTAGCTTTCCAAAGTCGTACTAAAACATTTTTTGACAGATTTTTGAGCGCCGTGTATCACAAAAAATCAGTTCGAGGTCAGTAAGCACAACCAGAATTCATGCATAAGGCGCACTGTTGATTTTTGAGAAAATTAAAGGATGTAAGTGCGCCTTATAGTGCGGAAAATATGGTAGCTACATCTGCATGTGTTAACACACCAGTTAATCATTGCAGCCATGTCCCTAATTATAACCAAACAGATGAGCTTTAAAACATTAAAAATGACGCACTCTATCAGATCAGATCATCATCATATCAAAGCATCAGGTGAGCCATTTAACAGAAAACATTATAGACTTCAACTTAATATCACAGGACTGAAAATACAGACAGTACAAGTATAAGGATGCAAGAAGGGCAACAAATGAGAGGAAAACTCACAAAATCAGTTTTTCCTTCATCCGAAAGAGCTCCAAGGTGTCTAGCTTGTGGATCCATCTATCTATGGAGAAGTGAGCTAATGACACCAACAGCACCTCTGAGACTTTTCCTCCTGTTACAGAAAGGAAAGATTAGAAATTAAAAATAAGTTAAAGTTGGTAAAAATAAATAAATAAATAGAGTCTGAAACAAACTGCCTAGATGCAGACAGTTTGGCTTTTGATTTTTGCGACCAACAAGTATTTCTAGGCTCTGCTCTCTGGAGGTTTCCATGGTAGCAGCTGTCCTGATGCGCTGTAATGATGACCTGAGGAGGAGTGAAATGGCTGATTTTTCCTCTGCTTTCTTGCTCTCTCTTTCTGTCTCTGCTGTGCTCAGTGTGTAGTTCTTAACGAGAATGTTTCACTACAACAGATGGAGAAGATGGAGATGTGCTGAATTGTAGGATCATGTGATTTTTTAAACTTTCATTGTGCACACAGTCTTTTACCCACCGACCCAAGCAGGAGCTTGTAGTAATCTTATCGTAAACACTGGAAATCTGTCTGGAATATGAGGCATTGATGTGATTCATATCATTAGCTTCATCTGCTTTAGAAGGATTCCCCATCAGCTCAAAAGTCAAATGTAGATTTAGCTGACGCCATGGGAGGACACATGCAGACAGTGCATGTTTTTTGTCTCTTTTTGGCAATACTTGACAGATATGAATGCATAAAAATCACACTCCATCATATAGTGTGTGAAACAAACAGCAAATTCTTCACGGAATTAAAACTGCTTTTTTGTTTATGTTGTTACATTTGACTTAAAATTTGACTTGTTAACCTAATTTTAGAGTTACATTACCTTGCATGCAGCTCTTGAAAGCACTCATAAAGTAACACCTACCAAACCCAAATCACTCAGCACAGTAATATTACTAATCACAGTGCTGTAATAGTGGGTGTTGCACAAAGCAGGTGCTGCTCCGCTGTTCTGCGGCTGAGACAGATGAGGCACCTCCAGGTAGTTTTCCAGCTGAAGATTTTCGTTCCTGCTGACTTCCCTTTCTTTTCTGTAGCTGTGGCCACAGTGGCAGCGTTTCCAGAAAATGTTTGTGTTTGTCACCAGTTTCACAACCAGAGATGGGCAGTAAGGCATTACTGTAATTTGATTACTTTTTTCAAATAAAGTAAAGGATTACTACTGCAAGAAAGTAATTAGATTACTGTTACTTTCCCGTAAGCATGCTGCGTTACTGCGTTACTAAACCATGATTTTGATTGTGAGAGTGTCTCATGACATTTATGTATGAGCGTCTGTGGCAGCGACAGACATGTGTAGATCAACAATGGATAATATGGAGTGCGGGAGAGAGTATGACCATGCAGCGTTTAAAGCTTGGAAGTACCTACATTACTTTGAGTTTGATTCCGTAAAAAGTGACAAAAACATTACCGTGCACTGTACACTCTGCGTGGGAAGAAAACTTCTTTCTACAGTGAAAAACTTAAAATCTGAGCAAGCACCTAGCACGCTGCCACGGGAATGTGAAATTCACTGAGAAACCTCCGGATCCCCCCCACTGACATGACCGTTGCGGCACTAGGCAAACCTACACCAGCCCCACTCCTGCTAAACAGGTGAAAATAGACTTAAGAGGACTTAGTACCACTGAATCTTTGATTTTATTCATTTTTTGCTGTGTTTGACTTGCATCTAGTTGAAAGAGCGAGTTTAAAGACATAACACGATTTTATATTTTATGTGCTGGAATATGTTAAACAAATTTCTTCTAGTCAACCACTGTTTGACAGTTTTTGCTTGATGCAATGTGCATAAAGTTAAAAGATTAAAACTAATAAAACAATTTTAAAAAGAGAATTTTTCATTTGATTCAGTTTTATCTGATGGATTATGCAGAAAAAATTTGAATTGGGCTGAAAGGTCTTTTGCTTTATTACGTATTCAGGTTGTGTATCATGTTTTTAAAAAGTGACTAATTACTTTTGAAAATAAGTAATCAGTAAAGTAATGGGATTACTTTCTTGGAGAAGTAAGTAATCCAACTTAAGTAACTTGGCCAACACTGTTGGTGACTGCCAGACACCACTTGCAAAGAGGTAGCTGCGGAACACCAGACTGGTATTTGCAAGCAAGGTTATTATAGTTAACTAAAACTAAACTACAAACTAAAATTAGATGTGAAAAAACATTGTAGCTGATTAAAAATACAAATTAAGACTTTAAAAAAAATTAAAACTAATTGAAACGATTCTGTGAACTTTGAAATCTAACAAAAATCTAATAAAAATATAGAGCAATTAGCCTTAGTACGACTGTACGTGTTAGTGTGGCAAAAATTGTGTTCATTCAGACATTGAACACAAAAAAAATTTCCCACCTGTGGGACTAATAAAGGTCATCTTATCTTATTGCATTTTTATAAAATAGTAAGTCTCTGCTTTTCAAAAGCTGTGTGTCTTTGCTGGAATATCTTTATGTATTTTTTCCAAATCTTGCCTTGGATATATGGCCTACAATATAAAACACAGAAAATAATAATTTAAAAAGACTAAACCTATTAAAAATTAAACTAAAGGTCATTACACACCAAGACCACGTCATTTTTGCTGAAAATTGATCCTCAAAAAACACGCTATAAAAATAATAAACTCAACATGATGAGCTGGTTCTGATGTTTCTAAACAAGAAAAGGAAGAAACTCAGATTCTGGCAGCAGCAGGGAGAGTCTCACGGTTTGATCCAGGAGCTGAAGCTGCATCACACGCGCTTTTAATACATATTTCAGGAGGACAGTGGGGCAGTTTGAACTCCTGTTGGCAGAGTTGGGACCACATCTGAAGAGGCAGAGAAATCATTTCATAGAGCCGATTGACCCGGAGCAACGTCTAGATGTGTGTCAGAGGTAAAATAGTATTGTTTTATGATTTGTATTTTTAGTATTGTTGTGTGTTTTGAGCTACAAGTAAACTTGTCGCCAAACGCAGTGCTCTGATTAGTCAGATCTGTTTGTTTGCATCTGAAAAATCTTAAAAAATGGTTTGAAAAAATAAATTACACAAATTCATCGAGGAAAATTACACGGTCGATGTGATTGGCTGCATTAAGAGTAGATGAGCTCATATTAAAAACTAAACATCTTCAAACAATAAAAACTAAACCGAAACCTAACTGCAAGCATACTGAATTAAAAATTTGTTGTCCAATCCAAAGTGTACATTCATACCAGCAAAGTAACCTTCTGAGTTACCTTCTGTGTCGCAGTCGTTAGTTCTCTTGGAACATTAACTGGATGTAGTTTTTTAGCTTTGTGTTTCGCTTTTTTATCCTCTGGCTCGCTGACACTCAAAGCTGATGTTTGTCTGCATTTTTATTTTCACTACTTTAATCACATTTTCCTGTTTTACTCACATACCTTTGTGTCAGTAATGTGACTGGAATACTTTAATTTGTATCATTTCACTATGGATGCAAACCTGTCCACACAGCCCACCAACAGACAGCGATTTTAAATCTTGCTCATTTGGCCTAAAAATAAGTTGCTAAAAAGCCCCCCACCTCCACCCTGGAAGTTCTGCTCTTACTACCATCTTTGCTCTTACAGATTTCTCCCCATGGATTCTTTAGGCTACACTACTCTTTCTCTCTTTTAATTTTTCCCATCTCCCACTGCATTAAACACGTTCACATGCATTATATGCAGGGCTCAAATGTTACAACCCTTGTGTTTGTGTGTGTTCGTGTGGTAACTGCAGGCTGTGACAGAGCAATAAGGATGCATCAGGATGGATTAACACTGTCACCGTCATCATACATTCATCGTTCTCCTCCCTCTGCTTCTTCATTCTCCTTTTCTTCTCCTCCCTTTCATCAGCTTCCCTACTCTATGTTCCTCATTCCATAGTTGCTTTGTCCTCTTTTTCCCCCCACCTATTCATATCTCCTCTGCTGCAGTATACCCCCTCATTACTCTTTTCTTTTTCTTTTATGTCCCTGCCTTCTTCTTACCTTTCTCCTCTGCTCCACACATCCTCTATCCTGTTATCCACCCCTCTTTTTCTCCTCAGCATTCTATATTTACCCCCCACCCCCCACAGTCTCCGTGCATGCTATCTCATCTCTCATTTATTCCTCTTTTCACCTTACCCCTCTCCACCACCATCTTCTCCTTGTTTCCCCCCCTCCTCTGTGGAGACATCCAAAGAGTTCTGGGAGCAGCAGCAAGGCCAGAATTTACATCTTGATATATCAGTTTCCTGCAGCAGTGGAGGCGGTGATGGATGGCGTGTTGCCGGCGCCGCAGCGCTGCCATGAGTTACCGTGGTGATTACCGACAGAGACGGCTACTCACTGGCCACTTCATCACAGTGACTGGTGGGGAAGGAGGCGAGAAAAGAGAGAGAAAAAGAAGAGAGGGGCAGAAAAACAGAAAGAGAAGTGAGAAAAACACAATTGGAGGAGAGCGCAGGGAAAGGCAGCAGTGGCTTGTTGTGGCAGGAACAGGGAACAAAATCATCAGAAGGACAAATATTGGTGTGCTAGGTCACATAAAAATAAACCCTGAAAAATGCTGGGATTGTGCACAGTGATGTGGAAGTTGGAGTCAGGGCCAACTGATATTGTTTCCTTTTTGTGGGTCCAGTACAGAGCCATGCGTGTGAGGCCCTGCATATGTGTGTATATGTTATAAACCCAGAGGAACAGAGCTCATCTGTTGTCATGTACTGGACGGTTTCCTCAGTTTTGCTTGTTTTATCTACTTACTTAAGCTTCTTTAGCTGCAGCGTGCTGATGTCTTCACAAAAACCGTCACCCACAGTTCTCCAGATGGCCCTACGTAAACGGGCAAAGAAGTGACATGGGCTTGTGTAGCACTCTGTGGTTCGATTGTTCTAATGCGTGAGGACTGCACACAACAATGTTGCTGCTATACTTTAAAAACCTGGCGTAGCAGGGAATGTGCACCTCCAGTCTCTCTGTCTCGGTGTCTCATCGTGCGGTTGGTGATTTCATGTCTAGACCAGCCGCTGCCTGCCATCCAGCTGAGGGAAAATCTGACATGTCCTCCTCCCTCCTGCCCTCCATAAAACCTGAGGAAAAACAGATCGATGCCGGGCAGCTTGCTCATTTTGCCCCGGGCTTATTGAAATGGAAAGTTACAGGTCCTCGTACGTGTCAGCACTGCAGCAGCCGTGAAGGAGAAGGTTCTGTTAGTGGGACCTGCGTGCTGTGACAAAAGCAGGGTTTCATGATAGAAAGGAGGACCATAATGCAGATCAGGTTAGAATTCTGACTTTTTACCTTTTTTTTAAATAGTATGAATGGTTGCTTATTTTATTTTCTACAATCATTTTTCTATTACTTTTTATTTTGAATTTAGTAAGTGCATTACATAGTAAACTATATTTCAAATTCAGCATTTTCTTGGTCTGTACACAGTATTTGGCTATATGCAGTTATATACTAGTTAGAAGTTACAAATCTTTAAGCTTGTACTCCATGTAATTCACTGACAAGTGATGTGCATTTTGCTGCATTAGGTCATTTATCAATTGTAATTACTTAAGATTTTGTGTAATTAAACAAAAAGCATGGAAAGTTGACAAATGAATGATAAAAACAAATGTGTGCCTACTTTGAGTCCCATCTGTTACTTTTTCTGTCTACATACACAGAAATTCACATTAACTAATCACATTCAGAGTACAGGTTTGAAACAAATTCAGAAATTCCTCCACAAATAGTCACGTCAAGTTGAGTTGAAAAGAGATCCATTGCAGACTGACTCAGATTGATTGCAATGTTATTTTATAAATTATTATTTACGAATTTTTTTTTTTTCAAATGTGTATCCAGGGTAATTGCAGTCCAAATCAGAATGCAGTTGGAACTGGCTTGCAAATCAAAAGTGATTGTGGCAACTACTTGCAATGGATTGCAAAATAATAATAATAATAATAATAATAATAATAATGATAATAATAATAAATAAGGTAACCACTGATATTTCCTATTTGTAAGGGGGTTTTCTTAAATGGACACTTGACTTACTTTTACTCAAGTATAACTGAGCCATAAATTTAAGTTGGCGGGACTCTTTGTTATAAAACAATCAAGTTTTGAACAGCTAGTGTGAACCTTTCACTGTGCATCTATCCATCCATCCATTTTCTTCCGCTTATCCGGGGCCGGGTCGCGGGGGCAGCAGCCCAAGCAGAGAAGGCCAGACCTCCCTCTCCCCAGCCACCTCCTCTAGCTTATCCAGGGGTACACCAAGGCGTTCCCATGCCAGCTGAGAGATATAATCTCTCCAGCGTGTCCTGGGTCTTCCCCGGGGCCTCCTCCCGGTGCCCGGAAAACCTCGCCCAGGAGGCGCCCAGGAGGCATCCTTGTCAGATGCCCGAACCACCTCAGCTGGCTCCTTTCGATGTGGAGGAGCAGTGGCTCTACTCTGAGCCCCTCCCGAATGGCTGAACTTCTCACCCCATCTCTAAGGGAGAGGCCAGCCACCCTTCAGAGGAAGCCAATTTCCGCCGCTTGTACCCGCGATCTCGTTCTTTCGGTCACTACCCACAGCTCGTGACCATAGGTGAGGGTAGGGGCGTAGATCGACCGGTAAATTGAGAGCTTCACTTTTACAGTCAGGTCTCTCTTCACTACAACAGACCGGTACAGCATCCACATCGCTGCAGCCACTGCACCAATCTGTCTGTCTATCTCCCGCTCCCTTCTCCCATCACTCGTGATACTTAAACTCCTCCACTTGGGGCAGGGTCTCATCCCTGACCCGGAGTGGGCACTCCACCCTTTTCCTCAGCCGGAAAAGGGTGGAGTGCCCACTCAGTGTGCAGCAACACATATACTAAATGTAAGCACACTTTAACAGAAATGAGCAATGTGTTTATCATGTCAAGGAACGTAAAACAAAGGTTTTAGCTGAGTTCAAAGTCAAAAGATGAGGTAAATAATTTAATGATGATGAGTATAAGTTCTTTGCTGTTGGTTGTGTTATAGTGTGTGGCAGGGAATGTGTGTTGTGTTAGTTCCCATGGCTGCTTGTGTCAAAAGGATTTACTGTCACAGAGAATATAGATTTTTTTTGCCTCGCTAAACGAATTAACAGTGTTTCCTTATTATGTAATCCGAAGTTGTCTATCAGTTAGTTTGTTAGGAGGCGGGGTTGTGTTTGCATATTTACAGCAGAGTGAAGGGGAGATGTGTATTTTTTTCCTGACTGGTGAATAATTTAGTGCGAGGTGGTTCAACCTTGAGGTGTCCTTTCTGGTCCGAATGCGGACGACACCCTGAGGCTTCTGCTGCGGCCTCATATAATACTTCTCTGTGGACACATTCACTCGCAGACACTCTCATCTTCAGCTTCATTTCTTTCACCTACATTTTTTGTTTTTTTTCTGGTGTGAGACATTTTGGGCTTGAGTCTATCCTCCAGACTTGTTTAATACTTCATGGCAGCTGGGGGAGACGACGGTGTCAGATCCACAAATGTGGTCATGCGGAAGAACATCGACCATGTTAGCAAACTGTCAGGGACTCTTTTACATGTGTCTTGCCTCTGGAAAAATGTCTTTCTTAGCCAAGATATTGAAAGTTTGTGGCTGCCTTAATCCATAATTTACTGCTTACAGCTGCTTATGTAAAAAAAGACATCTCACAAACACACCTGCACTGGATGCTTGACCTTACAGCCATTGTCCGATCTTAAAGCACAGCGTTTTATTGACCCATCCATCATCTCAACAATACGTTTTCTCCACTTCATACAGTCTTGTCTCTATAGGCTCTATATTTGAAAACCTGCTCACTTAGTTGATGAAAAAATTTAATGAAATTTGATGCAATTTTTATTTTACTAAAAGCGTTAAAATAAGAGGTGATTAAAAGAACTAGCCAGGTCTGTTGTGCCTTTTCAGATCTTTTTCAGATCTCTACGCCATAACCTTCTCAGGTGCTCAACCTGAGAAATGTAACTATACATTGAGCCAGCAACAAGTCTGATTGGCTTGGAAGGTTATGGCAGACATGAAAGGTTAAACATGACATGAAAAAAAAATTCATGGGGGGTGGGGGGGATGAATACAGAAATCAAAAGAACTGGATTAAATCCTTTTAACAAAACATATAGATGTTAATTCACTAGCTGGGCCTGCGTCCTCATTTAGGTTTGACAGCGTTTTAGTAGGTAAAGGTGAATGGCTTGGACATTAATTGGGCTGCGGTTTGGGGAAGGCCTCAAAGGGAACTGGCGACGGCTCCCCAAACCGCAGCAGATCCCCATGTACTAAATAGAAGTGAAGAAGTTAAAGAATTGAAAAGGGGACGGAGGGAGGGTGGGGCACATAAACGAGAATGTACAGCTTGCAGAACTGGAGGAACTTATATAGATGATAACCGGAAGGCGCGTGTTTGGAGGTGTGGTCCCGCTCCTGAAATTCCGATACATAATCTCCAATAATTGCTGCATATATGACATGTTTGTCCAAAATTTCGTTGAGGTTGGCCCACCTGTTAAGGAGGTGATCGGGTACATACAGACATATATAAATACATATGCTATGATCGTTATAGTAAGACAACTTATAACCATGTCTATGGTTTTCAACTATATAGAAAGGCACCAGTTGCTCCAAGGTGAGCACATGTCATGAGCTGTGGTTCCATCGGTTTGTGAGGTCCATCCACTGTGACGCCACGATAGCAGGTCGTTTTTTACTATATAAATATCAGCAGGCGCACACTCATCTACTCCAAATATGTTGCTATCATTTCTGTATACAATATCAAGGTTAATATGATTCAGCGTTCTGCAAATACAAACTTTTGATGCTTTATTTAGAATTCATCTAAGCTAATCGTGCTAGCAGGTAGAGTGCACTTAGTACACGTTAGCCAATTTATTGTGAAGATAATTGCAGAGCAAACTCTTTGCATGTGAGAAGCTAAAAGATGAAATGTTTTGGCTTTTTGGTTATAAATATGACTGAATATGACGATCAGTCAAACCTCATATTCTGAGCTGTGATCCTATTATGAATTACTGGTGGCAGCTCAGGGGAAATGAGCATGGCAGTGAGTCACAAAGATGTACCAGTAACTGATGCTCAGTGACAATGAATTACATCCAATGATGCCTTCAGCTCTGACACCAACATGTGTAATATTATATCTCCTGAATATCAGATTGTTATTCATACAGTAAGCTTATCTGCAGGGCTTTCACTCTCTCTCTCTCTCTCTCTCTCTCTCTCTCTCTCTCTCTCTCTCTCTCTTTTTTTAATAAAATGATGCATTTCCACCTGCCATCTCTTTGATCAAGTCACAATGAAACCTCTCTGCAAATGCATCCCAATTGAGAAATTGGCTCAGCCGAGGTGTGAATAGATACAGTGTATGACAATGAAGTCTCACACCGACACCACACAAAGAGTCTATCTGCATGTAGGAGGAAGCAAAGCAGGCTTTCTATGCACAAAAGGAAGGCCTTATCGTTTCTTGATTTGATGCTTCCTCTGATCTCTTCCTCTTTCGCTCCCTCATTCGTCCCCTCCTCTCCCCCAAAGGCATCTGGCTGCTCTTTAATTGCTGGCTTAAATCAGATGAGGTGATCTGGTTGCCTGCTCTTTGAATAAACGCCTCTACGCAACAGTGCTTCCATTAAAAATTTTTTTTAAATCACCAGAGACTCATGTCTAAGAACCTGTCCCTGTAATGCTGTCTTTGTGGGGATGGGCTAAATTTCTGCAGATTAAGGACCATTTTCCTCCAGTAAGACCCCTCCTAGATTTTGTGTTCACGTGCACTTTATTTGTGTAGCTTTGTGGCTGTGTGTACAACTGCATATGAGGTAAATAAATATGTATGAGTGTTTATGCATTGATGTACAAGTGTGTGTGTGTTTCCGGGGAATGTGATGCGGCGGCAGCAGCTTTAACCCAGAATAGCTTCAGTTGTTTGTGTGACTGTGCACCACCTCGTACCAACCCAGCTGAATAAACTTTATTGTTTTTTAGTGTTTTCTGAAGGCAGAATTACTCTACGCTTACGACTGAGACTGAAAAGTGTGTTGGTTGTGATAAGAAATGAAAGTCTCCTGCTGCGATTTCTCCACACTCAGGCTATTCTTTAGCAATAAAAGCATCATTGTGACGAAGCAGTAATCTGTTTTTGCTTTCGCTGTGTTCCAGTTTATTCGCCGCTGCTTTTGTGAGCGCTGCGGCTCCTCTGCAGCATCAGCAAACTGTAGAGAGGAAGAGGAATCTGAAAGTGGAATTGAGGGTATTTGTTTTTTTTATTAGGAAATGAATTCTCAGAACTTACTATGGGGCCATTGTTTTTACAGTGGACAAAGCTTTTTATTTATTCAGATTTGGGTAGTAGGTGAAGGATCACAGATGCAAGCAGCTGAAATGTTAGGGGAGAGCAGCTTATTGTTACCAGTTGAATTTAGTCAGGCATCTGATTAGTATCCTCTTGGGTGGCCTTTGAGATCAGTTGAAACACTGTGATAGCTGAACAAAATGTGTATTACTTCATATCCATTGCACACTTTACAACTAAAATCTTTCCCCATGGCAATCACCAGCTCTACCTGATTTATTTCCATCTGACCTCCTGTTAAAGATCATCTTCTTGTGCATAGCCTGATTTCAGCAGTTTTACTCTGTCATGTTGCACATGTGTCTCTCCATTAAGATCTTCAAGTTAAATTTTAGTTTGCGGAAGTGGATAAACTCACAAGGAAAATGTGCAGGTGTTGCACTGTATATTTTAATGTGCTGTTTTCCTGCACATGATGGATGAGCCTGGATTGATTTGACACACCTGATCTGATGTCCCGCCTTTATTGACCACAGTGCAATGTGGGTATATCTGATATCCCCTGCATGATTATAATAACGTTAGTTCAGGATCAACAATGCAACTAACGAATCAGGCTATTGATTGCACACGGTAAGCATTTCAAGTGTTTTCTGCATTAGCGTATACAGTATAAAAATATCCTATCAATTTTAGTTTGATGTTAGCCAAATTTAAATTACTCGTGTTGGTTTGCTAATTTTAGCAAATTTTGAAAGGATTAGCTAAATTCTTGGCTAAAGCTAAGTGACTGGATATGTATATTTTATTTTTATAAAAGGATTGTAAAGTGCAAAATGTGTCCTGAACAGAAGCAACTCTATTATGCAGCTAGCACAACACAGCGCTCAGTCAGTTTCTGCCTGTTAAGGTTTTTAAAGCAGAATCATGACAAACATGGAAAACTTTGCAGAAAATTTGCTAATGTTGCACTCTTGCAACTCTCTTTATTTTAACCAGATTTACTTATTTTACCAAGTTTTATTTAATTAGCTTTAATTGATGATTTTTAGTATGTTTTTTTTTTCATTTAGTGACCTCTTAAACATGTAAAAAAAATCTTTATTCATTCATCTATTGTTCAATTGCATTCATCTTTAAAAACAATATTGCTAAGCGCTTTACAAATACAATATAAAACCATTCCATCACAAATACCATTGGATGAAGTTTCCTGCAAAATACAAATGAAAACTTAGTGTAATAAACTCAAAATGTAAGAAAAGGACAAACACTGACATGACACTGACTGGATTGACAGTAACAACATATAGTCTTGGATGGACCTTAGCAGTGTGTATTGAGCCGTCTGTTGAGAGATTGATTTTATTTGAAAGATAAGTTATAGATACAGAGTACGTTTCAGCGAGTGCAGAGTGTGAGCTGACAGATTTATTGCAGAGTGTTCAGAGTTCACAGCTGTCTGCTGGGTTCACTTTGCCTCTTTAAATAGACTGATGCACTTTGTAGCTCAGAGTCTGGGTTGTTCCTTGACTGTGAACTCTACTCAGTCCAGCAGCACTTCAGCAAAAACTGAGTCCAGACCTCAAAAGAAGGGTTTAGATAGATTTTGACTTAAGGTGATTGGGAATTAACTTGAGGTAGGTGAGAGACTCAGACTGATAAAATGTGACTTAGTGCTCCCCTTTTCTTCAGTATTAAAGTTGAACAAATAATGGCTGTGCTAGTTTAAGACCTTGGAAAGTGAGGACATTTTGGCTGATGCTCACTTTGGGACAGACCATCAAAGGGTTCGTTTGAGGTTTCAGATTTGGTTTTAGGATTCAAGTTAGAGTCTGCTTTAGATTTTGTTAAAGTAAGTCAAAGCAGGTTTTCACAAAGAAGTGCAGTCAGAGGGAAACTTTTTACTTCCACTCTTTCTATAGTTTAAATGACCTCAGTCGGTCCCTTGAAATTGGGGTTAATGCATGCTTAATCCAATGCGCACTCCATTCCCTTTTCCTCTTTCACACACTCATAGACACAAACACACACATGCATAAATGATGATGTGGAACAGAGAGCCAAAACATCTGGACTTCTCATCAGATTTCTGGAAGCAACCCCATCCTAACGGCTGCAGTGACTTTTTTCCGCCTGTTTGTGGTTTTCCCTGCAGCTGAAGTTAGCACACTCACATACTCACACACACGTATTTCCACATTTTAAGGAGCAACTTAACGGCCCATTTGAGTTTGAGAATGACACCTTTACATTTTTTAAGTGCACTTTAAGTGCAAGTGTAAAATGGATTAAAAGAAATTGATCGTTATGTTTTAGAAACTGAAATAAAATAAAAAGAAACTCTTTTAGAAGTGTTTAGATCCGATCAGTTTGTCCTTTAGATAAACTATTTGTGTATTTGCATTAAAACCCTTGTATACATTGAATTAAGGTTAGAAGTGGCTGGATTGGATGGTGGGTGTACTCCATGGTGATACCACAGATGAGGAAGGTAAGACGAGGTTGATGCACGGTGCTGCCTTTGTGTATTTGTACTAGTCGCTAGCAGGTTGGTCGGAGTTTGCATGGAAGATGCAGAGTTATCTCCAAACACTTACCAACCTGTAAAGAAATAGACATATTCCCTAGTGACCAGAGGTTGCCAGAGGGTCACTAACTGGTCTGCAGGTCAGTGACGGAGGCCTTGAAGGAGACAGTTTGTCAAGACTTACAGTTTAACAAGTCAAATCATCAAACCAAAAGTTAGGTTCATCATTTAAAAACTCTTCTTTTATGCAGCATAAGGTAATCAGCAGCCAGAATAGTATTTGTAATATATACAGTGATAGGAAAAACCATGTTTCTTTGTGTTCATGTAAACCACCTATCTCTGGTAAGATCAAAACCAGTTTAACCCTTATAAACATGAATGTGGATTTCCACATGTTGTCCGTCTGCTCTCTATGCTTTCTACTGCTCAACAGGTCTTCCAGATAAATGACACCACTTCATGATCTCCCCCATCACCTGCTCCCTTTCCTCTGTGCTGCTGCAGCTTGTTGTCTGATATCATCAGTGTCGTCTGGATGTTATTTGTCGCAGTGATTGGGTACATCATGTTAAAGCAGGATTAGATTCAGAACATCTAGACGCGGCAGATGTCCTCCGTGTGATGAGACCGATATTGTTCACAGGAGCCAATATTGACTGATGCCAAAAGTTTGAATCAGCTGTTAGCACTACAAGGATTGCATCAGCAGGGTCTATTTTTTGCGCTGTCCAGGTGCATTCCTGATGCTCCAGCTGTGGTGGCTTTCTCCGCTTTGCTCATATTCAGATGTAAAAATGTTTGGATTAAATAATTTGATTTTGATTAAGCAATCCAAAACAGCAGCCTTAAATCTTGAGGTGGTGGTGGGGGCAGTTTAAAACGATCCAACTCACATCTATAGCACTTGAAGCATGGCCGCTGTATCGGCCGTGACTACATTTGTGAGAACACAGAGGGGGGTTCAGCTATGAGTTCTGCCACTTTTCGTCTTTCTTGATTGTAATTAGAGGGGATGGGAACAGACGGCGCCGCCTCAGCCCACTGCTTCTGTCAATCAGCCCATTTAGCATGAATATAATACAAGGCTGTGCTTACACACACACACACACACACACACACACACACACACACACACACACACAGGATTCAGTTTCCATTAATTTTCTAATTCTGCCATCGTTATTTCGCTCCTTTTTTATTTATTTCTCCTTCTTTCTTCTCTTTTAAAATCTTGTTCCAGTGCAAATTTAGACTGTCTCTTTTCTTCAAACTTTAATTTATGCCAATACATCTTCTATGGATTGAAAAATAAAAAAAGACACATGTAGGAATGTATGTATATATAAGCAATTAGATCAATGTAGGGACTGTGGTATTGATAGGAAACATAAAACACCACTAATAGTAATAATATGTGAAGCAATTGCCTTGAGAAAGTGGAGGTATACAGTGGCACTAATCAGACCTTATAAGCATTACCGCTTAAACCCCTGTCCTGAGATATAACCTGACAGACAGACCCAGCTTAATAACTATATAGCAGCAGTCCACGTTTGGTAAGAGAGTTGAGGCTTGGGTGTGAAATTTATGGTTTTCAGGGTTTTTATCGTTAACTCGGTGTAACGTTGGACCCGTTAATCATAGGCAGGACACGAACGTACTGACAGCACTACTTTATTTTCAACTGTGATTATACTGTGGTTTTCGTTATACTGGGACACAGACACTCCCTCTCTGCTGTCACGTCCGCTCTCTTCCCCTCCGACTGTCACTGTGAACATATAAAGAGACATCATCACACTCACGTCCCAGCACTCCTGTTCAACCCCACCCCTGCGCCGCCCCGGGAGCTCACTGCGTCACCCCTCCTCTGCAGCCGACCAGAGACCACACCCACGCCACACTCGGTTTCACTGGCTCTTTTCCCGTGTTGTAGTTGTGTGTCTTATTTTAAAAGAAATATTTACGCGTTTCCATAGCGACCAGAGAGCATTAGGAGAGAGGAGGATGTTACTCTCAATGTTGTTGGCGCATTTCAGGAGGACACTGCTAATAAATTTACACAATTACACAGTGAATTCACGTTTATTATTATATTTACAAAATACCACAGTTTTTGTCTTGGTCGTATTATTTTATTTTGTTGTATTTATGCGGGACACCTTAAAGGCCAGTCCATGAAAATATTGTCCGTGGCCAGTGTTGGGAAGGTTACTTTTAAAATGTATTCCACTACAGATTACAGAATACATGCCCCAAAATGTATTTTGTAACGTATACCTATTATATTATCATGCTTTTTACAACTACATGAATGTACTATTGCTGTTTGAATTATTACTTTTACTGAAGGTTACTCGCCATACCAATACCGACTAGATTTTTTAATCTTAATATAAAATGAGTAACAATAGGGTGGACATTAGGTAAGGCTGCACGTTTTGCAGAGATCTCGTATAGAAAACTGTTTCACGCATATATAAAACAGGTCCGCGGCTCCGAACCGTAGTAAAGGGACCTCTGGCTAATACGCCGGGTTCGTGTCGGGCTCGTAGCCGAAAACTAGCTTTACTTTGTTGTCTGGGTCAACTTTGCTAGCGAGAGACAGAGAGAGGCGTTGAAATGCTGCTCCAATGGAACTTATTGTTTCGGAAAAAAACACGAACACAGTGTACAGTAGAGTCTTAATAGCTTACTTACAACTGGGCTCGTCAGGCACTCTTTTTGGCTTCAGTGGTTATTATTATATTTACATGCTTCCAGCTCCCGTTTCTGCTCGATGACAACTCGTACTTTTCCACTCTCCTTTTTCTCCCTCCTCGTGCTCACAGACACATAACAGGTATGGCAGTCCATTCTCCCTGCAGCACGGACTACACTGCCCGTGAAGCTACATTCTTTAGGGCTATGCCTGTAACACTCTGCTTATTGCCTTCATATTAACCCTAGAAAACCAATGGGGTCAGAGCCGACCCCATTGGTTTTCTAGGGAAACCATGGGGTCAAATTTGACCCCATGGGTTCTCCAGGGTTAAATCATTTTAGTGAATAATTTTTAAAAATATTTCTTCACGTCATTATGCGGGCCGCAGGTAGGGGTGACATGGGCCGCGAGATTGAGACACAGGCATTAGAGCCTCTTAATGTGTGTTTTGTTTGGGGCGTGGAAACCAGAAATAGAGAGGGCATAGCCGAACATATGAAACAGGAAAATACCGCCGTGTAACCCCTTTATTTCAGCAAAGTAACTGTATTCTAAATACCACCTTTTTAAACGGTAACTGTAACGGAATACAGTTACTCATATTTTGTATTTTAAATACGTAACGGCGGTACATGTATTCCGTTACTCCCCAACACTGTCCGTGGCACAAAAAAGGTTGGGGACCGCTGCTTTACAGTATACATAGAATAGTATATATTTAATATATGTCGACTTTATGTTAAGGATCTTAAAGTACATGACGTATTATTACGGAGATATTTAAAATAAGAATTTAAAAAATAAAGTAAAAATTTGAATTTATTTATTTAAAAGGGACAGTGCAGTTTAACATAGTTCAGGTGCAAGACATGAGACTGATATACCGCACATAGGTTTATAGCTACTGCTAATTTTCAACAATTATCTATTACAAGTTATGATCTGAGTTGTAAACAATAGGGGAAAAAAGGCAACATCTTCCTTTCGTCCATCATGTTTCTTCCACTTATATAATTCAGGGTTAGAGGGTGAATGTGGGGTGCAGTCTGGACTGTTTGATAGTTTCCAATCTATTGCAGGGCTAATATACAGAAAACATTTATTCTTTTATTCCTAATGTATATTCTTCAGCCACTTGTACAAAATAGGAAACATATGAATAAATTTGAATGAGCAATTTTATTTTAAACACTTATTCAGTTATACTAATAATTCTCTTGATCAATATCCCATGAGATTAAAATGACCCTAGATTTGTCTCCCTTGCTCACTCACAAATCACTCTCTCATCACTCTCTTTATATTGGACACATATTAGTTCCCTATTAAGATGTGAGAACCGTACAGTTCTTAGTTATAATTTCTTTGTCTTCACTAATAGCTGTTAGAACATGCAATGGGTCCTTTGTTATCTGTAAAAAAGACAAAGAACATTGTTACATGCAACTGCTATTTTTATTACATTGTATTTTTTTGTCATTCTGTGTTTGTGATTAGGGTTTGTTGATTTTTACAGGAACATTAATCAGGTATGGCTCTTGTCATCTGTGGTCAAAATGTGTACAGGCCTTCCCGTCTTCCATAGATACAAAAGTAAATATCATAGCAGAGATTTATTGGTCTGCTATACACTCTGTGTTTGTGTCCTCATGTCGTGTGTGTGAGTGATGCTAATTGGTCCGTCCTGCAGAGCTTGGTCTGTCAGCGACAGAAGGGAAGGTGTTTAAAATGCAGAGAGCAGTCACGGCTGGAGGAATGCTAGCTACAAAACACTCCTTCTCCCTCTGTCAGAAGCTCTCTCTTTTGCTTCGCTTCTCCCTTCCTCTGTCTCTCCTCCGCCTCTCTTCTGTCTGTGTTTACCTTGTACTCTCTCTCTCTCTCTCTCTCTTCCCTGTTACCGTTTACCCTCTCTTCTCTCTTTCTCTTTCACCATCTGGTCATTTTTTGTGACTCAGCGCTGTCGCCTGCTGGAGGCTCTGCCACCCACACATCGACATACACACTGTAACACACACCTAAACACACAAACACAGACCTGTGACATTTAAAACTCACTGCCCCGGGGATGTGTGTGACGATGTGTGGCACTGCCATGGTGTGCTGTGCATATGTAAACACTATACTCTCTGTCAAAATCTAATTTGATGTCATCCTAATAAAAAAAAGCCTTCAAGTAGACGAAGTTATTATGGAGCAAACAAGGAAATCAGGTGATGTTGTTATGGAGGCACAAGTCAGTATAGGGAGGAGCTCAGGGAGTACAAAACTCAGTTAATTATTATTCCAAGATTGCCTGATTCATTTGAAGAGGTGATGGACAAAAAGTAAAACAAAGTACAAATTTACAAAGTGTTCACATGGCACATCAGAATATAAAAGTGTCGTGCTATCATTTATAAGTGGAGTTTTGTATTTGTTAGAGATACAGAAACACAACCGCCAGTCAGTGACTATTATTATTAAAGTTTTTTTATGGGCTTTTAAACATGAAAATCAATAGACATTTTCATGTTACAGAATAAAATAAATATAATATTATATTTTTGTAATATTATATAAAATTATACATTGTGATATTTTTACGATAAAATAAATATGTTTATTCATTTTAAAGCTTTTCACATGGCCCAAAGGTATTTGCTAACAAGTGGCTAAATGTGCTTGCAGAGATTGTGTTTATGTATAAACACTGGAGCTTAATGTCAGTGATGCTGAAGTTATACAACTGTGGTATAGTTTGTTTATAGCCAACATCAGCTTTATCTTCCTGAACAAAAGGTCGTAGGTAACCAGGGATTTAGAAACCTGGATCTAAATATGAATTCTTATTTTTTTGTTTTTTTCAGGCCCACCAATGTGATTATTACTTCTGGTGTTGCCATACAAAAATAACTCCTTCCTTCAGCATGCTATAAAGTCGCATCATATCACAGGTGCATACGTCACAACTTACTGTGAAGTGAACAAACTGGATTGTCACGCAGAGAGAGTCTGAAGAGTTTTGTGTTTGTGGAGTCAGTTTGTCTCCTGCTCAGCTGAGCAGGGTAATCACTCATCAAATACACCAATCGCTGGAACGCTTAGTGTTACTGCGTGTGTGTGTGTCAGGCCAGTGTAAACAGACAGCAATGAGTGTATTTTCTGTGTATCATCTCAAGACACCTTGACATTGCAGAGTTTTAGTCCTCCAGCAAAGTTAGAGTTTTGTTCAGAGTACACACGTGTTCAGCAGTTAGTACTTTCTGTTTGAATGATTGAATGTTCAGTGTTTGGATGTGAAGGTATATATAACTGTGTGTGAGTCATTATATGAGCATTGTTTTGTACCTAATGAAGGTCCGTTCTACCCAAATGTTGTGGCTGTGATAGAGACAGTGTGCGGAGGTTATCATTGATTTATTTTTAAGTTTTATTCAGATTCAGTTATTTTCACACATCATTTAATAGTTTCTTTTTTCATTTTAGTTTTGGTTCAGAGCAAGCTCCAGTCCAGAGTGTACAGAATTCACCCACTGTATTTCGTCTTTTGTTTGACCTCACACTGTAGCTGGCATCTCATTACTGTCCTGAGCTGGCCAGTGTCAAGTCAAAGGCTGTAGAAATCAGCGACTATTTGTCTAACCTTTTCTCCAGATTGTCAAAATAAATATACTTTGAAGAAAAAATAATAATTTTCTAAAGAAGAGCAATTATTTGTCAGTTTTTTGTTGTTGTTGTTGTTTTTAAATTATCTATCCAAAGAACTCGCTTTAAATAATAAACAGAAGATTTTTTTAAATGTTTGAATTATGGCTGTTTTGGACCTTACCAAAAGAAAGTAAACTTGTTTATAAAATCTATTTGGAAGGATAAACTATGTGTGATGAATTGACATAAATCTTGTTGTTGTTTCTGATTTTGTGCACATTTATGACCTGGAGTGAACAGTGTGGATTCATGTCCAGGTCTTAATGCTGTGGGGTTGATTTATTTCTTCCTCTGTCACTTCATCATGTGAGAAACATTGATTTGTTGGCTGCCATTCTTTCCCACCTCTAACAAGCTCCAGTGTGTCACGGCAAATGATTGTGTCCACTCATAATTCAGCTCTTTTTGTGTTCACATTCATAGAATATAAAGTATTCCCATGGAGGAACACAACCAGCCCAGACTTGCTTCTTCTACTTTTAACAGGCTTTAACAGTATCCTGTTTATGTGGACATAACATCCCAGTTTTAGAAACCGGAGTCATCTCTTGTTCTGAATATGAATGCCAGACTGTTGAAAAGCAGTTACCGTTGCTGATGTTGGTCATCCACTAATCTGAAGGTCATTTTTCTTTTTATTTTCAGCTCTCGGTCTGCATGTGATACAAAATGGGGTAAATGTGGCCTGTGGTGCTTTGAGTTTTCACTAAGACTAAAAAAGCTGTTTATAAATAGCAGTCCATTTAGCATGCTGGCTACCTGCTCAGGTGCAGCTTCAGCCAAGTTATGTAACACAAACTGTGGCAGTAGAAAGCATGCCACTGTTGGATTGAGATTAAAAAGAAAAGCAGTCTTAAGGTCGTGAATGAGTGAAAAACACTCATATATGGAGAACGGTTGAAAAGACTGATTTATAGATTACAGGACGGTGGTTTTCCCAACACGGCAGAATCAGGGAGCTCCACAGAGTGAGGTCCTAACGGTTACTCCAGCGTCACATTGACCGTTATGAAACTTGAGTTTGTCCCATTCGCGTGTAATAATAGCATGTGATAACAAAATTGGAGACAAACTGCAGGGTGCAGAGGTATACAACTTTAATGTGGAGTTGGAGTCACTGTTGTATTCTGGAATTACTAATCATGGAATCACAAGTTCAGCTAGACGTGCAAGGAGACTTGAGATTCAGATATCGTGATGCCGCTCCAAAGGATGACTCTGAAAGATGTAGTACAGATAAAATCCTAATGACATGTTGCCTGTTTTATGTGTCGATCAGCATGTTCTCATTAGTCAGACACATGTCAGGTTGCATCTTTCTGTCCCATTTCTTTCTTTCTTTCTTTCTTTTTTTTTTTTGCTGACTGCCAGCTGTATTGAACCACCCCACCTCCCTTCCTGCTGCCTCTCAGGCCCTAAGTGGATTAAATGGATTCGAAACAGGAGCCGGAGTCGCGCTAATAGCATTGCTTGAATTTTAAGCAATCCACGGTGGATTGATTCACAGACTAAAGAGCTGCAGCGTTGTAACTGAGATGCATGGAGCGCTCTCAGTAATGCAGCCCTGCCAGATGACACAAACTGTACATTAGCTTGGTGAGGTTCATCTGATAGCCTGTGCACTTTTACGGATAATGATGACACTTTTGGACTTTAGCTCTTATTATCTCATAGTTTGTGACTGAATTTACAATCTTACTTTTTCATGGTACTTGTGTTCTAGCGAGTGTTCTGGTTTTGCACCATAATCAGCCACCACAGATTGATTGATATGCCAGTAATAATTGTTTGTTCTATAACACATCAGTAAATGATGAAAAAATGGCCATGCTCTTTACCCAGAGTACAAGGTTACCTCTATAAATGTCTGCTCAGAGAACAAAGACATTATGTGTGCAGTCACAGAAGACACAGGGAACCAGAATCAATTCACTGGTTGACACTTTGTAATCATGATTCATTGATCAGCCGAACACTGCAGCTCTAAATTCTTTAAAGGATTAGTTGGAAAATCTGTGGTATCATTTGAGTGTAAAATATCTTCTGCTGAAGAGGTTATAGTGAAGTTGCAGTTTATTCACTGCAGGTGCATAAACTTAGTCTTAGAATCACTGCACTCAGTCAGCCTGACATCATTTTAATTTCAGGAGAGAAGGAAAGAAAATATGCAGATTTTTAGATACTTTTGTCTCTCTAGGACAGAGGATGTTTGAAAAGAAGACAGGAAATGGGGGAGGAAGAGTTGCATATGACGTGCCCCTAGATAAGTCTAACGAAAGGTTCTGAAAATAGGTTTTCAAATATTGGTTCTTTTGCTTTAACTCTCTGGGCAACCTGTAAATGGGAATATGGTCCTTAAATAATTCAGTTTATCTTGACAGGCTCAAAAGTAACAAATGATCTTCATTTGAAACTTGCAGACACACCAACAGTTCTCACATTTAACCACATGAATATAAAACTGTCAACAGGCGAAGGATGCAGTGCTGTTACATTAACAAATGATCACAGAACATGCTGCTTATGTTGAAACACAGCCAGCCTGATTAACAGCCTGTTTGCCCTTTAAGCTACAGTCTCAGTAGAGAAAACAGTGGTTGGAGACCATAGCATGACCTGAAATTATCCTAATATGTTCAATGGACTTAGTTGAAGTAGTTGCTTGGAAGACAGGGGCCAAGTCTTGTGTAATAACATGGCAATAAGACAGACTGAGTCTGCTATCGGTTTGCGGTTGAATGCTGTAAGGTTGGCAATTACATGTCATCTGTTTGTGATAACATGGGGATCAACTGTAATAAATCATTAAAAATCACAAATCGGTTGCCATTGACATTCACAGAAATTCCCATTAAGTATTTATATTCAGAGAACCTCATATATATATGAAAGAGAAATTCAAATGACACAGGCAGTCTTGCTTTTATATAGGAATTTAGACATTTAGAGCTTTTCTTATGATAATCAAAGTCCCAGGGTTTTGAGTTCTGGGATATTTGGGGTTTTCTAGTTTTCTATTTTTGATAATCTTGTGCGTTGTTTCTGTACTATTTATTCTTCTGGTTATATTTCCATTCCTGGGTTTGTGATGATTCCTGTTTTCTGTGCAGTTAGTTCTCTGATTACTTAGTTTTGTTATCTGTCCGCTCTTGTCTCTGTGTTTTTTATCTTTTGCCTTTGTGTCAAGTTTGTATATCTTAGTCCTGGTCTCAGTTATTTCCTGTTTTATTTTTGATATCCCACATGAATTATGTTCAGTTTTCCTTCCCCTGTCTCACTAGCTAGATTCTGTTCAGCTGTGTTACCCAGGTGGCTTCACTCTGCCCTGATCTCTCCTCGTGTGTTTAAACCCTCAGTTTGCATTTGTCCTTTGTCGTGTCCTCCCCTCACACTGTGTGATTTCCAAGTATCCTAGTTCCTTAGTTCCCTGTGTCATGTCACTAGTTTTTTCCTTGCCTGTGTTTTTTGTATTTTTGAGCATCAGCAGTAAAGCTGCCACCTTTAGTTGATCCTATATTTCTACTCTGTTTGAACACTAAAAAGGGCTACAAGCCTCATTCACACAACGTTTTCTATGCCTAAGTCTATATAACATTCACACTCCAACTACAACTTAGTATCTTGTCCAAAGGTATGGTGTAGGCTGGAGCCAGGGGCAGACTTTTAGAATTGAACAACCTGCTCTACCTCCTGAGCCACAGCCAAAATCACCAACACCTTTAATTGAATACAACCAGTTGAGTTGAGACCCTCATCAGACTGACTCAGTTTGCAATGTTGGCAATCTGTCTGCATTTATAAATTAGGCAACAGTTACTTGCAAACCTTTGCCAGTTTGTCTGAGAGTGATTGCAGACACAGTCCTGTAGAAGGGCTGACATATACAGAAAAGAAAATGCACTAAGCAGGTTAGTCACAAAGAGAGACTAAGCACCCAAGGCATTCACATCCATAAAAATTAATGCTCTTCTGGCTACGGAATATTGTCAGGAAAAAGTTTTCTAAATTGCAAAATCTGAAAAAGTAAATCCATTTTATCTTATAACTGAATATCTGAAATTTTTCCTCCACAGAATAAAGTGTGTGCAGTTTTCACACCGACTCTTCCTTTCAAAAGATAGGAGTCGCACTAAACAGCATTCAGCACATTGCTGAAAAATAAAAGCTGAAAAAACTAAATGTGAAGAAGTAGATATGAACAGTTTAAGAAACAGTGTAGACCTGGTTGATGCTCGGGGCAGCAACATATTCATAACACAAGAACTCAAAGGAGCAGCCAATCAGCATGTGACACACAGCCAGAAAAGAAAATTAGTGTTTTGTTGCGACCTGTCCACGGCCTTCAGTTTGTGGAGCTGGCCTCTGCGTCAGCCGTTAATTGCTATTTGTCCCATTTCTGATGCAGCCTTTTCACAGCTAATTTTAGGCACTGGCTCATTATGAGTCTTACTACAGGGCAGTAACCTGATCAAGTGATAATGAATGTGGAGGAAAAGGAGACAGTGAAAGCAGGAAGGCAGAAAACAAACACTGATGTAACTGCGAGGAGCTTTAGTGTGGCTCAATATGCACATAAAGAACAATTTTTTGGAAGGTTTGCGTCGAGTAATGATCGATGATATAATTTTGCATTTATTCAATTTAAATACAGCTTTAACGTACTTAAAAAAGTAACCAATATTTGTCAGTCTATGCTGGTGGTGGTTTAATTGACTAATGCTTTATTAAAGCTGTGTTAGAGTCGTATTTGCCTGTTTAATCAGCTAAATGGGTTTGCATAAATGTTTCTCTCTTTCTAAGTCATGTCTCTGAACAGAGACGAAAGGCTCTGTGCTCTTTGATAAGCCGCGGAAAACCTGCCAAGATGTTTTCTTTTTCAGCCGTTTATACACTGATGGCTATTCAGATGTTAAATGCAAAACGCTCCCTTTTATTTGGTCGTCATTACGGGGTCTTAGCTGGCCTGTTTCGCTGGACAATGATTTGATTGGAGCTGATTGGATTTGCTGCCACGACTGCAGCCCGTCTCTCTCCCTCACTCTCTCTCTGTCGCTGTGTTTAATGGTGCCTTTCTAAAGGCTTTATTAGAAGTAATTTGCTGCAGCGAGTACTGACTGATATCTGGGCCATGACCCTGTCTCTCAGTTGAAGGGTAAAGAGGGAGTCCCAGTCACACTGGAAATGGCAGGCCCTGCACTCCATCCATAGATTAGTCTCTTTACGCTCTTTGCTGAATACATTGAAAAGTACTAAGGGTGGGCAGACAGGAAGATCGAAATGACAGTGATTCAAACCAGAGATGTCTTTTGGATGTGAAGGTGCCGGACCTTGTGGATTACCTGACATTATACTTTTAGACAAAAATGAATAATTAACCAGTAAGTCCTCAAAATTAATGACAAAATCTGTTGATGGTTTGTTGTTCACAAATAAGTGCAAAGAGTTACAGTTCTATAGTTAACAGTCCTGAAAACCACCTGGTAGACTGCAGCTACTGTAGCCTTTAAAAGCCATTAAAGATTTAAATCAATCTCAGACAATAGTCAGTGGTTTTAATATTACATGTCACCAAATGCAGCCCATCTTTTGCTTTCCACTGTTTACCTGTGTGCAACCGTAGGCAGATGATTTGATATACCTTTATTAGTCCCACAAGGGGAAATTTCATGTTAAGGCATGTACAACCTTGAGGAACATGTACAGTTTCTCACTTTCTGTCTGTTATTTTTAGTAGAAGGAGAGTAAAGTGTCAAATCTCAGGGAGCAGGAGCCGCACCTGCTCGCCGTTATTGACATTTGAGTTTCTAGTCATTGCTCACGCACTGCAAGATTTTATAAATGTGTTTGTCTGCTTGGGAGGTCAGCACCTTTGAAGAATCGTGTTGAAAACTGCCCACAGTTAAAGCCACATTTGAATAACTAAATGACCTCATAAATCAGACGCCCACACAGATAGCAGGAATTAGCGTGTTCTAATACCTGTTTCCCCTGTTTGCCAGTTGCTTGACTGTGATCTGAGGATGTGTCAAACTGAGGACGTCACAACAGAATGTACGGAGCCTCAGGTGAATTTAAATCACTCAGACCTTTGCATTCTCGTGGACATAGAACATACAACACTTGTGTAAATATAGGGTAAAGAGGGTGGCTAGGGCAGTTTAGAAATTATGGAATTGGGTGTTAAGCTGATAGGAGAAGCAGCAGAAGGAAGGCAAAGAGTTTGATGACAGGAAAAAAAGAAACATTTTACCCAGCTGACAGTTACACAGCAGATAAAGCAAAGAATCACTATATGTCATGGATATTGCTGTGGATCTGTGAGTCTTCTAAAGAGTGGCTTCTGAAAAGCAGCAGGGAAATTTGTGACCTCTTACTAATCCGCAGGCTTATGCATCCACCTTTGCTGATGCTGCCTATAACAGAAGCCATTTCACAAGCTTTTTTTTTACTGTATAAACTTCCTCTGCCACGTAAAGCTGGGTAGTATCACACATGTAGCAGCTTTGTATCAGCTAAACCAGTTTCATGAGTTGTCTGTGAAGGTTCTCGATCTGTTGAGTTCTTGATCTGTTGGTGTTTCCATAGATACAGACCGTTCCTCATGAGGATGCTGCTATATACCATGTGTCATGCATATTCATAAAGAATTATAAAGGGCTGCTCACAGAATGTGTGAAGTAGACGGCACACTCTGTGCCCGATCCAATATTTATTGGTTAAAAGTGATGTGTAATGGTGCAGATGAGCTCAGTGCAGATAGGCGTGGAGTGTCCTTGCATATTTTTGTGTGCACGTGAAGGATGTGGTGTGAAACGTGTGTTTTCACACTTTACCAATTTAAGAGTCAGTTCTTACAGTCAGTGTGTTTGATGGAGGGAACTAGGCAGGTGGAAAGACCTGATGCACTTTGACTGGAACTGAATTATTATGGCTGGGCAACTGAGCCAAAAACCTTCAAACCACAAGGACCAGGGTTTACTCCCTATCAGTGAGGGTCTATACACACTGAGGGATAAACCCTGTGTTGATGACATGGTATTGTAGGATCTGCAGGAAACACAGTCTGCATATAAAGGATAGGCGTAGCCATGGTGACATAATTTGTTTTTGGACTCTGTATTTTAAAGCTTCAGCATTAGCATTCTGATTGCCAACCCTAGAGGCCTTAGTCAGCAAACTGCATCCACAAAATGTACAGGTGCAAATGTACAAAGAGATACCGGCTAATTAGCCTTCAAGTCACGGTTATTTGTATAATACTATTCAGATACAAGTTCATTCAGAGTGCTTTACAGAAGGATAGGAAGAGAAAAACAACTTTATAAAGCCTACACAAATAATCATGGTAGAAATATAACAACAAACAACAAGGTCTACAACAAGGTAGTTGGGATAATCACCACTAATCCACATTGTCTCTGCTACCAAGCAATATCGAAACTGTAGGAGGACCTTGTCCTCTATATTATGGCCCTGTTTAACAGTTTTAGGTGATCAGGAAGTTTTTTTCCATATGAGAACCACCAAAATAAAGGCGCTCGCCAGTGCTACCCTTCAGCCTCTGGCAGTACAGTCTTTAGGTGGCACAAATCCCCTGGAAGTTTAAGTTTTAGACCACCTGCCTGCCAAGTCAACCACGAAACACCTGTGTCACAAGACAGGACTTATTTCATAACATCATTTGTTAAGCCTTAATGTATGAATGCTCTCCTAATCATAATGTATTCTTACTTGCATTGTCATGACAGTACACTTGATCAAAACCGACTATATCTCACTGTCTGTTTGTGAGCGCAAGCGGATGAACTTGCATTCAGAAGATTTCCAGTAAACTTGACCTCTGACCTTTACCTTAATTTCAATTTTAATTTCTTCAAATTTATCTGAGATTTTCAGGAGATGCACCAATGGCATCAGTTCAAAAATCCCCCAGAGATGGGCAGTAACGCGTTACTGTAATCCGATTGCTTTTTTCAAGTAACGAGTAAAGTAAGGGATTATTTTGCAAAAAAGGTAATTAGATTACTGTTACTTTCCCGTAAGCACACTGCGTTACTAAAACCGTGATTTTTTTGCGAGAGTGTCTCATGACAATGACGTGAGTGAGTGCGACGTTCGTGGCAACAGCTGTGTGCAGATCAACAATGGATAATATATCGAGTGCGAGAGCATATGACCGTGCAGCGTTTAAAGCGTGGAAGTACTGACCTTACTTTGAGTTTGATTCCGTAAAAAGTGACAAAAACATTAGCGTCTGCTGTTCACTGCGTGGGAAGAAAACTTCTTTTTACAGCGAAAAAACCCCTAAACTTCAGAGCAAGCACTGAGTACGCTGCCACGGGAATGTGAAATTCAAAGAGAAACTCCCAGATCCTTCCACTGACATGACCGCTACGACACACCTGCACCAGGGCAAACCTCCGCCTGCCCCACTCCTGCTATACAGGTGAACATAGAGCAACAGGACCGCTGAGTCTTTGATTTTATTTTATGTGCTGGAATGTGCAGAAAATAGGTTTAAATGTTAAACAAATTTCTTCCAGTCAGAGAATGTTGCATATAATTTAATGTTTGCTTGATGCATAAAGTTAAAAGATTAAAACTAATAAAACAAATTTTTAAAAGAGACTTTTTCATTTGATTACATTTTATATGATGGATTATGCAGAAAAAAGTAGAATTGGGCTGAAAGATCTATTGCTTTATTACCTATTCAGGTTGTAAATCATGTTTTAAAAAAGTAACTAAGTAACTAATTACTTTTGAAAATAAGTAATCAGTAAAGTAACAGGATTGCTTTTGGGGGATGTAATCAGTAATTAGTTACTGATTACTTTTTTCAAGTAACGTGACCAACACTGCCTGTAAAGACGCTGTAACAGTAGACAGTGTTGCAATAAAATCTGCAAAAAACGAACACATGAAGAAGTTTTCTTTAAACCTCATCCTTTAATTTTCCTTATATTTTATAGATGGTAATAGGCTGATTTGTAATTGTCTTGCAAATGTTCAGACAGTCGAATGTTTGATATGCCATATGACAGCTCTTTGTGGTGGTGGCCATTTTTGTATACAGTGCCCACTCCTCCTGCTTTTTTATGTGTTCTAGCCTCACTTGTAAAAAGGAAGTTTGGAGTAGCTGATTCAATAATAACCGTAGCACTGTTGTTTTCATTTAACCAGGTTTTGTTTAGGAACATAAAATCCAGATCATTGTTTGTAATAAAATCATTCATTAGGAAGCACAAGCCAGCCTAATACAGCCTGTGGCTGGAATATAACAAGAGTTATTAGATTGGAATTATTAGCTCTGCAGTTTGAGTACGCTTGTTTTTTTCTATTGTAATGTTTTTGGCAATGCCATCAGCGGATACTGGGATCACGAGTACTGTGTGGCGTATTAGTGGCGTATCAGTCAGATACTTATCTTTTATGAAAAGCATCTGACTGGTGATATATTTCCAGTTTGGCTGAGCTTCATTGTGGCAGTTTTGACCAGGTCGTTGATCGATGAGGAGTTGCAGTGAGAGACAGTGAGGACTGGGTTGTGACAGGGGCCCAATCCTCTGGAAGCTTTGGGTAATGTCATATCTTTGTCCCTGTCACTTTCAGGCAGGAAGGGTCTTCCTATTACAGGCATGAAGAGGGAATTTAGCTACAGAGAAACCTTTTTTGTATCGGAATAATTTTTCCATGAAGTTCTGTGTCTTGCATCTATGCAAGCTCACTTGCTTTTTAAGGGGCTCTCAAATGGCCATGGAGGAATTGCAGTTTTTGGCACTTCTATGTTGGCTCATTTTTTTTGCATCCAGGAGGTTACTGCTTGGCTAGAAAAGGTTTATTAATTTCACTAAAAATGCAATGAAGAAAAAAATAAATAAATCGCACCTATAATTTGTGTTAGCACTAATGAATGTTAAAATATCACAAAGGAGCACACAGTTTAAGGCTGTTCAAAGAAACGCAGAGATAAAAGTTGCCATTGTTCTCCTGGATTTAAGCGCTATCTGTCTTCTGTCCTTTAATGTAAATCAGACTGATTCCAGCATGTTGACTATTAATACATCAGCAACAACTGTCTTTAAATCACTGCCTCTGTAATGCAAAGCTCTGTTGCTGTGCAACAAACTATTAAAAACTCATCAGGACACCATTAAAAGTGAACATTGATCAACTGGTAGGCAGGATATATTTGTCATGTGTTATGTTTTTAAAGTTTGGAGACAATTTCCATTAAAACTGAATCAGTAAGAATAACGTATTGATTTTATATGATGGTGCTAGTAAGTAACATGCTTATTTAGTCACCTGCCTGGTGATCTTTAACCATTTGACATTTTCAGTTATGTTTCATTCACAATTTTGTTATTCAACACGTACCTTTGTCTGTAACCACTGCATGACAGCTGCCTTCAGGAACTGTATTTTTAGGCTAGTGTTGCACGCAGCATTGTGCACTGTAACCACAGAAATACAGTGTGTACTGGGCTGTGTGGGTGAAGTGAAGCAGGAAGACATGACTCCCTTGACACGAACCCTTCATCTGCTCACTGCTGCAATGAAATGCAGTGAGTGTGGAGTCATGATGTGAAATAAAACCATTTCAGTTTAAAATTCTTTATTTCACATTTTGAAGCATGTGGAGCTTCAGGAAATTGTGCTCGGCTCATGCTGAAGGAGACTGTCAGTCTTTCAGTATTTACTGTCATTTATCGGTGATCAGTTGAGAACGGGACATCCTCAGAAACACGGTGGCTTTGAAGATTGAGTGGTTGCAGACTTTCATCGTGGACTGTTGCCATGCTCCATTAATGTGTGGAATGTGTGGAAGGTCCCACAACACATTTTAAAAGAACTGGAACACTTTGTGTCTAAAAGGAGCTGAAATTTATTCTGATTTATGGGTCATTTTTTTAAAGAAGGCCATCCTGACCACCATTGGAGACCAATTAAGAACACGTGTGTCGTACTTTAAAGAGCACCAACATATTTCTCAGCTGCTGATGCTACTTATTTTTGCCTTTTCCTGTAGATTAATTGTGAGAACGATCATCTTTCTCCATCTTTGCAGTCAATGCTGGTTTCACCACTAGGGGCAGACGTCTGGCAACACTAACAGGGATTTATACTTCTGTGTTAAAACTATTTTGTAGGTACGTTATAACCACAAACCTCTCCAGAACCCTACACTGTAACCTGGCATGCCTCCCTGGAAATGCAGTCCGCAGCTACTGTGATTGGCTACTGTGATTTGTAGTTAAACACAGTAGTGGGGAGTGACACAATACCAGTCACTACGCCAGTGTAGGGAATAACAATCATATCCTCAAAAAAAAAGGACAAATTAACTTTCAGAACTAAAGTTAACTTCAAACTTGTAGCAGTAGTGGTGGGTATTGTGCAGGCAAGTTCTTTCTAAATTTTTAAAATATACTCTTACTAGCGCATGATGATTGGTCAGTTAATCAGTACTCAGTGGCACAGAATACTCAATAGCATCTGTTTCTGAATGATGACTAAAACAAAAGTAAGGCAAAAAGTTAAACCACAACAAAAATGAGTGTAAAAGAAGCATTTGAGCGTGGAGTCCTAGAAATTCTGTTACTACTCACTTCATGTTTAAAATCAAAATTTTAAACATGAATCCTGTGAGTTTGTCGTTTATTATGAACTATCTCGCAATCATCCTCTATAAAAGCCCAGAGAGTGGGAGCTCTTTAGGATTTTGTAGTTCTTGGGTTCATGCTTCATTTTTACTCTCTAGATCTTTTTTGGAAAAAAAATACTGAAGGATTCAAATTTAGGTTTTTCAAACCAGAGTTCTCTTTATATTGCGTATACTTCTGCACACACATATTTAGATATTCAGGAACGGTCACAGTCCACTCAGAAAAATCCATATCTGGTAAAGTTTGCCTGTAAATCATCAACTTTTTATACATTTCTGTCATAAAGTGATCCAGTGAACTATATTATGTTCAGTAAATATGCAAAACTGTGACCATTTAGTAGCTTTACTGCAAAATAAAAATGTGCACACCTGCTCCTTCCCTTTGCCAGAAGCACCAAGGGTTAACTGGCTCTAAATCAGAAACTCACTGTTAAGAATAGCTTTAGTGACTCCAGGAATTTTGCACATCAAAGTTCTTTGCACATTTAACTTTGTTTTACACCAACCTGAACACTCCTTAATATCCAAATATGAGAACGTGCACATGTGTGATCATTCACACACAGCTCACGGTGGAGCTGTGTGTGAATGATGCTGAGATCAAGTGAGCTCATGAATAATAAACAGGACATGCATTCAACTGTGAATATTTCATGGTGCGTGAAAGTGAGCAGAAACGCATAGCAGTTTGGCGTGGACCTGTCGACTGTCAGAAGAGGGAAGCAATGGACGGACGGATACGCAAAAAAGAAGAAAGGCAATGAGGGCTGAAGGTTTTGACAGACTTGTAACAGCAATTACAACATTTGGAGATTTTTCAAGGCAAATTCTATGTTAATAAGTTTGGTTTACACTTCATTTTAGCTTCAATGTGCGAACTTCTTTCACATATTCATGACAGACGTGACCAGCAACTCTGTAAGGCTGCTTAGCTAAATGCTAACTTGCTAGCAAGCTAGCAACATCAAAGTGTCTTCAGATCATAGCCGTTGTGATATACAGATGAAATGTAATTGACTTGAATTGATATTAGTTGGTATTATTCACTGTACTCGAGTGGTATTGCTGGTTTTGTTTGAATCTTTTCTTGTGACATATGTGCTTTAACTCACTAGCAGTCATCCTTTGAGAGTACTGTAGCACAAACATATTGTTGTATAATAGATATACAGTCTAGCTGTTCAACTGAAAATGATGTCTGCAGCTATAACAAACTTAAAATAGACTGTTTAGGGCTTAGAGGCATGTACAGAATAAGATTACTTTAAGTACTTCATCCATTTATTGGTGAGAGAGAAAAAAAGAACACTTGAGCCTTCAGGCACCTGAGAAAACATATCAAACATGAGGTAGTTTTCAAGGCTGTGATGGTACATTACATCTCCAAACAGACACATGCTCGCATTCAGCACACAGAAAATTAGACAGATTAGCCAAAGCAGGTCGAGACAGACGAGCAAGCAGCTGAAAAAAGAGACAGTTGCTGTAGACGGTACATGGCTGGAGGTGTTTGCTTCTGTGTAGATTTCAAGTAACTGCCTGCTGTGGCCCATTAAACATGTGATTCTTACCTGGATAAAGAGTGTGTTTGTGTTTGTTTGTGTGTGTGTGTCTGTGTGTTTGTGTTAAAGTGATGTGCTGCTCACAGAAAGCAGAGAGAAGGAGATGATAGCAGCTCTGACTGCCTCTTTGTCACACTCTACAGAAGCTCTCCATCAAACAGATTTCTCTGCATCACTGCCACCATCTTGCTCATGCAAACTCAGAAAGTCCTTTAAAGCCACCTCAACTTTTTATATCAGCGACTCAGCACATCTCCTAATATTCATTCTTGATTACTATGATTAGTTATTGTTAGGTAAACTTGCATGTTGTAATTCTTTTACTGGTGAAGCTGTAATCAGTGTTTTCGTAGAGCCCATCTGCAGTGTCGGTTGGCAGATACTGATATCACCATGTGTTTGTTTTTTCAAATAGATTGCAGCAATGACTGTTGCTTAAAGTATTCTGAGAACTTTGTGCAATACATGTGGTAAAGTTTGTATCATTATTGAACAGACGGTGTTGTTGAGTCTTGCACTGTCTTCACTGTAAGCTGCTGTTTGTAAAATACATATATATTTGTTTCCCTTTTCATTGTAACTCTAACCAACTATACACGCCGTAATCTCTCCTGATATGTCAACATTGAGACTGCAAAAAATTAAATGCCTTTCTGAATAAAGCAACAATGTAAAAATGCTTTCAGCAGACAATGACTGCACTGGCTTAAATGTAAGATAACCAATGACAACTAAGCCTTATAAAACTGTATGATTTTAGAAGATAGGAAACATAGTGCAACTCTCTCCCTGTAGAAGACCATGTTACAGTGGTATCATTCAAAGACAATATCTGATGATGTTAGCATGTACAGGCGTGCTAAAAAGGAAGTACTAAAACAGAGTAAACAATATCATTCAACAGCTTGCAGAAACACTTTTAGAAGGAGCAACTTGAAGTTGCTTGAAGTGCTTGTTTTCTAATTCGATCAGTTTCTCACATTATTGCAGAGGAATTTTGGCCCACTCTTCTCAACAGTGTTGATTCAGTTCATTGAGGTTTGTAAGCATTTGTTTATGCGCAACCCTCTTATAGTCCTACTAGAATATTTTAGTTGGGTGTTGTTGAGCTTCAAATCATTGTCCTGTTTGGCCAAGCTGTATCTGTCAGACAGATAGTCTTACATTTGACTTTAGAATAATTTGTTATACAGAGGAGTTCATGGGTGACTTTATGACTGGAAGGTACAGATGTCCTGTAGCTGCAAAACAAACCTAAAGCTTGACAATGTGTATGAGGTGTTTGTGCTGAGATGCTGAGTTTGGTTTTTGCCAAACGTGGTGCTGTGCATTATGGCCAAACATCTGGCCACTCTGGTCATGTTTGTTCTTCCAAACAAATCATGCTTGTTCAGTCTTTTTTAATTGTACAAAACTTGCTAACTGAGACCCCTAGAGCCTGATGTGTAGTTCTTGAGGTGAAATTGCTTGGAAGATTGGTCTTATATAACTTCCACTTATCAATAACTTTAAATGGACGTCAAATTGTTTGGAATTAGCCAGATAACTTTTCTCAGACTGATTGGCAGCAAAGGTTTTCTCTTTAAGTCTATGCTTTGTATCTCCTACATACGATTGTGTGGAAACAAACCTGAACTCCAGACCAGTAAATGGACAAAACCCCTGCTTTTGTAGAGTGCTCACACTGCTGATGATCACTTAATACTTTTTCATAGACTCCTTCTGCATTTTAGCTTAATTTTGATGTGACACAATGTAATATTTCACATGTTGTTGTTCATCTGAGGCTGGATTTTTTATAGGAACAGATGATTTTTGTTAAGTCCTGATATCTAAAACCTTCAAATTAAAAGAGTGTGCAGTTTCTTTTTGCCATAACTGTAAATGTGTTTTCCTTCATCCCCACTTTTCAAGCCTCTCTGGAACAAAAAAATGTTTTATTCAGGTAAGCTTGAGATCTGGATCCAATCCAATCCACAACTTTACTGATTTGGCTCATTCTCACCGCTACCATCGCGTCTCTTTCAGAGAAAAAGCTATAAAAGCGATTGTGAACTACCTGCTGAGCAGCAAACCATAGTCATTAGGACCTGGAGATTGTTAATGTCACACACGGTGTTGTGTCAGTCAACCTTGTGGATGTCGTTACTATTCTTTTGTGTGATTTGAAATTTTATTGACTTTTATGGACACGTTTAAACGTAACTTCTCCTGGCTTCATAAATAATATGCAGCATTTAAACACATGTAAGTCTAATTTGTGACTAACTGTGTAGCATAAGCAGTGCAGTATCACATTACAAGAGTCTGCTATACAGTGACGCAGTCTGCTGGTGGTGCTGGAGACAAGGCCGTCTTAGGAGCCAAACCGCTATTGTGCTAAGTGCCTTTTTTATGCAAGATAAATCATTCTTAAACTTGTGAACTTCCTGCGATGCTGCAGCGAAGCAGCCTCCTCAGCCTGTCAAAAGCCTTTGCTTCATCCACAATCCCCCCGCCGTATCGCCGGGGACCTAATTCTGCCTGCAGGATGTGTGTGTGCTTAGGTTCGTCTGTCTTTGTGAGGACATTTTTCTCAGGTCCTCATTCCTTTATCAGGCTCTTTGAGGGTTAAGATGTGGTTTGAGGGATCAGTTCGGGGTCTAGGTTAAAGGTTCAAAATGACTGTGCATCTTTGTGCTCTGATATGTGAGAATCATCCATCTTCATTTACTTTAAACACGTGTCCTGTATGCTCTACACATGTAAATCTTCAGTGCGGCGGTATTTGATTGGCTGCCTCCTCAGTGCTGACACCGTGCCAGTGACACAAACAAAACCGATCTGTTCTGATGAGGCCTGCAGCGAAGGCAAACATTTTCACTGAAACTGCAAATATTGTCCAATCATCACATTTATAATTAAGATTTATGACTGCAGCGAGAAAAGTGTACATTTTGGAATTTAACTCGCGGCCTCCCTCAACCGCACGTCGTAGTGTGCGGTCATTAATGAAAAGTCATCGATATGATTGTGTCTCAATTAAAGCAGGATGTGTTGCGGGGCTCAGCTGGTTTCCTGGTGTCAGATGTGAATAATGGTGATTACTGCAGCGCAGAGTGGGCTGACAGAGAGAGAGTGAGAGCAACGTGTTCAGCATGTCAAACACTTTGAATCCTACATCAAAGATACAGTCTACTCCTGACAAATGCAGCTTCGAGATAGGACGTCCTTTTATAGTTCTCTAAAGAGACATACCCTTTTTTTCAATATATTTATAGAAACCATCATTCTTGTTGTTGGGTGATTTAAACATTACCTGCTTAATGAGTCCAAAGCACATGTGGGTCATTTTTCACATGTGTCAGTAATAATTACAGCCACAAGGACCTTCTTTTCCCTCTATTGACTGCTGCTCTCATAATTTAAACACCAGCGCAGTGTAAACTGTGAAAAACCGAGGAAATGGAAATCTTTCTGCTGTTCTGACAGATGGAAACATGCCAGCACCAACATATAGGTCATTAATTAACCCACCAAAGATGAGCCTCAGCAGAGTCAGACCTCATTAAAGCACATCTAATATGCCACTGGAGTGCCACTAACTCTGGTTGGTGTTGTACACAAAAACACAAACTGTAAATAAAAGATGGAAGTAGCCCATTTGGAAGTTTGCTTACATTTGGCATTTTGTCCATTGCCATCTTTATATGTTGAAACTGGACGTAAGCAAGGAGTTGATCTGGCTGAGAGTCGATTAGTCAGTGATGAAGCAATGGCATAAAGTGCATCCTGCTTTAGAATCTATTTTACTCTAAATGGATCTTGAATTTACTAAATGAATGCCATTGTGTGTTCAGGAAGACTTTAAAATTGAAACTGAAACTGTAAACTCTTCACAAATTTGTTTTCTAATGTCATTAATCATTGAACAATGAAGTCATTTTCTCATAGAAATATATAATTTCAAAACTTCCTGGTTGTTTAAGGCACTTCCTACTTGACTTTTCAGATCTGAAGGTTAGGTCTATCTTAATTATCTCTGGTTTACCTTAACACTGACAAGAAAAATGTAGTTTATTTGCTTTCTGTTTCTTTTTCTGTTAGTCCAGATAAAATGACATCCCCAGTAATGAGTTAAATTACCAAGAACCAAAATGTTGCTCCCCACTTCCCCTGTGATACTAATTGGACCAGTGGAGGCTAGTTAGCATTGCTTACTAACCTTCCCTTCCTTAATGGCAGTGCATACTGGGGTCTCCAGCCATCAGTGACCCACAGCATAGTAAATTAGTAAAGAAAATAGCTGGCTGGTCCTTCGAGATCAAAATGTAATTTTCTAGAGTGTTCTGTTTAAATGGCAGAATAATTAGGTTACATGAATCAATAGAGTGCCATAAGCAGAGGCAAAATGCATTGATACACATTAAAAACACAGCTTATAGCTATACCACCCCGAGCACACCCATCCCGTCTGATCTCAGAAGCTAAGGAGGGTCAGGCCTGCTTAGTATTTGGATGGGAGACCGCCTGGGAACACCAGGTACTGTAAGCTTGGGGTGGCTGCAGAGCAGGTCATCTACTAATTGGAGAGTTTATGGTTTGATCCTTGGCTGCTCCAGTCTTTGGCAAAATACTAACTCCAACTTGCTCTTTGATGCTTCCGTCATAGAGTGAATGTTATATTGAAAGCACTTAATCATAGAAAAATGCTGACGTGAGTGACGCAAGTTGTATAAAGTGTATTGAGTGCTCCAGGAGAGTAGAAAAGCACTATGTGAGAATCCATTTACCATTTAAAAACCAAAAATTCAACCAAGAGCTAAAACTTTAAATTCTATACATATACGCTATGCAGTAAATGCAGCAAAGGGGAAAAATGTAAACTGCAACACATCGTCTTTGGATCATGTCTGCACAAAACCATGTATGCACAAAACCTCATTGCATCCTGGCTTATAGTTGTTGATATAGCTCAATGTGGACCAAAGTGGTGGGTTGACTGAAATTTATACTGAATAAGAAAAGCATAATTATAGAAACGGTCACAGTGGGTGTTAAGACACAGGAACAATGGTGCTGTTGTTGCTTTGCATGATTCCTGCTTGTAATTGGTATGGATGCAGCTGAAAAACCGGCCTGTCACACAGAAATGTGGGATTTGTTCAGCGTCACCGAGCGCTGTCAGTTTGTTCCTCTGATGTTCTCTGTGTGGCGTCGACAGCTCGGCTCAGCGCAGGGGTGGGAAACTGTTAATGAGCGAGATGCCGGCCCACTAACAGCACACATAAAGGGTGCGAGTGTGTGTCTGTGTGCGTATTAACCAGCGAGAGAGGAGTTCATATCGCAGTTCTGTGTGTTTTCTAAGATTAGAAACTGCTGCTTAAGTGTCAGTTAATGTGTGTGTACGTGTGTGTGTGCTTTAAGCTTCTTTTCTTGGTAGAAAGTCAGCTGGGATTGGAGCATTTCTTCCTAATTGCCTAAAGATTTCTCTGCTCTTGCATCAGCTTCTGGCTTAGTGATTCATTTCCAGTCTCAAGGACTTTTTTTGGACTTTGCAATTTTTCAAAGTCCTTAACTTCCTTTTGTTTGTATTCCAGAGGTGGACTGTGACTGTGGCTTGGAGTGGATGGGCCCCTGTGTTCTCCCAGCCAATAATCCATCCCTCCATCTTACCGTCAGCCAGAGGAAAGATCTGATGACAGGACTGCAGAGAGTGGAGAGAAAAGACCCCCTGCTATGGCCAGTGGTACATATTGAATTTACTGTACTTTCTTGAATATAGGCCAACTTTGTTAGGCCATGTTTTTCCTTTTTTGCAAGAAAGGAGAGGAAAAACTTTGCCAGGATTCTGTTGGGAAAGTTTCCCAGAGATAGCATAAATCCACGTGGAAGACAGTCCTCCTTGTTAAAGCCTTTTTTCCACATTTGTATGCCTGATATGTCAGTTACAGGGGATTGAAAGTATCAAAATAACTTCCTCTGACCATTTCTGAGTTCATCTTCTGTGACAGCAATACTCGGTCTCCTTTTGTTATCGTGAATGGATCTATTTTCTGCAGCAGAATTTATCACAGGAGCCTTCAGGAACTCCTGCAGCTAAAACTTTGCTAAGTTAACACTCAAAGTGTGCCGGCTGATTCTGAAAGACTCGTTATAAAACACTTGTGAGCTTGGCTTAATACATCGCTTTCTGTACAAGACACAGTCACACTGGTACCTTATTGAAAAGCAATATCGAATTTTGTAATATGAGCCGTCCCCACACTTTTTAAAACCTTTTCCCAGAAAATATTACCTTCTCATTTAATGCAGTTTCATCCTGTATTGCATTCAATATGTTTTGCTTGTCTCTGCTACAGCAGCTGATGGTGTAGGCAACCTGGGTGCTGAGCAGAATCACATTAGTGTTCCTGTCGCTGATCATGGAGCCTGGGCCACGGCCATGAACAACCTGGGCATCATGCCCATGGGCATCAGCGGGCAGCAGCTGGTTTCAGGTACCTTCTACTCTTAACTTTACAAAATTTATTTCACTGGCAACCATCGTGCAACCATCGATGGTTAATTATATTCGTTATTTACTTTGAATATTTTTGTTGTATGCAAACTTTTTATTTGACTTAAGCAATTATCATCTTTATTACCCTTTATCCAGCCCTTCATCACATATATATATATATATATATATATATATACATATATACACACACACACAATACAAAAGAACCACTGTTTTCGGCAGGTGTTTTATAGCAGGGGTTACTACATGTCCCAAGCTGATCCCAAGGATGGATATGAAGGTTGATTTAGGAATATTTTAAAGGGCTGGTTCTGTTTATTCAGAATCATATCCTTACCCTACAAACTTCCACTCCAACTTGTGTTACTAAGGTCGCTAAATTTCACCACTGAATTTTTTTTTGTCACACTGATGATTGATTCTGTTCTGACACCCAGGTTCACAACATTTTCTAAACTGCTTAGATTACCAATAATTAAAAGTTCTTGTCTCATTCATTCAAAACAATTACTTCAAGTACAATCATGGAAATAAGGAAGCATGTTCTCATTTTAGCAGAATTTTAGCAGTGCAGCTCAGTGTTTTAACCCTTAGACATTTTTTTAATTGCACAGCTATCACCTCTTATGTGAGAAAAAAAAGCAACAGGTTGCCTGTTAACTAGCAGCGCGTTCCTGGTACGAAAACCTCGAGGATGGGGTTAAATGGATTTAAAAAAAAAGAGAGTAATTATATAAACACCTGTGAAATATCAGAAGCCCTCGTATTCGCTCTATAAATATCATAGATATGTGACAGATGTTAAGTAAGGTGAATAAACTTATATGCTGCTTGATCATTTCTGGATCCAGGCCCTGTTTGTCCAATGAATGCCTTGGTCTGCATTTGATTGTCTCAGTTTCAGAAGCTCTCAGCAACCATAAATCTGTGGATATGTATATTACAGGTCTTCATGTAGAAGGTACAAGGGCTGTACTGCTTTAGTCATTACCACTTAATGTTACCTAAAGAGACTCTCAAATTCTCCAGATGGAAATAAAATCACTCACCACACGGGGTAATGTTACAGTTCCACCACTTCCACCAGCACTAAAAAGGTTTGAGTCTGTAAGCCAGATAACAGCCTGTTATCTGGGCCCTGAGAAACAGACTGAACAGTAAGTTTTGCATATCTGGTGCTGACTGGAAACAACCTGAAGGTTCAGGTTGATGTGAGGCAGTGGAAAAGAACCAATATGTTTCGATTAATGAGCAAAATCAAAAAGAGTTGAGAGAGTTGTTCTCTGGATACATCAAAAATTACTGACCATGCCTGTCCATCACTAAACATTTACTGCGCCTCTTTAGTAAATCCCACGTTCTCCTGTGCTTAGAGAAAGTTTTGCACTCATACAAGCTGTTAGTACATCCTGTCCTTGCCGTGTTATTTCTTGGTAAAAGTAAAAACCTAGATGTATCATTGAACTTTTTTTTTTTCAAGCCTGCGTGTCCTGTGTTTGATTGTAACCCGGGGCTCAGAAATATCACTGAATCCGTGTGAATCAGTTCAAAACAAGAAAAACAGGGTGTGCACAAATGTGCACCATAGTTGGCTACAGAGGGGGACACGGGATGGGAACCATGTGAGGATTGTTGGAAGACCTGCGGCTCAGCGATGGAACTGGTTACTTGATAGGGAGAAAAGCAACCTGAAATGAATTTAGTCATTATTATTTATTTATTCTGGATGAAGCAGTTAGTCGGACCTGACCTGAACACATGTGCAAACATCTATCTTTTTTTGGTTTGTTTTGTTTTGACTAAATCAATGATGCATACATTTAGCATGAGGACACAATGACATTGAGAATGATGTCATAGAATAACCTGCTACCCCAACAAACCCACCGAGCATGTCCGAATGATAGGATGTTTTTCTAGTATTTCATCCTTTGTGAAATTCTCTTTCATTTGCTTTAAAAAAATCTTTTGGCTTTTATTTAATCTGAAGAAATTTTTGGAAAATACTTGTATTTAATTCTGATTCAGTAACATATCTAAAACTTAAATGTAACTTCCTGACTGCTTTTATCACTTCTCAGCCAACACTAAATGTACCAGAGCAGCACTGCTCTGCAGTCTTTCTTTGCTCTCCTATTAATTATCCCCCAACAGATTCTTCCTGTGAATCTTTGGAGGGTTCCTGGACCACAAAGCAGATATTATTCATTATGAACTCTGGACATTTTCTTATAATCTGTGTGTTGTTATAAGAGCAGAGTGCTTCTTGCATCAGCAGGCAGAAATTTTCCAGATGTATCAAACTGTGACACTTTGCTAAAGAGGGCAGGGCTGGAAAAAGCATTCATCTCAATATAAACTGAAACATCTGGACATAATAAATACTGCTGTTTTGTTCTCTCTTTTTTTCTTCTTTTTTCATATGTAAACCATATACCTCAAAAAGTGCCCGGCGGACTACGAAGTGTAACCAGAGAAATATATGCAAGGCCACAACTAAAAACTGAGCTTTCTGTGTCCCTCAGCAGGGTGTACAGTGTGGCTGTGCTCCAGACTAACCGCTCTCACTTGTTATTTCAACTAAAACTACACTAAGCTCTGTGTCTAGCTGCTCTGCTTCGTTTTCTCTTACTCTGGGCTTAATTTCACCTCGGGATCTATTTACGAAATTGTCTTTCTGAGACGTGGGGATTTGTCTGAGCTTTATGGTCGCGTGTGTGTTACCATTTAAGAGCTGTCGTTGTATAAGTGCTGCATTGTGGGGCTTTAATACGTGAGCACGTGGGGAGATTTGTTGAGTAGTTGGTTGTGTGTGTGTGTTAAGTCCAGAATAATTGAATGCATGGATTTAACTTAGTGAAGCCACAATGAGGAGAGAGGAGCTGTTGTAGGGAGGGACAAACAGCATCGTAGCAACCAAATTCCTCTGGATCCGAGTGGAAATATTAAAATGATGACATGCTCTTTCGCTCTGATGATGTGATGAGACTACACCTCTGGCAACATCTGCAGCTCTCTTCCCTTGTTAAACTACAGGGAGGGAGGGAACGTTTAGGTAATGAAAGGCTGACAGAAAAAAAAGACGGACGAGTGGATCAGATGTGTCTTTTGAAGGGTCAAACCACAGAAACATGTGTTTCTGCTTTCATATGTTTCTAGGAGACAGTTATTAATTTTTTTAAAGTGGTGCTGATAGTATTCAGAGACTTTATTTAAAGTAATAAAATAGTATGTCTGTGTGGATCTGAGTTTACTTTGTGTTTTATTGTGAAGTTTAGTTCCTCATGTGGCTCTCCTTTGTTCTTTTTCCCACCCACATCTCTGCCTCATTTCAGTTCATCTTGTGCCCTTTTATCTCTCTTTGGTGTGTATGTTTCATCTGTGTTCTCTCAGTCTGCTTTGGTGATTTCTTGATAGTAGTTTGGATTTTTGCAGGTTGTTTGTTTGACCCTAACACTGAGATCTTTAGGTAATGAAAATGTGGTGTCCCTATATAAAAAGACCACTGCAGGACAAAGCACACGGAGCCTGTGACATCACATAAGTGGACCTGATGAATTTAGAGAAGACTTAAAGATTTTTGGGCCCCAGTGCAGTTGGTGGGTGTACCAAATCTCCTGCTGTGTATTTGAGCAGCTTAAACCAAGAATTATTTTTCATTTGTTGATGGAAAAAGGAAAAGTTAGTTTGGACTTAACTTGAGCCGGTTTACAGTGAGAATCAACAGAAGCAATGCCAGAAACAAAAGTAAATGGCCATTGATGCTCCATCATTTCACACCTTGCGTTATCTGTACAAAATAAACAGAATCCTGTAAGAACCTGATGCCCTCTCGTCGTCTCGTCTCCTTATATGCCCACAGTGTCACAATGCAACATTAAGCAAAAGGTGCAAGGGCCAATCTTCAAGACTAAAAATAAAGCAGGTAAACTTTCCTAACTGCAGCTTCTGTCCTTCTGTGTTATAAGAAGGGAACTTTAATGTTAATCCTGCTAACCCTAGCTATTGCACAGATGTAATGCAGTTAAAAAAGTCCAGAATCTAAAAAGTATATATATTTAAGTTTATTACAAGTACCAACACTTTGAACTAATATGCAGAGTCATTTGTTATGATATTGTAAAGTATTGGAAACATGTGTGAAACCTGGACCCATTTGTTAAGGGCTAAAAACGAGGCCATGTAGGTCAGAGCTCCAGTGTGATTTATGTTAAGATTACAATTAGGATACATTTAAATGCTCACTTTTCATTGTATGGGTGTGTCGTGACTGATGAGCTCTCACCTTGATGTTAATCACAGCCAGATGTTTCGCAGCACGGTCAATGCTACGCGTTTCTGTCAGTGGTTCCAGTGTATAGTACAAAATAAGCACAATTAGAGGCACGATCACTGTTTTTCTACTGTCAGAGCCCGTCTTTTTATTTCATGGCTCTAGTTTTAATTTTTTTTCAGTTACTCCTGTGTGTGTGTGTGTGTGTGTGTGTGTGTGTGTGTGTGTGTGTGTGTGTGTGTGTGTGTGTGTGTGTGTGTGTGTGTGTGTGTGTGTTTTTCTTCCTTATATTCCTTCCTCTGTTTCTGAGTCTGGCAGTCGCAGCAGAGCTCTCAGCCAGAGAAATGAACCTGGCTTGAATCACTTTGGCTCCTGGAGGAAAAGCTATGAACAAAACCAGCCTTTTGTGATTATGATGAATGTGTGGCAAGGAGATGTGTAATTTACCTGTCGAGGGTATCGCAGATGCCGTTTTAATGAGTTTTCCTAAGACCTGAAGAATCTCTGAATGCATCTTGGCTCTATGTGGTCAGATTAATGGAGGATTATCTCTCAAGTGTTTTTTTCTTTTTATAAGCCTCAAGATGTGTAATAAAGAGTACATGAAGCATTTTTCTCTTTGCTAAACAAAATGTGTTTTACCCTGCAGCACTCGGTGTGATCTAATGCTGAGTACAAATTAGTATATGTCTGGAATTATTAGTATTGTGCTGACCAAAGATTACCAGCATAAAGGCCATTTTTCTCCAAGAAATGCTTTTATGAGGCTTTCACGTGAAGGGTTTATCTAATAATCAATCAAATGTATTATTTATTGAAGGATGTGAAGCACCAGGCCACATCACTCCCTTTGTGCAAATCTCAGCTTGAGCTCGGCAGTGTGGGGACTGACAAAATCTAAGGAGTAGTATTCATCTTCTGGAATGCTCTCCAAAACTGTCCTCATCCTTCCAAAGTCTGAATCTTTGTCAGTTCCTTATGTAACACACCCATCCTCATGAATATCTGCTGCAGGCTGATGGCCCTATAACAAGATATTTCAACCTGCATTTGGGAGACAGACACTCTCTCTACTTTTAAGATTAGGTGTAAAACTTTCCTTTTTGCTACAGCTCGTAGTTCGGGCTGGATCAAGTGACCATGAGCTGTCTCTTAGTCAGATTGCAGTAGGCCTAGGCTGCTGGTGATTTCCTTTGATGCACTTCTTCACTCACCTCATTTCACTCACTATTTGTTTATTCACCTCTCTGCATTTAATCATTATTAATCTCTCTCCACACTGTGTATTTCATCCAGTCTTCCTCCCCTCACCTCCAACCGGTCCTGGCAGACGTGCGCCCCTCTCTGAGCCTGGTTCTTATCTTGACTGTTGTTGTGATTTGGTGCTATATAAAATTTTTTAATTGAAATTCATCAAAAGACCTTTATCTACTTGTGAAAGGAAAGAAAAACAATCTAAAACAAATGAATAAGAGCATCACTTACCTTATCTGAGAGGCACAAAATATTTGATGAATATATATCATCTAACATTTTAGCATCTAATCAATCCTCTGTCATCTTGGTCATTTGGAGCCAGAAGTGACGAGCCGGTGGAGTGTAAAGTTATCGGCTAACACTTGCAAACTGAAGTAGTTGCCTTCATGTATGGTATAGATGCAAAGAGGCAGATATGTAATAAATAGTGTTGACTAACATGCAAATAAGTTGGCTACTGTAAGGAAGGACGAAAATGGAGTAGCTTCATTGCTGCCATAAATGCCAGCAGATGTGCCACATATACAAATAAAGTACTACAACTAACTTATGAAAATGACTTGTCAAAAGCATAACTTTTGGCTGGGTGCAATTAACCACAGGTAAGCTCTCAACTAGCAGAGGTGAAAATAATAATAATTTAATTTAGTTATATCTTACTTTATAAGGAAGGACATTAAGATAATTGTATGCTGCTGGATACTTCTATTACTGTGCCTTTCCTTTCTTCTTTGATTGATGGCTGCTTCGTTCCTCAACACCTATAACTGTACATTTTTGTTGGGTCTGCTTAAGATCTGCGCTGTATTTTAGTACATTGTACAATTAAAAAAAAAAAAAAAAAGCTATGCTATTAAAGTATTTATTGTCTCAAAAAAAAAAAAAAAAAAAAAACTAGCAGAGGTGAAATCTCAAATAGCAGCTGGGTATGGTCACCTGGCATCCATCTCTTGGGAGCGAGATGCTTTTAGAACCGGACTCATTTCAGGAACCACACGTTTTGGCACATTTGTTTTAAGAGATTTGCAATGCCTATGAGGAAAGAAATGTGAACGGTTTGAGAATACCATTGGTAATTTTATATTTTTCCCTTTATCCCAAGCTAACTGAAGCGCCTCACTTCCTGTGCTTCCTGTGAGCTGCTGATTGTTTCCAACGAAGGCTTGCAGTGTGCTGAATGTTCAGACCGGCAGGAGTAAAAGCTTTCACACTAAATCACTGGTGCATTCTATCAATCCTCTGTACAAAGCAGGAAAAAAAGAAACATTTATTTTTTATTGAATTTCTGTAAGGGACGTTTGTCCTTTCCTAGTGTGACAGCTTCCCTCGCCTGTAATCTGAATCACTTTATTTTCTGTGGTGTTGTGGCTGTGTGGGCAGCGGTGGGGTGGTGGGGGTGATTTTCTGCTGACGGTTTGTTCCTCCCGCTCCCTTGTTATTGCAGCGTTGAAGATAGGAACATGCAATGCTGCTCCGCCCTCCTCCAACCTGCCTGTTCTATTTTCACCCAGACAGCTGAAGCATTGCTCCTGTCGCCTCTGTCCTCTCACTGTTTATCTTCCCCCTTCTTCCTCACTTTCTCTTTGTCCTAGAGAACAGAGATTTTCTTCTTCCCTCTCTCTCTCCTCTCCTCCCTTGCGCTTTTCCCATTAGTACACTCGAGGTGATATTTTCTTGTCCTTTTCCAAGGATCCAGTCCCCAGTTTTTCTTTTATCTCTTATCTAGGGAGTGATCGTTTATACTCCCTTTTTCTTTTTTAACTAATTTCCTTTTCTCTTCTGCATATGCGGTTGACAACCAGTTGTATATACGAGCTCTTGTTATGACCACTAATCGGGTTTTAAAGGTAACAACCTTCCAGCCATCTAAGTCCCAGAGTCCTAATGAATTCAACAATAGTCAAAGGAGCTTGGAAAGAAAGCAACAGTCACACATGACCTGGATAACTAAGAACCTACACAGAAACCTCAACAATAACAGTTTTTATGGTTCTTCAACAGGATTTAAAAATGTTAAAGTGCAATTATAACCCAATAATGCATTTTTTTTCTCCTCTCACAAAAATGGCCAATTTAGCTCACTTTCCTCTATAAATATGCCCTGTTTCTCTATAAATAAACCATCCACTGGTTTAATAAAGGCCCTTAAATATACCAACTCTTGGTACTGAATAAACCATTCCTCTGAATGATGGTAACTATGAGCGTTTGAAAAGGGAATTTATTCATGTGGAAACTCCAGTTCAGGACCAACTTGTGAGGCAGTCACTGAGGTGTAAGTGAAGCATTGCAAATGTACAACAGCGGCATCACAATACCCATATATTCATAATAATAACAGTGATATTTAAAAATAAAGCACAATAATATGAAGTCAAATGTGTCTTCTTCACACATTTAGACTTTTCAATATTTTCCCATTTAGACCTTGGATGGTCTAAATAGGAAAATATTTTTGCTATTTGCCAATCACAGTGACAGAGAATTTCCTCTGGGGAGGATTGCTAACAAAAGTTGCTGAAATGTGTCTTTCACAGCCACAAATGTAAACGTTGTGATGATGGTAGAACAAGTCACTGAATTTAACCTCTGCTCACCGTGAATGTCTTTACAAAACATTACATCATTCCATTCATTGGATAGATGTTATATCTCTCACCAACCAGCAGACACACCATCCCTAGAGACATGGTGCTAGCATGACTGAAATCAGACTATATCATTCTTTACGTACTGGAGAAGAAAGTATGAAAAATATTATGGTTTTTGTGTATAAAAGTCCACAGACTGTGTAAGTTGTGTAATCTGTTGTTATTCTGTCATGCAGATTCTCTGTGTATCCAGAGATTCGACCCTGGGCTGGGACTCATTGCACCCATAAACCCCATGATAGCAGGAATCAGCCTGGTCCCCCCTCCACCCGTTCCCCCCGACATGCCCGTCATCAAGGAGATCATCCACTGCAAGAGCTGCACTCTCTTCCCTCAGAACCCTAGTAAGACTGTACTTTAATGTAGAACCGATAAACTTTACTTGAAACCTTATAGGGGTGTGACTTTTGCAGTAAAGGTAGACAGCAATATCAGGCTAGTAAAAGTAAACTGATTAGCTTAAAGGTACAGTCAGTAATGTTTATATACTTATTTAATAGAAAAAAGTCCAGAAGTTGTCTCCTTCAACAAAGAAGCAAAAACGTGAAAGACGCAGTGCAACCAGCATTTTTGAATTCTCTTCCTCCGCATCTCAAGCTCCATCTTTTATATAATGATAATAATGAGCTGGCTAAACAACAACAGCTGTTTATAACACTTTGCCAGCTAATGTTACACTCGAGTGTCCAAAGAAATGACGCTTTCCCTCTCATAAACAGTTTGATTACATTCTCAGACCATATGAGAGTTTATTCGCTAAGTATCCAAGTCCAATAACGTTAGCTCGACTTTCACTAATGCCGACTGACAGCAGTTAACACTGTCAAAAACAGCAGAGCTTACCAACAGAAAAGTTTAGGATATCCTCAACAACTCACCTCAGTATCACTGTATCCAGAAAAAATATGCATTGACACGTATTGACAGCTGAGGTAAACAGCAGGCTGAAAGCCTACACTAAACTACAGATGAAAGGCAACCAGAGTTGTTTGTCCTACAGCAGCCACCATAGTTAGAATTATGTAGTAGAATTTGAAGTGGTTAAAAAACAGAATTCTGTTGACTGCAATCTGCTCATATCTAGTGGTGAGACTTTACAGGCTGTAACTTAGGTAATTAGCTTAAATGTGAGATGGAATATATTTTAATATTAGATGTTATTATTTAAATGTTTTTTTTCTTTTAATTGCTCAAACTTGACATAAAAGTCAATAGTTTTCCTCTTTAAACTGCAGTGTAGCAGGAGAGCTGTGGATGATGTGGCCATATAATCATGTAACCGGTCCTTTTATTGTGCCTCAGACCTTCCTCCTCCGTCGACACGGGAGCGCCCTCCCGGCTGTAAGACAGTATTTGTGGGGGGTTTGCCAGAGAACGCCACAGAGGAAATCATCAGGGAAGTGTTTGACCAATGTGGGGAGATCACCGCCATCCGAAAGAGCAAGAAGAACTTCTGCCACATCCGCTTCAGTGAGGAGTTCATGGTAGACAAGGCTATTTACCTGTCAGGTGAGCACTTTTCTTGGGAAATACAATACCTCAAGTTTGCAGTTGGGATATTGTTTTCATTTGTTTGTCTTGGTTTGTTTTTTGGTTGTTTTTGTTGTTGTTGTTGTTTTGATTTTTACGAAGCGGGCCATATTGGGATAAAAAGGTAGTTGGCTAGTTATCTGTTAATGCTAGCTTTGGCTGAGTAGCTTGGTTTGCTTGGTGTATCCATAGTCTGGAGTGAAAGGCTAATGAAATGCTAGCTAAAAAAATAGTGCTTTTAACAAAATGTACCCAGCATAACAGCAGATCTGCTAGTGTGTGTTTTAGTACAGCTGCATGCTAAACAAGATGATGTAGCACCTAGCTATCATTATCTATTAAGTTGACCGCTCTCTTGTTAAGCATAACTTTCAGCTTTATTATCATTTTTCATTGCTTAGTTATATAAAATTCACCTTCAAGTAGTTGTCATAAAGAAGAAAAGTAGTATAGATACCACAATTGATTTTGTGGATTGTTTCTACTTCTACTGTTAAGATAGATATTATAAGAGAGGGTGAGAAGAGCTTATTTTTAGGCCCAGTCTAAGGTGGATATTTAAGGAACTGTATTTTTCATAATTCTTCATCATCTTCATGTTTCACCCTAATGATTTTCTGCCTGGCAGATCAAATCTAATGACATGCCTCTACCTGTTGTAGAAAATGCCTAAATATAATGGTATCACCTTCTCCCCTTCAGGGTATCGGATGCGTATCGGATCCAGCACTGATAAAAAGGACTCTGGGAAGATCCATGTAGACTTTGCCCAGGCCAGAGATGACCTTTATGAGTGGGAGTGTAAACAGCGCTTACTGGCCAGAGAGGAAAGACACCGCCGCAAGATCCACGAAGACAGACTGCGGCCACCATCTCCCCCTCCGATTGTGCACTACTCTGAACACGAGGTAGCACTGTTAGCAGACAGACTAAAAGGTGAGCATTGGCAACGAGTTTGCAGAGAAAGTGTCAATTAGCTTTGCATTGAGAAAGTAATTTCTCATCACTATGCGACAAGTTTACTGTGCCACAAACCTAGCAGATCAACTGATCTCATTGCTAACTCATATCAGGTGATGAGTCAGCTGATACCCTTGATGCTTCTAAAGGGCAAATCTCACACACATGCACACAGAAAAACAACCCCTGCTCCTCCTTTAAAGGCTGTATCCAAATTCATTTTTGGTGTGCTGGCAAGGGCAGGAACCCAAAGACTGCAGAGGCCAGCACAACCATGAGCTTGATCACTAATGTGACAGGGTTGGACCGAATCTGTTCAAGTTTTTTGTGGTTTGGGTCAGGTGGTCACTGATGTGTTTCAGAAGCACGAACAAAATCTGCAGCTGTTGTCATGGATACAGAGAGTAAATAAAATCCCTTGTAGTAAATATATTAGTCCAAAGCCATGTACGACTTTTCAAAGCGGATTTGTAGGTCACAGATAACAACGCTTTTAATTTGATTGGCAACACATCTGTTGCTCTGTGTGTGCGTGTGTGTATAATCTCCTGCTTAGGTCACTTGCTGTGATACCCAATAACATGCATGAATTAATTGTCCAGGAAGCTGCACAATTATTGATATTCTTCATCCCCCCATTTGTAGCCACTGATAAACAACTGTGTTTGATGGCAACAGTATAATGCAGGCAAACAGTGTGCAAACACAGGGGAAACACTCAAAGACTGTCCAAGAAGCCATGTTTGCATCAGCCTGTATAGGGATTTTTTGTTTTACAGCAGTGTTTTGTGTGTTGTTGTAAAAACTGCAGTTATTACTCAGCAGTTCTCAGAGAGCTCTGGAGTGACATAAGAAATAGGTTTTGTGACAACAGAGTATCAGATTTTTTTTTTTTTAAGGGAGAGAAATAAAAGCAACTGGAGAAGTGGGATTTTAGTTATTAGATTTCCAAGTGTTTATCAAAGATGTCTGCACAGACTGTGAGCTCTCCGCATTCAGTCATCAGTACAAACACAGTGAACAGTAAATGAGACAAACACGATTGAGATGGAGCAAAAACTGCTAAATAAAAGCCTTACCAGAGTTCTCAACAGTGCAAAATAAAACAAAACAGTTGCAATTTTTATATGTCTTTACCTTTCTCATTGCCTTCAGTAGCTTCCTGCTTATTTCTTCTTTTTTTGCTTCTAGCAGCTATAATCCAGTAAGATATGCATTATTAAGTAAGCCATTGTAGGATTCTGGAATTCGTTTACAGATGTAATCGAGTCATAAATACATCGTTTTAGGCCCTGTGTTCAGGCTGAAACACCACTTAGCCTCTGGAAAGGAAGAAAGAAGATGTTTGACTTCTCTGACCTCTTGTACAGCAAAAACGCAACCTCTTATAATTGTCAGACTCTAAGCTGTTTTTTTATGGCAGCAGCAACACAATATGAAGCTTTGAGCTAAATACTGATGTTGATGTTTAACAAACATACTTTGGATGGTAACATTATCTAAAGTACCTGTGATGCTGCAGTATTTGTCTTTTTTTCCAAGTTGTATAATAAGATATCCATCAATTCATTTTGCTGACCATTTCGAAGTCGCAGGACCATCCCAGCTGTCATAGATGAAGTGTGTGTGTCTGTATGTGTGCCCTGGTGACTGGAGTAGAAGTCAGATGATCACCAAATTTATCACAGACACAAAGTTACTTGGATTGAGCCATGCTGTTAGCATTACTCGGTAAAAAAAAACAAACTGGACTAGCTTAAACATATAGTACACAACACCTGGTTACAATGAATGCAAATGTGCTTTCCTGGTCTTATCACTCTCACAGGAAGTTGATGGGCATTTGACTTGTAGCATGTGGCTAATGTTGAGAAAAGGTCCATTTTCATCCAAACTTTGATTTTTTTTCTAGGCCATTGGGGCAAAAAAGTGACACCAAAGAAGAAAGGTAAAATGAAAGTATAAAAATGTGTGACTGCAGGTAAATTGTGGGTAAAATGAAGTAAAGCTGGCAGCAACAAACAGAAAGATAGATTACTATATAAAACAAGAAATAACCAAAGCAACAATCCAAAACCTCTGACACATGCTGAAGTTTCCTTTGTTATTTTTCCTCAACTGGCAAACCCTGCATGTTGAAGAATCACACTGAGTGCATACCCAGTGTGGTACAATGTAATGAGAATATCCTTCCATCCATCCATCCATCTTATCACGCTTATCCGGGGCCGGGTCATAGGGGCAGCAACCTAAGCAGAGAAGCCCAGATGCCCCTCTCCCCAGCCACCTCCTCCAGCTTTTCCGGGGTACACCAAGACATTCCCAGGCCAGCCGAGAGATATAATCTCTCCAGCGTGTCCTGGGTCTGCTCCGGGGGCTCCTTCCGGTCATTACCCACAGCTCTTGGCCATAGGTGAGGGTAGGGACGTAGATCAACCACTAAATTGAGAGCTTCGCTTTTAGACTCAGCTCTCTCTTCACCACAATGTACCGGAATAGCGTCTGCATCATTGCAGCTGCAGCACCAATCCGTATATATAATATTTATTGTTATATTAACAGAAAATGTGGTGAGAATGCAGTTCAGATGTTGTGTTTGAGTAAAATTTAGCAATCCTTGGTTTGATCTCAGATGTTTTCCATGCTTGACACCAAGTATTTTTTCCCAAGCTGTTTTAAACCTGAGTAGAAATGTGCTCCATAAAAGAACGAATCGCGACAATGAATAATTCAGGTGACATTTGAAAGAAAGGTAAAGTCCTCGTTATGCTTCTCTTTTAAAATCAGCCCAGTTTTACTACAGGAGTTACGTTTTTCAAGCCCCCATTTATCTACTGTGTAATGGGATTAATACCCTGGACCACTCCCTTTCTTTCTGTACTGCTGCAAACCTGCCTCCACCTGCTCCTTCTGCACGTGAGGAGAATTGATGGGAGAGGATGAAGTGTGGGACTGAGTTGGCAGTGGTTTTGATAAGTGAGAAGTGAGGAATGAGGGGTGTTTGCTGTGAAGGTCACTCTCCTCCTCCTCCTCCTCCTCCTCTTCCACCTCCTCCGTGTTGCCTCCACTCTGCTGTGGCTGATTCTTGTCTCCAGTGATTGAAAGTGTTGCATATTTACAGTAAAAGGCTGTAAATGTTCTCTGTTTATAAAAACACAGCGGCGCTGAAATCACTTGCAATTTAGTGCAATTTAATCACATTCAGATCCAGCGCACTACTTATTACTGTTATTGCCTTCATGCATTGTGATGACCTTCATGTTGTCTCAGACTGAGCAGGCAAACTAAACATTACCATCTAGTGTTATTGTTATATTTTCCATGTTTCGACCTAAACCCGTCTTTAATGTGCGGTCAGATCCACTGCACACATCATTTAAATAAAGCATGAAAGAAAAGAAAGTCAAAATCTTGACTGTAATAACTCCCACACAAAAAGAAATAATAACATCACCTCATGTGGTACTGTGACCTTTGTGCCAATAAAGTGTTGCTGAGAAACACATTACCACCATCAGTGGGAATCAGATATATCTTATTTCCATGGGAACTGTTAAAAGGCCTGATGGTTCTTGCTTAGTGCAACAATAGATCCAGATGATATGAATGACTCAAACTGATGCACATAGTCGGTGTTATAAGGTACAGACAGACATATCTGTTCTTTCTAAACCTGCTTTATTGATCCAAGTTTGAGTTGCTGTTCTGAACCCATTTTTACATCTATCTCAGATAGTCATTAAAGGTAAGTCTCAATGTTGGACCTGTCACGGAAGTTTTCTTCTTCACACAACAGACTGTACCATCAAGGTGTTTTTTTTTTTTTTTTTACATCTAACACTGCATCCATCTGTTCATCCATCCAAGTTTTCATTGTATGTTTGCAAAGCGAATGAGAGACGTTCCAGATAGAGCTCTGTGCAAACTGCCTTTTGTGTTTTTTATGATGTTTATAGGTTAGTGTTGGTGCTGAAATATGGAACAGAAAGGAATTGAATATAAAGAATTATACAGAAAATAATCAGATCTTTTAGGAACTTTTAGTAAATCACAAACAAACACGATCCTATCAGTTAATCTGTTGAAGTCATATGTAAGTGTTGTGACATGACAAGGATGAGACATGAAGAGGCCATGTTCAAATGCCAGCAGATTATCACTAAGGCGTGACAACAGCAATCCCAAAAGAAAAAGAATCACAAGCTCTCGCATTTGGTTCGTTTCAAGCAAACTTGGTCCTTAGATATGAAGACACATAGCAGCAGTCCAGTTGCAAGTGCATTGTTATCAAATGAAGCATCAAAACTCTGTCTTCCAAAATCAGCTTTACAGTGATCAGGGATTTATTATATTAAAAATAAATAATAGCACTTTTTAAAGAGGATTCCTTTCTGCCTTTTCTATGTCTGCCATTTTCTGTATTTATCTGTGTCTCTGTCCTATCTCTCTGGAAAACCAGCAGCATGTTGCTTCTGTTTGCTCCAGAATCTCCAGTTTATCTACAAAACCCAAACCTCAGCCTCAGTGTAGTGTTCCCATCCATCCTCTAATACCTAACATAAACAAGCATGTTTTCTCTCTGAATAACCCTTTTCAATTCATTCTTCACCTCAAACAGCAGGGGAAATAAATTTCCATTATTCCCCCGCTCGTCCCTGTTCAGCAGCGCTTCATTGTGCTCGCTGTAATGTGACTGTAATCTGCTGCTGTGTATGAATGGGGCTTTATCAGAGTGGGGGAAAGTGTCTTCTTACAGGTTGTGTTGCACTGGGTATTGAGCTCATTAAATGCTCTCTAATTCACTCTCTTCTGCCGTCGTCCGCGGCTCCGTGGCACCATTCAATTATTATTCAAATGGAAGAGAATGCACTCGACGGAAGCCCGCCGAGACGCCGCAGTTTTTGTGACTGAGACCGAACGCTGCTTAAGGTTGTGCTTGAAAAAGTTGAAAATCAAAAATGCATTTTGTGTTCAGCGGCTGTGACGTGGCTCACAGACCCGTGAACAGTGAAGGCCTCCAGAGGAGGATTTTAGTCCCCAGTAACTGCTCCATTGTTTATTTAGGCTGAGTGAATGTTAAAGGTCCCATGAAACGGCTTTCACATCATACTCTTCAGTCACCATTTGGTGTGATGTACCAAGACACGGCGTGCTGGGGGAGAGACTTGGAGTCCAGAGAGATTTTAGTAAATTAAAAATGTAAAAAAATGTAAAAAAAACATCTGACTATCAAAAGTGACTTTGGTCGGGAGTTCTCGCCTTCAGGAGAATATCCCTCAGCCGTCACCTAGAGCTGTCAAGTTGGGCTTTGTCATCAAGGAATTAAAAGCAGTTAGGATATGACTATTGATGACAGGGAAGTGCTTGGAGCGTCTGTGTTGAGACTGATAAAGTGTTGAGCCTGAGTCTTGACACAGCTCTTGTTTCAGGAGTGGCACCTCACGTCTACCCCACATATCTACTACAGAAGCATCCCATTATGTAGGCAGGCAGGATGGCGACGTGAACACCCAAGTTTGTGAATGCAGTAACTCGAGAATGAACTGGCGCAGGAGTTTCAAATTGATACCATAGGAGCATCTACTAAAAATCTCATACAAGTTCAAATCTCTGTGACCTCGCCCTCAAGGTCAGAGGTCAAGCTATCTAAAAACAAGGCGATGTAAGGTTTTGAAATTCATAGCACTGCAGGTGTTACTTCAAATGTTAAGCCGTCATTATCAGGGAACCGTGATGCTGAAAGAAATGGAAAGAAATAGTATACCTTAGTTCTGTACCATTCATTCTTCCAGGACACTTGCATGTCCATCTGAAGTGCAGGGCTACAACTCCGCTCTACACTGAATATGTATGGGGAAAAATGAATGAGAAATGTAATTATAGAACACAGCTTTATTCACCTTGAAGGACCCCTGCGGTTCAGGTCATAGTTGGGATTTAGATCAACTCAAAATTTTCTTGCATATAACAGCTGATTAAAGAAGATAAGACAAACAGTAGTTATCAGTAAGATACAGATACAAACATTTTGTCATCATGTGAAAGCTGCACTTGTGCAGCACAGTTGCCTCACAAGCAAAGATTTGAATCTCCTGGTTAGATGGAGGCTTCCTGTGTGAAGTTTCCATGTTCTTCCCATGGTTTGGGTACTTCAGCTTCTTCCCCGAGTCCAAAGAAATGCTTGTTAGGTTAAGTTGTTATTCCAAATTGTCCAAGCATGTGAGGTAGAGTGTATAAAATAAAGCACTGTATGAATATACTCGATGTTTAAGTGTGACTTATAGTCACTTTGAATCAGTACGGTTTGAAATGCACTTTATAAGCACAGTCCAGTTCATTTTTAAAAGTATCACTGGTGTTGGTATTGAAAAAAAAGAACTGCCATACCTCTCTTTCTTACTTTTTTCAACTTGTTCCCACAGATGATCATAAGTTCAGTGAGGCCATAGCCGTTCTGTTCACCTGGATCGACAGAGGCGAAGTCAACCGCCGCACCGCCAATCACTTCTACTCTATGATCCAGTCGGCCAACAGCCACGTTAGACGACTGATGAGTGAGAAAGCTCAGCATGAAGAGGAGTTGGAGCGTGCCAAAGAGGCCTTCAAGAATGCCCTGCTGGCTATATTAAATCAGTGTAAGGACGCTTTCATATTTTACACACTTAAAGACGTACTGACAAAACTTCCAGACAAAGGACGTCTCACGTGAGAAGTTTTTGTCGTTGTAAGTGTAAGCTGTACAGGTAAGTTCAACCAGTGGTTTTCTCTTCACACTGCAGGTAGCAAGTTTCATCCTGTTTCACCAGTTTTAAGAGAACCATGAACTAGAAACAATCATATGATTGGATAACACCCATCAATCAACTGCACCTTCAGTTTAATCAGTTAAGTCAAACGATTCATGTAGGATGTTTAAACACATAAGACTTTGGCTAAAGTGCTGTATATTAAGTACCTGAGACTGAACAGTACTACTTTTTTAGGTGAAAACCAGTTAATAGATATCCACTTTTGACCTCGTGCCACCACGTGTGCCGTCAGTGTGAGCTTACTCCTGATTGCAGTCTCTCACACTGCTGCAGGATGTGGTGCAGTGGCAGATTACAGTGGTGCAGACCATGAAGCCATTTTCACCACATCCATTTCAAAGCCCGTCTTGATGCAAGTCATTTACTCTGTGAGCATCTCGGCCCAGTCTCCATGACAACACTCTGTCTCACCATCAGCTCCATTATCTTCGGCGCGCTGTGCAGTGGTGAGATGGTCAGTCGCACAGAGGTTTCAGAGTCAGTAGCATGAGTGCGCCCTGACCTTTTCACAGGCTGCCTTCAAAAAATGCCAACACACACTGAGTGATAACCACAGCTGCTCTGTTACTGCATGCTAATGCTACTCTGAAACAGCCCTGGTTAAATAGCACCCATTCACTGACACTTAGCTAAGTCTTTGCAATTAAAGCTGCATTAGGTGAATTTAGACCACTACGTTTGCTCTAGTTTTATCTCAGTTTTGGTCTCCACCAGCTCCCAAGGAAAATATGTATATAACACAACCTTTAACTCCTCCACTTTTACCAGGTAACATACATAACAGTAACTTTACCTTCTAATTCCTAGAATCCTATCTCCTAGAAGGAGTTAACCTGAAACAGTTACCCAAGTGAACTTGTGTGTTAATTGAAACCTATTTTAATAATAGCTAAGGCTGATCATCTGCTAATATGTAATGCTTTTAAGATTTCTAAAACTCAGATACAATCTAAACATCGCCAATGAGAGAAGTATGTGAAATAAAGTGTGCAAAGGTAATATATTTCACATGAGCAGCAAGAAGTATGCACAGAACCAAAACTAGGAGCTCAAAGGGTCAAAAATATCACTTAATGCACATTTAATCCGATGTTACGTTCAGAAAAAGGCATATTTGGCGTCATTTCACGGTTCGTGTTCATTTGTAAATAAGGTGAGTGAGAAACTGGACAGTTTTACTGTTTTTGTCCTTTTGTCAGTAGTTTTTCTGTGATATCTGAAAAGGCTAAATCTGACATTGGTATAGGTTCATTCAGGTTTGGCAAAGTAAAGTTATGTCGTTGCTGGAAATGTTTGACCACAAATCAAATGTCAGAGCAACAGAAAAAATGCAAGGCAGCATATTCATGCAGAATGGAAGTGTGTCTTTTCTGATTGGATGTTACAAAGTTATAGACAATCCTCCCCAATTGTCCAGTAATTTCTTGCACACAGATTGATTCCATTATAGCTTCCCCTTAACATTAAACATTTAATATCACATGTGACATGTCTACATTTCTGATGGAGTCTAAAATTCACTGTCCATTCTGCATAAATGTTACCTTTGTCAGTCCAGTGGGAAGTGAAGCTGCAGGTGATGAGATGTAAGTACAGAGCACTGGCCAGGAGAGAGACCTGCTCATCACATGACACACATTTTAGATGAATTCTTTTAAAATGGTTCTGGTTTAGCTTTTCCTATTTGACATGCATCTGTCTGTATAGGCTGTGCCAATATATATTTTCTCACCACCTCCGAGATTCAAGGAAACAAGGACTCATGCAAAACATTCTCCAGCTGTCAGTCTAAGAGTCTCCCGCAGTTTTACAGACAGCCCTGAAAATTGCATATTAGCTTGTGCACGTGTGTGAAGATATGGATAGCTTCCCATGAATCAAATGGCACAGAGAAGATAAACACTGCTTGATGTTTATTGACCAGCACTACAGCTGGATGACAGAGACTCCAGTTGTGGCTAATTGCTCTGCAAGTTGACTGAAACACGACTCGGAGACATCAACTGGGGTTAATTATCCAACACAATCGTAACTTGTTCTCTCAGCCATGACAGTAATTTCGGCCCATAGTGGCTCCAGGAATGTGGCCAGGAGCCGGCATTTGTTGCCAGTGGGACACATGCATAGTAGCTTTTTTATATCATGTGGAAAGCATCCACATGTCAGACACTTTTCTTCAGCTGAAAGTGAAACAAAGCCTGCAGGACGCCAGTGTTGATAGGCGCTGCAAGGGATCACGCCTTTTAGCAGACACATGCATTTTCCATCTGGTCTTGTGTTTTGCATCCAGCCAGTTGCCTTGGATTTAGATTTCTATGTGGTTACCCTTCCGTCAGACTAAGACAAGCTTTTGAAATCACTCATGTAAAAACATGTTTGCAAACAATAGGTAAAAAATAAAGCAAAGGCAATCTGAGACTTGAGGTATGATGATGAAAACCGTTTAATATTTAACCATTATATTGCAAGCCTCGGAGTGCCTTGGATTGTTCGTGCGGTTTGCAGTCTTTATACTGAGCGCTGTTGTTCACTGAGTATAATCTTTAAAGAAAAAAAAAACTTTTTCATAAAGCTCAACTGCACTCCAGATTTTTCCATTTTTAAAAAAAAACAAAAAAAAGAGGTTTATTTGGAAAGCTGTACAAGACTCATGCTGCTTGGCTCAGAAGATTAAAACCACCTGCCTAACACTACGTAGGTTCCCATCACATCACCAAATCAGCTCAGACTCATCAGGGCTGTGATACAGAACCTCAGGGGGTATCCCGCTGTGGCTCGCACAGGATTACAGCAGCTGAACCTTTGTGTTCTGCTTGTTTTAGAGAAGGGCCTCCATGAAGCAGGCTAGCTCCAGTGAATCTGGAGCAATTTTTCTCAAGGTCCCAATCCAGGTTGTGAAAATCTCAAGGTATTCCTTCCTTGGCACGTTGTCCTGCCGGGAAAGGCAGCTGACATTTGGGAGGGCAATTGCTGTGGTTGGACTGGTCGGTCCGCAACAATAGCAGACGTTGTGTTTCAAGGTAACAGCAGAACGCTGTACTGAAATAATCAGTGTTATTCACTTTAGTTTAATTAGCATGCCCAAGTTCTTGTTTCCAACAATCTCTTACATGAAGGTGGAGGATAAAAATTCAGTGCATTTAGAGCATTTTGTTTTTCATCTTTCTCATGGCAAAGAAGATTTTTATTCAGTCTTTGTCTTTAAGCATAACTCCCTGTTAATTTACTCCAAAGTCATGTAATAATAAGACTTGAATGGGTTTTTTTTTTTTTTTTTTGAAATTTATTCTTATGCTTATACATTTATTCTTCAGATAAAAGTCTTTCTTTAAAGGAGCACTTTACTCCAAGTACAGTCGTCCTGTCATCATCTGCTCACTGAGTCAGGAGTTCAAAAGTATAAATTGAAATCCAGTAAAGTAGTATTTGAGATTTTGCATGAAGGCAATTGTGGTTGATTTTGATTAGTTTTTCTTATTGCTTTCTGAAATATAGTAGCATTTCATCTGAGCCCTTGATAGCAGTGAGGAACATCTCTGGAAGCTGTTTGGGCTGATATAAAAGACAAATAGAGCGTAACCCTTCCTGGAGGTTGACTTGAGCAAATGATGTCACAGACTTCAGTTTTGGAGTAAACTGTTCCTTTAACACGAAAGACCTTCGCGGCCTGCCGCTTGTGGTCGGTGCATGTCCACGGTCTCTCCTCTGTCTGCTGTACGAGCCTCAGTCAGTGCTACAACGCTACATAAACGGCTTGTTTTGTCTTGACCCTCCCTCCTCTTCCTCTTCCTCCTCCCCGTTCACCCCAAAGTCGAGCAGATCACCGCCGTTTTCACCGCTGCCACCCGGCAAAAGGCATGGGACCATTTCTCAAAAGCACAGCGCAAGAACATAGACATTTGGCGCAAGCAGTGTGAGGTTGGTATACCTTTGTTTGTTTTTTTCTGTTTTCTCCTCCCACCCTGGCTCACTGCTTTCTTCTCTGCTGTCACTTTTGAGTCCCCAGGAGAGAGCTGGCTGATTGACACACAGTCCCGTAGGATTTGTTGTATTCAGTGTCTGGGTTGTTGTTTTGCTGGATGCTTCGCCCTCACAGACAGACAGACGGGCAGACAGCAGCCTTTGATCGCCCGGGCCTCCCTTTCTCCCTGCAGCCCCAATGTAAAGCAAAGATCTGATGCCTCCTCGAAAGTGTGAGACGCTGCTATGGCAACACTGCTTTCCAGGGTTAAGTCTCAAATCAATTATTTATCCCAAGTCAAATCTAGAAAACAAGTACGAAGACGAGAATGCTGCACGCAAAAGAGGGAAGACCCGTTCACGCGGCAGCACCACAGAGGATTCAGATGTGGAGCAGCCTGTTGGTGCACGTGGAGGTTGTGGGTTTGTTGTTCTGTGGGGGTGAGGGGGTTGAATACACAAACTTAGAATGCAGAAATGGAAAGTGATCGAAGAAAGGATAAAAGTGAAATGTACTTGAATTTGTGTATTTTATTTCAAATCACAAAGGGAGTAGGTGTTTTTTGTTAGTTTTTGTGTTTTGGCTCCAGCACACAATTTCAAATGATGATTTCTAAACATTTCCAAGCTTTGAGATTGCACATTCAGGTGTTAGAGTGGGTCGTCTACCTATCAGAAGGTTGGTGGGTGGATCCCTGGCTCCTCTTGTCCATCTGTCAAAGTATCCCTGTGCAAGATATTGAACCCTGAGTTTCCCCTGATGCATCCATCGGCAAGTGAGCGTGTGTGAATGTTATGCACATGTGCTTAGATAGAGATAAAAGCACTGTATGAATGTGTGTGAGTGGGTGAATTGTAGTACTTAAATTGAATAGACAGGTGGCATGTAAGTGCCAGTGCATTTGCCAATATTTTATTTTTGAGTTGTAGACCTAAAATAAAACCTAAGACTAACACCAAAAGGAGCTGAGTGACGTGGAAAATCTTTTGCTTGAAAACAAAGCAAAGTCCAATAAATGACCTAAAGGATAAAAAGCACTTCACTGTCGGAAGCTTTCACTCCACTGGTTTGATGAACACTTCAGATCCTTGTGCAGTCATATGGAAACTTTGCTGGCATTAATACATAAAGCAGAAAAAAAAGTAATACTTCTATTATACTTTTTTGTTTGTTTGTTTTGTCTTTTCATTTGAGTGTGAACTAGAGCCATTTTATTTACATCATCTTGTCTTTATTAAACAACACTAATTGAACAAGTCTCACCCTGTGAGAGCTAGGTTAGGCTCCGGTCCCCCGCAACCCTGAACTTGGTAAACGGAAGATGGATGGATGGATGAATAGGTGGGTGGATGGATGGATGAATAGGCGGATGGATGGATGGATGGATGTACGGATGGATGGATGGATGGATGAATAGGCGGATGGATGGATGGATGGATGGATGGATGGATGAATAGGCGGATGGATGGATGGATGGATGAATAGGCGGATGGATGGATGGATGAATAGGCGGATGGATGGATAGGCGAATGGATGGATGGATGGATGAATAGGCGGATGGATGGATGAATAGGCGGATGGATGGATGAATAGGCGGATGGATGGATAGGCGAATGGATGAATGGATGGATGCTGTGATTTGGTCCAGGTTGAAAAGCGAATAATGAAAGACATCCTGGTAGCATGTTTGTATTCTTTCATTTGTCTTTTATATTTTGGGTAGCCAAAGCGAATACTGTATGACACACAAGGGTCTTGACTGAGGCATTGGTGTCACCACAGTTAATATTTTGGGTAAGAGGTATTGAATTCCACAGGCTCTCATTCATCTATAGTAAGATTCAGTCCCCTTGTGAGTTCTTCCTTTAATGGCTACCGTTCATGGTAAGTCTATATGAATCCATATTTCTACAACAACAGGAGTGTCTCTGCTAACTGTTTGGAAGCAGGCTGCACATTTTTCCTCCGTGGAGATGGATATTATTCTGTTAGGAAATGGCCTGTGAAATCACAGCCCACAAATGAAAAGCTAATGAATATGGGCGAAAATGGCAGAGATCTGATTCACAGGCAGCTTCTGCAGAAGTGAAAGATAATACGACACGCAGGCAAAAGGCTCTCAATCTATTACGTCTCGTGCGTATGTGCTTCGCTTGATGAATGATTAGTTCATGAAAGCAATGGGAATGATGACAATGGAGCTGGGAGGTAGGCCGCAAAATGTTTTTATTGCAACAATGTGACGGCTGAGTTGCCACCATAAACTGGATGTAGCCATGGTGCCACGCATCAGTGCAGCCAAAATCCAACTTTAACCCTTTCCAATATCTGAATGGACGCTTTGTGGTAAAAAAAATCAATTCAATTCAATTCGAATCAATTCAAGGCACTTAATATAGTAAAGACCCTACAATAATACAGAGAAAACAGAGGAAACCCCAACAACCATACGACCCTCTTTGAGCAAGTGTTTTGGCGACAGTGGGAAGGAGAAACTCCCTTTTAAGGAGGAAACAGGATAGATGGCCTCCCCTCCCCCTCCAGCAGACCCTGGATCTGCTAGAGGGGGAGGGGCAACCATCTGCCTGGTTGGGGGTGAGGGGAGGAGGACAGGACAAACACATGCTGTGGAAGAGAGCCACAGATTAAATTCACCCACAGTTGTTATTGAATGACATTCATTTGTATTATTGCCGGTTAACAACAACACACTGTTGTAATAATTAAAGTATAAAATAATATAAAACAAAGTGGTATAATTGACACTGGCTGTTCTGTGCTGTAAAAAGCATGTTAAACTCAGAGGCTTAGAACCAATAAAACAACAGGATACGTGAGTGACTGAGTTACACATCGAGAATACTAGACATAGCCTCACACTTAAAATAGGAAAAGCACACACACTCTTATTTATTAGAGTATATCTTTATTGGGTGGTTTGTTTTTTTTATCCTGGTTTTATTGTGAATTTAAAGCCCAAAGGAAGTGCATCAAACTACACCAGCTAAAAGTTTGGAAGTCTTTCAGTACATAAAAGAAGCTTCTTATAACTTCAGAGGTGGCTGAGAGTTTGTTTTAAAGTCATTTTTTAAAGTTTTCTTTAGCATCAAAGCAATCTGTTTGTACATCTATGGGTGAAAGGCAGATGCATAGTCTGTAACCATGGAACAGAGAAGAATGCATTGAGTTGACACAGATAACTTCTAAGAATGTTTGGAAACTTTTTAGACCGCAAACACAACCTTTCTGCCCCAACTTGTTACAAATACGACACTTGTAACAGCACTCGTGTGATGTAATCGCTAACAGGACATCCCATTTCTTCACGAGTGAGCTGAGGACCGCTGTTGCTCTGTGTCTCTGCTGGCTGTAATGTTGTAGGAGCTGAGGAACGCCCACAGCGAAGAGATCATGGGCATCAGACGAGAAGAGGAGATGGAGATGTCGGATGACGAGTCGGATGAAATTCCTTGCAAGAAGATGCGCACTGAGGAAAATGGTAATAATATCACATTTCAAATCACACATTAAATGACTAAAGGTGTGAATTTGAGGCCTCCGGCTAGAGATGATGATGGATGATGAAAACGTGCCAATTTTTTTCCCTGATTCTCTGTCACTCCTGTTTGTGCTTTGCTTTGTCTCAGCCACACGCAAAAGTGTGAACACTGAAAGTAAAATTGTTTTTTTTTCTGAGATTAATTCTGTCTTTGAGACGTCCAGATTCTAGAAACACTTTTTTTTCACTGGTCCCCCGATTTGGTGCTCTGCTCACAAGAGCTCCTCAGGATCTTTGAGTTTATGTGATTTAGACAAGCTGGTTTATTTGTGTGGCAGTTTAACCAATAAAAAGTCACAAAATCCTGTGCAGCAAACAGAATAGCTCAAGCTGGCTTTACTCGAATACGTGTAAAGGCAGTTTTTATTTAAACCAGCCTTTAAAAAGAAATTTCTGACAAGAGACTTTGCAGCCTGTGCAGCATTAAATCTGCTGTTCATATAACCCTTCAATTCTAAAAACAAACAAAAGCAGGATAAAGTTGTGGGGACATCACTGATGTGGACCCTGAATGAGATGCTCACGTTCATTTTTTTTTTTTTTTGCAACACAAGGTCTCTCTCTTCCCTTTCCATTGTTTCTTTCTCTCTCCTGCCTTTGTCTTTCTCATCCACTTGTTTCTTATTTTCCTGCTCTCATCTCCTTCCTTTCCTCCCTCACCTTTCCGGATCCCGCCTTTCTTCCCCCTCTCCTCCCGCAGGAGTGTGTGATCAGACTCAGGCCTCTCTGAAGGAGGAGAACGACTCCCTGCGCTGGCAGCTGGACGCCTACAGGAACGAAGTGGAGCTCCTGAGGAAGGAGCAGAGCAGAGCCAGCCGCCCAGAAGACGATCACTCGCACACACACCCTCACAGCCCAGAGGCTCAGATCCAGCTGCTGCAGCAGAGCATGCACAGCATGCAGCAGGTTTGTTTGTCTGCCGGCACATCACTTTTTCATGGTTCTCAGAAGTGACTATAATCCTTTTAATCGTACTTTTTAGCTTAGGAAATCCCTCTGATCTCTGCTGATAGTCAAACTTTACATAACTTTGAGTCACACCTTTCATGGAAATTACTGCAATAATATGTAATCTGCCATTTATGGCTGTTCAGTTTTGCTTTTAAATATCTTTTTTATGCCTTCTTTTGGAAGACATTTGCTCTAAATTGAAAATATTAAAATGTATTCACTGCTTAAACCCTAGGCTGTTTATAAAAACAAACAGAGGAGCATCCCCGTGTTCAGTCATTAAGACCTCCACAACCACGAGGACAAAATAAACAGTGTTGGCCATAATGGTTCAATAACACTTGGAAGAATGTATTACAGTAAGATTTCTTGTTACTGTCACCAGGTCAGAGTGATTCCCAATTTCACTTCTGCTCAATCAATACTGTAAATTAGTGAATGAATAATGGCCTATAATAATGAAGAAATGAACACTGGTGCTGCTGAACCTGTTCTAAAAAATTCTCTACAATGAATTTTGATGCAGCAGAACTGAAGACAACAGTTTGTGTTACTCTCGCTGCTGCTTCTGCAGATTCTTCATTAAATGTTCCACGGCAACCTTCTAAAACAGGCCTCCGGGGCAGATGCTCTCTATTTGTATTTTTTAAGAAAAAAGAAGGAAACTATTCGTTAGGCAGATAAACAATTTATTTTCTTACTAACAAAAACTGCTTTTCTTAATTTGAGTAGTTACAGGTTACAGATCCTCTTGATAATCGGCAAATATGGATTTTAGATGATATTTTACTTGAATTCTGCTTTTGGGAGGAACCACAGTGGTGCAGCGGTCCCGGGTTTGAGTCTGCTCTTCCCGTGCCTGTCTGGGTTTTGTCCAGGTACTCTGGCTTTCTCCCAGAGTCCAAAGACAGCGTATGACAGCTGGGATAGCCCCTAAAATCTTTCCTTTAAGATAAAGTGAATGATTGCGGCTAACTTTCTATCAAATTTTTTAGCGTCTTATTAAGCTATTTAGGATATTTAATAGGCTCTCTAGGGCTCTCTCACAGTTTTTCATCATTGCTATGACACATTTGCTGAAAACTTTCCACGTTTCTCAAAGCCCAATTTTCAAGCTATAATCCCAAAATGCTGCAAATATGCACATCAAAGCTTTTTCTGTGTTCGCAACCAAACTGTGTGTTCAGATCGCACGAGCAGCCTTTACAACTAATAAAACTACTTAACATTCGTTAACTTCTCTATCAAAATAGTTCGAAAACAGTGTTGACATTTAACTCATTTCTCCCTCGTGGGATTGCTTTCAAATTCCAAAGAAATTGCAAGTAGTTAAAAAAAATCATTGATTCAGTTCCTCAAATTTCATCTGAAATGTTTGCTCCTGCTCGTCCCCTTCCACCTCCTCCTTTGCCTTCTCTTCCAACACCTTTTATGTGCAGTCTTCCTCCTCTGCCTCTCACATTGTTTCCATCCACATCAGCCCTTCCTGGCTGTACACTCTGAACCAGCATACAATCACATCATTATCCAACAAGTGCAAACAATTAGGAGTTACATCTGCTCTCTAACCATGTTTAACTTCTGCCAACTGTGATTACTGTTAGGCATCAACATTCAAAACATGTTAATTGTTTTATAAAAACAGTAAATAAATCATGTAAGGTTTTGCTAAAAGAATGATTGATTCAATAAACGGGTATAGGAATTTGTTTTGTTTTGGGGTTTTTTTTGGGGGGGGGGGTTAAGATTTCAGAGGAATCTTAACACAGTAACACAGATAGGTATAACAGTGCAAGGACTAGATGGTAGTGAAGCTTGACCTGGGGTCAACCATCCAAAGCAGGGGTGCCCAATCCCAGTCCTCGAGAGCTACCGTCCTGCAGCTTTTAGATGGATCCTTGTTCCGACACACCTGAATCAAATGAATGGCTTGTTATCAGGCATTTGCCAAACTTGATGGCATGCTGAAGAGGCAATCAAACCATTTGATTCAGCTGTGTTGGAGTAGGGATGCATCTAAAAGCTGCAGGACAGTAGCTCTCGAGGACTGGGATTGGGCACCCCTGATCCAAAGCGTCGGACAACAGGAGAGAAGAAGAGAAGCTGGGCAAAGGTGTCGAACTCCAAGCTGTGATCCAACACAGCTGATTTAAATGCCAGATTACCTCCTCCACATGTCTTGAAGTTCTCCAGAGGCCTGGTAATGAGCTAATCATGTGATTCAGGTGTGTTGACCCCGGGTGATATCTAAAACCTGCAGGACACCGGCCCTCGAGGCCTGGAGTTCAACGCCCCTGGTTTAGAAGATGGTAGTTCAGGGGTGGGCAATCTCAGTCCACGAGGGCCGGTGTCCCTGCAGGTTTTAGATGTGTCCTCGAACCAACACAGCTGATTTAAATGGCTAAATTAGCTCCTCAACATGTCCTGAAGTTCTCCAGAGGCCTGGTAACGAACTAATCATGTGATTCAGGTGTGTTGACCCAAGGTGAGATCTAAAACCTGCAGGGACACCGGCCCTCGTGGCCTGAGATTGCCCACCCCTGTGGTAGTTAGATCTGTTATGATGTATGCTCTGGAGATGATGGCACTGACAAAAAAAATGCAGGACGCAGAACTAAAATTGTTAAGATTTTCATTGTGATTGACCAGGAGGGACAGGATTAGAAGTGGGTACATCAGAAGGACAGCTTAAGTTTGGAAACAAAGTCAGGGACTCAAGGCTGAGATGGTTTGGACATGTGCAGAGGAGGGGTGCTAGATATTCTGGCCAAAGGATGCTGAAGATGGAGCTGGTGGAGGGTTGGTGTAACAGAGGAGGATGCTCAGGATAGGGTGAGATGGATGCAGATCAACCACTGTTGTGACCTTTAAAGGAGCAGCTACAGAAGAGGATTAGGACCACTGGGAAAAAAAAGTGGGCACGTCTTTTTTTTCTTCTTCTCCAGAATTCTGATGAAAAAGTCAGAATTCTGACTTTTTCATCAGAATTCTGGAGAAGAAGAAAAAAAAGACGTGCCCACTTTTTTTTCCCAGTGGTCCTAATCCTCTTCCGTAACCAGCTGATACATAACAGCTACTTTTGTAAAATCTGAGGAATGTGTCTTTAAAAATGACTTGAATAATGAAACCCAGGAGCTCAAGTCTCTTTAGTGTTTGCAAGAAAGCATTTTTTTTTTTTTTTTTTTTGATCAGAAAAGAGCAGGAAGCGTAGCATACACAAGCAAACACAGAAAAACCAACAACCAAACAGTGTTTTCCTCTGCTGAGTTCTCCCACAATTCCTCACTGTACTTTTTTCATGGAGCACAGTAAGCTGTGTTGGAGCACGCAGCTCGTTTGCCACGAGTTAGCCTGATTTAACTTGACTTCCTGTCTTTCTCAATCTAAAGTGACAGCGCTGATAAAATGAGGCACATTGGAGACAACCACCATCATATAGACACACACGCACACACTGCCCTGCTGGCTCATTGTAAATGTGCTGCTTACTTGACTTCTTAGTAGTGTGAGGGAAACTCACACTGCTATCGCTTCTCATTTGTCATGCGGCATTGTTTTTTTATTTCCCCTCAGTGCAGACGATCAGCTGTGACAAACAAAATCAGTGCTTTGCTTCATATACTTCATCACAGCGTTAAGATGACATCGCATCATGCAAAAAATATGAACGCGTACACGATGAATGAAACAGTCAGTTCATTTAAATAATAAACATCTTATTGTGATAAAAAGACTAAAATCGGAATAAAAGTGGCTTCAGCACCAGGAGAATAATAAGATGACAAAGTGTTGAGTGTAGGTAAAGGGAGCAGGCAGATAAAAACCTCTCACAACACTCACTGACAGCTGCAGCCTCAAGTCAAAGTTCTGTTTTCTCATCTTCTAAGACATAAAGCAAGACGTCCTACAGCTTCTTGGCATCTTGGCTTTCTTTTATTTAGTAGAAGTAAACATCATTTCCTTTTTCCTCCATGTTCAAATTAATGACTTTAACCAGCAAACCTTCAGCAACTGAAAAACAAGCTAATGTTAACCTGAAACTCTCTGAAGTCATCCTGGAAATGCAGAGCTGTGAACGGTGAAGTCACAAAACAGTTTCTCCTGCAGTAAGACTGCACATCTAAATATGTCCTGATGCCAGTTTTAGTTTTCAGGTTTATTTACATGGCGCCAAATAACAACAGCAGTCGCCTCACAGAAGCCAGAAATTTACTCCATAGCAGGGGATGTCAATACATTTTTCACTGGGGGCCACATAAAGCGAACTTTGACCAGTAAAACTCCCCCCTCTGTCAGCGTAAAGAACTTTAACTGCTGTGATTATTAAATTGATATTGTTAAGTTAAATGTGTATCTGTGCTTGTCTTCCAGCAACTTCTGAACCTGCAAGAGAAGCTATCGAGCAAGGAAACTGAGCTGGAGCAGGCAAGAGAGGAGCACCGCTATCTGGAGGGGGAGGTACTCAGCCTCAGAGACAAGGTGTGCACCAATTAGTATTCACCCTCCATTACTGGCAACCAAATTTAAAGTAGTCATCCATCCATCCATCCATGCATCCATCCTCCCTCTTCTCCTTATCTTAATCAGGGCTGCAGTTAAAGTAATTTTTAGAAAATAAAGTAGTAAGACATTCCAGGGACATAAACAGATGATGTACAACTCTGTTACACTTGACTGGATTCCTTTTGTTTGGACTCCTTATAGTTAGCCCTGTGTCTACATAGCAATGACCAGACATGTTTGTCTTTTTCAGGCTTAATGCCATTAAGTCCTTTGACTGCTTCACACTTTTTTTAATCAGGTATTTCACATAGAACACAGCAGTGATACAGCAAGAACACCGCTGTAGCGTTCAGTCTTCATGTTCTCATGAAGTGCATTTTCCGGTCTCTCTGTTGTGGCTCTTTCATGTGCGGTATACTGAAAAAGCATGCTGCAACACACACAGAAGCTCAAATTCATGGAGGGGATGAAGGGGGTTGGAAGGACATGAGTGCTGCTATGGCAACAGCCCCGCCAGGATGTTATTCTGCGGTCTCCAGCTGAGAGGTGACTGGCCAAGATGGCGTGTGTGTGGTTTATAAATACCTGTGGACCAAGTGTTAGAAACTGCAAAATACTCTCTGCGTATTACCCATTAGAAATTATAAATATCGATTTATTTATTTATTTACAGCGAAAGTAACGTTACAGTATTTATTCCTCTGCTAAAGGCCTTTCACTGACAGTAAATCATCCACACACTGTATCTTGTGTAATTATTATTATTATGTGTCAGACAAGTAAGCAAAACCTGGTTTAGTGTACTTACTGACCGTTATCTGCTAGCTAAGCATTGACAGCTCACAACAAACACCGAAGAACTGAACTGTGGGACTCCTGAATGTAACACAGAGCACACAACGCTGGAGTTAATGATGCTTCACCTTTAGTGGGCCAGGTGCACCTTCACACCACTGCCTCGCTCACCCCTTCACAATAATTCCCTCTCACAGCAGTTCTGTTTGGACATATATGTGAAACCACAGCATTACGAGTGTAACGTCTAGAGGTTTTGAGAACTGGACTTCAGTCAGTTTCACTTTCACTCTCATCTCATAGCAACAGTATATGTCAAGGTCAACAGTCTGAGATATGGGGAGGTGTAAGGCTGAGCCATTAATACCAGATTGTTGTGGCTGCTTCAACTTATTTGAAACATCTCCAGAAACACAAAAATGTTTATTTGGTACTCACAAGAAGGATGAACTATGAATGACCAAAGAAACTCAATCGGATCGCCTCATCTTTTCTGACTGTTGGCTTGACTGACCCCCACACTCACCTGACCTAAATCCAATGGAACACCTATTATTTTTGTGGTATTGAGATCTGAGATCTGAGATTTCAAAGTGTTCCTTTAAATTTTTTGAGCAGTGTATGTATAGACAAACAAATTTTATTTTGGCTATCCGATGGTTCTTTGCCACATCCCACAGCAACATTACTGCAGGCTGACCTAAGACTTCATAGATGCATACATTCTGCAGGAATAAAAGGGCTGTCAGGGGGAACAGAGGAGGTCTGGGGGAGGAGGAGACACGCTTTTTATGTAGTGATTTCACTGCCAAGTTTTACAGACGCTTCACATAGATGAATCCAGTCTGTAGGCAGAGGTGAACAAGCCCGGTCGGAGGTAACAGCACGTAAATCAGCTGCCAGGCTCATCTGTACTTCAGCTCGCACCTGTATACCACAGGAGCTTTTGTGGGGGAAGTCTTTGAGACAATCCAAATGAAGTAGGTGCTTCAGGTGCTTCATACCTGAGGAACTTGCCTTGCAGTGAGAGCCTGGATTGCCCAAACCTCTTCAGAGTTCACACGAGGAGCAGGAAGAGTCTGAAACAGTGGCAGCAGCATGGCTAATGCAGTTTTTGGGAGATACTTTGTTTACGCTGCATATCTCTTGCACAGACATTATGCTGGACTCACACAAACCGCAAATTAATCACCTAGCCCACATTATCCTCACATACTTTTCCCATGCACATGAGTTGTGTTCCTTTTAGAGCGTCAAATCTCCAAAACATGACTGACTTTTGCCCAGAAACTGTTGAGTAAAAACAGCTGGCTGAAGGTAAGAGAGCTCACGCGGTCATTGTGCCGTTTTGGCTGCAGTAATGAGAAGAAGGTTGCCGGGCTCTGCTGATGAGTGCTCTGTGATGGATAACTGGCAGCGCAGAGTCAAAGCAGCTGTAAGTTATGTTGCGTGTTTGAAGGAGGCAGATACGATGGCGTTGTGCCGGGGATGTAGAAGTGTCTTTAGTCATATTTTATACTTAGAAAACAGAAGGTTTCAAATCCAGGACTGTATTAATAACAGATGATTGTGGGTGTAAATCGCTACCTTCAACTTCTTTTACTGGTCTTTGCTGGAAACTGGGGACCACAGTCTGCTCCATATCGCTGTTTTTCATCTGTCGCGACTTATTACGGTCAATTTAAATGCCCCCTTTTAAAATTTTTACTTATTTTCTCTGAGGTTTTTTTTAGCTTTTGTACTTATGTAGCCCATTTAACAGTCCACTGCTGAGTGGGTTACTTTCTGGATGATAAAGTTAGAAGAACGTGGGAAGAGGAGGGAGTTAGATGAGAGGAAACATCGGCCAAGTCTCTGTGGCAGCTCTCTGTAATGCCTTCCATAACGCCTAATGACCAGTTTGCCATGTCTCTGTTTGTGCACGATAAATACATTTATAATTCTCAAACAGCTATCAGCACAGTGTTTCTTCAGAGTATCCATAATGGTCTCACAGTCTGCACATTTTCAGCCTGTCTTTACATCCTTCTAACAGACCCATCTATAAAAGAGCAGAAAAAACAGACTCTTTGAAGAAAAAAGATTTGTAACAAACTCTGAGTTTCACTGTGACTCATCAAACGCTTTCTGTTTTCTCTCTGTGTGTCTCTGCAGCTGCTGAGCAGTAATGGGGAGACTGTGGAAGGGACCAACGGCGAGCTCCATGAAAAGGTAAAAATTGAGGCCTGAGCTGAAGTCGACTGGCAGAAAAATAACTGACAGTTTTTGTTTTTTTGTTTTTTAAAAACATTTTTGTCAGGTTTTCAAGCCAAACATGGCTCCGTTCAAGAGTTTGAAAAGTATAGATTTGATGCGGCACACTTTTTAAAAAACTTGAAATTTTTTAAAGACCCAAACAAAGGAAATAGTTGATGAGAGTGAAACAGGAGTAAAATCAGGAGAGGTTAGAGGAAGAGCATGTCTGTTATTTTGGTCCTCAGCTGTCTCTCACAGCACTTTGTTGCTTCTCAGTGACCCAGTATGTACACATTTACACACAGTGTCTGTATACTGCACATGTCATGGGAGATGGACTATTAGCCTCAAAGCTGCTGAAGTGCACACTGATTGAAGTCAGGAGGACACGGACATTTATATCATGCTACTCTGAGTCGATCTGCATTCACTGTACTGTTATCTGAAAATCTGGACCTCCTGAGTGCAACACTGTGATGCCTTTTATTAAATGATGAGGTTTTGCTTGGGTTTTGTGTGCTGTTTGTGTGTTGAAGTGCATGCAGCACCCGTGTCACGCAAATATATAGTGCTGATTTCAATCAGATCCAACAAATGTTTCAACAGAAAGCCAGTGGCATTGTTCCTCGTGCTTTTTGGATTAATGTAGAATATATGAACTGATTTAGGATAAATGATTTAGATATTTTTTGGAAGCATAAAGGCAGATGGCAAAACGTTGGGCCACCCAGCAGCTTCTGTTCTCTCAGTTTGCCCCTTGCAAATGCGTAATTGTTAATACCGCGCCAAAAACTATTCAACAAAACACATTCAGTTCTGGACACAACACAAAATGCTAACTCATTTCCAGGTGTTTCCCAGCCCTCTGTTATCAGCTTCATGTAGTAATTGGTAGTTAAAGTGTATTTGTACCCTTATGTTTTGGCTCTTTTGTCATACACATGTGTTTTCACAGGGGATCAACGGGTGTGTTCCTTCCCTGTACCACAGCAGAGACCGGAGGACTGAGCTTATCACAAGAGGAGTCATCACTTCAGAAAAAGAGGCTCTGCTTCTTGGTAAATGCTTCTTACTATTACTGGCTGTCAGTTTAGCTATGTATAACACATGGCTGAAACGCACTGATCTGAGTTTGAAAAAATCACTCAAGTATAGTTATAACACCAAACGAAAATGGCACAAAAAGCATGTTGATAATTTTTCCTCACGTACCAGGCATAGTGGAATTGGTTCAGTTTGTCCCCAGTGTACCTTTTTTGCTTTCTTCTGACCACCGCTCATGCTAAGGCCTTCATCTGGGTCTGAATTTTCTCCAGGACCCAGGTCAGATAGGCTACTTTTTCTTTTCAAATATTATTATTATCTATAATAATTCCCCCCCCCCACACACACACACACATACATACATAAGACATATTAAGGATTGTACAGTAACATAAAACTGTTGTCGGAACCATACTGAATTTCACCACAGAAACATTCACACACACACAGACATAGGAAGAGAGAGAGAGTATGCATAGTATGCAAATGGCTACCAAACAGCCATCATAATTCATCATACAATGAGAACAGGACAAATCAACAATTGACAACGACTAATTAATATTAAAATCTGTAACATAATGTATTGTTTGGAGTTTGGAGTAGTCTGTTACTGTTACTATTTTTACCAATTCTTCTTGGAGCAACTGTAACCCACATAATTTCCTTAGGGATTAATAAAGTATTCTGATTCTGATTGTTTCAGGATACATAACCCGCCATTATCCAGTGACACATTTGCTTACCTGTATCTTTCGTTTCTCCTCCTCTTCTTTTCTCTTTTTTTCTAAACTGAGCACCTGATGGCTTTGAACTTTTCTTGTCCATCTTCCATTGGTTTTAATTTTGCACTCCAGTATGAACACCCATCCCCCAACCCGAGCATCACCACAACATAACCTAACAGACCTACACCTTAGTTCACAGAATCGCTTTGTCTGGGGTTTATTTCTGGGATTTCACACAACCCAGTATTCAAATCATGAATACATAATGGGCTTGGATTTACAGCATTATGAATGAAATGTGCTCTATCTGGAAGCAGCCGGCCCCCTCACCTTTCGATGTGTTGTGTGTGAGACTTTAAATCATCAAACTGTAAATTATAAATTTTAAATTGTTATTGAGCCCTTTACCCCCAGTCCTAAAGTGTATATTTATTTTCTTACTCTTCTTATATATATTGTTTGTTTACTTGCACTGCTGTAACTGGAGCTTCGTCGTCTCGTCTCTCTATATACTGGACTGTATGTAGCGGAGATGACAATAAAGTTTACTTTGACTTCAGCAGCAAGCAGGCGCGCCGAGGGCTCTCGCGCTCACTTTTCGCGTATAGAATTTCGAAAAAACATCGGTGCAAATTATAAGTCTGTATCATAATGTCTGGTGTTTTCGTGTTTGTTGGTTTGTTTTTATTTTGTTTTATTTTGGGAATGGGTTATTAGACGCTGCTCCAGCCAGCCAGAGAATCCCCCGCCTCCCCGCCCTCTCCTTCCTGTGCCGCAAGCAGCAGGAGCACCTCGCAAACGGAGGGCGCCCTTACTCCCAGCAAATGGGCGATAGAAAACCGATCGGTGCCTATGCCATTCCCAATATGCGCTGGCATGACGTCGGGGCAGCATGAGTACGATCAATTTTTTTTTTTTTTTTTTGCCGATGCCCGTGATGCCGCCCCCACCACGATGCCGCCCCGGGCAACCGCCCGTGTCGCCCGTATCAAAAACCGCTACTGGTTACCGTTTAAAAAGGTGGTATTTAGAATAGAGTTACTATTTTGAAATAAATGGATTACACGGAGGTATTTTCCTGTTTCATATTGTTGCGGGTCAGGACTGTTTGGGTTTTGTTTGACAGCTATGTTCTGTTGTTCCAGGCAGCCGCATTACGGTTGCCATGGTTACAGGGTGACGCTCTCTCTGCGACTGTGTGTTTCCTGGGTGAGAGAGCGCCTTTTTGTTGTTGTTGTTGTTGTTGTGCTAAGCTAATAGGCAGAATGCTACAGGCATAGCCCTAAAGAATGTAGCCTCGTGGGCAGTGTAGTCCGTGCTGCAGGGACACTGGACTGCCATACCCGTTATGTATCTGTGAGCGCGAGGAGGGAGAAAAAGGAGAGTGGAAAACTACGAGTTGTCATCGAGCAGAAACGGGAGCTGGAAGCATGTAAATATAATAATAACCACTGCAGCCAAGAAGAGTGCCTGAGGAGCCCAGTTGTAAGTACGCTATTAAGACTGGACTGTACACTGTGTTCGTGTTTTCCTCCGAAACAATAAGTTCCGTTGGAGCAGCCTTTCAACGCCTCTCTCTGTCTCAAACTTGACCCAGTCAACAAAGTAAAGCTATTTTTCGGCTACGAGCCCGACACGGAGTCCGACGTATTAGCCAGAGGTCCCTTTACTATGGTTCGGAGCCGCGGAACTTCAGTAATAGTAATAAATCACACAGCAATAGTACATTCATGTAGTTGTAAAAAGCATGACAGTATATTAAGTAATCCAAAGTATTCAGAATACGTTACTCTCATTGAGGAACGTAACGGAATACGTTACAAATTGCATTTTGGAGCATGTATTCTGTAATCTATAGTGGAATACATTATAAAAGTAACCTTCCCAACACTGATTATTGTATATATAGATCCCTAAATATGTGAACGCAATCACAGGAACTTCAAACTGATACCATGGGTGTATCTACTACTAATCTTGGACAAGTTTGAATTTCAGTGACTTTGACCTTAATGTCAGCCATCAGTGGTCAATCTGAAAATCTTGTGAATGTGATAACTTGGATAACATGGAGATGTAGGATTTTGAAATTGATACCATAGATGTGTCTGCTAGGAGGTTGAGGGGTATCTCTTGTAGCTCCCAGTATTTTATTAAATATACTATAAACTAGTTGGTGTCTCAGCTGACACTTCTGAGGTTACAATATGAGTCTGTCTCAGTTCCAACTCCACAGGTAGTATTTTGGCCATTTTGTGTGATTTTATACTTCTGTTGTGCTTTTTAAAGGATCTGAGTCACGCACAAAAACGAATTCAGGTACATCTTTATGTGCAGAGCTTTTTCATCAAGGAAAATGTTCTGTTCTATCAGATGCAGCTCCATCACATTACGTTTTTGTATTGGAATCAGAGAAACTTTGTTAATCCCAGAAATTGACTTGTGATAGCAGCATAGATACAACAGACAATAAAGCTATCTATAGAATGAAGTGTAGAAATAGAGATATAAACATAAATATAAAAGGACACAAGTATTACCACTAATGTTTCTGGGATGTTACAGATGTTATAAGTGTACAGATGTGCACACGTTGTGGCGTATAAGGTGACAGAGTGCAGTGAGGTATGGATGAGACGACACTGAAATAAAACCCATAGACTTTTTGGTTGAAATCTGTGGGTTTTTTTTAAAATTATTTGTTCCAGCAAACAGTGTCAGGAATAACGCAGAAGTTCACTGACAATATGGTCCTGTTGTACCCAACAGGCAAAACTGTGGCCAAATAAGCTCTCACTGCACTCACTGCTTAAGCTTTTACTCTTTCTCACCTCAGATCATGAGGCTTTTGCTCTGCAGAGGCTGGACAGCGAAAGGAAAAGAGAGATTTCAGTCAGAAAATTAATCTCCAGTGTATATTATAACCTGAAGTTTTTCCATATCCTTCTTCTTGTCATGTATTTCAGCTGGCATAAGAAAGGAACAAAATGAAAGCCTGCTTACCTCTCCATTATGTTATCAGTGGAAAGCACTGGTATAAAAAGCCTTTTTGCCCACAGACCAGTTTGGTCTTGGTCTTCTCCTCGGCTCTGCTTTCTTCCAGTACAGGAAAGATGTAAATCTAATTTGGCTGCTGTATGAGCAGAGGTGAACGTGTGAGAGCGCTGATTCTTGCTCGGAGTGATTTGTTTCCAGCCTCCGCTCATTCCAAGAAACTCTCCCAGTACACAGCTCCAGGTGGATTATGCGCATAGTTGGATTATGAAAGTCTTTGACTGGAACTTACTGACAGCTTTCATGGCTAATTTAATTTCCAGAGAGACTGTGCAGACTGTGACGTTCATTCAAGCTACACGTGTGGACAGTGGCACCCTGATTACTTTGTAAGTTCAGCGCACAGCACGGTTCTGAGAGTGTTCAGTGGCAGAGCATTAATGATAACTGAATGTGAGTGCGCAAGAGCGCTTGACACTTAACTCGTCTCAGCTCATACCACCGCTGCCGTGTTAGGCGTAAACATAGCGTCTGCTGTCTGAGAGTTTGGAGAGCTCTCAAACCTTCTTCTGCAGGAGAGACTGAAAAACAAAGTGCCTAAAGCCTGCTGTGGCTCCTTTCTGTTTCTATCTTCTTCTAAGATCAGAGACGTGGATTTCACTCTGTGTTGGGCCCCCGTACAGCAGCTGGACTCAATTCATTTCTGCTGCCTTTGTTTCCCTCTGTAAAGCCTCGTGTTACCACAGACCATGCAGCAGCGTGGAGAAAAGCACAGAACGATCTGTATTTGTCCACAGCAGAGCAGAGCGGGAGGAACAGCAGCACATTTATCTCTCTTAGTGGCGCCAAGAAAATCCAAATATGAAGGAGCGAGGAGGCACAGCTCTCTGTCTTCCTCCCCTGCTGCTGCTGCTGCTGCTGCTGGGAGATTTTCATCAAACAAACACATTTTTAAAGGCACATGTGGCCCATTTTCTCACACAGTAAAATCAAATAAGACAATAGAATTTACATTTAGCATTTTAATTTGCATATCAAAACACTGAGTGCAAGTATTTTGAAATGTTATGCTACCTATTCTCCCTGTTTTATGGTTCTTGGGCATATTTGCCTTTACCGGATAGGGTAGACAGTAAAGTCGGGAGAGTCACACACAGTAAATGGTCCCGGGCAGAATCAAGCACAGGTCCGTGCAGCCTTTCAGCATAGGAGGTCACCAGGTGAGCCTTGCAGGGAGAATGCTTCCACATTGACTGGCTTTCTGACTAACTTGAGTTAAGTGGGAGTGGGTTATAGCAGAGGCATCGTGGGAGAGACACAAAAAATCTGCAATTCAAATCTACGGGAGAATTGCAAAGTCAGATTCTATACGTGCAATCTTTTTGTATGAGTGACCAATGGAACTGAAGTTCATTTATATAACGTTCAAAGTAGCTGACCCAATAGAGTTCAAGATGGCTGCTCAGTTGCAAGGCTTCTATGTAGAAGGACTTTAGATTATGAAGTCCCCTGACTCTGACTAAACTCTTTTTAATTAATGAATTAATTTAGCCTTGAGTTCAACATTGTTGCTACCGCCATCTTGGTTTTTAGAACCAGAAGTGACTTGTGTCTAGTTTAGCTAGCTAAGGTGAACCCGAAGACTTTACGTGTGTCCCCATAAAGGTGCTGCATAGGCTTTGTCGAAGGCTGGAAGTGTTGGACTGTCTAGTTTACCAAATGCTGCTCCCTGCACCTAGCAGCCGTGACAGTAGCAGCTACGGACATTGGGCACAGTTTTGTTTTACAGAATAGAAATAGAAATCTTTATTTACTTTTTTTGTTTTACTTTTACTGGAGAAAACTGAGACCTTTTTTTGGCATGTGATGTATCAGAGACTGAGAGACACCACAGCCATGGGCTGAGTCCTTTTAGCAACGGTTGCCAAAAAACTAGTTTTGCTAATGTAGCTCATGAGACTGTCATTTCATTTTGACAGTACAAATATAATAGATCCAATATTATATAAATTATTTTATTATCATATATTTTATATAATTTTTTAAATGATCTGTGGGTCAGGGTTACTTAATAACTCTATGACTCCATTACTGTCTCAGAGACAAATATTAATATATTGCAGCCACAACAATTATCTGAAAGTGTGTGTGTGTGTGTGTGTGTGTGTGTCTGTGTGTGTGTGTGTGTGTGTGTGTGTGTGCAAGGTGTCTTATTTGTACAAGGGACAGACAGAGGTAGGCTGCACAATTACTGCTAAGTAACATATGAATAAATACTAGAATTGAAAACATATATAAGAGAACACAGATTAACACTAATCTTACCGTTATATCTTCTCTTTCTTATATTTCCAATGTTTATATGTCATTTTTTTCTGCAACTCTTAATACTATGATAAGCAAGGTAGGCAAGTCATCCATGTATGTTGAACCTTTTGATATCAGTGTGTGAATGAAGGTGGAGAAAAAAAACAGAAGGTTTTCAAGTGAAATTAAATTGTCAGTTTAGATGGTATTTGTTTGTTGCATTTGCACATCTGCAAGGGGTCATCGTGAGTCTGAGTGCCCACGTAAAAGAATAAATTGGATGCTCATTTCATACAGACTGTATGTGCTGTGTCGTGATGTTACTGTGTTCCACATCTATGGCTCAGTTATTGCTGTGTGGCTGCACAGATTGTTTTCTGCTATTGACTTGTTCAAATAGTCCAACCAAACACAATAAACAAAGGAGCTTTTTTAACCATCAGAAGGTTTGCCAGCATGCTTTCTTTTGCACATTTGTGGAACATTTCGATACACACACACTCAGTTGTAGCATGTGTTCAAGTTTGTGTCCACTGTTTGAATCACTGTCTGCAGACACAGATGCAGAAGCCACAAATTGCCATGATTCATAAATTAGTCCTGGACTATTTGAAATGCCAAGCCTCACACTTTAAACATTAAAACCATTTTAAGACTCCAGTTATACAGCTGCAGCACTTCCTTTCTTTTGAATAAGAGGCCATACACAGAAAAATAGTTTTTCTTACCTTTTGTGTTGTCTGTAGAAGCTATACGGTGGTCAAAAGTTTTCAAGCACTAATCATGAATGTCAGTAATTTTGAGCTTTTAATGATTTCTTGAACAGTTTTTTTCTCCACTCTTTTTGGCAGAATTGAGTGTGTTTAAATTAGCTGCTCTCCTGCCATGAATCCAGCTTTTAAGCATTGTCCACAAATTTTTCAATAGAGTTGAATGTGGGGCTTTGTGAAGGCTTTTCAGCTGCATCCTACACACAACAACAACCACCTCAGGTCCTGGCACGTTCAATACAGGGGAGGCATGATGAGCCGATGGAGCTCTGGTGTGTCAGCCTCCTCTGCAGCTGCACCACGAACCACACACGTACATGTTGTAATTTCATCAATTTCTCCAGCCGCTCCTAAACTTTCCTTTGTGTGCTTGTCTCCTGTTATCAGCAGTAAACCGTATCTTATACATGTAAAAAATATTTCAGTTGTAGTTTGGATTTGTTCATTTTAACTCATTTAACTCATCTAAAGGAGAAGTAACAGGTTTTTTATTTTTTTGTGCGCTACTTTTAAAACAAGAAGACAAAGATTTGTACCACTTGTATATCGTGACAGTAAATGTACTGTTAGCAGGTGTCTTCCTGAAAAATAACTTGGATCCAGAGTAAATACTATAAAAATCTGAACCTTCTCTTTATAATAGCCTAGACCCAAATTTCATACTGCATTCGTCGATTATGTAGGTTTTTTCTCCTCCCTTTTTCTAAGTTAGAGTTCACTTTCCTTGGTGCAAGCTTGAAATTTAACTTCCTTTTTTAGTGCACCCCCACCCCAGCCCCTCCTTCAGCCTGCAGTTCTCTGTGGCACTGTTCCATGTGAGCAGGCCTGGTGGAAGAAATTGAATTAGGCCCGTCTGTAATTGCAAGCGTTTCGCCACATAAATCAAGGAAATAAATATTGGCTGTGCTGGATCCTCCAGGGGACGCCACTCTATTTCTTTACCCTTACCCAACCCCCACCATCATCCACTCCCTCCCCCCCTCCGCATGACTGCCTACCTTTGCAGGACCTCTCAGAAGTAATCAAGTTGAGAGCAGTTTCTGCTCTGGCCAGCATTTTTATGGGGCTGCCCTGCCATTTGTTTATTGTGCAGCATTTCATGAGGATGCAGATTGGCTGCTCTGCTGGAGCCTGAACCTTTATATCTAATAGTCACTCTAGTGGATCTTACTTCTTTGTCAGCTCAGTGTGTGTGTGTGTGTGTGTGTGTGTGTGTGTGTGTGTGCACGCCCACACATTGGCTTTATTAGTTTGCCAAGCCTGTTCTTGAAGCACTCATGAATACTGATGGTAAATACTAAATATACACACTTGCAGTTTTCAAAGACCACATTTGCCTCACAAATACTGCATTCAGAAATCCAATGACAAATGTTTCTGTCCAAATGTTGAGCAAATTTAAAGTAAAATCTGCAAATGAAAATGAGAATGAATGCTCATTGAAATGTTTGTATGCATTGTGTTTACATAAATATGCTGTTTTTTTTTAACTGTTCCATCCTTAACTGAGGTTTAGATGTTTCTCTATAGTTTTGTTAACCTTTGATTTACTTACTCATCATCTCTGCCAGTGAGATGTTAGATCGCTCCCATGCTCATATTTTCATTGCACTGAACCGCGGGTTTATCTAATGGCCCTTCTTCTCCGCAGGCATTATATCGACCTTCCTCCATGTCCATCCATTCGGGGCCAACCTCGAGTATCTGTGGTCGTACATACAGAGACTAGACTCCAAGGTAAATGTCATTAAAAAACAACATTCAGCTACATTTCTCACTAAACCCTATTAAAGAACACATGACATAGAAAATGTATGTAATACACAAAATACTCATGAGCAACAAACAAGGGATTGCAAAGGCATAATCTATGTAACCTTTCTTAGAATTGGACTGGCCATTTCTAAGAAGTTCTCTGGGTTTTGCTCGAGAGTAAGCCTATGGGTGCATCAGTGCTTTTAGATATTTTTATCAAGCGAAAGCACAAAGCAGCATGTTGATATTAAGGCACAAAAGAACACACACATAGCAATTTTACTTTCATTTCATTCATCTTCGGCAACAGTCTCACATACAATGCTTAACAAATTTAATATACCACCTATAATAATTTTATATAAAAAGTAATTTTTCAGAAATTGTATATAAATAACTGTAACTTGCCAACTTAACAAATAATAATAATGTGCTTTACAACTGTTTTTTCTTTGTTTATATGTAAAACATTTCAATTATATTAGTGATAATTATATTTTTGCATTATAAATGTCACATAGACTAAAGAGCTTGCACATATTAGTGAATTAACCATTACAGAAACAAAACATGATTTTGATAATTATCCAACAGGTTATTTTAGGGTAGCTAAGCTGTATTTGTTCTGCCGTCACAATGCCACAAAACTTCAATTCATTTCTTTTTTCAATTCATTTCAGTCGTATTTATATAGCATCAAATTACGATAACAGTCACCTCAAGGTGCTTTATATTGTAAGGTAAAGACATCCTGAGTTTAGATAGCGGCTTTGTGTTGGAATATGACATTGAAGAAGATAACGGTGGAGGAAGCATATCCTTAAATTTAGTTACAGCCCTTTCAAAAAAATATCTACTGTAATCAGATGTATTTCCTGCTGCTATGTAAACCATTATTGTAAATATAAATGTTATTAGGGAATGATCACTCAAAAGCACTACATCAGGTAAAAAGCATGAGAAATCAGATAGAAACAGATATGGGAGTTCGAGTTTTTTGGAGCCTCAAGTGGTCAATAGGGGAACTACAGTTTTTGGCACTAAAGCGTTAGCTTTATAATACTGCCCTAGATGTTGCCAGATGATAAAGATTTGCTATATTACAACAAAATGTGTCTAAAAATTATCCGATTTTCTTTGGTTTTTAATTAATCTAGTGAAGGTTGTACCCGTAAATCCAAGGTACGTCTAATGTGTTTTCATAAAACCCAAAGTACCAAAGTGATATCCAATATGATATGAAAATCAAGAATAAAAGCCCCTGTAGTTTGTTCTATGTCAGTCTGATTTCTCTTCCTCTCTGCTGTCGTCGCTCAGGTATCTGCAGGGGAACTGGAGCGGCTCATGGTCCGTCTGCCCAGTATGTTCAGGCAGGAGCTGAGTGGCGTCGGTGCAACTCTGGAAAAAAGATGGAAATTCTGCGGTTTTGACACACTGAGTTCAGCGTGACACAGGAGTGGTGCACACACACACTGCGAAGACTCACCAACGTGAACAGACGTGCACAATGCCTCGGACCTTTAATTCACATGTGTGTGTGCGCATACATACAGCAGTGCAGTAGACAACAGATGACGTTCACTCAAGCAGACACTGGAAACTGTGAAAGCGACTGATTTTTTTATTTTTTATTTTTAGAATCCCAAAAGACATTTCACCTCTGGATGCTGGGTTCAGGAGAAATAACATTTCTTTTCCTCACTGCAGATTCTCACCACGGTGAACTGCAACAGGGCGTTATAGACTAGATATCGTCGGTCAGCGCTGAAGACACACCCTCTGTCTGTCCTCTGAAGTGAATCATGGTCCTTGGTGTCTTGCTGTTGGTGCAGCTTGGAGTCTGAAAAATCCAGCAACAACTGACACATCACAGACAGAGAGTTTAAAAAAAATTTATACCAAAGTTGAACGTTAAAAGATTTGATGCCAAACCTCATTTCCCTGGCGGATAAATCGTCTCCTACTTGGTCCAAGAACTGGCTGTGCAAGGGAGATTTTGCTGGGCTTCCTGTGGCATGATGGGACCACAGATAGATCACTTCCTCTTAATGGCTTGGAAAGGACTTTGTACACCAACTCTAAATCTGTCATTCAATAAAAACACATACAGAGCCCTTTAATTTAATCTTTACTGCCAGCTGATTGTAATCTTGTGTTACTTTCTGAATGTGGTGGTGAAACAATATCTAACATTATTTGTGTTGCAGTTTCTCTTCCAGGTATTCATATTTGGGATTTTCAAGCTTTCAGGCAATTCCCTGACTTTGTCCATAAGGAAGCGATTTTCCCCAGAATTTTTACTGGGGTGCAAATTATGTGTTGCCTCAGAAGATTTGCTGCTTTTAAGGCTAAAGTAAGGGAATAAAAGTCTGTGTGCACAGTGACCACCACAGATTACATGAAAGGATGGCCATTGCACAATTAACTTCAGCCTTACTCTGCTAGACTGTCAGAATACAGTAAACCCCCCATTCTGTAAAAAGAGTATATCTGCAGAAAGGAGTATCTGAAATAAGATTTTTTTTAAGTAAAAGCAATTTAAAAGGTCAGCATACAAGAGATCTATAGGGTGTTAGAAATATCATCATATGTGAGAACAAATAATGGTGAGAACATGTTTGACACTGTGAATTCTTTAGGTATGCTCATTGCATTAGTTTCAATTAAGCTTTATTTATACAGTGCCAAATCACAGCATCAATGCTTTTTATATTGTAAGGTAAAGACCCAACAATAATACATTGTTGGTGAGGGGAAAGAGCAGAGAGAGATGGGACAAGAGACAAACTATAGTGATAATGTAAATAGAACTAATCCCAGCACAGAACCCTGTGGAACTCCAACCACTGCAGCCCGGTACCTTTAATACCTGTGGCCTGTTCTAATCTCTATTTGTGATTAGAACAGATCATGTGTCTGTGTCACATGATCTGGAATTGACCATTTGTACCTATCAGTGATAAAGTACCTTATAAAGTGCTAGAAGTTTACAGTTTTAAGGCCAGACTACCCTGTGGGATTATATCTGTGAAGACTACGTGCAGTATAAGGACCTAGATTTTTGCTGTTTTGCGACTCCTGATCAGAGAATAAGCAAGCCAAAAATCTTCACACAGACATGTGCTGCTTCACACCTGGGTACCATCGGAAAACATCTTGGAAACATTTACCGTAAATAATGTGAGCCTCCATTGTTACTGGATGCTAGTGTTTACTGAGTGACAGTTTGGGGTTGGTGTGTGAACATGAGTTCGTATTTATTTCTTACTGCCAGATATTTTTTAATTGAAAAAATAATAATATACAGGCAAACTGATGTGGAGTTTGAAATAATCTGAGTGACTAAGTGTAAAAACACTCCAGTCCTGTTAGGTGCTCCCTGACGAGGACACGGACACTGGAAACAGGAGGGTTAGAGGAAGGAAAGGACAATATTTGGGAAAAAACGCATGAAGATGATGGAAGTAAAGAAAGAAAAATTGCTGATTTGTCAAAGACCGATGTGAGGGATCGAAATTCAATCATTCTGCTTAATTTATTTCATTATATTGTGTAAAGAAGCTGTTCACAGAAGGCAGCAAACTGAAATGTTCCACTGCCATATTACATATTGTAATTAAATATGGTAAAATGCAAAAAACATGACCTAAGTGGTGCTACTTTTTTCAAATATAGTATCCAAAGTTAATGACTATGACAAATATTTATTATCCTTCTGACTAGAGCAAAGGGAAGAGATCATGATGTTCGTCTGGGGACTGAAGATGATTTTTGTCATTTCTGAGTGTTTTTAAAGACCACAAAGCTGGACATGTAGAAAATACAATGCTAATGTTATTTAGCATTGCACTCCCATTAATGTTATGGGTACTCGTTCTCCTAGATATTTAAATATCTAGTTCTAAGAAAGAAAGAAAGAAAGAAAGAATGAAAACAGCACACTCACACACACAATCACAAACATAAGGTTTATAATGATAATTGTGTGGCAAAGGCTTAGGGCAAACTAAAAACACACAGTTTAATTCAGTTCAGTTTTTTTTATATAGCACCAAATCAAAACAGCAGTCTCTCCAAGGCACTTTTTATTGTGAGGTAAAGACCCTACATTAACAGAGCGAAAACCTCAACAAACAGATGACCCCCAAATAAGCAAGCACTTGGTGACAGGGGGAAGGAAAAACTCCATTTTAACAGGAAGAAATGTTCAGCTGAACCCTGGTCGAGGAGGGGAGCTATCTTTAAAGTAGAGAGGCTGTGTTGGCTGGTTGCACAAAAGTGTGGCTTGGAAGTGGAAGAGTGGAGTGCTCCACGTTTTGAATTTTCAACAACAGGCTGATACAAGTTAACTTTGAACACGTTACTATAATAAAATACTTCTTATCACTTGCTGCTGTCTAAATCCAGATTGTGAGTTATATACCGACTGTGTATTTAAGCTTTGCTGTAGATCAGTTTGCATTAGTAATCTCTGCTCTTGTGTTGTTTTGTTTTGGGTCTAAACGTTCACACACTCCAGCAGGAAAAAGTAAGGAAACAAGTTTCATTTCATTTCATTTTTTAGGGTATTTAGCTTCCCACTTTTTAAAATTTCAACCTTTTGTAATGAAGTGATATTTTGCAGATGAATTCTCTACTCCATGCTTCTCTTTTCCCTGTAAATTCTCCATCACACCTTTCCTTGACCTCATAGTGTTTTCCACTGAGGTCATATAGAAAGCGTGATCAGTTAGAGTACAAAAGCTCTATATAAGTAACAGTCTGGTTACCAATTGGTGGTTAGAGGCCTTTTTTGGACTATTTAGAAGTATCCTGACCACATGAGGAGCTAAGCGTAAAACTAAAACAGGAAATAACCTAAAAACCGTCGACACATTGAGAGAGACAAAGACGGATCCACAAAAGCAACATGATACTGAAAAATATGTAGCAAAACAAGAACTGAAGATAACTGAGGAACCAAAATTTAACAACACAAAGGAAAGAAAAAAAACAGAAGCATGGATAGTACAAAGGCCATGATGGTTATTTTTGTGTGATTTTTTTCCTACACAAAACTCAACAACCAGTTTAAGAAATACTACTTCAAAATAAAGTTTTAGCTGCTGGTCACAGTATGGATCCCAGTGTGTGACACCGGAGATTTCCAGTTTCAAGTTTCTGAAAGTTGCATTTTGGACCACAGAGGTTTGAAAAAAAAACTTGGATTTCCCTCCTGGGAAACTGTGAAAACAGCAATTTATGGACAAACAGTAAATCAGGGGTTGGAAATATTTTGTTGGGGTATTTAATTAGGGTAGGCTGTAGTTTTCCAGGCATGGTGGTGCCTCAGTAATATTTTATTCTTTCATTTATTTCATTGTATATATTTAAAACTAGAAACCAGACCACAGATTTGGTGGTTCTGCTGGAGCTACAGCAGTACACATAAATATAGGTTTAACAAAAACACTCATACGCTGAGGCATCACATCAATAAGTCTTGCAGTAGACACTATAAGAAACAGATCAATACTACACACACTCAGCCCTGAGATCTGAGTGACAGGAAACACCAAATTTAGCTTAGTGTGATGGTCATTTTGCTAACTGCTTGTGGGACACCTTGCTGACCTTTTCCCTTTAAATGTTACAGGGTTTTATGGGTTGGGAATGACATTAAAAGTGCATCTGCAGTTATTTCCACAGCAAATTTGTGGAGAAAATTACGGGTTATGGTTTTAGTGATGTGGAAGTAAAGTTTTTCTTACAGCAATACATCTGCAAAGTGAAGCTCAGTGCAGCAACAAAACTAAATAAAAGAAGAGTGTAAAAGGAGACCTTAAATAAAAGTATTCAAACTTTACTTCTCTGGGGAATCCAGCTCACAGGATGATGTAAAAGGCTGTTCATGACCACAGAGCTGCTGCTGATGTAACACGGACGTAACACACACGGCTGCTAATGGAAACATGAGTGTGGGTGTATGTGTATGCACGGGGTATCTAAATACAAATCTAGGGCAGAGATTCACTGTCAAACATAATCTTTGCTAAAGGCTTTTTTAGCTTTTTCTCCTTCTCTGCTCACAAATCTCTTTCAGCTCAAGAAAAATTAATTCCATAGAGGAATCACTGACTCACTGAAGTTCCTGCAAAGGAATTCACACCCGCTTTCATGGATATATTGGTGTACTGCAGGCACGCCGTCTCTTCTACTGCAATCCCTCCCAAACCCGCAGTTCCTCCTTATGTGCTGAGACTGAATGTGAAGCAAATGTTAGAAGTGGATGAATCACATAGAAAGGCAATGGAAAGATGCAGATGAGTGCACACAGACAAACCGAAGCCTCAGTTTCTAGCTTTTGATTGGCTGCTTAGCAAGTGCTCGAGAGAGTGTGCAGGTTCACGTTCCATATGCTTTCTTTATGGCCATTGGTGGTAATGATAACCGTGCACCCGTTCTCTGTCACTGCCACTGGAAAGCATTCGTAGAGGAAATAACAGATCATTGCTATCAATGTTTAAAATCTTGAATGCTTCACTTCTGGTTAAAATGTAGTCGATAGTGGCAACATTGAAGTGGTTTACTATTAAAGGTCACAGAATTCTGTGTGCAAAGGAACAAACTCGAGTTATTTAGATAAAAGAGTCGGGCAATAACTGACTTTTTTCATAATTCTATAAGCGGTCTATAAGATTTTATGCTCCCTCACATGTACCATCAGTCATGTTGAGATTTGGAGTTTTTCAGCCATGTTGTAGAAGCTGTGCTTCGGATCATTGTTCTGCTGCCTCATTTTGGTCCAAGCTTTAGGTGCCAAATTCTAAAATCATTCATTATTCTAAAGTGCAGCATTTGATTCTAGAATTTGGTATATGGAAGAGTTCAGGGCCTACTCAATGACAGAAAGATGTCCTGCAACTGCAAAACAAGCCCAAATCATCACGCCTCCACTACCATGCTTGACAGCTGGTAACCTGAGCTGTTGTGTCATGTTCTTTTTAGAGAGAAAAGGTTTTCTTTAGGAAACTCTTCCAAACAGCCTAATTGTACTCTCATGGACTTTAGCTTTTAACGTGCTAACTGATGCATGTAGAGTCTCAGATGTAGCTCATTACCACACAGTTGAATGCTCCAGACCTGTATATAGTTCAGAATACTGCAGACGTATCAGTATGTGACCTCATAGGTTTAACAGGAATCCATCCATCCATTATCTTCCACTTATGGAAGAAGAGGCTTGCAGGGGCTTTCAGGGGCAGCAGCCTAAGCAGAGAAGCCCAGACCCACCTTTCCCCAGCCATCTCCTCTAGCTTGTCCAGCCAGCCAAGAGATATAATCTCTCCAGCGTGTCCTGGGTCTGCTCCGGGGCCTCCTCCTGGTGGGACATGCCCGGAACACCTCACCCAGGAGTTATTCTTATCAGATGCCCGAACCACCTCATCTGGCTCCTTTCGATGTGGAGGAGCAGCGGCTCCACTCTGAGCCCCTCCCGAATGGCTGAACTTCTCTAAGGGAGAGGTCAGCCACTCTTCGAAGAAAGCCCATTTACGCCGCTTGTATCCACAATTGAGAGCTTCGCTTTTACACTCAGCTCTCTCTTCACCACGACGGACCGGTACAGCGTCCGCATCACTGCAGCTGCAGCACCAATTTAACAGAAATGTATTTGGAAAAAAAGTCTTTGAAATCCAACTTTAAAACCTGCATATGTCTGTCAGGCACATTTACTCTGAATTGCCTGAATTTGTCATTCTCAGTCCCCTTTCTGTGATTAAAAATGCACAATAATGATTAAATGGAAGAACAACAGCCTTTATACTCATTACTTTTAATAATATACTGTATAATCAACGATAACAAAACCCTAAGGACATGTTCACAAACATGAACTGCCTGCAAAAAAGAGTATGATACAATAAGTAAAATGTTACAGTACAGAATGCATTTTAACTGCTCACCATACAGACTGTACAGCATCATTTCAGTTTATGTACTCTTTGTCATTTAGCTCATTCATCATTTTCTAGCAGTAACACTCTCCGTTTCCTCTATAATTAGTACTAAATTACTTTGGAGTTTCTCTGAAATATTGTTGTAATTTATACATAATGTGATATAACCACTTTAGTCAATCAGACACAGTCTCTGTGACTGCTCCTGTCGTCATTTTCAGGAATCAATTTCAAATCATTCATGCACCAAACTCCAGCGTCCCTATAATGTAACCTTTTGACATGAATTTGAACGGCAGCATTTCCAAACGCTATTTATTCATTAGCGCCTTAATTTTTTTTTGCTGTTACATTTTGCAGGCTGCTGTCAGAAGAAATGAGGAGAATGCGCCACATTAGTTTGCATTATTAAATTACAGACAGCAATGTCTTGTCCCAGCGCTTTCCCCAGCGCTGCAGTTTGTCCACAAGTTTAAGCAGCAGCCTAAAAGATTTTACAACACGGCTGCTTCTGCTTCCTCTGGGTCTGAGAGAAGAGAGAAACCAATTTCGCAATTTGGGGCAGCGCTTTACTATTTATACACCACTCCTGAACAGGGAACACGCATAATCACACTGCGGCCCGTGCATGAGAGGAGGGAGCACGAGTGGGGAAGGCTGGCTGCAGTATTTATGGCTCCGTAGGTTTACTGTGTCAACAGCAGGCTTTTCTCTCTCCTCAGATCCCTAACTGTTCATGTCTCCATTTGTACACAACAGCTGGCAGTGGCTTCATTCCCCACATTCACCCAGGGTTTCTGTTTGGCTGTTGATTTATCCATTTGCCATCATTGTTCCGGACAGGAAGGAGTTGAGATGATGATTCAAAATGCGTCAATAAGTGCTACCAAAACAATTTTGTAACCTGATTTACACATTTTTTTATGACGCTACTGATCCACCTGCACAGATGTGGCAGTAGGATTAAAGCAACCACAGTTTTAAGAAGTTACCTTCCTACATTCCCTGACATTCATCTGACAGCTTGCTAGAATCACTTTGAGGCTGACCAAAAGCCGTTAGTTTATGTTTTTGCATTTTCTGCACCTGCTCTACAGATCTGCATTCCTCTTCGCATGAAGTCAGCTGCTCCAGAGTTCCTTAAGCTAACCATGCCTGATAGGACTTCTTGTTCAGCTTGACAGCTCCTTTATCTCAGGTGTCCACCATCTTCTTCAGGGATTACCACCATGACAAGTGAAAAGCACCAACCAGCTTGCAGCCAAAACTCCAAACCTTAGCAACGGAGATGTGGACTTGTTGCTCAGAATGCTTTTAAAGGTCTGTCAGAGGGGAAAGTTGAAGATCCTCCAGATTCTGCCAGATGTTCCCAGCACACTCTCACTATCCATTAAAGTGTACCAGTTTTGTCCAGCATTCTCCCCACCACCTTATCCAAATCAAACCCATCAGAGCTGTCAGTTATCAGCTGACAGCTCTGCTCCTCTCTTCACCCAAGTGTCCTGAACATACAGCAGGAGAGCTGACGACATGTTTACAAAATTGATCATCAACCTGCAACCAAGGGTGTCCTGGTACCACAGACACTTATGGACATCCTTGTGTTTGAACAGGGTTTTTGTTACGGATAAATAGAGGTTAGCACAGAAGTCAAATTACAAAACACCTCTTGGGTTCAGATCGAGCTCATTGCTCATGTGAGTATCCCCCAGCAGGACAATCGGGTCACCAGGAGGGGATTTCCAGCACCCCAACAAGGCCAGATGCTCTGAATTGTAATTTGGCACATAATACAGATGACAGTCACTCACATTCCCAGACACAGAGATCCTGGGAAGCATCCCTCTTGTCTAATGGAAAGAACCCCAAAGTGTAGGCGTTGAACTAGTAAACCCATCCCTGCTCACTGCCTCTCACGTTGGGCAACCGCACACCAGAACCAAGGCTGTGCGTTGAGGCAAGCCTAACTATATCTAACCAGTGTCTCTCAGTCTCAAACACTAGCTCGGGCTCCTTCGCCACCAAGGAGGTTACATTCCACATATCAAAAGTTAGTTTCAGCAGTCGGGGATCAGACTGCCAGGTGCCAAGGCCCCCACTTCTTACTGACACCACACTGCATTCCTCTACAGCCCTTTTTGCAGGTAGTGGGTCCACAACAGGGGTGCTTTTTATGTTCATCTTAGCTGAACCTGGCCCCCGGCGCAACCAGCAGACACTTGGCAATGAGCCCCTCCCCTGGGCCTGGCTCCAAGGTGAGGTCCTGCTGAGCCTAATCCAAGCAAAGCACCGTGGTTTATAACGGTCTCGTGACCCTTCTGTGCAAAACTCGTATTTGACCTTCATTTGAATATTTGTGGACGAATCAGAAGTGATCTAGAAGAACCTGGAGAATTTTTATGTATATAATTATTTTACCTACAATCTAGACAACATAGACAATAAAGATTTTCTTTTTGAAAGGAGAAAGTTTGCTTGTAACTTTAAAGAGACCATAACCTGCTCAAAGAAAAAAGTGAGCTAGAATGCAGGCTATGCTAGTTCACACATTTGAACCAGCATGAAGAGTGTGTGAATGTCTGATCGTCTGTTTCATGAAGTTACAGATACCCTTAACATGAAAAGTTATGAGGGGAGCAGTTTACACAGCTACTGGTATGACGAACATGGAAGGTTACATGCTACATCTGACCTAAAATATTCTTGAAAGACAGCAGAAATCTGGAGCATATTCCTAGCTGTGACACTTTCTTACAAGCTATCACAGTGCCTTGTTTTCAAACCATCCTCTTTTCAAGGCGAAGCAGTAAATATCAGCTCAGCAGCCAGCTGTCTTCTCGCCAAGAAAATCTGCTTGTTCAACATCCTGAAGTGGAAGTGTGTGTGTCGCTGGCCTATAAATAATGCGTGCCGCAGCATTGTGAGGTGGCAGAAGGAGCAGGCCTCCATTAGCCGTGCTGCATCTCTAATGAAGCCTGTTGACAGCGGCTGTAATTAGCCACAGCTCTTTGTGTTCTCTTTGTTGAGTGCAGTGTCGAGACGTTCCTTCATATCCCCCGCCGCTGTCATGTCTAGTCACCAACGCCTGCTTGTCACTACACCTGGCAAGCATTACGGTGGGAAATCTCTTGGGTGAATTTCTATGTGGGCAATTCTGATGCTGCTTCTGGCAGACAGCTGTTTGCAGCTGTAAATGACGACATCAGATGGCATGTCCAAAAGAGCCCACAACCTTTTTAAGTGAAGCAAGTACTGAAAAGGGGAGTAAAGTACTGTTCACAATACAGTTGTTGGCCTTTTTTCAATTACATTTCTGATTCTCACTGAAGTGCGAAATTCATTCAAACACAGAGTTCCCAAAAGTGGAATTGACATGTGAGAATAGTGTGTTTTACACACTACACCCCACAGCCCATTGTTCACCAATTGTGCTAGATTCACTTATTATGCAAATATACTCTTTATAAGGTTGGGGAAACCTGCAATCAGCTGAGACTGAAGAAGTCACATGGATGATTGACGAAAAGTTTCTCCCACTGAAAACGCTACGTCCAGATGAGCACAATCAACTTTTTGGGATTTCCTGGATGATTGAGCATGCATCAAGACAGTGTCCCTTATGTTACTAAATTCAAACTATTGATTCATTAACGTGTACATCATTAACATTTTGCATCTGGTGAAAGTGGGTGTTGCCCACTTTAGCCCATTGTTCCCTCAGTGGTGCTAGTTTCAGTCATTATGCAAATGTAATTTCTCCCACTGGAAATGCTTGTCCAGATGAACGGAATCAACTTTTGGGGGCACTCTTGTGTAGCTCTGTTTTGGGTCTCCACCAACTCCCGTGAGTAATGTCATAGCCTTCAACTACTAGTTACTCAGCTTTGCTCATTAGCTTTGCTCTGTATGTAACTTCTGGAGTTTTTGCAATTTCTTTAAATATTGCATCTGTCCTTGGAGTGAATTTGCTGGGACATCACAGGAAAATTGTTATCTAGGGAAGAGGATGCCATGTTCAAAGTCACTTAAATCAGCGGTCCCCAACCCCCGGGCCACGGACCGGTACCGACTGGACGAATAAGTCGTTTGGTACCGGGCCACGAGAGTTGAGGCTCGGGTGTGAAATTTACGGTTTTTATCATTAACTCGGTTTCCCTGTGTCTTTTCCCGTGTTGTAGTTGTTTGTATTATTTTGAAAGAAATATTTACACGTTACCATAGCAACCAGAGAGCATTAAGGGGCAGAGAGGAGGATGTTACTCTCAATGTTGTTGGTGCATTTCAGGAGGACGCTAATAAAGTTACGCAGTTACACAGTGAATTTGCGTTTATTATTATATTTACAAAATACCACAGTTTTGTCTTGGTCATATCATTTTATTTTGTTGTATTTATCCGCGAGACCTTAGTTTTCCTTGTAGACCATGTCTACAAATCCACTGAGTTGCTGCAGTGGGAATGACTGATTGCATGAAGTAGTTAAACAGTTATATGTATGTATAGTGGCAAAATAAAAAGAAGCTTTTTCTTGATAGATATGATTTTCAGCACATTCATGAAGTAGATGCCACTATTTTCAGCCTGGATCGATGTTAAAATAACAATATTTCCACTTCAACTTGTTTCTAGGAAAAATGTTCCCATGGTGACACCTACTGTAAGGAAAACTTTGAGTACTTTGAAGGTTTTTATTTTTGTATGTCTGTGACTAGAACAGCAGTGTAACAGGAGCAAGATGTAGTTAATAAAGTGTAATTTTCTAACATCACACTAATACCAAAACTGAGCCTCAAGCTTAGAGGTGGGCGGGGACTAACTTATTTGTTCATATTGAAGTTTGCCAGAAAGAGTGCAAGTACTGTTGCTTGCACTGTTCCCATGCGTTTGTGCATAACCAGTAAGCCCTTTATTAATGTAGTGTACGTATTACATAATTAGACTTTAATCTGCAGTATAATTGCATTATCTTCCAAGACAATGTCTGATTTTAAACATGTTAAACATGTTTAGTCTGAGGCAACTAAAAGTGCTAAACATGTTGAACTGATGTCTCATACCATCTTTTGCTGGAAGGTCCTGTTCTTGATGGTGGGTGGCTCGGTGATAAGGTCACATGCAGGAGCAGCGATACAGCATCTCTTTGTTGTGTAAAGACAACTGAATCACAAAATACTGCACAACAGTTGCTTAGCAACCTCTGTCTGGTCAGTGTTTGAAGTGGCAGAAAGCAGCAATCCGCTTCTACTTGATCTGCTGCTGAGATCTGACTGACAAGATGCATAAATGGTGTGTGTTCATGGTGGGAACTTACTGATGTGTAACCTGGAGATTTCAGCACAGAACTTTAGAGTTGAGGTGGTCTTAGGTTTTCTTTATTTTTTATTTTTATTGTAGACAGTAATGAAAAACTACAACATGTAGAGTGGAATTCAAGAATGAAGAATTCTCTCTTCAGCTGTTCATAATGTTACAGATTAGCCTGTTCTGAATTTTAAGATGACTCTGTAGACTTCTAAGATTGAAATAAAGTCTGTGAGTTTGGGAAACCTAAGTTTCTATTTGTGGTGAGTTCAGCATTGCTGAATGAAAATGCTTTTCTGTTTTCCTTTATTTTTTTTTTTGTATAGTGTGAAGCATGTAGTGTTTTATACAATAAAACAGGACTTGATACACAAACGCTGTGCACTTGTAGAGAAACCAGGTAATGAGATATAGGGCTTGTTGTTTTTTTTGTTTTTGTTTGTTTGTTTTAGTCGTTTTGATTTAATTACCCATTTCAAAATGACCCATTTCAGAACAGCATAAGTCAAATTTAGGAATGTACAAATTTGCTTTTAGAAGTAGGAATATTACCGTTGTTGCATTAATAGAAGCACACAACAGGTTCACAGAAATTATTGGTGGGAACAGGAGATGAGCTCCTAACCAGCTGACTGAGCAAAGTTTTGATATAATTGAGTGTCAAATTTCAGATGCAATCCCTCCTGTTAGCAGACTTCTCTCAAATGCTCATGTATGTAATCTGTTATTGGATGAATCTGATGACATTTGAAGAGTTTGCTTTTGTAATTTCTTCTTGTCACTTTGCTCAGTTTGACACAGAGCTAAACCTCCTTAGACTTACAATCTTCCTTTTGCTTTATTGTTACTGTCGGCTTGACTCCACATACTGCTTATCAGCTAATAAATGCCCCACAGCTTCATCAGCACCTTGATTTGCGCTGAGGCAACTGTTTTACAGAGTGGTTACACTGACATCTTGAGGCCAGTTGCTGTAAATACATATTCTTATCACTGAAGTATGTTTTAGAAGGCTCACATCTTTAGTTCTGTTCAGGAATGTAAGTAAATATCTGTAATTTTGCATCTTCATAAAATAAACAAATAAAATAAGTAAAAAAAAAACAATCACATGAAAAGAGTAAATTTGAAATTCATAAATAAGAACAATATTTATATTTTAGCATTAAATATATTTTGATTACAAAGCTTGCATATATTATTATTTCTAATAACCATTATAGAAACATTAAAAAATGGTATTTACCAATACTATATATGCAAGTGAGCTAAAAGCTCAGGTTTCAGACTGCTCTAAATACTCACTCTAATCACTTTTTTTCTTCTCTTGGCTCCTTGTGATGTCAGAGAGAGCTCATATTTCTAATATGGTCCTCAGCCTCATGCTGGGAATGCAGAAGCCCCACCCACCTGCTGCTCAAAGCTTCTGCTCACGAAGAAAAGGCATTTAGACAGATGTTGGCTTAAAAGGAGGGCCAGGGATTCTGAATACACTAAACCCGACTGTATAAAATAGATAAGGATAATTTTGAGCACTAAAACGCAAATTATTTATTTTGGTTTGTGGAGTAAACGTACACTGAGCTGGAGAGAAACACCTGGTGTAAACACAGAGGGTTAACCTCTCTGTGTTTCTCAGGTTAATCCTTTGCAGGGCAGATGTAGTTCAGCTGATTTAACTGGAGGATTAGCGTTGTCTCGCTACGTCCCCCAGCCTGACGGTCATCCACATAAACAGCACTGAGTGGAAGTCTGTGGAGCCCAACATAACAACAGAAAACAAAAACCAGTGAGTGGGTGGGAAAATGTAAATGGCAGTGTTTATACATTAACACGCACACACACAAGATTTAAACTAGCCTGTTATCCTTTGTAAAGGTTATTCTTTCATAACCAGAAATTGCAAGTTGAGTGGTGGGTGACATTCACTAATAATTTAGAAATCATTGAATATTTATGTAGTCTTCTTATTTTAAATAAATAATCATTATTTTTGAGTGTAATCTTTTTTCAGATGCTCACTTCAAGCTGTTTATGTACAGTATGCATGTGTCTGTGTGTGTTGGCCTAATAGGATTGGTTTCAGTGACCTGATCTCTGCCGTGTAAAGGTTTAACCTTTGAGCTCTTATCCTTGACAGAGGACCAGCACACCTGCTCGGTTTCTCAATTTTATAAGGTTAAATTAGGTTGTTGTGTCTTTTTGAATGACATTTTTATCTGATGGTGGCGATAAGGTAAAGTTACTGATATCCATCCTGATGGCCGGGACACTTTGCTCAAAACTCAAATCATCTAATCAAAGTCATTGGGATTCATTCTCTAGGGATCCGAGAGTATTTTGCTACCCACTATTATGACTACAAACCATTGTTTTTTTTATGTATTAATTGTTGATATGTCCAGAATTAGACAGGATATTTGGGGGGAAAGAGCAAGGGAATGATGTGCAGTATGCATAACCAATCTTCCATCAAGTTGCCCAGCAACTCTATCACCCCCAAGAACCTTATGCCTCAACAAGTATCCCTAAAACCTTCCTAATGTGCTACAAAATTTACTCTGTTTTAATATCAGATGGGAATATGTGTATCAAGGTACAGGACAGAGAAGAGTTGGACCTGGTTCTTTTTCGTGATGACTGAGCTGCAGCGTAACCAGTGACTGGATCTCCCGAGAGAACAACTGAGAGATTATCAGCATCCATGGCTTATTTGAAGTGCAGCCAGCAGGTGACATCACAACTGATCCGCCAACCACAAAGCACAGCTCAGCACATGATCCGCCTGTCACTCTAAACCCTAAGACAAGTCTCAAAGCCGGGCTAGCTGCCTTCTCTATGTCTTCTTCCTGCTTCGCCCCACCTTCTCGTCTTTTATTTCCTCTTTTAAATTAAGAGAGGGGAGTTTTTACTGAGAAGCTTTCCTTCAGCTGGATAAGATCAGAAACAGACGAGGACGGTCTGTGGTGTTTTCTCTGCACAGCCACAGACACACTCAGCTGCACAGGTAAGGACAGATACACGCTAAAATGATTATTCTGTACACTTACAAAACTTTAACTGAGGGTTGAGTCAAAGTTGTTACATTTATTAGGCTAATATCTATTCTATTTTTAAGGAAGTCTGGCTTCCGTAGCTCATTTTGTGAAAATGCTGTAGGACACAGAGAGGGGCCTCAGGTAGGACTCAAACCCAGACCACTGCATTTACCCTTTCTTCTCTCACCCCAACCAATCACAGCAGATGGCCGCCCCTCCCTGAGCCTGGTTCTGTCGGAGGTTTCTTCCTGTTAAAAGGGAGTTTTTCCTTCCCACTGTCACCAAAGTGCTTGCTCATAGGGGGTCATATGATTGTTAGGTTTTTCTCTGTATGTAATATTGTAGGGTCTACCTTGCAATATAAAGCTCCTTGAGGCGACTGTTGTTGTGATTTGGCGCCATATAAATAAAATTTAATTGAACTGAATATAGTCACACTGTCCAGCTTCCACCCTGACGGTTAGTCTCATCACCAGTGCCCTTTCCATTGTGTCCCAAATTGACACAAAGCAAGTTTTAAGCATGTGATCTGTTCACACTTGAAAAAATACTTGAAAAATGCATAAAATTAAGTACAGATGTGAAGCACTCATCCATAAATCAGTTAATCAGTTCAATAGCACAGTAAATTATGAAGAGCGCTGCCATAACAAATTAAAAAGTAGACTAAAGTGTCCTTAATTTAGTACATTTAGAATACTTCCCAGTGCACTTACTAGTTTAATAAGTTTAATTAAGTTTTACTGATATAGTGCCAAATCACAACAACAGCCAGACTATCACAACACAGTAAATTTCCAATTCTGCAGTATATCTGCAGAAAAGCACACCTCAAATAAGAAATTTTTATAAAAGTAAAAACAATGTTAAAAGATCATCATACAAGTGATCTATAGATGTTATGAATAGGATCATATGTGACAACAAATGAAGGAGGGATCATAGCTTTTAATATTCTAAAGTAAAGACCCTACAGTACTACAGAGAAAACCCCAACAATCAAGTAACTCTCTTTGAGCAACCACTTGGCGACAGTGGAAAGGAAACACGTCCTTCCTTAACAGGAAGAAGCCTCCAGCAGAACCAGGCTCATGGAGGAGCAGCTATCTGCCACAACTAGTTGGGGTCAACGGGAGGGAAACAAGATGAAGAAGAGAATAACTAATGATTGAATGCAGAGAGCTGTATAAACACATAGTGAGTGGGAAAAAAGTGAGTGAAGAAGAAAAACTCTGCATCATTGGAAGCCCCCACCAGCCTGGTCTTATTGCAGTGTCCATTATAGGAGAATATCGCTCTCTCTTTCTAGTCCCTGTCAGTACTCTCACTGAAGCATTTTGGATCAGCCAAAGGATTTTTAGGGAGTGTCTATGACAGAGTAATAATAATAGATTACAGTAGTCCAGCCTAGACGTAATAAATGCATGAACTAGTTTTTTCAGAATCACGCTGAGACATGATGTTTCTAATTTTAGAGATATGGAAAAATTTTAGAGATAACATCAGTTACCACAATTAACCAGCCAATTGCAGTTACACTGAAACCAATTTGCTGTTCTGCAGGATTACAAGCTGATTTATACTCATGAATTCATTCATTCATTAATTTTACCCAGAGATTTAATAAGTCTATAACATGTCTTGAATGTGGTCAAAATTATATTAACATGTATTTTTAACAACCCCACAGAGACACATTTTGTTCTGACATCAGAATTGATATGAACACATTAAAAGTCAAATACCAGCACATTTCAACCAGTCAGTACTAGATTAATACCAGTAACATGTAGCTGATATTGAATGTGATTAGAGCTGCTAAACCTGACAGTGTTTCTCAGGTTACTATAACACAACTTCTCTCATTTTTTCCACGTCTATCATTCCTTCAGTTAAATGTTAGATGATAAAGTCTTCGAAAGTTTGCTCAAATGCATTGTGAGCACAAGCTACTGATGTTTCATTTTTGATGATGGATTTTAACCCACCACCGCCTTTCTTCATAGAGAGGAAGTTAAATGCTAAATTATGACATTACTGTACAGCACTACATTTGCTCTGTGGTACTTCACAGTCACTGTGTATAAGGCTACGTTCACACTGCAGGCGAAAGCGCATCAAATCCAACTTTTCTGACCCTATGCGACCCATACCTGATCATGGTATGACAGTGTGAACAGCACAAAAACCGATATTTTCAAATCCGACCTGGGTCACTTTCATATGTGGTACTCAATGGTCATGTTGCATTATATCCGTCTTTTACGTTACTGACACAAGACAGATCAGCGCCGGAGAAGCGCCGGAGAAGACATCATGAACGCTTCCTGGCCATCCAGTGTAGATGTCAGTGAAACTGCTGGGAAGACAACGTTGGAGAAACGTGAACATTTTATTTGTACTGTATAATCTGTAGATTCTGACAGAAATCTGCAACTATCCTTTGAAGCACCGCTCCTCTCTAAAACAGCAATAAGGATAATTATTAGGCCATATCTAAATAACAAAATAACTTTACAACTTAAAGCAAAATTGGGAAACGTAAAGTCCGAAACAAGTCTTTATATTAACAGCCATCAGTCAAATAATACTGTTTGGTCTGGGTCTAAACAGAGCGCGTTGTGTGTGACGTCTCCTTTTGCGCATGCGGGTCGCTTTGAGGGTTCACACTAGAGCGTGTTTGCTGTCACATTTTATTTGTAGTGTGAACAAGCAGACAAAAAAATCAGATTTCATCAGAAAATCGGAATTGAGCATTAAGACCTGCAGTGTGAATGTAGCCTAAGTTTTTGTAATCTAGTCACTGATCCTCTCAGTTTTACTCAAGCACTTTTTGTTTAGGCCTTAGGAGTGGTGCATAAATATATTGCCTAAAGTGTCTCCATTCATTGGGCAGGTAGGACAAAACGCTATGTTTGATTCTCAGTTGGGCTAATTAAACTTACAGTGGGGAAAATAATTATTTGATCCTCAAGCCAAACATAACATTGTATTTGGTGGAGAAACCATTGTTGGAAAGCACAACAATACCATGTTTTTTGCAGTTGGTCACCAGGTCTGCACACATCTCAGGACGGATTTTGGCCCACTCCTCTTTACAGAAACTCTAAATCTGTTAGGTTTCTTTTGCTGCTGCTCGGCAACTTCCAAGTGTCAGCTCCTTCCACACATTTCTCCTGACTGAAGTTAGGAGACTGGCTACATCACTCCATGACCTTAATGTACTTCTTTTGCCACGCCTTCTTGTCCTTGATTTTACCTCACGTGACCCCATCCAGTGACCCTTGATGCAGTGAAATCGTCTTTTACCCTCAGCAGCTAAACAGTCCAAAGCATATAGTTTCCACCTCCATGCTTAACTGCTGGGATGGTGTTTTCTGGATCATGATCAGCATTCCTCTTCCTGCCAGAGAGCTCCATTTTGGTTTCTTTTGACCAGAGCACTTTATTCCAAGCCTTCTATGAATCATTTAGATGTGCCTTCTTAAGCATAGGGACTTTGCGGATGCCCCAAGATTTCAGTCCATTACAGTGTAGTGTGTTACTAATGGTGCTCTTCACCAAACCATGTGCTTTGTGCTTTATGGTGTGCTTCTTAACCACCTGTCTTCAGAGCTTCAGCCTAATCCATTTATCTCAAACTGGCATCACCACTAGTCACCTCAATATCCTCATTAACATGAATTAACTGACCTGAATTACTTTCTAAAGGGAGATATTCTGTGAGACACTGAGAGAGATTTGTGATCGATTTTATAAAGACTTTTTCTGTCTTTCTCTTTGTTCTCCTTACAGAAAAACGACACAATGCCAGCTGTCAAGAACAAGAAAAAGAAGGTGAAGAAAGAGGTTGTTGATGAGGAAGAGCAGGGAGAAGGTGAGGGAGTGACAGTCACTACCAGTGTTGGGAAGGTTACTTTTAAAATGTATTCCACTACAGATTACAGAATACATGCCCCAAAATGTATTTTGTAACGTATTCCGTTACATTACTCAATGACAGTAACGTATTCTGAATACTTTGGATTACTTAATATATTATCATGCTTTTTACAACTACATGAATGTACTATTGCTGTGTGATTTATTACTATTACTGAAGGTCCGCGGCTCCGAACCGTAGTAAAGGGACCTCTGGCTAATACGTTGGGTTCCGTGTCGGGCCTGTAGCCGAAAAATAGCTTTACTTTGTTGTCTGGGTCAAGTTTGAGACAGAGAGAGGCGTTGAAAGGCTGCTCCAACAGAACTTATTGTTTCGGAGGAAAACACGAACACAGTGTACAGTCGAGTCTTAATAGCTTACTTACAGCTGGGCTCGTCAGGCACTCTTCTTGGCTGCAGTGCTTATTATTATATTTACATGCTTCCAGCTCCCGTTTCTGCTCGATGACAACTCGTACTTTTCCACTCTCCTTTTTCTCCCTCCTCGCGCTCACAGACACATAACGGTCCATTCTCCCTGCAGCACGGACTACACTGCCCATGAGGCTACATTCTTTAGGGCTATGCCTGTAGCATTCTGCCTATTAGCTTAGCACAACAACAACAACAAAAAGGCGCTCTCTCACCCAGGAAACACACAGTCGCAGAGAGAGCGTCACCCTGTAACCATGGCAACCGTAACGCTGCCGCCTGGAACAACAGAACAAACAAAACCCAAACAGTCCTGACCCGCGACAATATGAAACAGGAAAATACCGCCATGTAATCCATTTATTTCAACAAAGTAACTGTATTCTAAATACCACCTTTTTAAACGGTAACTGTAACGGAATACAGTTACTCATATTTTGTATTCTAAATACGTAACGGCGGTACATGTATTCCGTTACTCCCCAACACTGGTCACTACTACCTGTAGTTTAAATGAAAATGTATTCTATCATCCAGTATTTTTATTTTGTTTTCTTCTCTTTTGTTCTGTTCTAGTCGCCCTGGATGTGGAGATGGAGGAAGTGATCAACAGGAGCCATTCTGACAGTAGAGACCCTTTGACCCCAGAGCCACAGGATCTAGCACCACAGAAGAAAAAGAAGAAGAAGAAGGCACCTACAGTTGGTAACAAAACCTTTACTAGCTTTAACACCTATGTGTAAAATGTTGTGACCCAAATCCAGAGGCAATACTAATTCTATACAGAAGACAAAAAGTACGTCTGAATTTCTGATTCTTTCTTTCAGTCTGTTTGATCAGAATTTGCATGATTTTTTTTTACATGTACTTTACACCCATTCTGTTTCTTACTATATATGCCAGTTTTCCTGTAATTGTCATAGAGGCAGTGGGAGTTCTAAAGGCACAGAATAAACTAGATGTTAGATGATGGGCTGCATGACAACAAGCGAGATTTAAAAAAATAAAGGGCCTCAGCTAACAATCATGATTGACAACTGTGACCTTTAAAGCTTTCACATCATATATTTCTTTGTCAGAGCATGAAACAGAGCATGCTGATATGCCAAATGGCAACATTGCTGAATCAGTGATAGATGGAGAAGAAATGAATGTCGCTGTAACCAGGAGGACAAAAAGGAAGAGGTGAGTACCAGCATTAGGTCAGATCCTCATATTTGAGCTAGATGGAAAACCATCACTGATGGAAAAATGCATCCAAAGAACTAATCCGTTCAATTTTTTATTCAGTAAAGAGTTCACTCATCATTTGTGACAGTCAGGAATCAAATTAGGAAAGTACAAGCAGTAGCATTAACTATGGTCAAAGATCAGCAAATATTAGTGAACTGTGGCAGTTAGCTTTAGCTGAAGCAATGTCAAAAGTTAAACTTAGTCACTGTGCAGTAATATGAAAAAGAATGTTTTCATAGGACTTTGGTAATAAGCAAAACACAACAAATGATTCAGTAGCTTGTAAAACCAATTTCAGTTCAATGCAATTCAATTCAGTTCAGCAAAGTTTTATTTATATAGTGCCAAATCATAAAAACAGCTGCCCAAAGATGTGTTATATTGTTAGATAAAGACCCTACAATATTACAGAGAAAGCTCGAATAGTCACACAACTCCCTATGGATAAGCACTTAGCAACAGTGGAAAGGAAAACCTCTTTAGCAGCAATAACTTAAAGTAATCATTTTCTGCATAACTTTATCAGTCTCTCACAGGAAGGAAATTTGGTCCATTCTCCTTTATATTTGCTGCTGTACTAGGAGCATGTTGTCCTGCTGCATGATAGGAGTACATGGTCAACTCAGTGATTGCAAGGCGTCCAGATCCTGTGGCAGCAGAAAAAGCCCAATTCATGCCTAGTTTACCACAGTGCTTGACAGTCAGTGTGACGTAATTGTGCTGATATGCTGGTTTTTCTCCAACTGTAGCATGTGCATTATAGATAAAAAGACATTGTTCCAGCCGTATTGTGGTTTATTCAGAAACACCTTTGTAAACTGAGACATAACTCTTGGATATTTCTGTAATTGTACTGCTACTTACCAAGATAATATCATGGAAGCAGTACTGTTGGAGTTAGTGTTTCCTGGTCTGTCTTTTGTCACTAAACGCTCATTTTTTTGTTTAATGTAACCTCATAGGGGATTTGAACCAGTAATCTTTCCTTTGCCAAGCTAACGTGTAAACCTCTACATTTCATAGCCTAAATTTATAAAATATGAATATGGAATTGAAAAGCAAAGGTGAGCTGTAAAAATTCATATATACAGGTAATGGAAAATCAAAATCCCCAAAATGTTTTCCCAGAATGGTCTTGTTTCAACACAACAATGCCAGATTACATTATGCACAAAGAAGAGACGTAATGCACTGGCTAAATGTTCCTGTGCCACCTTCTTTGAAACGTGTCACAGTAATAAGACTGAAAATGGTAATATTTTTCATATTCATGTTTTTATGATTGCATTCTTTTTGTTTGTGTGTCTCTGTTTTTCACGCCATCCCAGCAAAAGGGTTTACAAGAACAAAACAAACAAAAGGATTTGTACTAGCATATCTATAAATCAGTAAATTGCCAATGCACCTGTTGTTTAGATCAGTTATGAGCCAATGAGAGCTATCATTATGGAGATGAGCTAAATGACAGTAATAAGAGGTAATGGAAGGTAAAAGGACCTGATGGCAGCTTAATGGAGCAAACTAGCAGCTGAGGTTATCACCTTTTATTCCACTTATCTCCTATTACATTGTCCCTTATTTTCAATGTGAGCAAAAATGTGGAGGTGACATGTCATTAACTGAGTCTGTGTCTGTGTGAATAAAGACACAAGTAAGAGTTGTTTGTGTAACATATAGAGGATTTGATTTTGAAAGGAAAACCTACTTCCCATTTACACTCATAAATTAAACATGTTTCTTTTGAAAAGCTTGCGTCTCTTGGTAGACTCTGGCCTTTAGAGGTCTCTGAGCTTTATGTGCTGATAGTCTAGCATGTCTTTGTAGGTTATCAGTCATCCAGAAGATGGCAGTCATAAGCATTTGAGGTGATAACCCCACTATGGTTAAACACCTGGGACTCACCATCAGCTCAAAAAGCTGTGTTAGCTTGGCTTAAAGCAACAGTCAACAATGTCCAGATAACAAAGCCCAGCATGCAGACGTACACGATCAAAGCCATAATGATTATTACAGTTGTCTCCAATTACTCATTGGATTTCTAACACCTTGCAAGAGTCCCTGGTTGCTATGGCAACTCACAAAACAAAAGGGGAGATGAAAAACTGATTTTTTGTTTGGGGGTTCAATGTTTTTTCACATGTAGTCTTAGGTTAGTTTTGGTTAACTATACTACTTCAATAACACCAAATACAGAGTTTTGAGGAAACTGGATGTACATATTCATGTCAGTCCATGTGTCCACACCTAATAATGACCAAAGTTATTAAAAAACAGTACCATATTTCAGTCTGGATAAATGGATGGACTTAGTGCTGCTATGTGACAAAACCCTCTTCCCAATGTCACCTGGCAGGAAGGCGAAGGCTACAGAGCACTCCAGCAATGATCTGGGAGCAGAAGATGACGATATCGTCACAGACTCCCAGTCGCCCATCCCCCAGCATTCCCTGTTCTCAGCCCCGCACGGACACAGCCATCCGGCTGGCAAAGTGTTTGTGGAGAGGAACCGTGAGTATGAATCAGATTTACCAGGGTCAAATACACGACGTGGCAGCAAGATGATGAGAAGGATGATGATCCTTCTCATTTTTTGACCATGAATGTGAACAGCTAAATGCAGAAAAACATCTAGAGGTTTCAAACTCTACAAACTGCTTCCTTTAAATACTATAAATAAAACCATGACTTGACATGACCAGTGAACATTTCATTTAAGTGGTAAATGGACTGGCAGTTATGTAGTTAAAGCCAAGCCAAGTCAAGTTGCTTTAGTGCCATTTCAACTATGTGCAGTGGTACATTACACAGTGAAGACCATGATTCCTCCAAGACCATGGTTCTATATATAACAGACAAAAAAACTATACACGTGTCAGTGTTCTGTTAGTTTAAAAACTAACAGAACACTGACACACACTCATGATTAGTAGGTGCCCAGCTTTACCTCCTGAGCCCTATATGCCCCCTTTATTTTTTGACTTTTCCAATAAATTATCTAGTAATATTTCACAAAATAAAATTTGCTTGAATTTTTGTTTGTTGGTTTTACTTTTAATTTTTTGAATAAAAATTAGGATTACCTTCCTGGCCACACCACTGGCCTCTTTAATCCATCAGGCGCCTTGTCTATGTAGGTCACTGGCAGCTGACCTCATCTGACCCTGCAAATCTCCTCAGACACTCTCCAAGCACTTGGTGTTGCATGGCTTAACTGACTGCTGGCTCTGAAATGACCGCATGATCATTTATGTCATTGCTGCTCTTCAAGATTTCAAAATGTAAACATTTTTTTAAAAATGTCAGATTGGTGCACCCAGTTTACCTCAGTGGGTGAGCAGGTGACCATTTGCTGTATGGCCAGAGAGCAGTAGGCCTGGGTTTGAGACCAAGCTATGGCTGTTTGCTGCATGTCTTCCTCTATCTGTCTATCTTCACTGTCCCCATCCAATAAAGCTCAGGACAAAGAATAATTTGACTGGTCAACATGTAAAGCTGTGAATGTTAAAAACAAGTTCACTTAACTCCCAATAATGTTTATTATTATGTTCTTAGACAATGGCTGGATTCTGAGGTTTGGATCTGGTTAGGATTATTTTCTCCAGAAAATTGAAGTGATGGAAACATAATTGTGTGTGTGTGTGTGTGTGTGTGTGTGTGTGTGTGTGTGTGTGTGTGTTCAGGGCGGTTTCAGGGAGAGCGAGTGGAGCATCTCCGACACTCTGAGTTGATGGATGACTACATGGAACCCCGACAGCTCTGGACCACCAGAGATGTTGCAATACGAGTCCACAGCAGCTTCAGGTCTGCAGACACACACATACACATAGAATGGGTTACATTACATACAGGAGCTAGCTGCAGCAGCTGTTTCAAACTGTTATGTATCCTATACATGTCTACTCAGCCAATCACATGACAGCAAATGAATGCATTTAGATTTGTAGACATGATTAAGACAAACTGCTTAAGTTCAGACTGAGCATCAGAATGAAGAAGAAGTGATTTAAGTGACTTCGAATGCAGCGTGGTTCTTAGTACCAGACAGACTGGTCTGAGTATGATAGTATAGCATGTATTAGTGACAGGCTGGCAGGCTCAGAATTTGAAATCATGGACCCCTCCTTGCTTATATCAAAGGTTCGGCTGGGCTGGGTATGATGGAGTAATGGTATGTGGGCAAACTTTGGGCCCTTTAGTACCAACTAAGCATCATTTAAACATGGCTTTATCACTACAGTGTACCTGTATTCCAATGGCTGCTTCCAGCAGAATAATGCACCAAAAGAGCACCTGGAATAGGAAATGTGCATCAGCATGTCATCATGGACCAGAATGTTTCCTCCACCTTGTTGAATTTATGCCACAAAGAATTCAGAAAGTTCAGAAGGCAAAAGGAGTTCTAACCCTATACTAGCAGGGTGTAACTAATGAAGTGTCTGGTGAACGTATATCTGATATAAAATATTTCACATACTATGCCGCCATACTGCAGTGGTCCTAAATACACCAATTCAGCAGTTCTTTTCTCTTGTTTTGTCACAGAGAAACAAAGACATCAATTTCAATGAGTAGCATGAGTAGCTGCCATGAAACCAGTTTAACGTGGTCCTGTGGTGTGATCTCCACCTGCAGGGTGATAGGTCTGTTCTGCCACGGTTTTCTGGCCGGCTTCGCAGTGTGGAACATCATTGTTGTGTACGTCTTAGCGGGCGAGCAGATGACCACGCTCCCCAACCTGTTGCAGCAGTACCACCTGCTGGCCTACCCAGCTCAGTCTCTGCTCTACCTGCTGCTGGCCATCAGCACTGTGTCTGCATTTGACAGGTTTGTGAGTTTAATAACTCAGAAGTCTACCTCTACACTCTCATTGAGAAGCGGAGGTGGAACCCATGTCATTATTTAAGCTACTTAAAGGAGTGCGGTTCAGTTTGTGGCCTTTATCATATTTATCATACAATATTTGTCATATTAATTATCTTTGAAGAATCTTTAATTATTCAACTTATGCATTTTTACATTATATCTTTCAGCTCTTATTGTTTTAATTGCAATGTTCTTGTATTTTGTTCATCTCAAATGTTAAACTAACAATCCCCAAAATTCACTGCTCTTATAATTTGAAAGAAATTAAGAATCTGCACTTGGTGGAAACATGTACTGGAGACCTGTATTTCCACCAGCAATTGAAAGAAATAGTCTCATAATTGTCCAAATTCCCGCTGGACTGGAATTGTTGACTTGAATAAATAAGAAGGTGAAAAGTAACAGCTTTGCTGTTTTGCATCATCTGCAGAGTGAACCTGGCCAAGGCCTCCATGGCCCTGAGAGGCTTCCTCACCCTGGATCCTGTTGCTCTGGCTTCCTTCTGTAAGTAAGACAAGACAAAAGCAGAATGATGACGATGTTGATGTTAAGGCCTTAATGTGGTTAAGGACTATGCAGTCCTGTAAAAAACTAGATACACCTTTACTCCCTCCATAGAAATTACAAGAGTAAATAGGACCCAGGTACTGCTAATCAAATGCACCTGATTAATTCAGTTATATAAAGGCTTTAGCAATTTGCTGGTCTGTCATTCCAAAGTCTTCTTTCCAGGAGTGGACATAGCACCAAATTCCCCCCACGGTCAGACTGTGCAGTTAAAAATTGCAGGAAAACCAAGAGCTACATCTCCTGGCAAACTTAAGAAGTAAAAGTAAAGTTTGCCAGGAGGAAATCTCTTTTTCTCTTAAAAGGACATGGCAGCACGGCTTGGGTTAGCAAAGTTACATGTGAACAAACCACAGGACCTCTGGAACAAGACAAAGTGGAGATGTTTGGCCATAATACAAAGGACAGTTTAGAGAAAACCAAACACAGCATATCAGCACAAATACCTCATACTAACTGTCAAACAGAGTGGTGGAAGGATATTGAGCTGGGCTTGTTTTGTAGCGTCATGACCTGGACACCTTGTACTAATGGAGTCAACCATGAACGCCTCTGCATATCAAAGTATTCAAAAGTGAAGTCATCTGTCTGACAGGTAATATTTGGCTTACCCTGGGTCATGTAAAAGAACAATGATCGCCAGTTTGGCAGCAAATTCAAACCTCAGTGCTGTGGGGCTTCATAGAGCTGCGCGTGAACAAATGCCTACAAACTTGAAAGATCCAAGGTTTAAAGAAGAGTGGGCCAAAATTCCTCCACAACAATGTTAGAGACTGATAAAGTCATTCAGAAAACAATTACTCATTGTAAGGCCGATTAAGGTAGATCTAAAGCTAATGAATTCTGAACCTAGGCATGTTGGACCTGGTCATTTTTTATTTTTTTACTGGTTTTTCACAGGATCTCATAGAAAACTGAAAAAACGTTCTTTTTTAAATGCCTGTAAGTATCCAAACATCTTCTCTCTTTGTGTGCTCAGTGTATTTTATAGCCCTGATCCTGTCCCTCAGCCAGCAAATGGCCAGCGATCGCATCAACCTGTATCCCACTGCCAATGAGACTCTGTGGTGAGATTTTTGTTTTCATTTTTATAAGTCAACATTTTTAGCGTGATCTTGGAAAAGCAAAGAGGAAAACAGATGAAAGCAATACTTTCCACAAAAAGATCAAAGTTGACATGGCAACTGAATTTAAAAACTGATAGGAGCTTAAAGGGCTAAAAGGAAATATCTGATGCAGGATGGTTTAAAAGCAGGTGTTTTACATTTACATTATATACAATACTTTATTAATATTTCTGTGGTTCTAGTAGAACACTAAATGTGTATGAGAAGTTTATTTTTTAGCCATTTTTAGGCATTTTCAGGCAATTGTAGTCAAATGTTGTTTTTTCCCATGATGAAACTAATTTGAATATCTTTCTATATATTGAGTAATACTTACATTTTAATTGTATGGCAAATTTAAAAACAAAACTCTTTTAAAAACCAAAAGTATCCAGAAAACATTCACACATTTCCACATAAAAGGAACATCTTCCTTTTAACAACACTGAGACCTGAGGCTCCATTGCCAAAGACTTTTAAGAGGCTAATGCACTTCCTTTATTAAACTTAACTTGGAGAATCTCAGAGTTCTGCTATTTTCTCCTTACCATGGCTGGAAAACCCTCCTGAGGACTCAATCTTGACATGGAATGGTAAAATAATAACTGCTATTCAGTGTTGGGAAGGTTACTTTTAAAATGTATTCCACTACAGATTACAGAATACATGCCCCAAAATGTATTTTGTAACGTATTCCGTTACGTTACTCAATGACAGTAACGTATTCTGAATACTTTGGATTACTTAATATATTATCATGCTTTTTACAACTACATGAATGTACTATTGCTGTGTGATTTATTACTATTACTGAAGGTCCGCGGCTCCGAACCGTAGTAAAGGGACCTCTGGCTAATACGTTGGGTTCCGTGTTGGGCTCTTAGCCGAAAAATAGCTTTACTTTGTTGTCTGGGTCAAGTTTGAGACAGAGAGAGGCGTTGAAAGGCTGCTCCAACGGAACTTATTGTTTCGGAGGAAAACACGAACACGGTGTACAGTCGAGTCTTAATAGCTTACTTACAACTGGGCTCGTCAGGCACTCTTCTTGGCTGCAGTGCTTATTATTATATTTACATGCTTCCAGCTCCCGTTTCTGCTCGATGACAACTCTACTTTTCCACTCTCCTTTTTCTCCCTCCTTGCACTCACAGACACATAACGTGTATGGCAGTCCATTCTCCCTGCAGCACAGACTACACTGCCCATGAGGCTACATTCTTTAGGGCTATGCCTGTAGCATTCTGCCTATTAGCTTAGCACAACAACAACAACAACAAAAACGCGCTCTGTCACCCAGGAAACACACAGTAGCAGAGAGAGCGTCGCCCTGTAACCATGGCAACCGTAACTCTGCCGCCTGGAACAACAGAGCGTAGCTGTCAAACAAAACCCAAACAGTCCTGACCCGCAACAATATGAAACAGGAAAATACCGCCATGTAATCCATTTATTTCAACAAAGTAACTGTATTCTATATACCACCTTTTTAAACGGTAACTGTAACGGAATACAGTTACTCATATTTTGTATTTTAAATACGTAACGGCGGTACATGTATTCCGTTACTCCCCAACACTGCTGCTATTTAACTCCTCATGTCCTGCAGGCCTCCTGGTTCAGAGCAGCAGATCCTGCGGCCATGGATTGTGGTGAACCTGGTGGTGGCGCTGTTGGTGGGGGTGGCCTGGGCCGTCGTCTCCACACGACCGGACATCGACTACACAGAAGGCAAGTTTAGCTAAAACTAACCTGATATGACTTGAGACATTCCATCATCCAGTGATGAAAAGTAACCAAATATAGTTAAGTACAGTTCTCTGGTCTTTTGCATTACTTGTACAAAAATACCCTATTGCTCATAACAAATATGTATTCCTTTTAAGCTACAAAAACTTTTTTTTATAGAAAATGAAACGTAAAAATCACACAGAGGGATGTTACTTAACTTTGGGGACACCTTCTTGAGCAAACAGGAAACATTAATGATACTTCACATCCTGTGGAAACAGTGAAATAAACTAAAAAAAATTGTTAATAAAACTACAATTACAGAAATCGTAAAAGGCTTCTGTAGGATTTGCCAGGTGTTTTGGCCGCACAGCACACGCACATGAAGTCTCCTGGACTCCAAATACACCAGGTAGCCTGAAGGACACATCACTTTTTTTTCTTTTTTTTTCATTTAAATGTAGCTGTACAAATGGTAAATAAATAAATAGCGCTTTACTAGTCCCTAAGGACCCCAAAGCGCTTTACACAACCAGTCATCCACCCATTCACATACACATTCACACACTGGTACAAAGTATAAAGTAATACTTTTGATGCATTGCTGTGTTCCAGGTGTCATTCTTTACATCACCACTAGATAGAAGCAAAGTGAAACATGTTCAAACCCTAAAAACACGAGGTAGACATTCACATGTCATCAAGCCAGTGTGTGTGCGCTTTGTAGAAATGTAAGCTGATGGTCTGGATTTCCTTTTGCAGAGTTTTTGATGACAATGGAAGTGGAGGGTTACCCGAGAGGAGATGAGAACCTGGAGATTCCGGCCTGAAAACCTTCTCTCTCACTGTGTCTTTGTCTTTGACTCCAAGTCTGTTTTACTAATTTCATTGATGTTTTTGTATAATGTAGCTTTGTGTTTGAACTGATTTTGCAAATAAACTAATAAAGGCTATATGGTAATAGGCAGTTGATACTTCTGCAGGGGAATAAGCGCCAGAAGAGCATAAAATACTTTCTGGTGTTTGTACTCCACTTGTAAATGTTGTATGTATTATTTTCATTCCTCTATTTTTGCTTATGGTCGTTTGCACCTTTTAGCAGTTTTGTCTGTGAAGTCATTTTGTGTGTCTGTTGTGTTTTGTGTTCTCATCACTTTGCAGTTTTTGTGTCTTTGTGTGTTTTCTGTTTGTGGTCATTTTACCCATTTTGCCTGTACCAATTTTTATACACAACAGCATTTTTTTATGCTGTGTGTTGTAATTGGGAAGTCACTTTGCATGTCTTTGGATGTATCTGTAGCCATCCTTTTGTGTATCCGTTTGATGTCATTTTGTGTGCCTTGTTTGTTTGTAGCTGTTTTTTAAGTAATTGTAATATTTCCGAGCTCTTTTTGCCTCTTTTACCATCATTATTTGCATCACCTCCTGCATGTATTTCATAACAGTTTGTAGTCGTTTCCGAGATGTTTTGCGTGACTTTGATTAACATTCCCTAAAAAGAAGGTTAAACAGTCAAACGAAACAGTATCATGGCCCCACCTTACGACTGTGGGCTCTACACTTGTGCCTGGTAGTCCCTCAGAGCACTCCCACTCGCCCACTTTTCTTCATGCCATCACAGTAATGAGATTTCCGCACAGCCCCTGAAGGCGCTAGGATCCATCCATTCAGCGCGCGCTGCAGCCGTGTAGTAAAAGCCATGTAAAGATGGCGGAGCTGCAGATGCTGCTGGAGGAGGAAATTCCTGCGGGACGAAGAGCGTTGTTGGACAGTTTTACCAACCTGGAAAGAGTCGCGGAGTACTGCGAAAGCAACTATGTCCAGGTACATGCTCATATTTAAACAGCAAGTGTATAAGTTGGGTGAAATGACACATCGAGGTAATGTCAGTTGGGAGTAGGCGGTTTGGATAGAGGAGTGATGGAATGACCGTGCCAGATTCCGTTATGTTACCCGTTGCTTTTATGTAAAGAGGAAAAGTCACAGCGAATTCAATACAAACACTGACCCGCTGATGCCTGAATAGGAAGGGTGTCGGGGTCAATTCGGTTTTTTAAAAAATATCCCTAAACACATCTTTACTAGTGAAAAATCAACTTTTGTAAGTGGTTTGCGCAGCACCGTGTTGTTTTCTGATGGAGCGTGACTCTGTGGGAATGTGATGGGTGGATTTTGGTTAGTTTTAAAAGTTTGCTTTAACCGAATTAAGTTTGAATATGTTCACTGAATGGGTGCCGAATTAATTGTCGAGTTGCGTTTTTATTGTAAAATGTCTATTGCAAAGTTTGTGATGTTTATGTAAGCAGGCAATCGCTTGAGCAGAGATGGGTTAATGGGAGTCTGGCGCGACACTTAACTGGTATGTGATTGTGGCCGATAACTTACACCGTAAATCGCTGCTGAGATTTATGATTTACTTTTACTGCTATTCGTCTGATGATTTAAACAAAATCTATAAACAGTTTGTTTTTATTTATTTATTTTCATCAAATGATAACCGGCAGAATTAAGGAAATTTGAAGATAATTGTTAGTTTCAGTCCTGATTAAACATTGTTTCAATTTGCCATCAAAGTGGCAAATACGACTGTTATGACAAATAAATGTATCAGAATAATCTTTAGTATTATCCATTATAGATTCCTTGAAGATGCAGCTAATGATTAATATCCTCGCTGATTGACCTGGCAGCTTTTTCTTGATACAAATTATGCTTTTCTTTTTTATGCTGTTACAGTGGTTGATGCTCATATTAACATGGCCAAAGTTTCAGACCATGAGGTCCATGTATGTTCAAAACATACTTTAGAGTGCTCGAAATGCTCTGTTTCAGACACTTTCTTCTCCTCTTTGCTCTGTATGACGTCAGTGACAGCGGAGATCCCTAATATGGTCATGTCAGGCTCACAACTCTGGCTAATTTATGCAAATATGACATGGAGGAAAAGGGGTTTGCACTTATTGCTCTTTCCATCATTGATGGAACCGGATGACGTATGCGTCAAGTGGGCATATGGAAGGGAAGGGGACAAGAGTGGATCTTCTCTGTGGCTGGCAAATGGACCAACAACACCACAAGCAAGACCTGTACTATCACATACTTTGTACACTGTTTCTATCTGACATTAGGCATGCAGGCTGCAAATGTGCTCTGCACGCTGAACCATAATTTTTGTTTCTGGCTGTAAGCACATAAGGCCCACCACCTGCTTTTCAAACCATAGATGGTCTAAAACAGGGGTGGGCAATCTCAGTCCACGAGGGCCGGTGTCCCTGCAGGTTTTAGATGTGTCCTCGAACCAACACAGCTGATTTAAATGGCTAAATTAGCTCCTCAACATGTCCTGAAGTTCTCCAGAGGCCTGGTAACGAACTAATCATGTGATTCAGGTGTGTTGACCCAAGGTGAGATCTAAAACCTGCAGGGACACCGGCCCTCGTGGACTGAGATTGCCCACCCCTGGTCTAAAAGATGGACATAGCCACCATTATGCCACCTGTTGGTTTGTGAAGTCTTATTTTTGAATTTTCAAGCTGATGTTTTTTTCCCCCCCCAAACGTAACGTTTGTCATGTCATTGAAACCGGACGTGACGAGCAAAGGTTGGATCTAAACTGCACATACAGCAATTTTCAACTGCGACTTACTCGAAGCTGTTGTATTATAGCACAGTAATTTGTCATGGGCATAATACAGCCCCTTAAATTTAATGTTAAATTAACACTCATTATCCACTGATGGCTTCTTGAGAATGTGAGATAGTGAGTTAGACACCAGTAGCTGTACTGGGCTGCCATCCCTCCACCCCCGTACTTGGTTAGCGGAGAGTGTGTGAGTGTACGTGGGCAGACGAGGCTGTTACGGACAACTGTTCTTCCTCAGCTGGTCCTGTATACACACCTGTTCATCGCCACATTTCATTTAGATTCGTGTGTTTGTGTGAGTCTTACTGTCAGTCAACAAGTGAAAGTGCATCAACAGTCTTTCTTCTTTAAAGGCCAGAAGCACACAGGCGCTACATGATGCGTCACCGAAGACCGACACAGTGAAATCTTGTTCTGCACATCTACACTTGATGAATACCACAAGGGCACTTTCTTTTTCCCCTCTTTTATTCCTTCTCCTCTCTATTTCTTCCTTCCTTTATAACCTTTGACCTTTTTATTTCTCAACCTGTTTTCACACTGCACTAGCTTGGCATTAGCTTCCTCATTTTTAGCAGTCACATCAGCAGTAACATGTCATCTTCTCAGGAAAACTGAAAGTCTTTTTTAGCTCGTTAGACTGCTCACACTGCATGTTCAGATTGAGCCTAGCAGGGCTAACTCAGTACCCAGAGGATGGCCTACATTTATGCAGCCAGCAGATGATGTGATTGTTACATAATAGTGCAGTGTGCTGATCCTGTTTTATGGGCTAAATATTTGGATTCAGAGTTGACCCGGGTCAAGTCGTTGTTGGTCTTATGTGGCCACATCCTGGCATCCTTGTGGTCCGAATTCAGATTTAAATCAGTCTAGTGCTTTTTGAGGGGTGGGGGGGGGGGGTTACAGAGTGTCTTTATTCTTTTACTCTTGCATTCCCAGAAAGTTGATTCTGTTCATCCAGAATCAACTTTCTGGGATTTCCTTACCTGCATCAAGGTGCTTCGAGTGTTTATTTGTTTCCAGTGAACAGAGATTTTCAGTAACATAATGTTGCAACTGTACAAGATACAGTCATGAAACCTTGCACGTCTGTGGTTGACATCAAAATGAAGGCTGGCTTTGAACATGGGTGTGGTCAGTTTTGAGCATTAAATAAAGGCTTCCTGGAAGTGGGGAGGACAAGGGCTCCTTCCCATTTTATTTTGTGCAATCCCGACAAGCAGACAAACACCTGTGAGCAAACACTTGGCAACAGTGAAAAGGGAAAACTCTCTTTTAACAGGAAGAAACCTCCAGCAGAACCAGGCTCAGGGTGGGGCAGCCATCTGCTGCGATTGGTTGGAGGTGAAGGGAGGGAAATGAGACAAAAGACACACTGTGGAAGCGAGCCAGAGATTAATAATAATTAATGACTAAACGCAGAGAGGTGTATAAAAATGGAGAGCGTGAGAAGAGGTAAATGAAGACAAAACACTCAGTGCATTATGGGAAGGCCCCACAGCAGCCTAGGCATATTTAAAAGTTACTAAGAGAGGATTCGGGGTCACCTCATCCAACTCTAACTTTATGCTTTATCAGAAAGGAAAGCTGAAGGCTCTGTCTCCCATTCTACTTTTAAATATCCTAGGCACCACAATTGAGCCAGTAGTTAGTCTGATGGCAAAATGCTCTAATGAGGTACTATGAGGTCTTTAACATAAACTGGGGCCTGATTATTCAAGACCTTGTAATCTGTTATGTGGTATAAAAACAGATTTCCATGACAAATGTAATCTGAGAATATCTCTTATCTGAACCAGTTGCAAACTGGTCATTAGTTGTGTTTATTAATAAAACTATGTTTGGAAGAGGCAAAGTAGGAGGAGTGTATGGGACTATCGAGTCCGCCTGTATGCGCCGAGTTTCTAACAGCTGTCTGCAGATATCAGGCTGATGTCAGGAGACACAAACAGCAGGAGCTGAGCTTGTGTGCTGACTTTCCTGTTCTGCCTCTGCTCAAAGTGATAATTAAAGTGGATTTTAATGCTCTGCTCTGTTGAAGCCTCTTGTTCTGACTGCCCACAGCTGTGTGGGACTACTAGAATGTGTAAAATGATGACAGCTTTGCAGGTGGTGCAGATCTCAATGTTCTGCTGCCATGCATGTGGCATCCTTAAATAATACAGCATTTCAATTACACATTATTGGTGGAGTTTTAAGTTGTTGGCTCCTTTTAATAATCGGGGAAAAGTAATTTTTGCTGTTCTTGTGATCAATAATAATGATCATTATTGATCATTAACGTGGTCAGTTTTTAATCAGGGAAATGGTCTATCCTACTTTAGATGTTCATGCTTCAAACAGCCATCCAGACTCCTAGCTTTGTCAGGAAAAAAAAACAGAGATGACTGTTCCTGCCTCTTCCAAAGATGCTGGAGACCCGGTTTTCAATATAACACCACCCACACATCCTCCTCCTTAATGCTGTAGGTTTGTAAACTGAGATAAATTGAAGCTGCACTCTAGAAAGTTAGAGCCTTAAATAGCTGCTTTCTTTTTTACAGAAAGTCTGTTGGAATATTTACTGTAACACAAAGGAAAAGATATTAGAGAAAATGATGAAAAATGGTGAGAAAAATAGCAGCAAAGCAGGCCGTTACTACTTTTCTTTTTTTCAGATAAATTGCAAAATGTGTAGTTGTTTAGCGCCTTCAGCACAGAATCCGAGCAAGTCTGAACTGAGCATGTGCAGACACGTTTCTCCCCCTTGCCCCAACTACAGTCCTGTCCTGTTTTGTTCCTTCAGGGTTCTCCACAGCTGGTACCGGTTAGCTGTCAGCAGAGGTAGTTGTAATGTAACTCGACCTCCTGCTGCTCATTGAAAACACATGGTAGCGCTGCAGGAAGCTGGACATATACTCTGGTCATGGCTGTGTGTGTGTGTGTGTTTTGGGTTGAAAACCATGGCAATTGGTGCATCAGCCTCCACTTTCATTACTGATGCCAGGAACAGCTCCTGCGGGGGCGAAACACGCTGAACATTTGGAAAGATGGGTTTGTGATCAGAAGCTTGGCAAACCTGAGGTGATCATACATGCAGGCTCATAGAACAAAAGTTTTTTTTTTCTCTTTTTCTAATAATTATGTGATATTCAGCTAGCACTGTATAATTAATGTGCTGTTGCAGTGCAGGTTGTGGAGTGGCACTTCAGAAGGACAGTACAACAGTCAGTGTCCGTTTAGGTAGTGGTGCATGGTCACATGACTACCCTCTGTGGAGACCAGGTGGAACTGGATGCCAGCTGATGTAGAGACAGTGTTACTCTTTGATTCCCAATAATCTATTCATAATCAATTTAGTTTAGTTCAGTGATAGCTATTTTTTTGGAGCACGTGTCCAACAGAGTGATGTCTGCTTCTGGTACCTTAACACTGGCCTGAGAGTTCAGCTGGGTTTACAGTATGATGGTGTTTATGTTACCTAATCAAACTCCTCAACTAGTGAAATAAGTCATTGTTCATGAGGATGTTAGTTGGCTAAACAATTAGTTGGCACCAGAAATCCTGGTTTGTTAAGATGATGTTTAAAATGTCAGTTAATAAATCCTAGTAGACTGCGGCCTCGGGCCGACAGATAGAGCTGGGATTTTTAAGTAACATTACTGCCATATTGTCATACTGCCCAAACTTACTGACCGGGATGCCACCTGGATGGCTCCCAGGTGCATTGGACTGGTTTGGGATTGGGGGCCAGACCTCAGATTACCATGGGGGGGATTTGTCATCTCACATGCATGCGTGGCGTCCCCCAGGATGAGCTGGAGAAAGTGGCTCACACCAAAAACACCTGGGTTATTTTTAAATGACTGCTTTCATGAAATAATTCTAAATCTGTGGCAAGTATAGTGAACAAATGGAAAATATTTTGCTTTTTTTCCTCCTTTTTTTTTCTTCTACAGTTGGATCTACAGATTTAGATTTTTGGCTTTTTTTTTTCTCCGCCAAATGCACTTAGCTGTGTTTCCATTTTTCTTCAGAAATAATTAAATCTGGCTGTTTGTATTCCCAGTTTAACCTGCAGGAGTTTGAGAAAACTCCTGTAACATTTTGTACTGCCACAGAGAAGAAAATCACGACCGTTCCAAACAGCTGTCGATTTCTTTAAAATGGAAATAAAGCTGGGAGAAAACGTGTCAGCCATTAATTAAGAGTGTCGCACAAGAGGTGGGGAAATTATTGTGATCACAGTGTGTTTGTGGCTGATAGACAAGATGGAAAAGTGTGTGTTGTACATTTTATTATTATTCATGTTTTACTTACTGTGCGACCAAGTGGATTCGGATCCAGTGCAGTTTAAATTCATTTTATTTACTGCTTGGGCTTTGTTTTCTTTACGTTATTGAGGATCAATAATAATCACTAGCGTTCATCTGCAAAAGTGATTATGCTTCCTCATTTATATTACCAGACATTAGAAGCAATGTAAAATTCCATTGTGATTAATACTGCTTGACCCAGCAGCTGTTACCAAGCTGCAGTGATGCTGTGTATTGACATTTAAAAAGAGTGCTTTCACTGAGCGTTAAGAGGAGGATTGATGATGCTGATTTAAAGAGACAGCAAAAAAATATGTTTCTGTTTTTTTTCCTCTTAACTAAACTTTGCGTGACGTTAACTGACAAATTGTCTTTTTTGAAAGTTCCTCATTGTTCTTCTAGTGTGCACAAAGACTGCTTGTATGTTTTATGTAATCGAGTAATAAAAAAATAATAATTAAAAGTAGAAATACCTCCCAAGCCATTAACTTACATATGTGTACACACAGAGAGCGACCTGTCCTTGTAAGGTAAAAGCAGGCTCTTGGCCGTTGGTGGCTGTCTCTCTCTGACAGAAGCTACAAACAAACCTGTGCTTGGTTTAAGATGAACGGTGTAGTGCAGGGACTGATTCAAAGCCAAAGAGAATTGCACTTTCTTCCATGGTCGTACCTCTCCCAGTTGTCCCAGTCATGTGTGTTAGCAATTTGTTAAAATCCATCTCTCTGGCTTTCTCTTTTATTTAAGAGCTGACATAATAAAGGGATGAGATAAAGGGGCAAGAAGTGTATAACATCACATTTACCTTTGCACAGCAGTCATTTGGCGACTGGATCACTGCTCTCAGTTTTTTTACATCACTGGGGATTCACAAAGAAGCAAGTAAGGATGGTTTTACCCTGCCAACTGCATCAGTCTGGTTTGTGTTAGCTTATGTTGTGTACTTGTCTTGAATAAGTGGTGGTATTGTGGGATGCTGATGTGGGATATGATTGTCCTTATTTTTCTTTAAATGTCCAGACTGCTGCAGATGTGCAGTTTCCAACTGTCTTTTGTTATTGAGTCAGTCCTGTGAGCACAGCAGCCCCTCCTACCTGCTCTTCAAACCTTCTGATTGTGAGAGACAGCCAATCGAAAGACTGTTGACCAAAGGAGGGTGGCCTTAAGGAGAGAGCAAAGAAACGGACATGTTTCAGCGAGTGGATTTCTCTTACTTCTTTCCCATGAGTGGTTCCCATCTTTACTTTACAAGTTGTACTCATCACTGGACTTACCTCAGAATCACTGGCTACTCAGCTGATGTTGGAGATGGTGCCACCATTATTCTGTGGGTTTGTGTGGTCTTCGATGTCTTCTATCTCTTCATGTAATCCCACACTGACTCTGTGATGTCGAGATGAGGGCTCTGTGGAGGCTGTACCATCTGCTGCATGGCACCCTGTTTTTCTTAAGATGTCTTGACATTTACGAGCAGCATTTGCCGCCACACTTTGTGGCTGTTTTTAAATGTTGATCTTAGAATAATTAACAGCAGGAATGTGGCTAATAGACCAGAGTCTGTTTTGTTTAAAAAATAAATAAATAAATAAATAAAAAAGAGGTCAGGGGAATTAGAGCGTGTTTATGATTCTACATAGGTCTGATATGATTTATGTACATGAACTTAGTTGGAAAAAGGGAGGAGGGGATAACATCAACAGCATCATTACGTGTGCGGCTAAGTGTGTGCTGCTCTGCCTTCGCCTCAGGCCAGAGGAGGCATCCCTCCAACTAGGTCACTGCTAACAGGGTATCAGATGGCTGATGAGAACGAAGGGAGAGAAAAATAGGAGATATTAGGATGATGTGATAAAGAGGGAGGAGAGGAGAGGAAAGGGAGATGACTAAGACAGAAGAGGATGGAAGAATAGGGAAGGAGGCGGGCTGATTGTAGATTAAACAGTGAAGCAAAGATAAAAATGAGAATGTTTATCAAAAAGGACTGGACTCAAAAGTTACGTTCTTCATTAAGATTTAGAAAGTTTGTGGATGCTGACTATTGCTGTCATGGACCTCCTCAAAAAATGGGGCTGAATTTATGAATTTATTCACTCTTTTAAACTCTTGCTGGCATGGTGGTTAGCACTATTGGCTCACAGCAAGAAGGTCCTGAGTCCCCCGTGTTTGTGTGGGTTCTCTCCGGGTACTTCAGCTTCCTCCCACAGTCCAAAGACATGCAGTTAGTCGGTTTAGGTTATGTGGTCATTCTAAATTGCCCGTGTGTGTGAATGGCTGTCTGTTGCAATGTGTTTGCCCTGCAACAGACTGGCGACCTGTCCAGCGTGTACCCTGCCTCTTGCCCTAAGACAGCTGGGTTAGGCTCAACAGGATAAGCAGATAAGAGAATGGATGGATGGATTTCAAAAAGTCAATGAAAAACATTCACATAATTCTTGTGCCATTCTAAATAGTCTGACCAAAATGTTTACAAACATTTACTAACCTTCAATGACTCAATATAAAGGACAATAGATTGTTTTTGGCTACGTTCACACTGCAGGTCTTAATGCTCAATTTTTTTGATCAAATCCGATTTTGTTCACACTACAAATAAAATGTGACAGCAAACGCGCTCTAGTGTGAACCCTCAAAGCGGCCCGCATGCGCAAAAGAAGACGTCACATAGGGCTGTTCGATATAACGATATATATCGGATGACGATATAAAAACGTCTATTGTTTCATTTTACGCTATCGTTTGTTTCGTGGTGTCGGAAAATAAACTGTTTACGGCAATATTTTTTCACCGTTTTGATGGTCACTGTAGTGGCTATATTAATTTCTTAAAGTTCTCTCTTTCTCTTATATTTAATATAACCACACTACAGACGGACAAGCGCCTGTTTTTATGGGTTGTCGTTAGCAACAACGACGGTAAAACCATCGCGTGTTCGCTTGTTTATTTTCCACATAAACCTTTCACAATAAAGCTCAAGATCCTGTTGAGACTTTTCAAAATAAACGGAATCACGTGAAAGAGTATGCAGAGTGTTTATGGATGAGAAGCAAAAAAGAGTCGTCAGGTGCTAAAAAAATAAACCTTAGACGCAAACGTTAGAACGGGCTTTTCCCCGGAGCACGCCGTGTAATAAATACTCACGAAGAAGACGGCGGCCGTTACAACTTATGTCTAACAATGTATAGTGTCATGCATTGGTTAAAACATTCGACTCCAGGTACACGACGCCCAGCTGGAAACACTTCCCGCAAGTCGAGCTGCCTGAGATTCACAGAATTTTCATAAAATGTAAAATTTTTGTGATTTATATCGTTATCGGACGATAGATGTCTTATATCGGGATATGAGATTTTGGTCATATCGCACAGTCCTAACGTCACACACAACGCGCTCTGTTTAGACCCAGACCAAACAGTTTCAGACTTTACGTTTCCCAATTTTGCTTTAAGTTATAAAGTTATTTTGTTATTTACATATGGCCTAATAATTAACCTTATTGCTGTTTTAGAGGAGCGGTGCTTCAAAGGATAGTTGCAGATTTCTGTCAGAATCTGCAGATTATACAGTACAAATAAAATGTTCACGTTTCTCCGTTGTCTTCCCAACAGTTTCACTGACATCTACACTGGATGGCCAGGAAGCGTTCATGATGTCTTCTCCAGCGCTGATAATTGGCGTCTGTCTTGTGTCAGTGACGTAAAAGACGGATTTAATGCGACATGACCATTCAAACAGCAGTCGCTTTCTAAAACATCAGATATGTATCGGATTGAGTACCACATACGAAAGTGACCCAGATCGGATTTGAAAATATTGGATTTGAGCTGTTCACACTGTCATACCATGATCGGGTATGGGTCGCATAGGGTCAAAAAAGTTGGATTTGATGCGCTTTTGCCGGCAGTGTGAACGTAGCCTTTGTCTCCCATATTCTCGCTTCTGGATATAGTCTGTACAGTTCCCACATCGGTGCCATCAGACATGCCCCGAGCTGGCAGGTGAAAAACCGTTTAACACCACGTCTGACTGAGACCAATATTTGTGCTCTCAGATAAGTGCTAGAAAAGGTCAGTCCTGCAGTGCGTGTTTGAAAACCGCTACAGTCAAAAAAAGGTGGTGACTATTTAAACAAATCACTGTATTACATTTTTAGGAATTTAATTAAGAGTAATTAAAATATCATTGTTCCCTATCAAGGTGTGGGGGCATGGGAGTGGGGACAGCTGGCTTGGGAATGCCTCTGTATCCCCCGTGACCTGGATCTGGATAAGCAATTGAAAATGCATGGATGGAGTGATGGATGAAATGAGGAGCAGTGATAAATTTAGTGTGCAGACATCTGCAGCCTCGACATACTGCTGATAATCAGGTACTGTTACACTGTGTAACTTGTGGCCTTTATTCTGACTAGATTTAAGCAGATAACACTAAAAAAGATCACCATTACACTACACTAGGATGTCCACAACCTATATGTAGAAATGTTATGTCTCATAAATCAAATAGACTGCCAGATTCCTAGAATCAGCACATGAAGCATTAATAAGGCAGACGGCAGAGAATTCGAGCCCTCACGGTGACAAAAATATAATGTTAAAAAAATAGAACTTGCTACAAGTTCTCTGTCCACCCATTTGGAATGTAAAATATGAAAATAAAATCTCACTGTGCTCTTCGAAGTGTTAAAACACTGAGCTGAGCCGTCACAGCAGGCGTCACCTAAAACGGCTGGAAAGTGCTGCACAGCTCGCTGAGGGCAGAGGTCACCGCTTGAGCCTCTGTAACACCTGCTGTTCTCTTTTCTTTTTGCTCTGCTCTCACACATAGTTTATTATGACTTCGGCGTGCGGTTTTTGTTTTTACGCTGTAACAATAGCGACTTCAAATGCAGCATTGTGTCTCTGACTTGGTGAACCACTCGCTGGTTTGCTTTGAGGTTCGTGACACCACTTCTCAGTGTTTTCTTTAATTATGTCACTGAAGAAGTTTTTATGGTTTAGACTCTGCGACTGAATGTAGGGCTCTGGGTCATCTAAACCTATGACACAAACTCTTTGTGTGTGTTTGCATTGGTGTTGTCTATTGTAATATTTTTCACGTCTCTATAAGTGTGTAGTTTGTGTGTGTGTGAGAGAGTACGTGTGTAACACAGAGGCACACATGGATGTCAGTGTGTTTCTTGTCAACCTCGGGCGTGAATGAGTTTGCACTGACCTACATTGTGTTTCAGCAATTATACATACACATGTTGGGCTTTCTGTAGTCGTGGGGACCATAATTCCCTTGCCCCTCAGCTCAACACTGACCTTTATATAACATAAATTATAAATCCCTCAATCAGTTGGAGGGTGTATTTTAAAAGTGAGGAACAGCCAAAATGACCTCACTTCCCACATATGTCCTCGATCCCAAGTTATAAATCACATGTTGGTCCTCACAGAGATTTACAAACATGCACACACTCTCTTTATACATACAGTACACATGTGAACTCGCACATGTAGTTGCTGATGCACGCTGACACGTGCAGTCATGCAAACACACACACACACATTCTGCCAGCTTCTCTCGATAAAATGCTGACTGTGACATTCCAGCAGAAATCATAAGGGTTTTATTCATGTGTATGTCTGTTACTGTGAGGACTAGTTTTGATATTTCTCACTATTTTTGTGGTATTTCATTGATTTGTTGCAAACTAGGCTTCACAGATCAACTACAGTTATTCACGTCATAAATTCATACTAAGTAGGGAGTTAGCCAAACGAGGTCCACCTGAGCATAACTGGGCAAGCAAGGCATGTAATAGAACATTTCTAGTCTGAAAAATCTGAATAGCATATTACTTTGCCTCATCCGTTTTATCAGCCCCACGTTCGTGTGATATTTCTCATTTCCAAGCCTAATTTTTTTGTCTGTGAGTAAAATGGTTGCACTCTGTGACTCCTGTCCTGAATCTGTCTCCTCTCTCCCCGCAGTCTGCAGACAAGGAGCGGGCGCTGGAGGAAACAAAGAGCTACACCACACAGTCTCTGGCCAGTGTCGCCTACCTCATCAACACGCTGGCCAACAATGTGCTGCAGATGCTGGACATCCAGGCCTCACAACTCCGCCGCATGGAGAGCTCCGTCAACCACATTTCACAGGTCCGCTGATCTTTGAATGTTCTCATTTCTTCTTAGAGGATTAAACAGCCGCTTTGTATGTGTGAGGGATGACGTTTAATGAAAATTCCTCCTCGCACTGCCTTTGTTATCCAAGTCAGGCGTCCAGAGGCACGCTGAAGGTTTCAACCTGTAAACATGGTCTAAAATATGAAGTTTGTGAGCAGGAATGCCCGTATACAAAGACACTGGTACACACAATGCATAAAATTATACACACCCGCAAGAGGGCTCCTAAATGAAAGGACAGAACATGCAATCATGTATGCATGCATTTATGTTCAGCAACCCCGAAGGAGTTTGTGCTTACAAATAGGAGGCAAAAATCCAGAATGTTCAGCAGTAACAAAGTGAAAAGAGGTCAAATTATTAGCAGAAAGTGGCTGTGGTGGAGAAACTAGACCCTTTTTTTCTGTACACACTAAGATAAACAGGCTTTGATTGGTAATGTTTTTTTAGGGTTCAGGGTTAAAGCAGCAAACAATCTTTAAATCAGTATTTTTTATGATGGTGTATGCAATGAAAACGTAGACACAATGTTTATGGTGTCTCTGGAGAGAGAATGTGCGGCTCCTCTTTGCTTTGAGTTTTATAATGAGCTTCAGCTCAGGGTTTGGCTGTCTGACTACAACTTCAAACCGCGTTTGTTTCACTCTCTCGGCATAAGAACATCTTTTTCAGCAGCAGCAGGGAGCTGTTTTCAGAGAAGCGTTAAAAGGCCACTGTGCACTGTTCGGCTCTGTGCTGTGAAGTGAAAAACACTTATACCTTTAAATGTTAATGGGTAATGTTGGAATCACGGAGACGGGGCGTTTTCGAACCAGGTTAATACTCTATGGAAACGTAATTCTGTGTATGATCACCGTCAAATCCACGAAGACTCTAAAATGTGATACCAGTGTTCCTGTTTCTTTTGCAGGGGTTCTTTTAATCTTGTTTACATGACTTAGAGTAATATTGAATGCTATAGTAAATGAACAGTAATCACTTTCATTTAAATGCTAACTGTTGGAGAACAAAGAACAGAGCTCTAATTTTGTTTCTGTCAGCTGCTTGGATGAATAAAACCACCTGTAAGTGTGATTTCACCCAACAGTGGAGTGAAAGTGTGTGGTGCTGCCAGGGATCCGATCAGGCTTACACAACACTCTGCACCCACACATCTCACACTGCAGCTGTGTCCAACTTATTCCTGTTCCTAGAAAAACTCTGAGCTGACACGTCGCTCAGTGCACTCTATTGAGAAAAGAGCTATTTTCATTCACTGAGTGTTTAAATCCTCAACAGTCTCTTCACAGAGCAACTGTGTGCTTTGAGGAATAATCGTAGTTTTCAGTGGTACAGGGGCTCCATTCTCCTCGTCGGACCTCCGAATAATTAGTATAATCTGAATGCTCTGCAAGCAGAAATAATGAGATGCTTCTGTCCCTGTTATATCGGGCCAGGCTGTGGTCGCACGTCATAATTGCCGCTTTCTGTTCTGTGAGACACAGTCACATCTGTTGTGTAGGCGAACGCTTCATGCGGTGAGGAATTGCACTGAGATGATCGTTTAAAAATCCATTTTGCATTTGCGTGCTGCAGCGGCCGATAGGAGTCGTGGAAGGTGAGGCAGAGATGTCCCGGCGTGCTCGTACCGCAGGCCGGATGCTCTGTCTTTGATTGGCGTGGGAGTTCATCATCTCTGCTCTAAAACAATCAAGTACACTTTTACTGACCTTTGAAAAAACTGGCTACTACATTATATACTGCTGGAGAGTGTAATCTGTCATAATACAGCATAATTTATTAGTAGACTTCTACTTAGCCTGGGAAAAGCCATCGAGAAATGCAGACTGAGCCAAACAATTATCTCAACTTCACTGTGTGCAGATGACTCTCAAAGCTGTCACTGCAATGTAGATTAACCTGGTTGGACTATAACTGCAAATAAATAAACCAAATCCTCGTCCAACAAACCTCTCGACAAGAGGTGGGAGTTACCCAACACTCTACACACACAATACTTCACTCACAATGCGATTGTGGTGATTTTTAGCATTTTGCGATATGCTGAGTATTGCAATAACATGTATTGTTATTTATCACCTTTTCCAAAACAAATAAAAAAAATAAGAATGTTGGGATTTAGCCTGGTTTTCGCATGCAGCATGACAATTTTGAATTTGTATTATGAGTCTAAATCTGCAAAATAATTAGGATAAGTTTAGTAGTGTAGTGGAATAAATGACATTTCTCCCTTTAAGTATCCCCCTGCAGGCTGTAGGTGTCATTGTTCTGGAGAGAGGAGGCAGCTGCTGTCAGCCTGCAGCAAAGTTTCAAAACTTCATGTTTAAAAGTTAAACAATCATTTTATCTACACACAGACAGCTCTCGTGTTAGCTTGTTCTTTATTCCATTGCACAGTCTGTGCTTAAAACAAGCAGGTGGTACACAGGAGCACTTCTCTTCAGCTTCTTTTAACAGGTTTCTTCATGGCTCTCCACCTGCCAAAGTTTTGACAGCTGTTGTCATATCTAGAAAAACACTTTCCTTTAACCACTTGGGTTCTCTGTCTCAGCTGTGGCGCTGCAGTGTTTCTTCTGTGTGTCTGTGTGTGTGTCAGAGAGGAGATGCCATAAACCTATCATGTGAGCATTAACTTCACTGTTTGGTCAGAAGCTGCTCGGGCTGATCTGCAAGGACACTGTGAACTCGGTGTCTGTTTATTTCTCTTACTGGCTGCATGCAGCTCATATAATTCAACTTCACTTGGACCACACATGAGACCCACTGGCCATGCAGCAGCTGTTTAAAACAATAAGAATTATTGGTTGCGAAATACATTTCAGCCTTCTGAGCGATTAAAATAAAGACACGCGCTGCACACTGTTGGAAGGCTGTGATTAATGAAGCACTAGAGCGAGCAGAGTATGATCAGTGTTTCCAGTAATAATTTTGAAGTGATAGGAACATCCAGGACCAAAGCGATTCAGGACACCATCACTGTGGTGCACTTATAATACACACAGAAGTGTACAGGTTTCTGTTCTAGACTAAAACATGTGATGAGTATGTCCCTCACTCAACAAGGGGAAAAATGCTACATGAAGTTTGCACTTGCTTAAGAATGACTCTCATCATGCATCAACATCTTAATTAAACAAGAAGCTTAATTTAGCAGAGAAAAATGTTAATGTCAAAGTTTCAATCCTGAGTTATTTTTTTCAAAGCTCCCATTTAAACGTGATTGATTGTGATTGTTACCTCTGCCAAGGAGGTTATGTATTTGGTAAAACACTAGATCCATGCTTTTTATTCCCTTTATAAACATGATAGCTGGAAAAGTTTTGAATGAATACTGATAAAACTTTGTAGGTGTGTAGAGTACGCTCATTGTAATATTGTATTAAAGTTTTTCTCATATCCACCAAGGTCTTGAAGGTCAGCTTAAGGTTTATTGGTCAAAAATGGACAAAAAGCCTTAGAACTTAGAAGTCTTACAAGTGTCTTGTGTGTTGTCAACCTATAGAAAGTGTCGTATAAAAAATTTAAAATATGTCACATTTGACCTCTGACCTCTCCTTCAAGGTCAATAGATTTATCTGAAGGTCAAAGTGATAATAATAATTTATAGAGCTGTTTAAAACAGTTTCTTCTAACCTTTCCTTCTCATCAACCTCAGCTAAACTTTGTATTCACTGGTATTGCATTTATGTTGGTGCTACTAGCTTAAGCTGCATCCACACCAGGAGCAATTCATTTATAATCCGTATTTCAGTTTGGAGCACTGACACATTAAAATGAGAGTGCTATTTTTTTGTGATTTTGTTTGTTTGTTTGTTTGTTTGTTTGTTTTTCTTAATTTGCTCATCCTCCATTTTTCTTCTTCCAGACCGTTGACATTCACAAGGAGAAGGTAGCGAGGCGGGAGATCGGCATCCTGACCACCAATAAAAACACGTCTCGCGCTCATAAAATTGTAGCTCCAGCCAATCCAGAGAGGCCAGTGCGCTACATCAGGAAGCCCATCGACTACAGCGTCCTGGATGACATTGGCCATGGAGTCAAGGTAGGCAGAGTAATGAGGAAGGAATGTAATAACATCCGTTTATATGAACTCGCATATTCAAGTGTTTATAAATGATTACATAGATTCTCATCCATGCACTCAAGCGTGTGCATGTACCACCTTTTCTATTTTACTCTTCTTTTTTTATGTATTGCAAGCATTAGTAAACTCTTGAATGAATATCTCTGTACCAGGTTTGCATATCTATTAATAAGAAATACATTTTTAAAAATCTATTTAAAAAGAATTTGATAGAAATTGCATGTTTATGTGTATAACTGAGTGATAGTAGCCACGGTTTTTCTCTAAGCATGTAGAGTGTGCACTTGTAAATAAATAGTTTTTATTTAGGATAAGTAGCAATAATTATCTAGGCATTGTGCTTTCACAATTATTTCTTTAACTGCACTCCTCCTCCTCACTGTCCTCACTTTTCTGTCCACCAGCTCTTCTTCATCTGTATTTCTGCCCTTTGTCTCTAATGGCTGCTGGTATTCGCATGGCGCTGTTGCACTGTAACTAACCTTTAGACTACCCTGTCTCTTCTTTTCTCTTCTATTTGCTGTCATTGGCATATTAAGTGGTTGCTGAGGTTCAAGGTAAGGATGCACAAAACACCTACACAGATTAGAAGTGTGTGTGATAAATGAAGGAAATTGTGTAATGTGGAAAATGCCGTTAGAAAAGCAATAAATGCAGTAATAATCTAAGAAAGTGACTACTGTGCTATTACTGCAGTGGTCAACAAACCAAGCAGCAAAATATGCTAGAATCAGCTTACTCTTCCTCCCTCTGTCTCTTAACACTCAGCCCCCTTTCTTCATGCCAATTTTCACCTGATCATAAAAATCTATTGAATGCTTAATAAGTTCTCATATAAAAATCATAGCAGCCTGGTTAATGAGTTCTGTGCCTTTCATAAATGTATTATTTAGTGCACAGCCTGCCTGCTGTCCAACCGTGAAGTGACAGCTAGTGTTGGAACATGTTCGAATGAGTCCTGAAGGTCTTAAAGGACTTATAAATCATTCTAGCCAGTATCATAGGACACGGTCAGAGGTGGACTCTAGGACCTGATGTTTTAAAGCTGTTTCAGCAGAATGGGGTGAGCTACACAGGGGTGATTGTTGTTTTGGGTAGCTACTGATATGTTGGCTCTGTGAAAGGTCTGAGCTGAGCGCTGAGCATTAACACGGTTTGTTCTCACAGGTGAATGGTCAGCCGAACATGAAACTTGGAGGGGGTCTGTCTCGGTCCAACCCTCCCACACAAAAACCGCCCAGCCCTCCGAGGGCAGGCAAGGGCATCTTGGGGTATGTACACAGCCTAGCACCAACACTCCAAGTATTTATCTTGTCTTATCCTTTGTGCTTCCATGGTTTAATATAAGTGAATGTTCTGTGTATTTATTGGAACTTGGAGTATTTGTCTCAATTTTTTTCTTAAATGTATGGCCTCCATGGGATACAAATCCAATTTTGGAAGAGTTGTGACGATGCGTAAAATGTAAACAAAAACAGAATGCACATATTTGCAAATCTCATAACCCCATATTTTTTTCTCAGTAGAACATATAAAACATAGCAGATGTTTAAACTGTGACCATTTTCTATTTCATGAAAAAATATTAGCTCATTTTGGAAAAAAGTTGGGACAGGACCATGTTTACATGTTTTCACTGTGTAGCAACCTCAACAGTCTGTAAACATCTGGGAACTGAGGAGACCAGCTGTTGTCCCATTCTTGTCTGATAGAGGGCTCTAGCTGCTGAGAGAGCTGGGTCTTTATGTTTTTATTTTTTGCTCCATAATACGCTAAATTTATTCAGTCTAGCACGCTTCAGTAGAACTCACTCTTCTACCATGAAGCCGTCATGTTGTAATGTAATGATTTAGTCATCAAATTGCCTTGTTTTGTTTTTTAATGCCATACCTCAGCGATCATGGATATCCAATATTGATTTTCTCCTTGTCTATTGCGCACAGAGATTTCTTCAGATTCTTGCCTTCTTTAATGACATGCATACTGTAAATGATGAAATACTCAAGTCTTTGTAATTTTACATTGAAGAAGATTATTTCGAAATACTAACCTCTGCCCGTCTTTTATTCCCAAGTATATTATTGACCTGTTGCCAATTAACCTAATTAGTTGGACAATATTCCTCTTGTTTTTCCTTCTAATGCCACTAACTTGGAAAAGTAAATGATACCTTTAATGCCCCCTCACCCCCACCCCAGTGTTTGGAGACATATTTAGTGATTCCATATTTTTCATGAAATGGTAAAATCTCCTTCATATGCTCCGTTGTGAATAAAATATTGGTTTGAAATTTGCAGAATGCTGCTTTCTGATTGTATGTGGTTTTTACACAGCATCCCAATTTCAATATAAATGGACTGATAAGATAAATCTGCTCTCACAGATGTGTTGTTTTCTGAGCTGACTTTGAGATAAGTCGTGTGCATGTGTGAACCTCCTGCAGATTGTGTGTGTGTTTGTGTCTTGTGGAAGGATGGAGCGTCCTGCTGCAAGCTTATTAAAGATTTGACCCGGCAGAAGGGAATGACTGACACACACACACACACACACACACACACACACACACACACACACAGAGTAAAATGCAGTGCTCAGAGGAATAACGTCATGCGTTGTGAAAGCTTGTTGTGTTCTCTCCCCTCAAACATCTAGGTCACCCAGCTGTAGCCCTCCTTCTTTCTCTCTCCTTATCTTCATCTTGATTTCACTCCTTCCTCTCTTTTTTTAAACTTTCTCATTCCTTATTCCTTATTTATTCCCGTTGTCTTACTTTCTCTGGGTCCAGCTTTCTTGAGTAAATATTGGGTGGTCTGTAAAGAAACTTGAACAGTCTGCAGATGCTGTCTTCCTATCACTTTCCATGCTGCTTATGTTATGCTACTCCACAAACAGACCCGGGATAGTATGTAGAGCCAAGGTTACATGTGCTGTGTTTACATTAAAGCATTATGATAGACTATAAGATAACAGAACACAAACAATATATGCAAGTGACAAATGGTAAATGAATTCAGTCCTAGCCACTTTGTCACATGGTCCAATGCCATTTTTAGTTATTAACTGTTTGTTTAAAAGAAAGGTGTAACATTTTGAGAAAGAGATTATTATCACGTTTGTCTGTATATGCCTGTAGATATTCATAACCTGATACTCCTGGCAAATATATGTAACCAGTAGAGTTGGTGAGCTAGCTGTGGGCCTGTTATTTGCTGAGATGTATTCAACATTTGTGGAATCTTACCCATTAAAGCATAGGTGTCAAACTCTGGCCCGCGGGCCAAATTTGGCCTGCAGCCTAATTACATTTGGCCCGCAAAGCCATACCAAATTACACACATAAGTCTATATACCATAGACAATATAAAAGATGGATGTAAGCACTGTTATGTTGGCTGTTGATTTTGACCCAACATTTTGAGGCTTTAGCGTAAGAGTTTGGACCTTCCACCATGCTGGTACTTCTGAGCCAGAAGTTCTTGTATTTGGATTAAAATGATGGAGTGCCTATTAGCTAATTAGTAGCTAACACTAGGCAGCTTTGTGAATACAGCCAGAGACAGTATAAAAGATGGCTGTAGCAACTATGAGATTCACATGAGCATCTTGACCTGACGTCACCCTCTTGGTATTGTGATACTTGACAACCAAGGTGGTGTGGATGTTACCAGGAAACCACACACTAACTGGCTAACGACTTGTCAGTCACATGTTGCTAACCAATAAGCATTTCCTGGATAATCCTACTTTCTAAACCTCTTTTGGTTGTTTTCTCCACGGACTTCTATAGGACCATTATCCTTTTTCTAACCACAGGTATCATCCGCTGGTGGCCAAAAACAGGGATGCAGGTTTGTATTTATGTATTCACTGGCTTCACTTTTCAGACTTGGAAGCTACATCCATGTAAAATCGAATTCACCAAAAGAGAACCACAAGCTTCTTGGAATGTCCATATCAGTTACTAAGTGATAATGGTGGGTAAATTCCATGAAAATGCTCCAAAAGGCACCAACAGCAATAACACACCTAAGAGCTCCAGGTCTCCGGTTAGAGGAGCTAACTTACGTGCTGCTGCATTACCTTATTACAATATTTATTGCAATACTTTGATTGTCTGTGTGCAGCAGGTAGGCTGATAGGTGGCCTCATTCAGTCTGTGTTGTCTGCTGCGTTGCTTCCTATTTCCTGTAACCTGCTGATCAGCCACCTGTTGTACCATGTTGAACAGCACGGCAGGATTGTTTCCCTGCTGAAAGAGCCCTGACTAGCCAAAGATTATCACAAGACTGCAAACAACCCGTAATGCAACACAGTCTTACAATGTTGCGCTACTGCTGTCTCATTTCATAAGCAACACAGAAGTTAGGAATAGGTAGCTGTCTAGTTCTCGGTTATTTAAATAATTCTACTTTTTAAACCTAACGTCCACAAGTCTGACATTTGGTGCAGTATGACAACAAATAAGATGAGAAAGTGTTTGCATTCCTAAGGATGAGGGAGCAGAAGCAGCTCAGCAGTTGGCTGGAACTTTGAGTTGACTGGAGCTTTGGTGCACAAGCCAAATGTCTGCACACACACACACACACACACACACACACACACACACACTCTAACACAAACGTGTGTGGAGAGACGAGGAACAAATCACAGCAGTGAGCTGGCGTAATGCTGTAATCAACAGGCCTTCTGACGACTCACACTCACATAAACAACAACCCAGACGATTCAGAGAGTTTTCACCGTCTAAGTTTGACTGTTCTTTCTTTAGCACCAGTGTTAATCGGATTGGATTAACACTGCGAGCTTTAAACTTGGTGAAATAACAGAATCCTTTGCAGACAGACATAAATGGGAAACCCTAATAGAAAGTCCAAATAAATGGCTGTAAATCTGCTTGGAAATCATGCAGTCTTTTTCTTTTGCATACAGTGATAACTACTTGTGCATTACATGACTCATAGGTTGTTGAAATATTGGACGTAACTGTGTAATTATTCGTGAGGAGGAGTTAACCAGGTGGACACTGTGCCTGCTTTGTGTTATGTTTATGCAGTAAGTGACATTTATTGTGCTGATCCATTGCTGCACTCTGATTTTGGTCAGTTTTTTGTTTTCCTCTGTTGCCGTTCATTCGTCCTTATTCTCTACATACAGCTCTGTGACACGGGAGGAATTGTATTTCTCTAAAAATACACACTGGCCTTTGAACATGACCTTTACCAATTTTATTCTTTTTGTTCCACAGCAGGAAGGAGGCTATAGCTAGCTCACTTGCAGAAGTAAGGTGTACTTGCATATCAGTACTGATGCTTTAAGTGTGCTTGTGGCTATTTAATGTTACTTTCAGGAGCGATCCTTTGTTGCCAGAATCAAATTTGTCTCCCCATTAACCCTATCTTCACCCTTACGTTTCGCATGTACAGGAAGAACTCCCCCTACAGGACACTGGAGCCTGTGCGCCCCCCTGTTGTACCCAATGATTATGTCTCCAGCCCTACCAGAAACAATATGGCAGGGGGACAGCTTCCAAGTCCGGCCCGCACCGCTACCCTCAACCATCGACCCCGAACATACAGGTAGCCGGGTCAGTGGGTAAACGTGGCCTGCCAGAATGGGATTCAGAGCTTTTCCTTTTCCCTGCTGAAAATTCTTTTGCATCTCTAAATTTATAAAACTTTGTCAACTTTAAAATCACTGCTGGGTTTTTTTGTTGTTGTTGTTTTGTTTAGACATATTTTTCATTTCACCCTGACAGATTTGTTTAAGACAGACCAGCTTAAAAAGCTAAAGGAGAGATTGTTTTCTCTCTCATCCTCATGCAGTGTGTTTTAGTTAATGCTTGCATTCTTGGTCATTTACAGCTGATCTAATTGGCTTGCACGGTGACTAAAAATTGAGCATATATTTAAGAACACCTGGAGAGTCATTTTTCAGCTCAAGACAAAATGTATCCTGCAGAAAACATTCCCAGCTTTTAACTTCATCAACAAAATAAGATACAGGGAGAAAGATTTCAATATCACACTACAGCTATAGCCATACAGCCACAAAATCAAAGAATTGGCCTTTAAAAAGTCTTGATCAACTTCAGAAGCTTAAATCTGAACATCTAATGAAATCTGCTATAAAACGTCACTCCAGATACTGACAAACAAACTGCAGAAATACAGTCTTGTACAAAAGTGGTCACGTTTCTCTAGGCCTCTGTAATCGTTCACCTGCTATGGCTTCTCTGCTGTTGTCCAGTGTTTCCTCTGTGGATTTGCTCAGCAATCATGCTCAGGGAGTACATGCTTGTTTTGGTTCATTTCAAATACACTGTTCATTGCTAAAAGGATTTTATGTAGTTATTTTATTAGCCTAATCATACGTGTTAGTGTTACTGCTGAGAGAACACAGAGGACACACAGAACTAACTTTCTGCTTACATCCTCACAGCATCAACTAACTGATTTTATTCTTTCATTCATTTTCAGCTTGTAGTTTTCTTTTGTCTCCTCTGCAGTTTATGTAGCTGTTGGTGTCCTGGATAGGGGAGAGAGGCAAATACTTTGAAAGCAGAGCTTTGAATTTTGCATTCGCAAATAAATGTTTAAGTCTTTGACAGTGTCTACATGTTAATCTCACTGACAGCATAAAAGATGGACATAGCCACCCTGTCATTACCTTTCAGGCTCCTGGTATGAAATTTCTGAACTGAGCATTTTGGCCATCTGTGTGTTTTATACTCTTCATACTCTTTATATGTGATAAAGAGTATGACCAGTTAAGGGGTGGACCAGACTCTCACTTTCCAATAACTTTCCAATAACGTGATTGACAGGTGCGTAGCCAATGAACATAATCCTCTGTTCTGACACTTGGAAAAGTCACAAATGTTACAAAAAGAGTTTCATCATGAACTAGTCATTGAGCCACAGAGCAATAGAGATGTATGGTGCTTTTCTTGTAGATTTCTGTACAACCAGTATGCTTTCTGCAAACACAAGAGTTTCCCTCTGTAAAAAGAATGCAGGTTCACTTTTTTAGACCCAGAATTTACGTTCTTGTTATGCTGTCTGTGGTTGCTCTAAAAGGCACCCTTTGCGGTAATTGTGCAGCGCTGATGTAGCATTTTAAAAATGAATAAACAAAAGTATAGATTATTTAGAGCCTGGCTCTGTTTTGTCCAATCACAGCTCTGCCTCAGACTATTCTCAAGTCCTTCCCATCCAGTCACCACCTTCAACTCAGTCACTCTAAAACTGATCAGATTGCATGTGCTGTGTTTATGGTTTCATTGCTCCTGTAATGATGTTAGCTCTCTCTCTCATTCTGCTGCTGTTTGCTCTGCTGTTTCTTGTCTTTGCACTTTTCTTTTCATCTTCATCAGCGAGCCATCCTCTGCCCCTGCTGCCTTTGCCTTTAATATTAGTTTGCTTTTATCTGTTGCTCTTTTTTTATGTCTTTTGAAAAATCATGACTGAGTAAGCAGTCAGTCAGTGTTTCATATCCACTTTTTTTTAATTGTTTACATTTTCTGGAGTGTTAAAAATTGAGCTGTTTTTTGTTGATTGTGTAATTTTGGAAAACGGTGAAATACTACACATCAAGTTTTCTTGGTCTACAAGTTCAGAGGTCTTTTTTTGTAAACATGATATTAACAATGTCATAAAGCAAAAAAACAAGTTCCTCACAGCAGAATTACTCAGCAGCCTTTCTGCTCATTAAATCCAGTTCCAGGTTGTGAGGCTGAGAAATCGGCTCATATCCAATCTTTTGTTTCAGTTCATTAATTCTTATTAGCAAAGACGAGCGTGTACAAAACATCCAGTTAGAGGCTGATGCCATGTGACTCCTGTTTGCTGCTTTATTAGCGTTCGTGTTGTAAATGACTTGCCAGGCCAAAGGCCAGAGGGCGTAGTGTAAGAGGGCGAAGGCTGGAAGTAAGAAAGAATAAAGTAGAAAAAATAATATGAATATGAAACTATGTTGGACCCGTATTATTGGCGGGCTGATATTAGCTATTTGCATTCATAATGGCTGGAAAATTAAAGGTAATAAAAGCAGCTGCTTAGTGTAAATTATTGAGATTTAAGGTAACGCTTTGGCCCCACAACAGCTAATTTGGAACTGAACAGAGACACCAAAAAAAACTATGGTGTGTTTTTTGTAAAAAATGGTAATTGAAAAATGACTAAAAATAAATAACATAAATATGATTCCTTTATTCCTTTCTGGCTCATTTGTGACCGTATCACAGGCCAGACCTTGAAAATCACTTATCTAGACGATGTGTTTCCTGCATTCACTGCTGAGCCAAATGTAGGCTTGCTTCAGGCCATGTGTGCCCAGCTGCCATCGTGTAGGAGACAGCTCAACTCCTTTTTATCTGTGTAGTGTCAATTTTTTCTCTCATGAAAAGCTGATTTTATTTCAAAGTTGAAACTGTTTTGTTTCAGCATTGTTGAAGCATTTTGATAGGATGTAACTTCAAGCGTGAGAATCCTGGTAATACGACTTTTGGTCATTTTAATTGTGACCCAGGAACCATTCATTAGTAATATTGAGGTTTTTGTCCTGTCTCACTCTCTTCTCTTTGCCCTCACCCCCCAACTTGTCACTTGGCTGCCCCTCCCTGGGCCTGGTTCTGCCAGAGCTTTCTTCCTGTTAAAAGGGAGTCTTGTATTCCATCCCGCTGTCGCCAAATGCTTGCTCATAGGAGGTCTGATTGTTGGGGTGTTAATTTTATAATGAAAATTATACCTTAAACCTAAACCTGAATGTTTGTAGGGCTTTCCACGCATAGAGAGCAATGTCCTATCACACAGTTTACACCAATACATTTTTAAAGACATACTTTGTGTATGTTTGCTATAGTCTCTCCTTATAGGTAGCCTTTAAGTGTAGCCAAAATTAGTGTGTTTTTATGACTTTCATGAGCCAAGTCAAAGAGCTTTACAACCTGTTTGAGAAATTGCTGTTTCGTTTCCATGTGTGCCATAGATAATCTTATCCTATTGGTCACAGAACCTGCTGTAGTACTGGTGGTGAGGTGGGACATTTGACATTCATTTCAATGCTTTTTCAGCTTGAATGCTTTTATCAGAGGAGTCATGAAATAAAGGTTTGATAGGAGATTACTTGGCCTCGCAGCTCAGTGATTCTGGTATTTTACCCATTTGGAACTGAATCCAAGGTGGAACACATCCCTATGCAGGACACTGACTTCCCCCACTCTGTGTGTGTGTGTGTGTGTGTGTGTGTGTGTGTGTGTGTGTGTGTGTGTGTGTGTGTGTGTGCGCAGTGGTAGCAGTGGAGGCAGCCATCCCAGCAGCAGCAGTCGGAGCAGCAGTAGGGAGAACAGCGGCAGCGGCAGCGTGGGCATTCCCATCGCTGTGCCCACACCCTCCCCACCCTCCACATTCCCGGGTAACACACAGAAATATACACATCTGTGCTACACATCTGCCCACCATTTCTCCAATTCTAACTGGACTCTTTGTACTATTAAGATTTTATATTTTAAAGTCCTTCTAAAGTTATAAACTATATAAACAGCTTAATTTTTGAGTGTGTAATTTCTGCGCTTGAAATTCAGCTCCCCCTGCTGTTTGTGCTTTGTCACTCACTCCCTCCTCTAACCTTATTTCCTAACTCCTTCCTCCTTTCCATCCTTCCTTTTCTTCTGCCTGAAGTTTCCCCGACTGCCGGACCTGCTAGCTCATCCTCTACCGCCCCTAACTCTTCCCCTTCCCCATCCCCAACTCCTTCCTCCTTCTCCTCCTCCTCCTCCACCACAACCTTAACACAACCCAACGCACCTCTGCCGCCGAGCTCACCTTCTCAACATGCCAACTCACCTTCCCAAGCAAACTCGCAAGCGAATGCGCCAAACGCCGGCACCTCCCCACCCTCTAACTCTTCCCCAAGCACATCCGAAGTCCAATCGGAGCTGCTTCCCCCTGCCCCTCCACCTCCACTTTCCTCCTCCTCCTCTTCTTCATCACCCACTGAAGGTGAGTTTTCAGGGACACCTCTGCTCTCCAAACATCACCAAGTCCTCCTTTTTTCTCTCTGTTTCTGTGGATTTTATCCCCACCCCAGGGAGCTAATCTTTAACTCTTTCCTTCATGTTTAACACACAGAAAATTAAAATTGAATTGAATCACGAGTCATTGATTGATTGATACGCACTGTATTAAGAAAATATGAGTTTATAACGTTGCCCCTCTTTGCTGGTCAGGCCCTATCGTCCCTCAGTTCTACAGTATGAACCGGCCTCAGCCTCGACAGCAAACCCCACAGGTGGGGGGGTCACTGCCTTACCGCCGCCCCCCATCGGTGACCGGTCAGCCAATTACAACCCAGAATCAGGTCAATGGCGGTCCCTACTACAACCAGAGCCCAGGTATGCAGTATAAAAGCAGCCACCAGTCACTCCACTCCCACATTGAGAAAGTTTGGTAAAAGTTTTGTCTTTTGTGTTTGCAGCCTCTCCCCCACCCCCCTCCCTGCTCCAGTTCACCCCTCAGCTTCCTCTGATGGGGTTTGTAGCTCGAGTTCAGGAGTCCAGTGAGTATTAATCTGGATTCTTTTTCAGTAATTTATCAGAGAAATGTTTCTGCACATCATTTTTCTCGTGAACATCTGTGTGTCAAAACGGATGACATCATCAGCTTTTAAGCCCAGATTCAGTTCAGGTTGTGTAAAGTATCCCCAACCTCCAGTTTCAGACGCCCCCCCTCCCCCGCAGCCTGCCACTGAGAACCAAGTAGCGCACGAGGAGCCCCTGCCCACTCCTCAGCCAGCTGAGGATGGGCATGAAGAGGAGGACTCAGCAGTAGTGGAGTATAACGACCCGTATGCTGAAGAAGACCCACCGTGGGCCCCCAGGAACTACTTAGAGAAAGGTACACCACAGAAATACACAGAGGCAACAAAGTACTTGCAGTTTGCATTGTTTATGAGGTTGTCTTAGATCACTCCATCAGGCGTCCTTGAATTAGTTGCTCATATATGTAGCCTCAAACTGTGTCTCCGGGTAGAATAACACAACTTGGATTTAAGGTTGTCTACCCGGAAAACCTAATTCCCAAAGTTCCCCCAAAAATCTTAAGTCAGGTATTGATGTCTTTTATACTCATTAATTGCTTTGGATATTATTGGATTAGTTGTTGCATTAGTCACAGGGGTGAGCAGTTACATTTTTTTTAGTTTCCATTTGTGCGTAAAAACTGAAATGCATGTAATTACATTTACTGCACCGCTTCTGGTGAAATGACTGAACCCGCTGCTATTTAGTAATCATATTTTGGTGTGTTTGTCGCCCTCCAGTGGTGGCCATTTACGACTACACGGCCGACAAGGAGGACGAGCTGTCGTTCCAAGAAGGAGCGATCATATACGTCATCAAGAAGAACGAGGACGGGTGGTTTGAAGGAGTGATGAACTCGACCACCGGTCTCTTCCCTGGAAACTACGTAGAGTCCATCATGCACTACGCTGACTGAGCCAAACGTGTCTGTAATCACAGCTGCAGTCAAGAACTAGATGGGAAAATGTGACCCTGTTCCACGTTGCCATTTGTCTCCTTAAATTCACACTAATTGGTCACAAGAAAGTCAGAGCTTGTGAAAACAAAACGACCACTTAATCAATAACAGGCTTTACCTTAGTACTTTAGGACTAAGAGGTGTTTCAGGTGTGAGATATTCATTTAAAAACACCTGAGACCTGTCTACCTGCAAGTAAAAAGTCAGTAAAGTTCTTTGGGTATCTTCTTTTCAACCCAGTGTAATTCAAAGAAATTATGAAATGCGGTGCTTTCCAGCCACACAACAGCTCTGTTTCTCTGAAGAATGACTACACACATTTTAGAAAAGAACGTTTAAGTGGGACTTGATGGTACAAGTGTTGCCACACATTCAGGGTGTGACAACACTTTAGTTTTTTCGGGTCTCGGTCATACAAATGTGTGTATGCTGCAGAGGTGATAATTGTCCTAATAATCTAAGTCCTACTAATCAAAAGAAATGACTGCACCCAGAAGATCAAGACATGAGTAGGACACATTTGATTTTATTTTTTTTAATCACAAGAAATTGATTTTAAGATGTTGACATAAGAAATTTGTTCTCTTGCAACACATGTTGTGTGGAACTTTTTTCCATTTCTCATACAGATGTGAAACCATTTAGAATGTAAGTGTGGTTAAATGTCCATAAATGTTTTTAGAAATCATAGACATGATCACAACAGAGTGATTCTTATAATAGTAGAGCTGAAAATCTAGACATAAGCCAGTGATGTTGATTCAAATGGACACTGTAGTGTGGAACTATTAAAAGCTAATCCTGCGTGACTTTTAATGGTGCCAATCTGCCAAAAAACAAAACAAAAAAAACAATCCTAAGAGCCTTATCTGCCAGTGAGGTGAAAGAAGGTGTTCTCTGAGGGAGGAGTCTTGGAGATAAACTTGAGATGAAGGAAACAATAAAAGAAAACACTACAAGTCAGAAAGGTTTTTATGTTAAACAAAGCGAACAGCACAAAGATCTTCAGTAACACTAAACTCAGTGAAGTTGTGTGAGTGACCTTTTTGCAAGTTGATTGGATGCCATCCTGCTCTCTTCATGGACAGTATTCAGTGAAATCTGAGCTTGTCCTCATAGAAAGTTCCTTTAACATCACACATCCTGCTGTGATGTGACGTCTGTAAGTGGAACTGTGTGTTTTCCGGTAGCTGAAGTTTTCTTGTTAGTTCTGTGTTGAATGAAGCTGCAAAGGCAGTTCTGGCTGATATAAATGTATGTGTGTAACGAAACTAACATTTTATCTAATCCACAAGAGATCTGATCAATCACCAAGGTCAGACCAGGCAGCAGAACTAAGCTCTCCTGTGTCCGACCTCATCGTGGGTTTGTTGTCGTGTAGTAAAGTGGACCTGATCTAATCGCCAGGAGGAGATTCTGGAGCTGTTATCAGTTTTTTTTTTGTTTTTTTTGTTTGTTGTTGTTTTTTTAAGTTTACAGTGTGTTTGCCTGCATGCCTGATATATAACGGACATTTTTATTCGCCATATTCTGTTTTCTTTCTTTTCCTGTAGTTTCACCAGCTTGCTTTATGATGTCTGTTTGACCGGCTGGAGGTTGTGATGTTTCTGTGCAGTTTTTGCTTGTAATAGCCCTTTAACTGAAGCCCTGTGTGCTTGGACGTAAGACCGACTCTCAGAAAAAGGTGGATATTTTTGTGCCATATGTGTGTGTGAAGAGTTGTGTGCACGTGTGTGTGAGAACCAGTAAGAACCAAATGTTCCCTTGTTGACTGAAGTGACTTTGGACCTGAAAACAGTGTGTCCTTAATGTACAGTGTAACTTATGAGGTGTTTTACCACAGAAACCAGAGTATGCCAAATTAAATAACAAATAAGATGAGAAACAGTTTTCCCCTATAGATGTTTGAGTTGAAGGAAAAAACTTTTTTTCTTGATGCTCTTAAGGTAAAGATTCTCTCTTGTGTAGCTGCAAATAATTATTTTAATACCTATATACCAAGCTGACATTTTCAGATAACAATAATTGTATTTATTTATATATCCATGTACTTTCAAGTTTAAGCGCAAAGTGTTGTCCAGATTAAAATGAATACAAATCATCAGAAATTTACACACTTCCCAGTAGGAGCACAAAAAGAACAGGTGTAGTGTGAAGCAGCACACAACCCTCTTTGAAAAGGTAAAAAAAAAAAACCTGGTGTAAGTTCATATGTGAACACAACGGTCGCCCGCCTTCAGACAGAATGTCTTTAATGTAGACAGCAAATCGTTTGAGCTGCTGCAAACTTTGGCTCACTCTGGTTTTTGTTTAGCCTGCAATATCCCTTTAAAGTGTGGACTAAAAAATGAGATGAACTGTGAAATGTTATGCACAGCTTCTCCAAGGCCTTTAAAAAAAAGAAAGAAAAGAAAATCAGGAATCTGTTTCATTGCCCTCAGTGCAGACATTAACCTCTAAACAGGACAATTCTGGGTTGAGATTCACAAAATATTTTAAGAGTACCCCCCAGTGCCCCCCCTGGCAAGACTCTCCTATGATAGTAATAATTTCATTAAACGTGACCACAAGAGAAAGTAAGACACCCTACAATCAGCTGAAAAAATTCTGGACACGCCCCTGCTGAATTGCACTCATCACCTTTGAGTTTCTTATAGGAGCTTTGGTTTCTCTTTAGATCATCGCTTTCATTTTATTTCTCCCATCTCATTCTTCAGGATCTACCTGAAAGAACAGGCCTCAGGAGAAGCTTTCTCCTTTCCAAAGTGAACATGACTGAAAGCACAATGTTCTTTAAGTGAAAATACTAAATAAATGTCTTAACAATAAGCATGTGCTACTGTTGTGTGTTTATCAGACTGGACGGTAGAAACTGCGTACAGAAGAGTTAAGTTTTTTTGTTTAAAGGTGAAGATAAGAAATAATAATTAAATACGTATGCACACAAGAACAGAATATTTAAAATATGTGTATGTATGTGTGTATATATATATAGATATATATATATATATAGATATAGATATAGATATAGATATAGATATATAGATATAGATATATAGATATAGATATAGAGATAGAGATATATAGAGATAGAGATAGAGATATAGAGATATAGATATAGATATATATAGATATAGATATAGAGATATATAGAGATATAAATTCACAAACCTGCTTAAATGTTTAAAAAAAAAAACAAAAAAAAAAACGCAATGAAAGAACACTTTTAAGAGTGTATCGACAATGGTCATTTTATTTCGACAGGACAAAACGCCGGAAATGATAACGCGAGGACTGATGGGTAAAGGAAGAAGCTCTTTAGCTAGTCAAACCACTATTTTATGGTCAGCTGTAGTTTTGAAAGTGACTTTTATTGGATGACGCCTCACGCTTTTCGAGTCTAAAATTGCTGCTTTCCTATAGATTACTTAAACGAGTTTATTTTAAGGGGGAAGTGAAACACCACTGTACGAAACTACATCACCCATAATGCAGCTCTGTATGACCGAAGTACTGTCGTGAATTTAAACTGCTAATACATCGGTCACCGACTCTCAACAGTCGTGAAAACACCTGGACAAACTTGGATGTTTCTATCGGTTAATGTTTTGTTAGTTTTTGTAAGACTGTTATGCAGTTTCAGCACCGGGCAGAGTGGAGTTTATGGGGCGGAATATTTGGTATGACTATGAAAATGCCGCTTTATGTCAGTTAGCGCCGCAATGCTAGTTAAGCTAACTTTTTGCTAACAACTCGTTTGATTATTTTCATTCTGTAGCTTTTCAGATTTCCTCTTCAAATATGAATTAAACACACCCGGTTCGTTGCGGGGATGCTGTATTTGCTATATTAGCTATTTAAAGGGGGAAAAAACAGTCTTATAACGGTTCCGCCCAAGCAGAAAAGATTCAGGTGAGGAAACCATGACACTCGCTCCGAAGGAACTGTCCAACCTGCTGAGCATCATCTCGGAAGAGGCTTGCACCAACTCCTTCGAAAGCCTCTCCACTCACTTTCATCATTACTTCGGGAAAGCGGAGCACTTCAGGGTGGGCTCGGTGTTGGTCATGCTTCTGCAGCAACCGGACCTGCTGCCCAGCTCCCCGCAGCGGCTCATCGCCCTCTACCTGCTGTGGGAGATGTACCGCACCGAGCCACTGGCCGCTAACCCTTTCGCCGCTGTTTTCGCTCACCTGCTGAACCCCGCACCTGCCGGAGAGGAGCAGGAGAAGGTGCTGTCCGGTAGGTCTCCGTGTGAAAACGCTTTTTCCTGACTTTGGTTATGTCACCGAGAAAGAAATCAGCCAGGCCTAAACGAGCAGAACATTACTCAGATAAAGTAGAAGCAGTGAATAAGCTTTGATACAAAGTTGAGGTTTTCTCTGAAACTAAACTCAATATTTGAGGGTTGTTTCTTTTCTTCTTTTTTTTTCGAGTGAGTCTTCATGTTGTAACAGTGATGACCTATCAAGATTTTTGGCATCTTATACTCTAGACACAAACGACTCATGTCTCTGTGGCACATGCTTGTGCTTTGAAGGACCACAGCCTTATGTAATGTTGTCCCTATCTGTGAACAAATGGTTTCTCATTTCAGACAAACTTGTTCAGTTCAGTTAAACATTTGCCCTCAGATCTTGCTGCCAGTGTAACACCCAGTTACACTGGCAGTCTCAGTGTGACTGTGTAACATGATGAATGAGGGCATCAGGGATTATGAAGTGTATGAAGTCTCCTCTGTTTGGTGTCCAGGCTTCCTGCCTCCCATCACCCAACCTGAGAAGTTCTTCCTGTCCCAACTGATGTTGGCACCTCCCAGGGATCTCTTCAAAAAGACACCCAGACAGGTGTCCTGCATGGATGTTGGCAACATGCCCCAGTCTGTAGACATCAGTGGGTTGCAGCTAGCGTTGGCAGGTCAGTACCCACTCACCCATAAATGATCTACTGACTGAAAGACTAGGTGTGACTGGTCAAAACTGTCACTTGTTTATACTGGTTTGTTTTAAAAGGCAATTTTTTCTTCTTTAATCTCCAGTGCACTTTGTTTCTCTTATGTTTTAATTCACTGTTTCTGTCTCTTTGTTGTTTAGAGCGTCAGTCAGAGTTGCCCACTCAGAGTAAGGCCAGTTTCCCAAGCATTCTCAATGATCCAGACCCAGACTCATCCAACTCAGGATTCGATAGCTCTGTGGCCAACCAGATCATAGAGTCTCTGGTCACAGGCCCACGCCCTCCCCTGGAAAGTAAGTGTTATTGATGATTTGTTTGTTCATTTTTCAAAAAAGGCTTTTGTTATGCAGAAAACAAAGAACATTAAAAGCAGGTCACCTCAGCAGGTCATTGTGTTCCATCTTTTTCAGAATGATTTGATATGACACAAAGACCCTGAGTCAGTGATTTCTCTGTGTGTGTGTGTGTGTGCGCACAACATGAAAAGAGTGTCTTATCATCATGTTTCTCATCACTAAAAAAAAGTTGGGCTGGTTATTCACTTCTAGCTTACAAGACAGGAGCTGTGTGAATAAGGAGATCACAAATGAAAAACAAGTGAACGTTTTGCTTTGCTGGCAGTTATGTGGGTTTTCAGCTGTCAAGTGCACATCTGACTTATGTTCATCCATAAGTCAGATGAAGCAGCATGGTCACACAAGAACCTGAGTAGTTTCACTAGTGTGTGCATCAGAGCTTCAGCTCTCTGTCGCAGTGTCCCAATATTGCAGTTCATTGCTGTTCATATCCTGAGACACAATGCTTGGCTCTCTGAACATGAGATCACCTTTTAAAGCTGGCACACATGTAGCCATGGTTACTAGAGTAGACCGCCACCCATGAATAAAGCTACGTCTGAAACAGAACAGGATTATCACAAGTGTTTCAATATCGTTGTTTAATCCTCAGGTCACTTCCGCCCTGAGTTCATCCGGCCGCCGCCTCCTCTCCACGTGTGTGAGGACGAGCTGGCGTGGCTGAACCCCACCGAGCCAGATCACAGCATCCAGTGGGATCGCTCCATGTGTGTGAAGAACAGCACCGGCGTGGAGATCAAACGCATCATGTCCAAGGCCTTCAAGAGCCCGCTGTCTGCACAGCAGCAATCGCAGGTGGGTCAGCCATTTAATGCTTGTCTTAAAGTCAGGCACTGAAATTCCATTGAACTGAACTGAAACTATGGTGCTGCCACCAGCTGCCTTTGGAGTGCAACTAGATAAACCCAGAGAGGAATTTCAGGGTTAAAGTTGCTACTTCACAAAAAGGAGAAAAGAACAAGACAAATATATTAAGACAAGACATTGAAACATGTTTTGAAAAGTGTCAGAATGTGAAATCAACAGGAATAAAATGGAATGAGGTGGATTAATCAGAGGATAAAAATGGTAGTTTGCAGCTGATTGATAGTGGGAGTTTATTTCTGTTTCTCCAGACACTGGAGGACAGTATGCATCTTTATACAAGATGGTAATTATTTATAATTAACCACATCCAAACTTAACATCTTTTGTCTTACCATCACTCCCAGACCCAGAGAGATTCATTATACAGTCTGTTGTTACCGAGGATTAGCTCTGTGAACTAGCAATCTGTCCAGAGCATACCTCGCTTCTGACCCCAGGACAGCTGGGATAGGCTCCAGCACCCCGTTGACCCTGAATTATGAAGAGAGGGTTTACAAGACAAAGCATAAAATCTTTGTTTCCAGATGTGGAGCCAGTAATGGTTTGAACTTTTAACATTATGACATTATCAGAGGTAATATATTTATCATTTTTAGTTTTTTCCTCCTTCAGTGTATTTGAAATGCAGCGTGTAACTCTTTGCTTGTCAGTAACTCCCTGCATGCTCTGTCACTGCAGCTGCTGGCTGAGCTGGAGAAGGACCCGAAGCTGGTTTACCACATCGGTCTGTCTCCGGTGAAGCTGCCTGACCTGGTTGAGAACAACCCGCTGGTGGCCATCGAGATGCTACTAAAGCTGATGCAGAGCAGCCAGATCACAGAATATTTCTCAGTGCTGGTCAACATGGACATGTCGCTGCACTCCATGGAGGTCGTCAACAGGTGGGGGCACGGAGCCGTGGAGCTGCTTACAGAAAAAGGCAAAATGTGTGATTTGAAAAAACCAAAACAACCAAAGCCAGGACGATGATCAGAACACTGATGCTCTTAGTCGGTGTGCTGAGTTTTGAAAAGTCAAACTAAAAATAAAGTTTTGGGTTTGTTTGTGTTTTTTTTTTAATCCTGTCTTCAAAAGATTTTCGAGGTTTTGTGGGGTTTGTGTCACTGGTTACTTTTTAATCTGCGCTATGTGTGACTCGAGTAAAGCGGCCTCTCGTCAGTAAGCTCAGTTCTAGTCTCTAAACTAAACTCAGCTCACGCTATGACTCATTCAGAAGCTGACTGACTAAACCTTGTCTGTTTTAAGAGGCGTTCAATGTTTCATTGTCAAAAGTGGAAATGTCACTCTTTGGGGGTTTTTTGTCCGCAGGTTGACCACAGCTGTGGATTTGCCTCCTGAGTTTATCCACCTCTACATCTCTAACTGCATCTCCACCTGTGAGCAAATCAAAGACAAATACATGCAGGTAGAGTACAACACTCGATATAGTGATGCTTCTTCATATTTAATCATAATCCTTGTAAAAAAAACTCCATAAAAGAACAAAGAACTCCTCAAGTTTTGGAGCAGAAAGTCGGTATGTTGAACACACACACCCCTACTAATAAGTACTAAATAATAGACTAATAAAACAGTAGAATGACTTGAGGACACAGACTATAGCTCAGACTTGTTGACAGGGCTGTACCCCACAGCTCACCCCACTCTGAACCAGTTCAGAAGATCCTCATTCAATGTGTTTTCCAGTAAATTGGAGACCATGCTTTGTGTGGTGTTATTAGGTATTAATCACACTTTCTTTCTTCCAGAATCGTCTGGTCCGTCTGGTCTGTGTCTTCCTGCAGTCGCTCATCCGGAACAAGATTATCAATGTTCAGGACCTCTTCATCGAGGTTCAGGCTTTCTGCATCGAGTTCAGCCGCATCCGCGAGGCTGCCGGCCTCTTCCGCCTCCTCAAGACTCTGGACACTGGAGAAAACCCCACCGAGGCCAAACCTGCCAAATAATACTCGTCATAGATGGTACACGGGCGGGACTGAAGCAGCGGCTAAACGAGGACGGTTTGCTCTAATGCACACTCGTAGTGTCCCTGTACATCACAGAAGGAGAAGACTGTGCAGCTCAGAGGAAATACTGTAAATATGTTATGAAGTCGTTCAAATTTGAGTCATTTCTCTATATGCTCATCTTCTACAGTCCAGGTCTGCCTAAAGGACAGCAGCATTTCCTTTTTTCCCAGTGCTCTCCCCTTTGGAAAATGAAACCTCCTGAGTTTGTTTCATTAAAGAGATTGTTTATTTGACTCGGTGTAGTTGTATTTTTGGATTGTTGTTACATTTCTCTTGTCACTCACATCCCCCTGTGCCGCCTGCCTGCCATGGTGAGTACTTGAATGGCTGTGACACTCGAATCCTTTTTATACAGGAGGACACAGTATTTCCTGTAGACAGTTTAAAGACGCTAAATATATTCTACATTTTAAGAAAGAATATATCTGTTAAATATTAAGTTATAGCTAAGAGTGAACATGGTGTCAGTTTAGATCAGTAACTGCCAAAGAAGGCTAAAAACCACTTTTACTGATGTATCTGAACAGCAGCCACGATAAGAGCTGGCTGATCCCACCGCTGCAGTTCTCCTTTAGCATTTAGGACACACTGGTCTACTGGTTATGTTCATTTTTTAGGAATTGCTCCAATTATTAATTTCACGCCACAGGTGCTGAAAGCCTCAATGAAGGTAAGAGTTAAAGTGGGTCATGTAATGAAGAATGGGCGGCCAGGTGAGCAGCAAGTCTTAATACTGGCATCTAGTGTGTCAGGGTAATGGCAGTTGGAGCTTGTAACATTTTCCACTGAGATCAGAGAAAAACAAAACTATTTTCTGAGTGCGACCCGGGTGTGCATCCCACAGTGATGTCACAATGTCCATCAGTATATAATCTTAGTGATTACCCCACTTAAATGTCAGGATGTCAAATGAAAAATAACAAAAGTAGTAAAAAAAATTGTTGGTTTATTGCTTGCAAACATCACATATAAACATTTTGATTTGTAATCAGATGGCTGTGTTACACTGATCACTTGTGGTTTCACAGAAATTTAAACAATGAGATGGGAAATGTTGCAGCTCTGCATAGAAAATAAAACTCTTTGTGATATAATGTGGATTGTATGTATGCTCCGGCTAAGTCTTTAGTGGAAAAAGAACTATTTTTTTCTAATGTTCACAGTTAAAAGAAGATTGAGGAAAAGTGGAAAATTAATACAGCAACAAAGATGGACATTTAACCTCCAATCAGCTGCCTCAAAACCTTTCTCTTCTTTTTTTTCTTTTTTTTTTGTAGCAGACCGTTTTTGTGCTTGTTTCCTGGTTGTACCTGTTTATTTGTCCTCTTCTGTGAGTTGTGGATCAGCTACTGTAACAGACACTGAAGCTAAAAGTCTGCAGTGAAACACTTTGAACTTTTCCCCCTTAGTTTATTTGCTGGAGGTAGAAATCTTTGTAGCTGACTTAAACACTTTGAAAATCAAGACTGGTACAGATCCTTTTCTAATATTCGTATTTTCATGTAAAAACTCATTTAAAGTCACACCTGTGACCTGTGTGATTTTAAAGCAACTCTTTAGGTGAGGTTTAATTTGACCCTTGGGATTATTTCAGCTTCTTGGGTTTGAATAAAACAAAATTTTCTATTGTACATTTAAGAGAAACATGAGTGAAAGACATCAATCACCAGCAGATGTTACAAAATGTGTCCCATAGCCGTATTGCCATCATAAATCCAATATTTCTGGTCATTAAAAAGTTACAGTCTAAAGCCACAACTTGTGAGTGGAGCCTCTGCATTAGCAACTCATTTCCTTTGGCTGCTAGCCTTAGAGGTCCCCTCTTCACAGACGGGACGTGATTGTGGTTTTAGGCCCTCAGGCCACGAGCCATGAGGCAGGCGAATACCGTCATCACCATCTTAGGCTTGACTTCCACCAAGTCCTCGGGGAGTGCATACACCCGGGCGCCGATCTTCCTGGCCATGGAGATAGCGTACCTAAAGACACAGTAATTGTTGGATTAAATCTCCTGCTGCTGGCGATGCAGAGACATTTCTGAACTGTTAAGTGATAAGAAGCTGTAAGAAGAGCTGTACGTACTTTGCGTTGTTGAGCTTCTCCTCCTCAGTCAGGTCTTCAGTCTTCAGCAGGTCGTACCGGATGGATCCAGGCTGGATAGCATCGATCAGGTCAAGAACCGGCATGCTGGTGCTGATGGAGCCGTCCTAACCAACAACAACAGCAGAGTTAATGTAAATCTCTCTTTGTTTAGTGTTACAGATGTGAAACTACACTGCTATGAGCCTGGTTGCCATCCAGAGTGTAACCAAAACCTCCCTGTTGGGTTTTTGTTCTTGTTTCACACAGTGGCTTGTTTCAGACAGAGGATAGACTGTTAAGCAGTTTCATCAAGGCCCAGTGTAACATAAACTTGGATTATTCTGAACCACAAAGCATGCAAAGCAACTCTAGCGAAGTTCAGCAATAAAGATCTGGAGCTGGAAATAAGTAGAATAGGTTCCCTTTAAAGCCGTGATAAATCTGTGCACAGGAAGTGATGCAATCAAAACTTTGACACTGGAGCATTTAATTGGAGGCTAAGGAGGATTTCCATGTCCATACTGTCGAGGTGTGTTACCTTAAAGCTGGAGATTGTGGATTTTCCGGCCCTTGTCAGGTTGTCGTTGACCCAGGACACGATGGTGTCATCGATCACCTTTTGCCCATCGCCAAGGTCCTCTAAGATATTCAGGGTGTACCTGGGTGCACACACAGGTAGCTTAGAGATTCCTGAATGGGGCATTTCTAAGCAGACTATAAGTTAAATAGTTTCTGGTTCCCTACACCCTTCAATGCATTACCACGCTTTCTTTAACAGCCAAACCCCCATTCAAATATCTGCTGATTTCATATCAGGTTAGACCAACAGCCCTATATGTTCGCATCACAAATCAGAGCAACCAAAAGAAGAAGATGAGACCAAAGAGAGGTGAGTGAAGTGAGGTTTTACCTCCTCATGAGCTGCCAGAGCAGAGCGAGGGTGAGGGTTCGATTCCCTGCGTTCAGATCCTGACCCGCAATGCCGACCAGAGAGAACTTGGCCTCCTTCTTTCCTAGCTCCACAGCGTAGTTACAGTTCTCCAGCTGGAACGCACAAACAAAGGCTCGGGTTCAGCACGGATATGTGGATGCTTGAAATCCCTAAGATATTTGAATGTCTGATCTGAGTCCTGTGCCCTGTTGTTTACAGCTGGACACAGGCCAGATCAGATGAATCCTTTCACAGATATGTGTAATGTGTCATTACAACATGCATAGTATGTGTCGTAATGACAAACGTCTTGCTGGTCGTGAGGTTGCAAAAAAAAAAAGAAAAAGTTTTTGAATGAAAACATCTTTCACAAACAATCATTCGCTGCTGTGAATGAATACAGAAGTATTTCAAGAATTCACAGTGGGATCAGGAGAGCGAACATCATTGCAAATTTTGCATATAATATGAATGGAAATTTGATCTTTCTAGAAAAGGCAACGTGGATTTGGTGCAAGGTGTCAAATTTTGGGGGGGGGGGGGGGGGGGTTTCGTATCCATCATAAATTGATGTCTTTCCCCTGGAACAGTGAGATGGGAGGCATTTGAAGAACTGACACAGAAAGAGCCGGCCATCATGAGCCATCATGTCTGACTTGAACTGTGTTGAGCTGTTGTACCTTCTTCATGTTGCTGCTCAGTTTAGGGTAGGGAGGTTTGTTGACTCTGTCCCAGTCCACTGGTACTTTGATCTTCTCGTACAGCTGGAAGATCACCAAGGCGTCGTCGATGTCTCTGCAGCACAAACAAACACATCACGCTGCTTTGGTGTTGTAATCTGGAGAATGTGTTCATATTCTCAACATGCTGCATGTAAAAGGAGGACAGAGGAAGAGCGTTGAGATGTCTTACGCATAGAGATGGTTGACACGAGGGTTGACTCCCAGTGAGTTCATCCAGTTCCTGAAGGTGCGCTCCTCTCTGGTTTCACCTGGAAACAAACAACAAAAAATCTGCTATTAAAAATCCATGGCGGGAAAACGAGAACACTGAGGTCTAGAAAGTTGGGAATCTCTCACATATGAATTAAGCCCACCTTCGATGGAGCTCCAGTCGATGTCCTGGTTCTCTGGCTTCTTCAGAGCCGGGTATTTGTTGAACAGATTGGCGACAAAAGCCAAATTGAGCTTAGGGTTGCCACGGATGACATCTGTAGGCATAACGAACTGTCTGCACCCGAGCCGGTCGGCCTGGTCCAGCATGAGCTCCGCTCGCTTCAGGTCGTCTTTCTCCTGCGGAGCGAGCAGCAAGGCCGACATTAGAATGTCAGAACCAAAACCAGCTGAAAATCAGAGTTTCCTGCACTCAAAATAAGCATGTTTGGAAGAATCAGGTCTGTAGTCAACAAAGGTCTGTTTATGTAGTTAAACTGTTCTTTTTTAAAAAATTTGGCAATTAAAATAATAAAGTTTGTATTTTACGTATTTGGAAGGTCGCCTTTGGCTTTAAGGAATTTTTTATGTTCTGATATTTTTTGTAGAACAAATAATGAAAAAAATAGCATAATATAAATAATATATGCAAATGAGGCAGCAGTTTTTGTTTATATGGGCCCTGCTGATTCCCTCTGAGTCTTTATGAGCAATCAGGGACAGTAACACTGACTGATGTGTGTGAACTAGTCCTATAAATGGTCACTATGGCTATCAGATACATGTTAGGTTGTCTTACCCTGAGTCCTGACATGTCAACGGCAATGGGGGGAATTCCCTCTTCATCTCCTTTGGGTGCCACCTGGTTCAGCAGGTTGTAGTACGCCTTCGAGTCCTGGAACAAACAGTTTGGAAAGGTTACCTTCTAACAGCCGGACAACAACTTCACACTGTAGAGAAGAAAAGGTCTTTAATGTGAGTCTGTCTGTAGTACAGTATCGATTAAAGATTGATGTTGGCTGATTTTACTTTCATTTAAGAATGAAAGTGATCACAACACGGCTACACCAGTTCTTTTCTCCATTTGGTCTGCGGGACTCTGAGAACACAGAGTTAGCTTTACTTTTGCTGATGTTGTTCTCTTGTTTAAACCCAGCTTGTGTTTCTGGGCCTGAGACTGCTTATGCATTATACACAAGGCCCAGATTTGTGTGTGTGTGTGATCACCTTGATGTCATTGCTGAAGTTGTTGATCTTGCCACAGCCCGCCTCCTCCAGGTGATAGTTGGCCCAACGCAACAGCAGCTCCTCGGGGGAAAGTTTCATCAGATCCTCAAGACTCTCTCCATCCCGCAGCAGAGCGATCAGAGCTGCACGCACGTGTTCAGAGATTAAAAACATCCTCATGTGCATGGAGTGAGTATAGATTAGCTGGTTAGCAACTGAAAAGCAGCTGGTGGCTTTGGTTTTGCTTTTGTCTTAAATACATGAATCTAATTCTCAGCAAGTAAATAATATCACTTCCAAAGTATTTTTTTTAAACATCTGATGTCTTTTTTTAGTCTATTTTTAGCTTTCATTGTATTCTAAATGAGAAACACACACACCTTCATTCCTGCTGAGCTCGATGTCAGCGAACAGCCCGATCTTGATGACCTGCCACAGCAGACCCAGGACCAGGTGCTGCCTGCCCTCTTTCAGGTCCTCAGCTCCAATGTTCACCACATGGCAGCCAATGGCTGATGCCGAGTTCAGGGCCAGGTTCAGGTTCTCCTGTTAGATAAAGCAGTAAGATATCCCATGCACAGACACTCTGTTAGACTGCTGATTGTGCACAGTGGTAGGTAAAGAAGACGAAAAGCTTTGCCAGAATCAAGGAGAGTCTCACCTGGATGGTGAAGGGTGTGAGCTTTTTCTTGTTGATTGTTCTCTCATCGATGGTGTCGGCTACAGACAGGTTGATCATTTTACTAACAAGAGAGGAAAAACATCCAGATTGATAACGGAACTGTTTTCTTTCCCCAATTCTAAAGTAGAACTGATGAAGGCTACTTTCATTTCATTCTTTTTTTTAATGTCCCTGAAGCTAAAATATCTCAGCAAAGAAGTACAGAGGGGTAGAAGTTCACGAATCTGCAAAACTACATGGATAGTACATAATATCAACAGATGAATCCTTCATTCAGGCAGCACTCCTTTAAAAACAGGCTGGTTTTGTCATGGGCATGCATGGCCACTACCAAAAGTGCATTCCCAGTTCAAAAGCTTGTATCTGTGATGGTAAGATGGAGGATTAGTGCTTATGGAATTGGAAACTTGCACATCTGGATGACGTCTTTAAGGAAGCCCCTGATCAGACACGGCTAAGCTGCACTGCATCTATTACAACAGGTTGTGTAAGAATCCAGGTGCTGATGCAACACATCATGAAACAAAAAAAAGTGACAAGTTTACGGACTGTTGCTAAAAGCAGAGATGCAACACAGTGGTAAACATAGCACTGTCACAACTTTTTTTAGACCTGTTGCTTCCAAAAGTGAGGTAGTAAAATGTCCCAGTTTAAACATTTGTTTCCTGTGTTCTCTTTCGAATAAAATATACGTTTAAGAGATCTAAAAATTATGACACGATATCACAGTTGTCGTCTTTTTTGGAGTTGGATTTCTCATTTAAACTTTTAAATTTGCTCAAATTTTCAGTTTATAACCAACCAGTAAAGTTATTATAGCTATTTAAAACTGAAGTAATATCCAACCCAAGCACGTCTGTAAAACATATGCAAACTGGGTCAACCCCTGTATTTAAAACCGTGAGTTGAGTTTTCAGGAAGTCAGCTGTTGTTCCTGTGAAAGATAACGTACCAGAGAACGATCCCATCTCCCATGGCGGTGAACAGGTCGTTGGTGTTAGGATCCATGGGCAGAACATGTTTGCAGTCTGGATCCTTCTCCAGAGCTTTATTGATCCAGTTCACAAAGGCTACCTTTTCCTCCTCTGCAGACCAAAAAAAGCAAATTAAAGTGAGCAGCTGGATGATCATCTGCATCAACCACGTGCAAAATATTAACAAAACTGATTGGTTTTTTTTGTTTCTTTTTATAAACATATGTGTGTCAGACTTTGGTGTCTGATTCATTTAGCTGATTCTCTGAGGCAAGTTCAACAATGCACACACATAACAACAGATGTGCTTTTTACTGACTCAGACTATTTGAATTTTCTATCGGTGGCCTCATTTATCCTGATGCGCTTCATTCATACAGTTTAGCATCTCATATTAAATAATAGGTTTGTTTTATTGTTTACATAAACACTTTTAAGCTTGGTTGGCATCAAATCAAGTGAACTACTGATATGAAAACTCTCCAGTAATGTCTAATGTATTCAGATGGTTTGGGTGTGTGTGTGTGTTTCCATATCTTTGTAGGGACCAAAAATTAGAATGTTACTATGCTTACGGGAACCAACAGACCTTATGGAGACAAAATGCCTGTCCCCACAAGGTTGAAGGCATTTTTGAGACTCAAAATGTGGTTTTAGTGTCAGGCTTACAATTAGGTTATGGTTAGGTTTAGGCTAAGGGTTAGGGTTAGGCATTCATTTTTGATGGTTAGGGTGAGTGGGTAGAGAGAAAGTGTTATATCAATTTGATGGCCCTACTAAGATATGAAAACATGACTGTGTGTGTGCTGACCTGAGTAAGAGTGCTGAGTGCCAGTCTGCTCTGAGGTTCCTGCCACATTACAGATGCCCTCCTTCTTGGTGATTGCTTTCTTGAAGGTCTTTGCAACCTCTGCACTCTTTAGTCCATGGACAATCTGGAGATGGGAACAAGAAAGAAAGGTCAGAAATAATAATTTATGCAGTATGCATGAAGTGAGTGATCAACACACTATGTCTGCACTGTGTATTTGTCTGATCATTCTACAGTAAACTCACTTCAGTAAACTTATCAAAGTTGAGCTCTTCGCTGCTCTTGCTCAGCTCCTGGATCATCTCTCTGACTCTGTAGCCGGGCAGTGAAAGGTTGGCGGCCTTGAGGACAGCATCAAGCTCATCCTTGCTGATAATGCCGTCATTGTCCACATCTGGAGGAGGATGGAGGGGAAAGCATAACTTTAAAGAGGGTCCATTAAACTTTCCCTATAAAGTCTCATACAATGAAGACAGTAAAGTAACTCATGTGAGCCGCTCTAAATGGCTCAGGCACAGCTCTGTATGATGTCAGGTGGATATCCTTAATATGGTCATCACAGTGGAGCTTCTGTGCGCCCAAATCATCTCCTCTTCAACTCCAACCAATCAGAAGAAAGATGGAGTGAAGCTAAAATGATTTTAGTAAAATCATCATGCAAAGCTACTCTACTCTACTCTACTCACTCTGCTAACGGTGCAGATTGCACACTGCTCTCTAACACAACGTCCGGCCTGAAATAGTAGTCATAGGAATTGTTTTATTATCTAACTTCATGTCCGGTGTGTAACTTCCTTCTCATCTCTGTGGCTGCACGGGCTGCTGAGATTACACATCATCCTTACTTAAATATTCAAAATGATATTAGTTTAACCTGTTGCTGTGTCTTCTTAGGGATCTCTTCCTTACATGGCATTTGTATTTATTTGAATGGTAACTGTATGAAATTTGGAATGATCAAATCTTTGTCATGAGAAGAAAGAAAAATACTATTAGAGGAAAGAACTATCAAAAGACGGCCAAGTCTGACTTTTCCCACTCACCCAGGACATTTTAAACACACTAACAGAGTCAAAGTCTTACATCTTTTGAGCACACCGTCAGAGATCCTCTGAACATCAGACTTTCAGTCACTTTAATTTTAAAACTGTGTAATTTTAAAACTGTATATACTGTATATTCTGTGTATTTATTATTTCACTCTTATTGCCTGTTCTTATTGTCCTTATCTTCAACGTTATGCTGCTCTGTTGTTTGTTAATTGCCCCTTGGGGATAAATAAAGTCTTCTGATTCTGATTCTGATCTATCTTACCAATTTTAGTGAATGCTTCTCTAAGATCCTCCAGCTCCTCTGCAGTGATCGGTGGGGCGGTCATGTTGAAGCGTGAATCAGTAGAGGAACCTGAAACTGGCACAAGAGAAAAAACACAAGACATCCTTAAATTTAAAAGTCAAAGCCTGTCAGCACTGAGAAGCATGTAAGCAGGGACCATGTGGTGGAGAAAGAAAGAGGAAATTCAAAGATGGTATCCTGATTTTCTACTGTGAAGCAAACTGCTCAGTTCTCACTTCTGCCAGTGTAAAACTTCCTGCTTGTGCTTCACTTCCTGCCTGACAGACAAAAGCCTCTCTGTTCATTACTGCTGCGTGTGTAATAAGATCAGAGCACTCTGAGGTCCCCCAGGTAACCTTTAACCACCCACTGAACAGTCAAGTCGCAAGTACACACAAATTCTTTGCCAAAAGAGGAAACAGCACAGTGATGCTCTGGTTCACAAAAACCCTGTTTAGTAACCAGAATCTTTTCATTCACATTAAGCTGCGTCTGCATTTGTAGATGGCGGTTGTCTAGTCGACATTCAAGCCTCCAGTTTTGTAATTACTACCTCATCAAAAGTATCCTTTGCTCTCGTTGGCGGTCGCATCAGCTGCTCACCTTGAAGCTGAACTTGGAAACTGCCAACTCCCTGACATCCTACAGTCTCCAGTCAACACAACACTGCTGGTCTCTTCCTGAGTGGACATCTCTGAAGAACATTTCTAGAAACACGGTCCCTCTATCAACTCGTGCAGTAAATAAAGGGTCTACCCAAAGCTGTGCAACAACAACAAGTCTCACTCTATGGGGTGGTACTTTTTAATCGCTGAGAATCTTTTGAGGTACTGAGTGTAGCCACTGGTTTAGCACCAGCTACCATCGCTTCAGTAAATCAAGGAATCGCTCTGTGCATCTCTGTTAGTCTAGCTTGATGACTGTTTATGTTGTTTGGACATAAATCAAATGGATTAGGGTCGTCTCAGTTTGACGGTATTTTCTCTGCTGCTAGGCAATCAGGCGGAGCCATCACTCCTACTACTGTGCATCAAAAGAGGTTCTTATGCTAAAAGATCTGTGATGTAACAGAAAATTCAGATGATTGCAGTTTAGAGCCAAATAGAATTAGCTCAGAGACCACAGCAACCAAAGCTGCAGCTGTCTGAGAATTTACATTTCTGGGTGTTATCATTACTGATTTGATTTATAGTCAAAGACGACGTTACCCTGTTTGAGGCTGTGATAAATGATGAACCACAATTTAAGCTAGTGATTAAATTAAGAAGAATTAAACTAATTTATTTAGTTTTTGAGAGCTGATGAAGAGATCAAGAGATGGATCGATCGATGGCATGTTCAAACTCTGTCTAGCTTTCATTTGGGGACAAACATCCACCAGGAACTGGAGACAGAGATCAGCAAACAGAAACTCCCACACCATGTTGTTGCATGCAAGGTCACGTCGCAAATGAGGCATAGCAGTGCCAAACTTCAGACTGCAAGTGTGGAAACTTTGACTATTTGTAACATTTACTTCTGATGCTGTAATGTGACAGAAGGTCCTTTATTTCACCATTCTGCCAGTTTTGGTTTAACACTCTAGATCCAGATTTATTTATTCGTGTACTACTTACGCCACCGAGTAAACCTAATGTTTCCAGTGTCCCTTAGGCAACACAGAGACTAAATGAACAGAAATCATTGCATTATATTCTCCTTGCACTATCATGCGTTGCATTTTTAAAGAATGCGATTTAACTGGAGCGCTGTCGATTTTTGCAGCCAAACATTCACGTTGACAATGACCACATGTGTTCATGACCTGTTTCTTTTTTTCTTTTAAGAAAGGAAAAAGCTGCAGATAAGGAAGAGTGAAGCAGTTCTGAGTAGCTGCCAATCACATGACACACAGGACGTTATATTTCAGTCGGTGATGATTCACTCCGAGCATTTGTCGACTTCAGATCCTTTTTTGGCAGTCGAACGTGAAGAGGCACACAAAGAAACATTTAAGACAAAAGGAGGAAAGGGGGGTACAACAGATTTATAGGGAAGACGCTTTGATGATGACTTTAAAATTTATGGCTTTATTAATAAAACTGTTGGATGAAAAGCAACCTGATGTAAGGGATGATAAGAAAAGGCAAATTGCTGTAAAATGCATATCAATTTACTAGATGGTGTCGCAGTATAAAGAGACGTGTCTCAGCCTGCGTTTCCATGTTATGCAATTGAAGGATATTGATGAAAGATAAGTAACTGATTGCAGACAGCTGTAAGGTAATGACGAAATACTTCGTTTAAAATGACTGTTGTAAAATGACCTGTTGTTCAAACCTATGTTAATGAGGGGCAGCCAGTCAAAAGAAAGCTGCCTTAAAAAGAGCAAATTCAGCTGATTTCAGGTGATGTACCCAAGATAGGATAGATAAAGATGCAGCTAATATTGGTATGAGTCAGAATATGTAAATGTGTAAAAACACCCAAACTTCTTCTCCTTTTCTTTTTCCTATGAATGCTAAAACGGCTAAAGCTAACCCCACTGAGCTACAAGTGACTAACAAAAAATAAAGAAAGACTTAATGATGCAATTTTTGGATCAGATCCATAGAGATGACAGGTTACAGATGTATGAATCATTTGGACTGAACTGTGCAGGTTACACAGTAAATGTTTCTCAGCCTCAAGTGGGTAATAGTGAAATGTCCTTCATGGAGGGCTGGACTGGGTTTTGTTTAATTGTTTGTAAAGAGTGAGAATAGGTGTAGGAGATGATTAGGTCCTTTCTGCTGCAGCCCTTTGGACATGGAAGCAAGGCACTCAGATACACTAATAAAAAGATTCCTCGCCCGCAATGAACATGAAACAATAATTATGAGAACAATGCAACTGAAATATATAAAATCAAAGGTTAATTTATTCAAATAATTCATCATTAAGGAAAATGTGCCTGGTGTAAACTGAATTTGTACCAGTGAAGTAAATTTCATTTGGGCAGATTCCATTAAATGGAACATTTCACATTTACTTGTGTAACTAAATTATTTGGGAAACTTACATGTAATTAAATTAGTTAGCAATAAACACAGCCTGAAGTCAACTATAGATAGATCTATAGATAGTTGTTACAGCAGCATGATAAAGAATAAAAATAGTGCCGTCTAAGATATACAAAGATAAACAACATAGATAAATGTGCCACAAGCACCCAAAAAGGGCCTTATAAGGGCTTTATACTGTTAGATTATTTATACTATTAAATTTGGGCAAATTCTTTTTCTTTTTTTTGAGCGTGGGTGAATGACAAACGCAAGACTCAACCACTGGCAATCAATAAATCTGCTCTGGCACTCTTATTTTGGAGCTAAATTCACCATGTGCACACACGTAAGCTTTTCATATCTTTTAAGTATGAGAATTAGCTTTGAGCCACTGAAAATCAAGCAGCCTGTTAGACAGCAGCCAGCAGTCAGAAGCAGAAATGAAACTCAGCTCAGAGAAATTACGGGTCTTAACACTTTTAATGTGCTAAAAGTCTTGTAATGGGTCATGGAAAATAAATGACTCAGTCTGGCCTTTATGGTGCAAAGTGTTGCTGAGCTCATAAACCCAGCACTGATGCTCTTCTGTGATTTGCCTCAAACTATCTGTTTTTGTCTTTGGCAACAGGCTCCAGTTTCTTTTCACAGTTTTATTTTTAGACATTTTTTATATCAACCAGTTCTGACTGATTTAGCATCTGCATGCATGAGTTCTCCTTTTTTTGCTCATATTGTTTTCCGTTCTGAAAACTTTAACCCCCTTAAAAACAGGGTTTACGGTTCACACGGTTTAACTTTCTCATGTACATGGGTCATGAGTCCGTGTGTAATTCACCTTTTCCCAGCACTGCTTTGCATATTGACTCTGGCTAATACCTGGCCTAAACAGCATTCGTAATAAAACAAAACAAAAATAAATCTAAAGTTAGTTGAATACTGTGTCTGAAATCTCTTATTCTAATTTTTAACATAGTTAAAATAGTGAAGTGTTGCTAAAGCTTTGATGATTTAGGATTAATAAATCTCACCCCAGCAAGAGGCGGGACATGCACTAGCCTGTCGCAGAGCTGACACACAGAAGCAATGAGACAACCACGTTCACATTCACACCTACACCCCAACATGGACGTCTCTAAAGTGCACCCAAAAAGAACCCACGCAGACACGAGAAGAATGTGCAAGCTCCACGCTGAGAGGCCCCAGCTGGGATTTGTACCAGTTCTTCTGCTGTGAGGTGACCCTGCACCACTGTGCCACCTGATATTAAAACAATCTAACGGTAAAGATTTCCACCTTCCACTTTGAAAATAATCGGAGAACATGCCACCAAAGCTCTGCACACTGCTATGGTGAGCTGGCGTCATTACAGAGAAAAGTGTGGGGGAAACATGATGCAAACAGGTCATTTTAGTGTGTTCCATGTGTTAAAGCGAGGGCGGTACGTTTCCTCACCGCAGCGTCGCACATCCCATGTTTCGTGCATGCTGTCATTTGTTTAACAAAGCCTCACACCACAGGAAACGCTTTTACACCTATGTTTCTCCTCATTTCCATTTGGCCTCTTAATGGCCTGCAGCGGCACGATCTAAAACATGCAACACTAGCAAGCGTCAAGAATTTCCTGCACTGAATGTGCACGTGTTACTTCATCTGTGGGCAAGCATCCTGTTTCATCAGAATATTGCATGATTGACAAGTAAAATCAAATAGCAAAGTAGTGTAGCAGAAGTATTATTATTTGGTAAACATGAGTACAAGTACATTAAAAAGCTGCACAAAGCACAAAGAAAGAGGGTCGTCTCTAAGCATCATGGCCCGATCTCATCTCACCCCTCCCTGAGAGCATTTACACATAATTAGTGCACATTGTCCAAGCAGCTCTTAGTTAACTGTATCCACAGCTTAGCATCTTCTCTAATCATAAAGTATTAATCGCTTGTCCTGAGATGATCTCTAAATTTCTGCCCACCCATTGCTACCTTAAAGGGATTTTTTTGCAGTTGAAGTTTGAAAACCGCAAACTTCCTTTTTCAGCTCTCTGCACTGTTCCTCTCCCCCATGCAGGCCTCACTCTGCATCTAACTGCTCTTATTGTTTAATTTATGTATGGCAGGTGTTAAATGATTAAAGGCAACATGCACGCTGTAAACAAGGCGTTTAGGTTTGGAGCAAACAAGGTTTGGAGTTTTGTGCTGTTGGTTTCTGAGGCAGGGCAGGCTTTAATGAATACAGCAGCAAAACTGAGCTGCAGTCAAGAAAGATCCAGCTTCAGTACTAAAATCAATGGCCATATATGCGATAATACAGCATTACAAAGATGTCCTGCAGAGATGTCCTTTATCTCTCGGTCCTTCTTGCTCTCTCTCTCTCTCTCTGTCTTTTAATATTTAATATCTATTAAATATTAAAAAGAAAAATCTGAGTCTTTCTCTCACCCTGCAGTTACGCCTTCAGGAAATACCTGCGTGGATTAGAAGCCACCTGACCTCTAACCTGACCTCTACCTTCTTTACCTGAGAGACGTGGTGAGGAAGCTGATCTCTGGGCTCGGAGGGTTACACTTGTCGTCCGTCTTTATCTCTTTCGTCCTCAGTCGGTTCTTCTGGCTGCTGTGCTGCTCACTGCTTTTCAGACAGCGCACTGAGTTGGGACCGAAAGCAGGGCGACGACGCATCTATTCAAATCTAAGAGGAAGGAAGTGACATGCAACACTTGAAACTAGAAACAGGAATGAAAGGCGTTTTTTGTCTTTATATGGCAATGCACGGTGGCTACAAGTCAAGGTGACCCCCCCACCGCTAAAAGTTTGAAGCTTCTTTTACAGTTTTTGAGCAGTCGCCGGAGCGGTCGCCGTGGGCGTTTAGGTGTCGCAGGACTCCAGTGGTATCATTTAAAACATTGTGACATCAAAAAGAAGGTGTTAGTTAAAAGAAACAAATTCAATAGATGAATCAATACTGAAGAAATCTGGGCAAGTAGTTTTTTTCTGTCACCTTATATCATTTAGTATCTACTTATTTAATCTGCAGTTTAATTTTTATTTGGATATAATTGTGGTTGTTAGTGAGAGATAAAGCAAGGAGGGAAGCTGAGAGGCAGGTAAAGACAAAAAGTAGAGAAAGACTACTAACAGAGAGCTGGAGTTACAAAGAGCCATGCACAGAGGAACAGTTAGGTAGCTACAGACACATAAGCTACAGCTGTTCTGTGAAAAAGAACATTTTCATGCCCACCTGTAAAAAACTAAGTGTGGCATTAATGCTTCCATAGAAACTAAGAGGGTAAGTATCAAGTGCAGTTAATTAAACGACCATCAAAAAGTGTGAGCACCTCTAAAAAGCATAGGTTGTGGCAGTTTGCAGGTCTGGAGTAGTTAAGTGCAGGGGTGTGTCAGCACAGTGCATCAACCTTCCCAAAGTTCCAGCAAATTCCCTCCAAAGTCAGACTGTGCAATTCTCAGAGAAACTGCAAAAATACACAACAAAAAAACAATGTCAGACTTTAGCTTGCTAGCTGCAGTCTTTAATGTTAAAGTTCATGATGGCACAATTAGAAAAAGACTGAACAAATATGACTTGTTTGGAAGGTTTGCCAGGAGAGAGTCTCAGCTCTCTTAAAAGTACATCTCAGCACAAACCACAAAGACGTCTGGAACAATGTCCTTTGGATAGATGAGACCAAAGTGAAGATGTTTGACCATAATGCACAGCACTGTATTTGGAGAAACCCAAACACAGTTAATTAGCACAAACACCTCATACCAGCTGTCAAACACGGTGGTGGAGGGGTCATGATTTGGTCACAGGACCTGGGCACATTGGTGTCACTGAGTCACCGGCGCGAACTATTCTTGAGTCAAATGTGTGACCATCTATCTGATATCTAATGATTCCAAGCACACCCATCAAATCTACAATAGAATGGCTGAAAACGAAAGGAATTGAGCTTGTGTAATGGCGGAGTCAAAGTCCAGACCTCAGCCTGACTGAAATCTTGTGGTAGAAACTCAAGAGAGCAGTGCGCAGACAAAAAACCTCAAACTTCAACAAAGTGAAACAACATTACAAAGAAAATGGACCAAAATTACTCCACAATAATATGAGATACCAACAAGTCATAGAGAAAAGATTACTTCAACTTATTGTACTTAGTGCACTTTGTTTTTCACAGGATTGCTCAGAGTCCTCTGAAAGCTCTCTTTTTCACGACATTATACAGTACTGTGCAAAAGTCTTGAGCCACCCCTCACTTTTTTATAAAACGGAAAATAGGTGCAGTGATTTATGGAAACGGGCAATTGTATCCTTGTAACTACCCTGAAAGTCCATATTTGGCATGGCCACCTTTATTCTTCAGCAAAGCCTGAAAACTCAAAGGTAAGCTACTAAGTAATTTGTGTAATCTCCAAAGGTTGATTCTGTTCATCTGGACGTAGCGTTTTCAGTGGGAGAAACATTTCGTCACTCATCCAAGTGACTTCTTCAGTCTCAGCTGACTGCAGGTTTCCCCAATCTTATAAACAGTACATTTGCATAATGACTGAAACCAGCCCACTGAAGGAACAATGGGCTGGGAGGTCAGTTTCTTGATCATTAATATGCAAATTCTCATGACCACTGATCAACAACCACTGATCAAAGCCCACTGATCAATGTCCATGAGTACCATTCACAGAGAGTTGGGAAATGGCTGCAATCACAGCATTGTATGATGGCGAAAGATGTACCCTTAGCCCCCCTCCTCGATTCAGAGATGGTCTTTCCCTTTTCACGTAAATGGCCTCCTTGACTCCACGCTCAAACCAGCGGGAGGGGAGGAACAGGGAGGAACGCTGGTTTGAGCGCTGAGTCAAGGAGGCCACGTCCAGATGAACAGAATCAACCTTTGGAGATTTACTTACCTGGATGATTGAGCATGCATCAAGATAATTTGTGTAATAGTTTGAACCAAATATTAAAAATATGGATTCATCACTCCACTAGCCCACTGACTGCGTTACCCCTGAATGTGTGGTTTGTTATCTAATTGTGAAAACAACTGGTTGATCCTGGTTGTTCCTAGGGGTCACTTAAGCAAAGTAGTGCCGTGTAGTAGCTATTTGTAGCTGTGCCCATAGAGGGATGTTCTTACAAAACCACTTTCCAAAGAGCCCACATGCTGCCACCCACTGGTAATTTTTCTCCTGGTGACCACTTGACTGTTTCCATCTATTTTAAGATGTGACTAATTACAAACAAAACTGGAGTACATAATATGTCCACTAAAGTGTTTTTGCATAACTTAACTAACATGCCATTTTAAGCCTTAGTGTGTTATTCTGCTAGGTTCTTAGCAACTCAGGACTATAGTAAATGCTAACTAAATCATATTTTTGATGTTTCTCAAACTTTTAATAATGTTCTGGTGATAAAAATGATAGAATTACTGTTGGTCTGGTCCCTAAGCCCGGCCACACTGTTACAGAAGCTTATCTGTTTGGCTTATTGCCATAGTAACTTAAGGGCACTATATCTGATTTAGTTACCAGCACTACTTTCCTTGATAGATGTTATTACCTGGTTATAGGTCAATCAATGGTATTCTGCACTCTCATTGGTAGTCACTTCAATTATTTAACGATTAGTTAGTTATTATTAACCTCTGGTTCTCTTCCACAGTGTGTCTTTTGTCCTGTCTCCCTTCTCTCACCCTCAACCGGTCACAGCAGATGGCCGCCCCTCCCCGAGCCTGGTTCTGCTGGAGGTTTCTTCAGGTTAAAAGGGAGTGTTTCCTTCCCACTGTCACCAAATGCTTGTTCAAAGGGGTTCATATGATTGTTGGGTTTTTCTCTGTATTATTGTAAGGCCTTTACCTTATAATACAAAGCGCCTGTTGTTGAGGCGACTGTTGTTGTGATTTGACTGCTGCTGTTATAAATACATACGTTTTTTCAATGGACAAATTTCAAAGTGGAAAGCTCTCTTGAAAAAAGAAATGGCCTTCTGTTGGCTGTGGTCACCAGAGGAATACAAAAGAAGAACAGAGCACATTCTCACATACATAAATCTTCCTTTTAAAAACAAACGAAAAAACAAAAAATTGAAATGTCGTTGTCTAAATTCAAACCAAAACTGCTGAATCACTTAGTGTTGCTCAAATCTGGTCTGAGCAGCATTAAGTGGATCATTTCAAGTCATCTGGTGAGTCAGTGACATCCAACCCAAAATGGAGCATCACATGGTAATGATGTCAGGTCAACATCTGGCTGATGTTAAAGAAAAGAAAAAAGTGACAGATGATCAATGTTAAATTGTGTTGTAATAACTGCATTTTCTGCAGCCATGTGTAATTTTTTTAAAGTAGACTCCTGGATGCGTAAATAACAGGAAGTGCACTGCGCAATATCTGTGTCTAAACTCTGAGCACAGTCTGTTCCTCTTTCTCAACATATCTTTATTTTTATTTTACCCTTTCATAGCAGAGAAGACACCAATGAAATAAATAGCATTAATGAGTCATTTTTATTTAATGTCCCAGTAAGCGATGAAGCTAGACTAGCACCGTCAGTTACCATTAACACACCTTTGCTTTTCCTGCCTTGACATGTCAAAACAGCTGCTATGAAAAGGCTGTTTGTGTTTAGATGCACATTTATTAATACAGTTCATACATGGAATGAAGAACAGCCAAAGCATCAGATCCATATGGAGCAACAAAGAAACTGTGACCTTTCTCATGTCAGAGAAACTAAACTGGACTGGACAGTTAGTGCCACCTGCTGCTTGTCTCAAGGAAACAGCTGGTGTCAACATGAAGGCAAAGAAAAAGGTTTTAATGAGCTCATTTCTTGAACTCAATAGATGAGATACATTTATAAATAATAAATTAACTGCAAGGCTTTGAAATTTCACATATTTACAGATCCTAAGTCACAAGTAATTTTTGCATTTGTATAAATGTGCAACCTGGTTTTGCTCGTTCACAGGCTGCAGTGCAGGAGGGGCACAGTAAATGTTGGTTTTTGATCACTGTGGGGTGCACACAGCTGGTATTTTTGAATCTACTCAAGCATGAGCGACATTGCTTTTTGCCTCCTACATGGCAGCAGGTGCTTTGACACCTCTGAATGTGGATGGGGCAGGTTTGAGGGGATCCGTCAGGCAGCAGGTTTACAACTGCGTCCGAGAGCAGGCCTCGGGCCACATTTGCACCGTTCTCACAAACAGAGTCACTGAGGGCTTCCACTGCAAACTACTGCAAACACCCTACCCCCACTCCTCCAAAAAACAAAAAACTCAAAGTCAAGTGTCATTGCAATGTGTCGCTTCCTGTTTATCCTGATCTGAGAAGGTGTCGGTTGCTAGTAACTAACTAAAGTTGCTGTTTTGCTAAATTATAACTGCAAAGATGCTTAGGCTCGTACCTCAGAGATTTTACCTACAGGAAAAATCACCAACATAAACTATTGATTAATCATGTTTTGTTAATTGGGGTACTATTTACTAAATGTTTATCAAAAAAGGCTCATTTGCATCATATAATATGGACTGATCTTGGATAAATGTGCAGTGAACCAACAGAGGCTCATAGTCCATAACCAGGAATAGTCCTAACCTTTGTGTTGTTTGTGCTTCCAGCTTACATCATGACGTTGTATTTACACTAATATTCTGATGGATTTGAATACTGCACCTTTCATAAGTAGGCCCAAACTACTTCACCCATCAGGGAGTCAAATTTGTTCATGGTGCCCCAAATTAACACTTTATACTGTAAAATGAACGATATGTGTTTGATTAATAGTCTATATTTGCCTTATCTGACTTAAAAGCTCCCTCTTATCTCACCACCACCATCACACTGGGATTCCCCTGGAAATGTCTCACAGAGTAAGCCTACTGAACCTCTTCAGTAGAGGCGCTTCGTGTTTCTAACAAGTTTTATGAAGCCTGTGTCGCCTCAGGTCTGACCTCGCTAGAAGAATTTGGACTTTCAGGCACAATATCCCATTGCCTGTTAGTATCACATTAGCAACTCTTTGCTACATTCAGAACTTACTCTACACCCAGCTGGTAAACACTAATATGCATTCATAATCATCTGACAGTTCATACTACATACTACAGTTGTAGGTGAAGACACTGGTTTCTCTTTAAGACATTCTGTTCAGCCTATAGTAGTGTCAGATTTTATACACAGGTTGTTTTCATGTAAGATCTAAACCTGGAAGGTAACAAGTATTGTACAACTTCCAGGACTCTGATTATAAATATCAAAAACCATACCTGATTTAAATTTGATATCTCCCTTTCCAGGTTGGCTCCTTGTGCATCTCTTGACCACTTTCATTTTAGCTGCACTCATGGGCTTCAAACTTGCGCAGCATGGAAACATGGGTTTCTTTTGCAAACTGACCCAGTTCAGTGTGGAGGAGCATCACTGGTAATGAGACTGAGATCTCTGGCTTGAATCCTGAAAACAAAAGAGTCTGCAGTGGCCAGAAGGAAGCAGAACAAGTCAGAAGCATGACTGGGAGCATATAGGGAGAGATCATCAGTGTGAGGTTCTACTACTGTATGATCCTGCAGCACCTACAGCAGAACGCTGTGAATTTTATGGTCCTCCAATAATAATAATGTAAGATAAATGTGAAATCATTAAAGCAGTAGATTAGTGAAAGCATTACATTCCTTCATACAAAGCAACAAAACACAAAAACACAGCATGTTTTCTGTGTCAACAGCAGGTACCTATTATCCATTATATAATCATACAGTATGATTGTCACCAGAATGGTTCATATTTTTTCTACAGACACAGGAAGACGCTCCTGGTTTTGAATGCAAAACCCAATCAAATCTGTGTTTCCTCCCTTGAGATGCTCTGGCAGGCCTTTACTGCTTCTCTGTCTGCTTGTTTGAAGGTTATTTTCTTAATCAAGGGAGAAATTCTCCAATCATCCCCTTTAGCTGTCTTCTGTGCTCTTTTGCACCTTTTGGAGTTGCTGAGTTAGCCTGTTCAGAATCAGAGTCAGAAATACTTTGTTAATCCCAGAGGAAACAGCATGGTCACAGTTGTTCCACAACAGTAAGAAGAGTAAGAAATATTATTTGTAATAGTGATAAGTTAAAGTATCAATATTATATATAATACATTATACTATAGAATAGCTTTAATGTCTCTAAATCTCTGCCTAAATAAATAAATAAATCTGGGTAAATTCCCAGATGATTCCAGATGACCCCCCTAACCCCCTTGGAAATTACACCCCTGGCATTGATACTCCAATCAATACTCTAAATTCAAGTTCAATATATAGCCCACTGAATTTTGTAAATAATTCATTTTTGGGGTAAATTAAAAAAATACAAATCAAACACACACTATGAAATTTGTGTGTAACATCTACTAAAAAAAAAACCAATTCTCTCTTTTGATCTAACAAATTATTGTAGAAATAACTGTAGAATGAGTAATCACAGTGATTTAGTGGTCATTAAATTGTGTTCAGAATTTAAAAATACTGATTTATCTCATAAATCCGTTCTACATAAGCTGCCTTTCTAAGTTAAAAGTATTGGTATTGTTATTGCCAATACTAGCCCTGTAGTTACTCCCAGCTTTAATGAAACTTTGAAGTGTATCATAAACAGGAAAATGATATTTGTCTTCAGAATAAAAGTTGTGCCTAACTCCTGCACCTAACAAATTTCCAACAGGTGCGACTTTTACTTTGAAGGACAACTTTAATGGTTTCTGGTTTGCGGGCACTCTTCACAGTTTCCCTCAGGGAGAAGCGAGTCCCTCTTTACTCCCAAAATATGAACTCAAAGTTCACCACCCAGTGTTTAATGGTACATTCATTATACCCGTGCAAACTCCCCTCCTCTGACCTCCGTTGCTACGCAGGAAAGTCACGTGTCGATGACGTGAACGTAAACAAAGGCTGAACCAATCACAGTCGGTCAACTCCGGCAGCTGACAGTTACTTCCGCTAGTGTCACGGAGTTGTGTTGTCAAAATGGGACACGACAACCACCACCACCACTTATCTTTGTGTTTTTGTGATTTAATGAGGTAGGAATTGTCTCGCATGTGTTGCTTTATTTGCACTTCAGTGATAAAATGGTGTACAAAGAGCTGGTGCTACCCCCCCCCCCCCAAACAAACAGGAAAAGTATTGTTGAGAGCTAACTTTAGCTTAACTAGCAGCTAGCTGACTTATCATTAGCGTAATCAACAGTAATAACAGATTTACTGTCGCCTGTCCAGTTCTAACGATAGTAACAGATTAATAATTATCTTGAGTAGAGCTTGTTTTTAAGTGTCACACATTGCCAGTCCTCTTTTTTCCGTCCCTCCGCAGGCTGCTGTGGTCGCTGCTGGTGCCATGCCTCTACCTGAGCCTGATCCTGACCCTCGTCCTCCTGCTGCTCCTTTTGGGGGTCCGCATGTGGCTGCAGGGGCGCCGCAAGGCCCGCCGGGCTCAGGATGATGGCCCGGCGGTGGCTTTCTTCCACCCCTACTGTAACGCGGGAGGAGGCGGGGAGCGGGTCCTCTGGTGCTCCCTGAGGGCCCTCATGCACCGGTAAAATATTTAAAAATAATTTTAAGGGAAAGTATGTCTCACGTTTGTTGTTGTTTGTAGGTTGAAGAGGAAGTCACTTCTCTTCCAGCTCTGTCCTTGATTTCACAGCTATGTTTGGTTGAAACTACCTCTACCATTGTCTCCAAGACCCACAGACCATCTAGTGAGACCATTTAGAGCAGCTTCTTTGCTCTCTAGCAAATAGTATAGTACAAGTGACTGCTTTTAAAAACATAAGCTGACCCTCAGACCACAGAGATAAACCCGAAGTTTAAACACTAATGTAGAGTTTCTGCCTTTATCCCAGATATCCCGGCGTCTCCTTTGTGGTTTATACGGGTGACCAGGGAGTGACCGGTGAGCAGATTCTGGAGGGAGCCCGGCAGCGATTCAACATCACACTGCCTCGATCAGTCACCTTTATCTTCCTGCGTCACCGTGTACTCGTGGAGGCCAGCTCTTACCCTCACTTCACCCTGCTGGGTCAGAGCGCAGGCTCAATGTTCCTCGGTAAGATCTGGGCTAAAATGGAAGACTAAATAAATTCAAGTACTCATTTATATTACAGTAAGATTTTTTTCTTTGATTTAATATATGGGAACAAGATGATGTATATTTCTAACATTTGCTTTCATTGTAGTCTCCACCCTATTTTGCTAACGTTTCTGCAAACATGAAACACATGATGTGTATGTGATTCCTTCATATAGATGTGATCCAGTGCTGTGGATCATATGTTTTGAATTTTACTGAATTTATTCTTTTCTGTGGGATCAACAGGTTTGTAAGTTGAAGTGACGCAGTGTGTGTGTGTTTTAGGGTGGGAGGCACTGACGGCCTTCGTTCCTGACCTGTATGTGGACTCGATGGGCTACGCCTTCACCTTGCCGATCTTCCGCTACCTGGGAGGCTGTAAAGTGGCAAGCTACGTTCACTATCCCACTGTCAGCACCGACATGCTGTCTGTGGTCAGAGAAAGGAACCCAAGGTAAAAGTGAATTTAGACACAGCTCCATTTAATCCAGAGCTTCCCAAAGTGTGGGGCCCGCCCCCTAGGGGGGGCGCAGAGCCATTGCAGGGGGGCGCGGTATGAAAAGGGGGGGAAAAAAAACCCCAAAACGCTTGGACACTGCTAGCACGGGGCGCCCACACAAAGGCAAAGCAGGAGATGAAGCATAGCTGAATATGTTTCCAAACCAACTTCATTCTAAGCCAAAGACTAGAAAATATGGTGAAGCATATCTGCCCTTTGGTTTCACCTGCACAAGTGCCAAGGTAGGTCTCCCCTGCAGAATTGGTTTTCCCTTCGTCGGGAGCATGCGCTGGGCTGTTCAAATCACGGACAAACAGTATCCTACATTCTTGATTTTTAGTTCACAAACACTTGTTGTAATGACTAACTACTCCTGACATTTTGGAGATGTTAGCTCTTTATACAGTAAAGTTACAGTGGGATACAAATAATATCAGGCTGATCCTGCCACGATTTGTTCCCCCAGTTCAAACATTTCCCCGGGGCAAACATTTTTCTTGTAAAACAAAGGGGGTCTAGCAAAAAAAGTTTGGGAACCACTGATTTAATCCAACAACAGCAGCTTACAAATAATGTACAGCAGGCAAAAAAATAAGATCAAATAATCTCAGGCTTACTCTACACGGTTGTGTTGGTTAACAATGGTCACTGTCAAATTAGGCAAGTACAGAGTGATAAGTTCTTGCATTGACTGAAATACATGACTGGTTATCCGTTGCTCATCAGTCAGTCGTACTTGCTGTCTGGTACTGTGTTTGATGTCATCAGGTAGGACACCACCAGTGGCTTCTCCTGAGAAAAAACAAACACTTGCTCTGTGCTTTTATTAGTCACGCTCACAGAAGAGGACCTTAGGCTCCATCTTTTACCATCTTAAAGTGCTGCGATTGCAACTCTCTGAGTGGTAATCATGGACAGAAAGAGTAATTGAAAAAAAATTATCCAGCCTTTCTGTAAAATGAAAACAGAATTGCTACGTACACGATGTGTTCAGTGTGGAGTGTGTAACTAGATTTGCCCTAAGCTATTTGGTTGTGCTGTATGAAAGCGTCCCAGGCATTTGAGGCTAATCCAATCCTGACCTGTAAATGTTCTGTTGTGTGATTACTCTTGCCCAAAAAAACAAAAACCTTACCTTTCATCTTCGTCTTTATATTTCAGATTCAACAATGCTGATTTCATCTCAAGAAACCCCATCCTGAGTGCATTGAAGGTGGTGTACTACTGCTGCTTTGCTCTGCTGTACGGCCTGGCCGGCTCCTGCAGCGACGTCATTATGGTGAACTCCACCTGGACGCTGGGACACATCCTCGCTCTGTGGCGCTCTCCGAGCCGCACCAGCATCGTCTACCCTCCATGTGACATCAGGGCCTTCCTAGATGTCCCGCTGGAGGACGAGGATGAGATGGAGGGCTGGGAGGAGCTTGGAAGAGAAGAAGAGGACGGCGGCAGAGGGGACAGGAAGCGCCACTCCATTGTGTCGGTGGGTCAGTTCAGGCCAGAGAAGGATCACCAGCTCCAGATCAGAGCATTTCGCAAACTGCTAGACAGGAAAGGGGACGGCCCAGGGGGGAGAGAGTCTCTACGGCTGGTGCTGATTGGCGGATGCAGGAACCAGGAGGATGAGGAGAGGGTGTTGATGCTGCGGGGACTCTGTCAGGAGCTGGGCATCGCTGACCATGTTGAATTCAAACTTAATATCCCCTTTGAGGAGCTGAAGAGAGAGCTGGTGGACGCCACCATTGGTCTGCACACAATGTGGAATGAACACTTCGGCATCGGTGAGGACAGCATGTGTTACTAAAACCGTACAAAGTATTTCTTTTTCAATAGTACTTACTGCACAGTTTTCCACAGAAATGAGTGAATGAAAAACTTAACAGTAAGACTTTTGTATCAGATCAGCCGGTCTGAACATTAATCCTCCATCTTTGTCTCCAGGTGTGGTGGAGTGTATGGCCGCAGGCACCATCGTTCTTGCCCACAAGTCTGGAGGTCCAAAGCTGGACATCGTGGTGCCGTACGAAGGCAGGCAGACGGGCTTCCTGGCTGACAGTGAGGACAGCTATGCGGCTGCCATGGAAACCATCCTGTTGTTGTCACCAGCCGCTCGACTGGAAATGCGCCGTAATGCCAGGGACTCTGTAGAACGATTTTCCGACCAGGAGTTTGAGTCTTGTTTCCTGGCTGCCATGGAGCCTCTGATGGGTACTCTAGAGCGATGAGTTAAAACAGATGAGGTGCCGAGTCCACCAGGGACCAGAACGTTGTTGGTCTTTTAAATAGTGCTACACACATATATAGGATTGAACAGTGAGGGTCATGTGTATGTTTAAAACTGCTTAAGCTTGAAGGTTTAAGTGTGATGAGGTGGATCATTTTCAGCTTAATAATCTCACAAAGCAAGTCAACATCATCAAGACAAATTCGGGGTGGACACCCAGAGAAATAATTGGGATGAATAAACAAAACCAACAAAGAGTGTAGGACTGTGCGTGTGTCAAACTTGTGTGAAAGTCTTCAGTGACAGCAGAGCTGGAAGCACGATGACGGGGAAAAAAATCAGGTGAAAAATCACATTCTGTTCACCTCCAAACTGAGTCATGTGTTGATATGACTTTACATAAAAAATTACAAGACACCTTGAGGTTCAGGAAATATCCTCTTTAATCTCATAATTATAGCTATTATTTATGTTCTCTGTCATATACGCTCCAGGAGCAATTTAGGCAACCCTGGATATCCGGAGATCACCTGGGTTTTGTTAGGATGTGCAACAATGGACACTCATAAAAGGTAAAAAAAGACAACAATGAGGCGAGATCATCGAAAGGTAAAGCTAGGTAACAATGAAAAAGAACGTTAACAGAGTTCTCACATAAAAACGAGAGAGGTTTTAACATTCCCCGATGAACGTTTAATTCCCGTGATTTATTTTCATCCTCATATCTTTACAGTTTCAGATTGGATGTTATCCACATAACTGCTTCGCCCCATATGTGCTAACAACCTTTTGTGATTAGTAAACTAAAAATACAGATCGAAACTGGTAGATAAAACTCACAAGACACATTTAAATCCAACAGCTCTAAAGAGCTTTCACTGTTGGTGGAGCTAAGGCTTCTGTGTTCGTGCTAAGCTAAGCCACACTTGCTGCATCTCTGTGCTGGAGAGAAAACTGATTGTGAGAAAGACCATAGGAACACTCACGTTTCTCAAAATGTATTTCTTTAAATAATTTAATATTGCGGGGAGAGTGACATTCCAAGCTACAACACTTTTAAGCGTGAAGAAGTGATTTATGTCCAGTTAATACTGATATAGTTTGATTTTATTTTTTGCAGTGGCGTGATGTTAGCAACATGCTTGTAAATGTACGTGAAGGGAAGGGTGGAAATTGATGAAGAATTTCTTGTAACGCTTTCTGTGTGCACAAGAAGCACTTAAACCCACAGGTTTGTGGTTTTAGACGATGGCCAAAGTACTCTTAATTTAAATGTTTTTTCAGCTGTTGTATTCCTGTTTGTGATGAGGTCCAGGCATGGAAATATTATTATATGTAAAAGGCTGACTAACTTTTATTTTTAAAGAGGAATTAGAACTATTTAAGTCTGTCCATGTAAAAAGGCTGTTTGGAGTTTGTTTCACTTGCAAACTGCAATTAAATTAAATAATGCTGCAATAAATGAAACACTTCAGATTTGTTGTGTGCTGCCAGCCTGTGGTAAAAAACACACATGAAATAAACTAGATGAGCTATCATTCGCAAAAGTAAATCATTACCAAACATGATTAAAACTCATCTGTTAAATGTCATATATGAGACCTGTACTATGAAGCCAGTTTAGCCGCTTTGCTGCGTCCTGCGGTCCATCACCATCAACCAATAACATGTCAGTGAAATAGTGTCATATTATAGTATCATGGAGTCTCCGATAATTCCCACTTGTATTAATTTAGTAGTGCTTTTCCCCTCTTACAAGCCAAAGTGCCTTAAATTTCACAAAAACTCTTGTGCTTTTAATAGTGTATGTTTCCTCACACACACATTCACGTAACTGCACATTATTCAGGCTTAACATCTTATTCCACCGGGCTATTTACTGGAATAGGTTAAAGATAACTTAGAAAGTGTGACTTGTGGTTACGCCAGATAAACAACCTAAATTAACAATCCTTCACAGAGTCATGTATTCACATCATGAAAACAATCACTTTTTATTATCAGATTCCAGTTACTCTTACATTTTTGTCCAACTCCCACAAAATAAAAATGTTAAAGTTTGCGGGCGGTTAAGGAGTCTGATGCTGCTCGTTTGAAGCTGTGGTATGTTGTCTGTGGGACTCGGGCTCAGAAGGAAATACCTTGAACGATCCCGCTTCTTCACTTGAATTCTGGACCTCTGCTTGGATTTGAGGATCTCCAGAGCTCACTGCACCTTCATCCATCTCCTCCTCCATCCTATCAGCTAGTGGTTCGCGTTCCTGCTCCTTTTCGTCTGAGCTTGTGTCCTCCATGACAAACAGGTTCCTCATGGAGTCTGCCACTGCTTCTCTCAGCTCATCCTCTGACTCCTCAAAGTTCCTAATGAGAAAGAGTGGAAAAAATTAACACTTAATGACATGTAAGAGTTTAAAAAAAACCCCACATTGACCAAAATGTTTGATGTAATTAAGTAAGATTTGTGATATTGCAGAATTCTGGGTGTGTGTACACTGCTGAGTAAAGACAGGTAGAGGCTTTTCGACTCGCTACACATTGTGGCACAACCTCTGTGTAGAAATGTGGCTAAAAATATGAAGCATTGCAAAAATCATTGCTCAATGTAAAAAGTAACTTTGTTGTCTATAATACATTCATATCTTATATATCTGGTATTGTTCTATTCCCCCCCTCTGAAATTCAGAGACATGTAAAGCTCTGCACTGTTACATGAATCAGTAGCACTGACGAGCAATTTTTGGTGCATTTTTTCACTAAATTGTTCTGGAATTTATGACTAACATGTCCAGAGTTATAGTTGACAGTCTGATTCTCTTTCATTTAATCCTTTAATTTCTGTACAATACTGTAATAAACTGATATCTGATAACTGTAACTCCATCTGGTTCAGCTCAATGTGGCAGCATGGAGTAAAAATACGCAGTATATTAAGAATGTGAACAGAAGGAAGTGTTGACTTACGTGTCATCGTCATCTGACCTCGGCTCCAGACGCTCTTCATCCATCTCCACATCAGACTCCTCCTCTCCTTCCCCATCCCTTTCCTCCTCTTTGTCCGGGTTAATCTCCTCCTCTGTTCCATCCTGCTGTGTCTCTAAATCTTTTTCACATTAAAGACATTGCAGGACCACTGAGAACAGCACATTTTACCCTTTACACTGCTGGTTTCAACACTGATCAGATGTGAGTGTGTGATGTCTCACCTGTGGCCACTGAATCTAGAGTTGATGATGTGAGCTCAGCCTGAGCCAGAGCTCTCAGCAGGGTGTTAGGGGGCTCGTCAATCCACTGCCTACGACCTGCCACTTCCTCACCTTAAAATCATCATTTTAGTGTCTTGGTTACAATGTCCAATAGAGCGACATTATTCAGAGAAGCACAAACCGACTAATTCTAATAAACATTTTGAGCATCACCACCCAGCTGTTCTGCGGGTATGCTGCACCTTGTCCAGCCTCGACCGCCGTGTTGTAGACTGAGTTGATGTCCATGTTGCCGAGCGCGTTCAGCAAAGTCTGAGGAGTCCTGTTGCTCCACCCCCTCCTCCCCTGTAGCCAATCCTTGAGCTTCAGCTGTGCTCCTTCCTGGAAGGACAGAGTTCGATTCAGTGGATCCACTTCCTGCATGGAAAAGGAACGTAAGAGTGAGAAGAAGATTGGCAGTTAGAAAGATACTAAAGACTATATTTATTATATTTATATTTATTTAATTAATTATTTTACCTTTTCTTTTATTTGGCTTTGATTGATAGCTTATGTAATTTTATTATATAGTTCCTATGTACAGCACTTTTGTGTCAGCTGTGGTTGTTTTAAAGTGCTTTATAAATAAAGGTGATGATGTTGATGATATCTTCTGTCTCTCACCTGGTCATCCTGTTTTCTTCCTTCCTCTTCTTTCTCCTCCTCTTCGTCTTCCCTTAGCTCCTCATTATCTAATCGGATCTCAAACATGATTCCCCTCTGTAGACGTCACAAACCCCCAAAAAAGAGCAAAAGATACAGTAGTCTTCAGTGCTTCAGATGTGTCAACAACTTAAATGATCTGGAAAGGTCTTCAATATTCAAATAGTTTGAATGCAGGTATACAAGTAGAATTACTGGACTTAACCTCTGCAGAATTGTTTTTGTTGGTATAAACTCACGTTGTCTTTGTGTTTTCTCTCCAAAGCTCTCATCTGGTCTCTGTTCTCCTCTCTGATCTGCCTCAGAGCTGCTTCAACATCCTGCAGAAACCAGACACAGAGAAAACTACAGTTATCATGAATTCTTCTGTAGAATGAATATTGTATCCCTAAATATGTGTACAAACACTACAGTGATTGCTTTAAAAATAAAGCAGAATATACTGTCAAAGTATGGTTATAGGGTCGTAATAGTTCATGAAGATAATACAGGTATATGCCATGCAGACACAGGGTGTGATTTGCAAGGAGAATGGACCTTTAATCGATCTACAGTACAAACAACACTTTATGCACTGGCAGTGCTTTGATAGTTGAAATGATATTGCATAGACGTGAATAATCTGGATTCTGTTCTGTTCCAACTTTTCATTAACCTCCTAAGGCCCGAACTCTTCCACGACATGCATTTTTAATTTCTCTTTGATATTTGGGCATATTGGGGCCCGATGAATGTAAAAACAAAGAATTTCCAGATTTTTTTTTTTTACCTTATTTTTGTTTTTAAGAAAAATGAGAGCCACAAATGAGGATATTCATTTTAAATTTTGATAGAACAGTAGCAGTATAATGTCCTCGTAAGTAGATATCAGGCCCATGTAGAGCAAAATTGAGTATTTTGGTCAAAATAACCAAAAATGTGATGTCCACATATGTGGACGGCAGGCCCTAGGAGGTTAAGCACCATTGTTTCAGAGTCAAAACTATTACATTATTAATATAAAAAATAAAATAAAAAGATTTAGAGTGTCACATTTTACAGGACATTCAATACAAATATTTCCAGTGGGTGTCCAATGCATGCCTGGTCATCTACATCAGCATTCCCTAAAAAGGTGAGATCTATAGTCTCTTATTTCATTCCATTGTATTCATTCAGTTATTGTTGTCTCACATCCTGCAGTTACAAAGCCTTGATGTGAAGAAAGGCTACAGTTTGTTAGTTTGGCAGCTGATGGTGACGCTGCTGTGATGGGCTGTTAGAGAGGAACAGTCAGTGGAAAGACCAACCCTAATTTGACCATCATACACTGCATTCACAAGTTAGAGCCTGCAGTCCATGATGGTGCAGAACATGTTACAGAGATATTTTCACATATTTATGAAGTGTTTGTTGCTGGTCTGAATAAATATAAAGCCTTTTCCTCTCTGGAGGTTTGCATATATGAGTAAAAGAGGGGCACTGCACTGCAAATATCACGCTACACGAAAGCAGAAAATTTATAACTGGCCTCTGAAAGAAATTAAATTAGCTTTAGAAAATTGCTCTATATTACTAAAATATCATCAATATGAAGAGAGTATTTGTGATTCCTATCCAGTGATCTATTTCACCAGTGCAGGTGCTGCTTTCTGGGGCTCTTTGTTGTCGACAGATGGTTCTATGTCCTTGGATTGCTCCAACACAAAGGTCTCGAGTTTGTGTTGTGGCTTGGCCTGAAACATGACAGGATGAAAATATGTTAATGCTCTTCATTATTGACTGAGAGTTGCTATTATGTGTATTTACTGCAGAAGGTTGATTCAACCTTTGAAGTGACCCAAACTGTAAAAGGGTAAGTTCAAGAGTTCAGGAGTTTGCACGTACCTCTGCTTCAGCTCTCATCCTCATCTGTTTCATCTCCAGGTGATATTGCTGTCTAATGAGATCGAGCTGACGCAGGTACTCCTGCAACCACACACACTCTAAAAGCTACTAGAAAACATTCCTAGGAGAGTTTTTCTGCATTTCTTTATTTCTGTAAACACATTTTTGTCCTTCATTTAGATACTAAACATAACTGCTCACTTTAATGGCTGCTGTGTCTTGTGAGTGTGTCCCACCTGCTGACCCCCCTGTCTCTTGTCCAAAGGCATATGTTGGTGTTCAGGTTTGCCCACCTCCTGCTCTTGACCACCAGGCTTGCTGTTGCGCTCAGCTGTACATGGACGCAGACCCTGAACAACAGAAAAGCAAAGGCTAAAGGTAAAAGTGGCTAAACGTTGTGAAAACTGTGCCACTTTCATTTCTTACAGTATAGTCTTACAGGTAATAAACTCTACTGTGCATTAGTACAGTTTAATAGTGAACAGTTTTGATGTACTTGTGTTCCACTACACTAACCACAACATTACAGCTCCGCTTATAGTTAATACACTAATAGAAGAGTAGATATTCCAGCAACAGTGCGTGGAGGCACAGAGCTTGGTCCTACCAGCTGTTTCTCTGCTCTCAGCTTGTAGTGGTTGGCCTCCTGTCTTCTCTGCAGGTATTCATTTCGAGCGGCAGCCACACTGACAGACACAGGAAGATTAACTGTTACTCAAGAAAAGAACTGCTCACTTCAGTTCAATTCAATTGTATTTATGTAGTGCAAAATCACTGAACAGGTGCTTCAAGGTATTTTATATTGAAGGTAAAGACCCTACAATGATACAGAGAAAACACCAACAATTAGATCACTGTCTTTGAGTAAGCTCTTGGCAACAGTGGGAAGGAAAACTCCCTTTTAACAGGAAGAAACCTCTGGCAGAACTAGGCTCAGGGAGGGGCGGCCATCTATCATGACCTGTTGGGGTGAGAACAGGAAGGCAGGGCAGGACCGTTCTTCTCCCTTGCAAAAAACTCTGATCTACTTGAAAACTGAACAGCTGCTGACTGTTTTTATGAGTCACTGCTATTTAAATAAAGCGTGCTGCTAGGTCCTGGTATGAGTGCAGTTCCAAATTTATGGTCGTCTGGATGAAGGCTGGTCTAGTTTTGGAGACTTTTCCCTGATGCTAGGGAATCAGAGCTAACCAAGAAGATATAAAAAAAAATGTATCTTTTTATTTCTGTAATAAAAGGTTTTTAGAATTAGGACGGTGACAAAGACTAGTGTGCATGTGCAACGGTGAGCAAAGCAAAGCTCAACCCACCTGACAGAAAAACTGTTTGCAAAAAACCTCCATCAATGGCCACAACACATGAGTGTTTTCAGATCAAAGTGTAGAAATGCTAAACATTTTGCCCAATTACTGAATGTGTGAGATGTGAACACACAAAGGAGTTTAATGTAAAGATATGTTTATGGTATATTACCGTTTTATCCCATTTAACTACTTAAAAAGAACCTTTAATGGCTGTATGTACAGCTGAAACAAATCATTCATTAATGAAGATGAACTCAATTGACAACTATGCTACTGTAATGATAGCTGGATGTACTTTCTATCCAGAACTGTTTTTATTGGTTGATTTTATTTAAAGTTTTTACAGAAACTGTTTCCTGAATAATTGTTAGTTACAGGTGTACTGGTCTTTGGTCACTCACAGCTGATATGGTTCCACAGAGCAAGGAGCAGCTTGGTCTTCACATTGCTCCTTTGGTCTTTCCACAGGAGGAAGAGGAAGAGGAAGAACATCCTCTTTGTTCCTCCTCTGAAAGGCATCCAACTGGGCGTGGTAGTGCTGGTAATGGCTGACAGGCTGCTGACCATTAAACCTGTAATTAATATTACATATTATACATGCATGATAAACCATCATCATTAAGTGAAGCTAATGGTTGATTAACCAAACCTGAGATCTGTATCTGTATGAATGATAAGAAACATACAATAGAGGTATAAGAAAGTACATCATTTCAATTCTAAGGTTTTACATATCAGGACATAACTTGATGAGCTCTGGAGACTTGATGATGATCATTTAAATCAAGCACATTTGATTAGCAGCACATGGCTGCTACTTACCCACTTAATTCCCTCTGCATCCAGTAAGGGTCTACTTTGTCATACACTGCTTCTGCATTTTGGCTTAATTTTTGTTAAATACATAATGACATGGTGTAATTTGTCTATGTTCAAATCCAGTCTGGGGACTTTCTGTGCAGAGGTTGCATGCTTTCCTGTGTCTGTGTGGGATTTCCCAGGGAACTCCAGCTTTTTCCCACAGTCTAAAAACATTCTCGGGGTTAGGCTAATTAGTGATGCTAAACTGACCATACATGTGAATGTGAAAGTGAATGGTTGTCTGTCTCTCTGTATTAGCCCTGTGACAGACTGATGACCTGTCCAGGGTGTACCCCAGCTCTCACTGTGTGAAGCTGGGATGGACTCCCCAGTACCCCAACCCAAACTTGAACTGGATAAGCAGAAAAAGGATAGATGGACGTAATATGTCATGTTCATATGAGGCTGCAGCTAGCTATTATAAGTTCTAATTTTTTTTAAAGATCATCTTGAAATAAGATGCACTTAAAGCTGGTCAGGTTACACAGCTGTAAACAGAAGTGTCAATATCAGGCGGGAATAGGACCAAAGGAGTTACTATGCGTTCACATAATTCTGAGCAAACCTTTGGATCCCTGGAAACTCTCTGTTGGCTGCTAGCTGTGCTTCTCTACGTTGAGGAGGCTGCAATTACAAACAAATGCAGTATTAATACAACAGAAATACAAGAAAAACTAAAGAACTGTATTATACCGACTGAGCTGTGCTTCCATTGCTTTACTGCAGCTTTGTTAAAAGAAGAAAGAGTTGCAGTAAAGCAAAAATCATGCTTGGGTGATACAAGCTCTACTCCAAATCTGAAAAAGCACCTACTAGCTAAGTACAGCAGTTCCACACCACTGGAGGTACAGTAGTTAAAAACAAGCTAGCAAGTCAAGCAAGTCATTAACCGCTGAAATTTACAAAGTTACTTTTTTATGGTGGTAATCAGTGAAACTGTGGATATTGTTTCCATGTTATTACTTTATGGTGGGTGGGTGTGTAGGCTTTGAGAGGGACTTTCCAATCTGGTCTAGCAGGCACTCGCTTGTTGGCATTCCCCGGCCTCTCGGCTACTCTAGCCTTCTGAATCTTACCTGGAAAACATGAGAATCTTGAGTTAGAATAACAAGGAGTGAGCTGTTTTTTGCTGTCTGTGAGCACAGAGTCACACGCTGTGATTGTTGTTGATGGTCGCTGTTTCACAGATAAAGTTCACTTTTCTTGGTTTCTGTGTTTTTAATGTGTCACTTTCACACATGACATAAATGTAGGTTTATATGCGTATACAGTGGGTTTTCTTACTGCTTTGACAGTGCATGCAGTTTTTCAAGTCTTGGTTTTTGCTTTTTTGATTAAAAGACTAAACCACTCACACAACAGGTAAAAATAATGTGCAAGTGTTGAGACAAATAAGTTAGGTAACCATTGTGAAGGAGAAAGTGAAAATAAACACCCCCTCAGTGATGTGTCCTTGGGCTGTGCGCTGATGTTATCAAAACACAATGTGAGCCAGGATGTGAGGTGATTACATTTAGTCCAATCAGGTTCCAGCTCTTCCCCAACGGTTACTGAGTGATACGAGCGGACAGGAGTTTCCCTGCAGCTTATCAGAGGTGTTGAAGGACAGTCGTGGCGTGGGTAAGCTACCACTGGGTGTCACTACAGTATACACAATTGAAGACTCAGAACAGAACTGAAATTATTAAGAGATTCTGTTACTGCTCTTATACCTGAAGGCTTTGCTGATGTTTATCTAATACCACTCTTAGAGCTTGTACTATAAAAAGTAATGCAAAAAGTTGTAGAAAAAAAAAAACACTCCCGCATCACAGATAGTGACTGAAAAGACACCACAGGGAATTATGTTTCATATGTGCACACAGCATACAGAAGCATCCCTACAGGTATGCTTTATGTACTTTAAATTATTTTGAAAGTAAATTAAAACATATAACCATCAATAAACACATCAGACAGACATCTGAAGCCCCTGAATTCGCTCTGCACCATAACAACATGGTCCAAGTCATAATGAACTATCTTGAGCAACACAACAGAAAAAGAAGTACAAACAGAAGTATTGCAGCAGATGGTCTGGGCCGTAAGGAGTCTTGACCTCAACATCATGGACACAGTCTAGGAATAGAATAGGCAGAAGATACTGACAGAACCTAAATCAGAAGGGAAAAAAATCGAGGCATGTTTTCCAGAAGATGTGTGAGGAAAAAAAGCTGCCTTCCAAGTAATTTAAAATTTTGTATTGTAAGTCCAGCTGCACCTTGTGTGTTTGCTGCTCCTGCTCTTGTTTTAACTGGTTGAGACCCCACAGCTTTGTTTCTATGCAACACGGTGTGGCTAAACTCCTCTTGCATCACCTGCTCACACACAAGAAATCACAAAAACAGAAGCAAACCTGCACATTCATATATGTATTTATCTGAGATTTTTATGACCAAGTCAATAACTGAAATTTACAAACATTTGAACTAACACACTAAAATCATTTCATGTAATGTGAGATCTGTTTGAATTCATGCCCCGTGAAGTCGTGTCTGAAAAACAAAAAAATTCCTGAAATCTGAATGATCTAAAATCTCAATTAATATCAATTAATATCAATTAATATTTAGTAATGTTTCAATCTGTTTGACAAATATATTAGGCACTGAAAAAATATTTTAAAATATTTATAACTAAGTAGTTGTTTAGTATTATGCCCATATAGTACTATTTTTTAAGAAATTTGTTTGCTGTGTTTGTATGATCTTGATTGATTGATTGATTGATTGATTGATTGATTGATTGGTTTATGTGTTTGATTTTGTTTCATGAATTAGTGACAGTGCTAATATTATCTTATTCCTAAACTATCTGTTTTATGTTGCAAACATGAACAATTTCCTTTTACTGAGACGATTTGATGACATCAATCATCTGTGAACCAATCCGATTGCAAACCTGAGTATCCAGGTGTTTGCTGATATGTTTCTCCAAAATAGGACGTCGGAGGACTGAGGTGACTGAGGGACGGTCTCGTGGGTTGACCTGAAAAAGAAAGAAAAAAATGTTTGTTTTCATGTGTATGCACAATTAAAGTAAAAACTCAGCACTTCCTGGGAGATCCAAATGTATTTTTAGCAAAGACCCACCATCTCGGTCTACCAATGCAGTCTCTTCCCTGTAGGAAGCATCCAGACTACCTGCTTTTACTCCAAAGTGACATCCTGGTCGCATGACCAAACCACTTCAGATATTAGCCCAAAGGAGCAGTTGTTCTACTCCCTGCTAATTACAGTCTGACTCATTACTAATTAAGTCTGAGTCAAAAGTCCAGCTTCATGTTCATACTTGTTGGTTTTGCACACTTGCTTATCTAACTCATATCCACAGACCAAATGAAAAACCTGGAACTGACATGAGAGTGTCTGACCTTAAAGAGCTGGGTGATCAGCAGGCGTAGGTCGTAGGAGTAGCGGCTGGGTACTGGGCTGTAGCGCCCCCTGCAGATTTTACTGACAAGCTGTCGCAAGCTGCTGGCCTCAAACTGCAGGAGACAAGTCGACACAGACACACACAAATACCCCATGGGATACATATATGCAACACAGAGAGTCAATGTAAATGTCTCTACTTTGGACGACCAAAACAGATCCTGTGTCAGTTTCCTATTTGGTCTAATTCCTGATTCTCTTACTGGCCTCCTACACAGAGGCCAGCATTAGCGTAAGTGTTAGCATTAAGACAGCATTAGTGAAGCTGAGTGTGTGAAGCAGCTTTGTGTGTGCAGGGCGTTGGGCAGCTTACTGGATGTTTTAGGGTACAGAGTTCATACAGGACACACCCCAGAGACCAGATATCCCTGCAGGAAGGAAACACACACACACACACGCACACACACACACACACACAAGGACAAAGGTTAGAAGGAAAGATTTCAAAAACAATCTGACATCATCTTAACCACATCAACTTTCTAGTGAGACACAGACTTTATTACATCACCTCTCACCCCAGTGTTGATTTTTGGGGGTTTATTTACTAAAGTGTGTTTGCAAAGCATGTTAAATTATTATTTCTGATACACCTTGTATAACTCAATATTTCCTTGTGAAACTTAAGTTTCCAGTCCGCTTGAGCTGAACTCACAAACATTACAAACAACACCACAATCTTAAGAGCACTGAAGCAGCTAATCAGAGCATAGCGGCCAATAGTAAAAATTCTTTTCAGGCATTTGCTTTCTTGGCTCAGAGCCAAGCGTGTGTGTGGGGTGTTTGTCCTCTCGCAGTTTGTTGGGACCTTTTAAGTGTTGAGAAGTTAAAGGCATTTCTGTATTCTTTTGAAAGGACAGCTTAGGAGTTTGGAATTAGTTCACGTCAGTAGGGGTGTCACACAAACTGTGTGTGTGTGTGTGTGTGTGTGTGTGTGTGTGTGTGTGTGTGTGTGTGTGTGTGTGTGTGTGTGTGTGTGTATGTGTGTGAGTGTGGGAAAGAGGAAGGAACTTTGACCTCAGTTGTATCAAAATAAGACTGCAGAAGAGAGCAGCAAAAACACAAAAAAGAATGGAGGAAGGACGAATCATCAGCTTAAGATGTTGCATGTGAGTTTGCTTTTGGCAGGCCTGTATGTGTCTCTCTGTGTATGTGTTTGAACACATTGACGTGAGTGAAGGTGCTGCAGCCTGAGCAGATCATGACTGGAAGATTACAGCACCGTGCTCTATTATTACACCCACAAAGCTTATCCACAGTCACAGGTTCTAGCAGGGAACCTCCTCATTCTGGCCTCAGCTATTTGTTCAAACCCTCCCCCATCCAATCACAGCTTAGTTCCCAAAAACAAGGTGTAGCAGGGATTTCAAGATCACAATGATTTCACCAATGATTTCCTGGAACAAAAAAAGGTTTTAGGCTTCTGTGGCTGATTCCGTGTGATGCACGCTGCATACTTGTGTTGCTGTTTCCTCAAGATAAAGATGTCTTAAAAATAAAAGACAATTTTTGAGACAGTAAATTTGAAAACAGAGCAATTTAAAAACTGTTCTTCAAAAACTGTGGGCCTTTAAGGATAATAGTTTTAAGGGTTAGAAGGATTTTTTTTATTTTCAAGAGACTGGAAAACATACAGTCAGGTCCATAAATATTGGGACATCGACACAATTCTAACATTTTTGGCTCTATACACAACCACAATGGATTCCAAATGAAACGAACAAGACATGCTTTAACTGCAGACTGTCATCTTTTATTTGAGGGTATTTACATCCAAATCAGGTGAACAGTATAGGAATTATGACAGTTTGTATATGTGCCTCCCACTTCTTAAGGGACCAAAAGTAATGGGACAATTGGCTTCTCAGCTGTTCCATGGCCAGGTGTGTGTTATTCCCTCATTACCCCAATTACAATGAACAAATAAAAGGTCCAGAGTTCATTTCAAGTGTGCTGTTTGCTTTTTGAACCTGTTGCTGTCAACTGCCAGGATGAGATCCAAAGAGCTGTCACTACCAGTGAAGCAAGCCATCATTAGGCTGAAAAAAACAAAACAAACCCATCAGAGAGATTGCAAAAACATCAGGCGTGGCCAAAACAACTGTTTAGAACATTCCCAAAAAGAAGGAACGCACTGGTGAGCTCAGCAACACCAAAAGACTAGGAAGACCACGGGACACAACTGTGGTGGATGACCAAAGAATCCTTTCCCTGGTGAAGAAAACACCCTTCACAACAGTTGGCCAGATCAAGAACACTCTCTAGGAGGCAGGTGTATGTGCGTCAGAGTCAACAATCAAGAGAAGACTCCACCAGTGTGAATACAGAGGGTTCACCACAAGATGTAAACCTTTGGTGAGCCCCAAAAACAGGCAGGCCAGATTAGAGTTTGCCAAACGACATCTGAAAAAGCCGTCGCAGTTCTGGAACAACATCCTATGGACAGATGAGACCAACATCAACTTGTACCAGAGTGACGGGAAGAGAAGAGTATGGAGAAGGAAAGGAACTGCTCATGATCCTAAGCATACCACCTCATCAGTGAAGCATTGTGGTGGAAGTGTCATGGCGTGGGCATGTATGGCTGCCAGTGGAACTTGTTCTCTTGTATTTATTGATGATGTGACTGCTGACAAAAGCAGCACAATGAATTCTGAAGTGTTTCGGGCAATATTATCTGCTCATATTCAGACAAATGCTTCAAAACTCATTGGACGGCGCTTCACAGTGCAGGTGGACAACGACCCAAAGCATACTGCAAAAGCAACCAAAGAGTTTTTGAAGGGAAAGAAGTGGACTGTTTTGCAATGGCCAAGTCAATCACCTGACCTGAATCCGATTGAGCATGTATTTCACTTGCTGAAGACAAAACTGAAGGGAAAATGCCCCAAGAACAAGCAGGAACTGAAGACTGTTGCAGTAGAGGCCTGGCAGAGCATCACCAGGGATGAAACCCGGCGTCTGGTGATGTCTATGTGTTCCAGACTTCAGGCTGTGATTGACTGTAAAGGATTTGCAACCAAGTATTAAAAAATGAATGTTTGATTTATGGTTCTTATTCTGTCCCATTACTTTTGGTCCCTCAAGAAGTGGGAGGCACATTTGCAAACTGTTGTAATTCCTACACCGTTCACCTGATTTGGATGTAAATACCCTCAAATAAAAGCTGACACTCTGCAGTTAAAGCATGTCTTGTTCGTTTCATTTGGAATCCATTGTGGTTGTGTATAGAGCCAAAAATGTTAGAATTGTGTCGATGTCCCAATATTTATGGACCTGACTGTAGCAGAGGACTGCAGGGGACTGTACTATGAAGAAGGAAGTTTGTACTATGCGGTTTTCCTGTACTCCAAAACAACTCAAAAACCTGGGACCAAAACTAAGAAAGATGATAAAAACGACATTGTGACATATTGTTTCATACTGCTGTCCCATAGGAACATTTAAAAAAGGAAATATTCACATATAAATTATCAGGAATTTATTTTTATGTGGTTTCCTACATAAGCTGCTCCTAATAAACAGACTTTACACTCTGGCTCCACTACTAAAAAAAGATCCTGATCAAAGTTAATGACAGATCAATTTATTTGTCCAGACACTCAGATGTCTGGTTTCAGAGCTGAACCATACACAACTGAAGCTTCAGCCCCACACGTGAGGTATAAAACATCCAAAAAGAGGTTATAATATGGCGCTTACTGGTTGCACAGGTATAACGGAACAACCTGAACAGTATGATGTATCTATCATACTGGCAACCACACATACGTACGTCTTGTTGTTATAGGGCCGATTCTCACAGATCTCTGGGGAGAGGTAGTACGGTGTCCCAACACAAGTCCTGGCCAGCTCCATGGTACTACACAATGCACAGAAACAACACTATTAGGGTAAATAAATTAACTGTAAATACAAGTTTATATATATGCGATCAAAGAACACACTAAATTACTAGTGGTCTCATAAAGCAATATGGGTGTTTTTCATACAAATGTTTTTTTAGTAAGGGCACTCAGTGTAAACAGTTGGTTGAGGCAAAGTCTTGAAAGAAGGATTTGATTTGTTTTTTTGGTCAGCCATGTAAGATGGAAGTCATCATTAGTGGTGACGAGAAACATTAAATATATGTTCTGGAGAAAAGCAAATGAAATGACTTTCTGGAAAAATGTAAACACAAACAAGACCAAACATAACTTTAAACTGAAGCTCCTTTTGTCAGTGAGTCAAAATGTAAGAAAATGAAGCTATGAACTTAAGTGATCAGGAAAATATGTATCATAAGTTAACAAAAACATAACAAAAACACATTCAAGGTAACTGGCAACTAAGCTTAATGGACTGCCATTAAAAAAGCCAAGGTCAAGCCTAACCAAAAGTGCCATCTGAGGAGCAGCTTGACTGCAAAGCGTTATGGTTATTGTAGGTTAAGAAAGTGAAATAACTGGCTCCTCCCACTTTGTTGAACACAGACAACCAAGACCAAACTCGCTTTATTTTGAAAAACCGACCACATTAGTATTTATTTTCATGACATGCAAACTCAATGTGCTGTACACAGAAAACCATACAAACCTGTGAAGGTTCACAATGCCTAAATACAGGGAAAGCAGCAGTTTTCAATGTATGCACAGATGTAATTGATCTAAATAGATCTCAGGTCAGCAGGCAGCCTGTTCCAAAGTACAGGACCACATTAACTGAAAACAACTTCAGCACACTTAGAGCTAATTCAAGGAACAGTTAAAGGATTTGCACTGGATGACCTGAGAGGTCTGACTGGACTGTAAACAGTGAGCAAGTTGGGTGAGTTGGTGGTTGTGGAGTGAGGTGGGGGTTGGGGGGGGTGTTCAAACCGTTGCATGCTTTGAACTAGTAATAGCATTTTATAGGCAATTCTATATTGTGCTGGGAGCCAAACAGAGTGCTTTCAGCCCTGAGGTAATATGATGAAATTTCCTGGTACCTGTTAGGATTCTGGCTGCTGCATTGTGAATGAGCTGAAGTCATCCTACTGATGATTTGGATAATCTGGCAAACAGAGCATTACAGTAATCTATACTACCTGATATGAATGCATGGACCAATTTCTCAGAGTCAGTTTGAGATGATATTGATGTGATTATCAAAACTGAAACCCAGAATGATTGAAAGACTCTAGACTTGGTCACTGTGAGAGACAGAGTGGATAAATATGAATGCATTTTCTGTCTCTGACTTTTTGGAAAAACAATAAATATTTCTGCTTTGTTTCTATCCCACTCTAAAAAACTTTCCAGACATCAAGCAGTTAATGTCATCAGTGCAGTTTGTGAACAGAGGTTAGTTCATCAGAGGAAAAGGATAAGCACAACTATGTGTCATCTGCATAAGAATGGGAGGATATCTTATGATTCTTCGTGATAGTATCAAGTAGGAGTATGTAAAGGTTAATCAGCAATGGACTAAGGACTGAGCCTTGAGGATCCATCCATCCATCCATGCAATCAGGAACCTGACCTGGTAAACCCACTGTGTCATGAAGTCTTTGGTGCTGAAAGCAGGAGTGAGGTCATATAGAACTAAAACTCAGACTCTTTGTGAGCCACTATTAATGTTTAGCAAGAGCCGTCTCTGTGCTCTGAGTGGATTTGAACCCTGATTGGTACTTATGATAAAGACTGTTAAATATATATTTACTCAGTTGTTTGTAAACAAGTTTAAAATATTAAAGAATAAAGAATAAAATATTAGAAAAAGGAAATTATGTCAATATTATTTTTCTTAAATAGTGGTGTGATTATTACATATTTTAGAGAAACGGAAGATGCCAGTATGTGGAAAACTACTGATACTGACTAAATGATTTGTAAAACATGAGCTATAAATTTGAATAGTTTGGTGGGAACAGGGTCAAGGGACAAGGTGCATACTTGATGAATAATTCCTTCCTGATCTTTAAAATTTAAAGCTGAGAATATGAGGCATTGCTAGGTAAATTACTGTAACAGACTAAGATATTACCTCTGGTATCATGAACTTTGCTCTTGTAGAAAGAAAGAAATCCGTCACATTTATTTATTGAAAGAAATTCAGTTGGTATGGTTTTGGAGAGATTAAGTAGTTTGTCAGTGGATGAATATAGAAAAGCAGTATTAGACTGGTTTTCAGTTGGGAGATGTAGGGTTGTCTGGCTAATTTCATTTTATTGTGTATCAGTAAAATATATTTTTATAGAGTTCAAAATTAATTTGTAGCTAATTTTTTTCTTTTCTATCAGCTCTCCTGCAAATCTATGAAAAACACCAGATAGTGATCTTGAAGTGAAGCTAAAGGATAAATGAATGTCAGTCGTACAAGCAGAAGCTGGCTGAACTCCTACAAAGCGTAAATCAAAACTTGCTGGTGGCGCTCATGAAAATCAGTCAAAGAATATTCTTCGGCATTAGGACTCATTCTCTGCGAGCCATGATTTTCTGCCCAAATATTCATCAAACATCCAATTGCTGAGACATTTTGAACATGTTTGCTATTTTCAGTCATGTCTAAAAATTATTGCATGCACAGACTGTTATTTACAGGACATGGATGTGTTTTTATCATTCTCTGCAAGCAGCCAGAAAAACTACAGACAGACCATTATTTCCACAACCATTTGTTTACATGTCCGGGACGACAGTTTGTGGAATGATAATCAGTTGTTTGGAAGTCATCCATGTTTTACAGAGGGCTCAGCGACAGACAGCTGCACTGTGTGTGTGTGTGTGTGTGAAGATGACACTGACTTACTTATTCAACATTCTTGCGATTCCAAAGTCCCCCAGCTTCGCTTTCATCCCTCCGTTGGTTAGGAAGATATTCTAGACCAGAGGGAGAGCAAGAATGAAAGGATGTCTGTGTTCAACAAGGAAGGCACTAACATTTTTTTTTTGTGTGTGTGTGTGTGTGTGTGTGTGTGTAAACGGATAAGACTGATGAAAGACAGTGATGGCCATGAGTAGTCTATGGTCAGTTGTTTTGAGATATTGTTCGAGCTGGCATACAGCAAGGTCTTTGTTCAATGCAAAGCTGATCTCAGGACAGTTCAGCTGTACAATGTGCAATGATAACACTAAATAATTATAAAACTCAACCTCAGTCTCTGTGGGTAATGTTTACCATGTAAATGTCCAATAATGAATGCATGATGTAAACTCTGCATTGTAAAGCTCAGTTAAAGTGATGATTCTTGCTCAGTTTGGTTCTGAAAGGTGACTGTGATCACAATCCTTGTCTGTAAAAATGATAATCACACTTACATTGGTTGTTGTTAGGACACAGACTACAGATATAAATAACAGGTCATGTGCATTTCTTTTACATCCAAAATCTATATGTAAATCATAAAGACATATAACTATTCATGAGTTTGATCACTATTGGCTCAACAGTTGGCAGTTCGTCTTGTAATCGGAAGGTTGCTGGTTCGAGCCCCGGCTCGGACAGTCTCGGTCGTTGTGTCCTTGGGCAAGACACTTCACCTACCGCCTACTGGTGATGGCCAGAGGGGCCGATGGTGCGATATGGCAGCCTCGCTTCTGTCAGTCTGCCCCAGGGCAGCTGTGGTTACAACTGTAGCTTGCCTCCACCAGTGTGTGAATGTGAGAGTGAATGAATAGTGGAATTGTAAAGCGCTTTGAGGGTCTTGAAAAGCGCTATATAAATGCAATCTATTATTATTATTACTATTATTTGAAAAAACACCATTACTATATAAGGCCACCTGTTTTGTGTAATTTGTTGAAAAGTTCGAAGTTTACAAATACCGAATGAACAGAACAAGCTGTTCTGTTCATTCAAAACAGAACAGCTTATTTTGAATGAATTAGCTTTATATGTGATTGCAAGCTGTAGTGAAGCAGGTTGAATACTTGAGCTTTGATGTCTCTGTGGAGAATCTTCCGGTCATGGATGTGTTTGAGGCCCAGACAGATCTGAACAAACCAGTCGACGATCTAAGAAACACACAACTCTGTTTTATTACTGTGGCATTTTCATATGGATAGAGAGTAAATTACCACCTGATGAAGAATATAAATGAAAACCTCCACAAATAATGTCCCGATCAGGCATAACATCATGACCACCTGCCTAATATTGTGTTGGTCCCCCTTTTGCTGCCAAAATAACTCAGCCTAACAACCCATCGAGGCATGAAGGTGTGCTGTGGTATCTGTCAGCAAGATGCCAACAACAGATCTAATCATTAGGGATGGGTATCGAAACCCGGTTCTTGTTGAGAACCGGTTCCCACTGTTTCAATTCCTTGGAATTGTTTGCCATTTTTGCAAACGATTCCCTTATTGATTCCAGTCACCCCGAATGATGTCACCACGTTCCGGAGCGTCATTTACCTGGCAGGAAACACGGCACCTAAGCAGCTCAAATACTCAAAAGTTTGGTTATACTTTACGAGAACGGATGACAACAGGGCAACTTGCAATACTTGCAAAGTAGATATTTCATTTAAGGGAGGAAACAGTACGAAAATGCAAAAGCATTTGCTCACAAAACACACGATGACCTTAAATGAATGTCGTGTTTTTAATTCCACACCGGACATGTGAATCTCAACCCAGCAGCAGCGGTAACGTTTGCACGTCCTCTCCCGTTAATGCAGCAGGTAAATAATCAACTAACTATTATGTTAGCGCAATTTGCCTTATTACAAAACCTGCCATTACTGTGCGCTGCATTTAGGTGACCATGATGAGAGAGACAGACAGAGTCTGGCTGGCTCAGATGCTGGCAGTTCTCGCTGCAGTCTTACTTTGTTATTGCTACAGAAGAATATTTATTTTATTATTTTACATTTACAATTTTTTTTCCTGGGGACCCTGTGACACCCCATTGAAGAGCCGTAGGATGTGGATCTCTTAAGATCTCACTGTTGGGTTTGTAAGGCCATGTTACTCCTAAATTTCTATCTTGTTCAAAGAGAAGATATAAAACAAAGTTCTAAGCTAATTGACCTTAGTGTTCTCCTTTTTTAAAACTAAGAATCGATAAAGAATCGAATCGTTAAACAGAAGTGAAAATGGAATCGGAATCGTGAAAATCCTATCAATACCCATCCCTACTAATCATTAAGTTGCGAGGTGAGGGCTCCGTGGATTGGACTTGTTTGTCCACCACATCCCACAGATGTCCAATTGGTTTGAGATCTGGGGAATTCAGAGGCCGAGTCAACATGTTAAAACTCTTTGTTGTGCTCTTCAAACCATTTCTGTAACCATTTTTGTTTTGTAGCAGTGCACATTATCCTGCTGAAAAAGGCTACAAAAGGCCATCAGGGAGTACTGTTTCAATGGTGTGGTTGGTCTGCAATAATGCTTTGGTAGGTACCTCATATCAAAGTAACATCAACATGGATGACAGGACCCAAAGATTCCCAGCAAAACATTTCACAAAGCATAACACTGGTTTGCCTTCTTCCCATAGTGCATCCTATTGCCAGGTGTTCGCCCAGGTAAGTGAGTCACACAAATCCGGGCATCCACGTGAGGTAAAAGAAAACGGGATTTGTCCAATGACACCCCGTTCTTCCATTGCTTCATGGCTTAGTTCTAATGCTTATGTGCCTATTCCTACCACTTTCGGTGGTGGGCAGGAGTCAGCACGGACACCTTGAGTGGTCTGCAGCTATCCAGCCCCACACACAACAAACTGTGATGCTCTATGTATCTATGTAACCAGCATTAACTTTAAGCAATCTGAGCTACAGTAGCTTGTCTGCTGGATTGGACCACACAGCCCAGCCTTCGTTCCTCACATGCATCCATAACCTTGTAGCTGGTTCACCACTGTCCCTTCCTTGAACCACTGTTGATTAGGTACTGACCACTGCAGACCAGGAACACCCCACAAGAGCTGCAGTTTTGAAGATGCTCTAACCCAGTCATCTAGCCATCACAATTTTTCTCCAAACCTTACACCTTGAGGGCACTTGCTCCCTAATATATCCCAGCCACTAACAGGTGTCATGATGAAGAGATAATCAGTGTTATTCACTTCACCTGTCAGTGGTCATAATGTTATGTCTGATCAATGTGTGTTTGTACTGTTATTACTTACGTGCAGTAATAACAGAGACTGAATGTCCGTCAGTGTGTTTTTTGAACATATTTCAGTGCAAAACTATCACAGTGAGGAAAATCTGATCAGTCTTTATCAAATAGCTAAGGCCAGGGTGAGGTATACCTGCTCCTCAGTGAAAGGAACTCCTTTCTGTATGTTGATTTTCTTCATCAAATCTCCTCCGTCACAGTACTCCATCACTATATAAAGGCTGCCTCTCTCTATACAGACATCCAGAAAACACTTTAACACTGATATAAACTGATACATTACATCTTCTACTCTGAGGCCCACACATACCTTGAAAGGACTGGATGAAGGTGACAATGTTTGGATGTTTCATCTTTGACAGCAACGTCACCTCTTTCTTGGACGATTCCTTTTCCTTTGCTGACATCTGAGCAGCAAAACACACAAAAATAAAAGGAGTAACGTGTTCTTGGGAAAAACACTTCTAAATAAGCACTAAATATACTTTAGAATTGGTCACTTGAGCTTTAATGTTTTATCTGGGCTGCAGCTAACCATTCATCACCAGTGTTTTTCAATGTAAGTATATTATTTACTTAAGTTACTCTTGTAACAAATAACACTTAAACAACACGTTTTTTAGCTGAGAGATGTAGAATGTCTCAAGGCCTGTAGTGACATACAAAAGACATATTCTAATGTACACAGTGAGAAAGACAGCTTATTTAAGACTTGTCTTAGACTGTACTGACTGCAGAATACGAGTTGTTTTGCCATAACCTGATTCCACTACAAATGAAGCTGGTACCTGTATATCAGATAAGCTTAATTTGTGCTTGAAGCATACATTACAAAGCTGAGACACTACAAAGCTGCTTGAATGCATGTGTAAGTCACAGAGAGGGATATAGTGTGATCGTTTTCCTGATCCCAGGCAGCACTGCAGGTAGTGAAACTGAGCTATGCTGCTGTACCTTTCTGAGGCTGATCTCTTTGACCACACACTGTGTGTTTCCACCTCCCCCTTTATCTCTGACCAGGAAGGCTTTTCCAAATGCACCCTGCCCAATCTGTCTGATAACCTCATAGTCGTTCATTGCGCCTGGAAGACAATATGAGGGGCAAACAGCTTAACTGCTGAAACACAAACTCACTGAGACTGAGTAATAATGGAAAAAAAAAAAATCCAATAGTAAACTTTTTGTTCTCATTTTAAAAATTAATGAAAATGTTAAAACGGTGGTAAAACAAAATAAAATAAATGTTAAATAAAATAAATAAATCTTAGTCGCATGCAACGTATCTGGTTATATATACTATGAATATATTAAAAAAAACAAGACGTCAGATAATAAGCACGTAAAATATTTCAGGGGAAAAAGTGTCCCATGTTCAAGTAATTCGGTTTGAGGGGAATTGTGTTTTATGCGTGTAAGCTATTTCCCTATGCCCTCGCCTTAAAAAACGAATCAGTATTATTAACCCTTTCATGCATGAATTATGACAACCTCAATCAGGATTTTTTCTTTCTCAAGTATTTTTATTCATCTTTAGGGCATGAAAAAAGATTTTTGAACTTCATTTTTTTAAACATGTACTATTCAAAGAGTTTTTTACATGTCCACTTAGGTGGAAACCTTGCTGACCAGTGGGTGGCAGGGTATGGAGTGACACATCAGTGTCCAATGTAGTGGTTTATGTGCAAGTATACCATCAACACTGACACAAATACAAGAAAACAGACTTTGAATAGCTTTCCACTGTTGTGACCACTATGCGTGAAAGGGTTAAACAATTTGGAATAAGTTTAAACAACTATTAACGCGTTTATTTTTCTTAATTACAAGTCGCCGTCGAACACAGACGGCACTAAGGCCGTTGCCATGGAGACTGAAACACAGGCTACTAGCATTCAATTTAGCATGTTTAACACAAGTTCACCAAAGAGGAGGACAGTGCTCACTTTTTCTCTCTTTTAGCGACACAGAAGCTCTGCACTTACCCTTTCAAAAGTAGCAAAAGCAGAAGTCACATTGCGAAAGAAAACGGCGGCAAATTACTTATAAAGTCATTAGAAGAAGCGCTTGTCTTCAGAAGTGTTGAACTACGGTAAGCGCGAAAGGAAACCACGCAGAATGCTGGGAGTAGTAGTTTTTGTAGTCGAGTTTGCCATTAGCTTTCGCCTTTATATTTCCCAAGCTGCTCAGCACCGTTTCATTTTGTAGTCTTGTGTTACAGCACCTATTATTCATTAATTCATTCGTTCATTTTTATTTGCGCCATAAACTACTTAAACTGCAACACGTTTGGGCCATAAGGGGAATTTTTATTTCTTATTTTTATGTTAATGTCAATTATTATTATAAAAAAGGTTACCTGTTAAATGTATTTGTCTATAATTTCGTTTAAGTCTAACTTTCAACAGGTTATCTATTAAAATGTTCAAAGCAGCTGTTGCATGTCACTTCCTATACACATTAATTACGCATGTTGCAGTACCCGACCTAGACTCTGTTTTATTTTTACACATAAACAGGATCCTGTTTATGTGTAAAAATAAAACAGTGTGTCCTGTGTCCGTGTCGCGACACGGACACAGGAAGATTATTTTCTATTGTTTGTTTTATATTACTTTCGATTACTTGGTATACCTGCATTGTAGTGTTATCTAAAAATCTTATGTTTACCTGTATCATTTTGGACGTTTTTTTAAGATAAGAACCTTTATTTATACTACGTTTTGGTAGTTATTAAAAATGTATCAGTAAATAGATGTAGTGGACTGGGTGTCTGCCACTTGGAATCAGAGCCAAAGGTGGATCATGTTTCTCTTGTCAGATTTTAGCATTCACACCCCAGATTGATATTCCAGGCAGCCATCATGTCTGTAGTTATTCATGGTGTGTGTTGCTCCATTTGAAAAAAGGTGATGTAATCCTCTGAATAGCTGCAATATAAAATAGATCCTCACATCTTCAGTTATGAACGGGGTATTAGGTAATCATATCTCCGACTGTAATGATGGCAAAAACAAACGGATAGACGTGTTCAGGACAGATAAATCTTTGGAAAAATGTGTATTTGTGAATAAATGTGAAATGCAGCTAATGTAAAATACAAATCACTATATGTACTGTAAAAAGCAAAACAAATTTATATATTATTGGGAAAAAAAAGTAGGAACTTTGGTTGTTTAACTATTACTTAATTACTCTGGTGTAGTGAGAATAGTTATAGGAGATGTCTCTACCAGTAGGAACAAAATTTATACCCCCCTTTACATTTCTGAAAGCTGTCCAGTGGGCCTTAATTGAGTCTTTTCAGGGCCAAATCTGGCCCCTGGGCCTTATGTTTGACACCCCTGATGTAGACCCACAAACAGCATGTAGGCTCCTGTTTGAGGGCCTCAGGCTGGCACAGGTTGGTAAGAGGAAAGCAGCTCTGAAAGACCTAAACTGAATCAGTACAAGCAGACACAATTTGAAATTAGCAAACATGAGTGAAACAATAATGAAGGTTTAACACGTAAAACAGACATCAAAGAAAACTAATAGTTTTTCAGTCCAGTATTTAGAGCAGATGTAACTGTACGAACCTCAGCTTTTATGACCTGTGTGCAAACACCTCCCTGCTCCATCAAGGTGACTTTCCATCCACTGCTTTTCCCATGAGCCCCCTGAGTGAGGGCTCTCTTGATTAGTGCTTTAATCATAGACAAATTTCCACCAGGATCCTATGACACACAGGCAGAGAGCCCACTGTGACAGCTGATCTATGTTAGTTCACTGAGGTAACGACTGCATGTGATGACACCGCTGTAAACAGCATGGCCACTGACACTGTCAGTCTCATTTTTTATCATGAGTTATGATGTGTATGATGAAAACAGAAACTGTGTGGTGAACAGTACACTGACGGAAGAAATAATCTGACCTTTCATTAAAGTCAAAGAACCCATAAAAGATGTAGAGCTGATGCACTAATGTGGCACGCTAAAATATACATGTACTGCTGGTTTCAAGCAGTCTGATCCTTTGCTCAATAACAGAAAAACAGTCAAAATAATTATTAGTGTATATACACCAATTAAAAGTTTATAGGATTTTTCTGAAGCTTCTGGCACAGAAACACACAACACACCATTTATAGTTTCTACCATTTTCTTTATTCTGTAGGTCTGCTTATGTTTATAGAGATCATATACACAAATTGGTACAAGAAGAGTTATCCAAAAAAAAATAATAATTACACATTCATAAAAAGACAGACAACCCCCTGTGAAAAAGATTTTAATATAAGCGTGTTTTTATTTCTCTGAGCTCTCTTTCATCTGAATTAAAATATTGTGTTTTCGGTCAGATTACGCACACTTTAAAGCTCAGCAGCAGAAGCGTGAATTTACACTCTTATTTTAAGATCATTTTCCAGTTAAGAAAACAAGTGCAGTGTATTAACAGCTACAGCAGACAAAATACAAAAAAAAGTCTTTATGGACTGAGTGGTATAAAAGTCGCCCTGTCTTAAAATGTTATATGTGAACTGAAAGCAAGGAAATCTCATATTTACCCACGTCTATTAATGAAGAGCTTGATACTATGTTTGCAGTTAATTTGATTAAAATAATTTACTTTTGTATACTCAGCTGGCTGTAAGCTAATTTATCTCTGAAAAGGATTGCTGTATAGAAATTGGAAAATAAAACAAAAAACGCAATGCTTCACTTTTTTTTTTTTTTTTAATTTTTAGGATCACTGAATATTCACCCAACAGCATCACATTTCACCACGCTCACTCACTCAAACTACCTGAAGTAAAGGACAGGAAACAATAGACAGGTGCGGATTAAAAACACAATCTCACTGCACGCCAGTGAGAGCAGTTGTGAGGCGACGAGGCGTCTTAAGGCTCACAGATCAGGGTTTCCACCACAAACTGACTCCCAAAGTGACGAATCTTGTGGCAGTTCAGAGCCTCACGCTTCTGCATACCTGTGACGTGATCAGAGAATCTCTTATATAAACTTGTATGGCTGCATTTCGTGTCTCATGTTGCTGAAAGAGTACACAGAACTTCCAAACATTCAAATGCACAGATTACAGGTCGCAATGATTTACAATCTCTTAATGCTTGCTAAATATTTGTATGGCAGTGCATTTTGTCTTTGCCTTTCCTGTTTGGCATCTGTAGTCTTATATCTCTGTATGTTTAAACCTAAATGAAAGCCTGACATGCTTACCCAGAATCCTGTCTCTGCGCTGCAGTTTGTAGGTGTCTTTGCCTTTGCAGAGGTTGTTGATGAAATAGCCGAGCTGGTCGACGTGCTCCAGGCGCTCGGTCACCATCATCTCCTCACGGACCAGGTAAGACTGAGGCAAGTAGGTGCCAGCCTGGGCAAAGGGAGGAACCAAATGCAAATTATTTAAAGCATGGTGCAAATATGTAAGAGCTTGCGCTTTTTGTTTCTGTATTTCAATTTTTGGAGATCTCTTCATTTTCTTTGAGGAGTGCCAGATTCTGCTTAATCGTCATTAATACCGGAACCTGTATTAATAGATCCATGGCAAATATCAATTTAAAGCAGGGGGCTTGGTGGTTTCAATTCATTTATTTTCGTCCCAGCTGTTTGGAACAGTTTGAAGTGTTTTAAACGAGGAAGACGTTAAAGCATCTTCCCCGAGCATCAGTTAGGAACTAGTTTGCTTAACATGTCTGGGAAAGTATGGAATGGTAAATTTGAGCATGTAAGACAGCTATAAATCATGTCATCTAAAACCTAGATTATACTCCATAGTGGATGAAGGAACGGACAAAAGGAGACCTGATGACCGAGAAGTCATTCCTGTTAAAATTCTTTCAAGTCTCATGAGTAGTTGGTGCATTGTAATGTAAATTCTGTGGGGACAAACCTGCAGGTTAAAAGAAAAACAAAAGAAAAAAAAAAAAGGCAAACATGTAGACGTCCACACAGACCCTCACACTCACTGTCTGATGATGAAACTGTTACTTGGACCTCAGCAGATTTATGGAAATATAATCCAGGCTTAAGTCAGCACAGGAAGACAAATAGGTCTGAACCCTGCACAGTTACCTTGATATTGATGAGAAGGTCCAAAAAGTCTTTGGGAGGCATGACAATGGAGGTGTTGAGTGGGATGACATAGCACTTGTTCAGACTCAGATCCAGGTAAGCAGTCAGCCTCTGAGAAAGAAGGAATACAGTTAGAAAACAGAAAAGTAACTGGTATTTGCTTTTTTTTTTCTTTACCTAGTAACGGAATAGAAAGCTGAGTTGGTTATCTTTAAAATCTAAATGTTAAATAGCTAAATATATCTGCATACAGTTTCCCATAAAGGTGCCTATGCTGGGCGATTTGTCTCTGTGTCACATGGATGGGTAAATCATCTCAGGCTGAATTCCTACTGGCTGGTTAGCAGACACTGCATCTCTCACAACTCACATGTTCTTCCTAAAATTCTAAAGCTGTCAGAATGTTATTCCAGGTGATGTTTGGTGTACTTTGAATCCCTCTAAATGTGCAACCGTAGCTTTGCGTCAACATCACTATTTCCATCTTTTACAGTACATACCCGGCTGAAGTCGTGGACGATGTCAGCTGGGTCTCCATCTTCAAACTCGGGCACTGGCACACTGATTAGCTCCACCTGCTCTGTCTCAAACACCCGGATCGTCTCTGACATCTGACGCAGGTGGTTTGGCAGCTCCACCTCCACCTATGAACAAGTGCGTAACATTTTTAATAAGTTACAGTCACTGGTTACTCAGTGAAACGCTTTCCTTCTACCTAAACATAATTCAGAATTGTTTTTGGATCAAGTCATATTTTCTTAAAAAATACTTTTGGTACAGAAATAAAACCACATGGAGCAAAGCTTGGAGGCCTGTCAGCTCATACACTGATTTATGGCAGTGATGCGAAACTGACTAGGCTCACTTTACTAAAAGAGCCCTGCAAGCAGAGGTCAGTTAGTCACCAACTCAGGACATTAATCAGTGACTCAGTCGGTAATGATTAAATGAAAACAATAGACACACTGAACCAGTGTCACATCTACTGAACAGAAACATATAAACACAGGCCTGTGTTGCAAGAGAGTTCATCATACTCGTTGTATCTCGTCCTTATCTGGCTTCACTTACCCTCGCATCTTCAATTAGACCAACCAATCAACGCTTTGGGATTTTCAACTCGATACATAACCCAGAGTTTCACAATCTAACCACAAACCCGTTCACACATGAAAGAGCGAGGAATAAGGAATGTGCTAGAAATGATTCACAATCTTATTTAAGATCGCCAAGTACGAGGCTTAGGCTCAGATTTACAGAACAATGATTTAGATTTAAAAATGCTTGCAGCAAAAACCCCCAATTTTCCTAAAAATGTGATACCTGATGGGTATGAAGAGAAAACCAAAAGCTTTTTTCTGTCTCTAAAACCAGCTGGCCCTTCTGCTATCACTCTGGGGTCAAGAAATTGTTTGTTTGTTTTTTTTAAATAAATGAGCAAAATACTCTCCAGAGAACTGATCAGTGGGTCAGTGGGTAGTGATTTCATACCCGCTGGTCTCCAGCTTTGACATATCATGCTCCAGAGCAAATCAGGTTTCCATCTTGAATGGCCACCATATTGATGTAGTCCACTAGCAAATCAACCCCCGTTGTAACCCTGATAACCGAGGGTTAACCCTGAAGTACCTCACTGAGCTCCCAAATCCTGCTTCATAACACAGGCCTCTGATAAGGAAAAGATACTATATCCAGAGTTTTGCCATACCTCATCCTCCTCCTGGATCATGAAGTCTTCTTCGCGGTATTTGACGCCACAAAAAAATACTTGGCCCTCCTGTGGTTAAAAAAAAAAAGAAAAAGAAAGAAGGAAGGAGACAGAGATGTGACATTTTTGACAAATAAAGCGTAACAGAACATACATCTCAAATTTGAAGAAGTCTTATTCCCAGTGAGTCCTTCAGTTTCGTCTACTTCACAGCATTTTGTTATAACTAATAACATCAGTTTTTGACGTTAAAAGTTTAGTTCTCTCTGGAGAAATGCATAAAAACAGATACTACTTCTGTAGACACAAAGTTTTTCTGAATATAGAAACAGTGCATGTTCGCATTTCCTTAAGGAATGTAATGTGACATAGACATGGAGACAATTTGATTCTCTTTAAATTTAGAGAGAATTTGGATTAATAAAAATAGAAGAGGAAATTCAGCCACATCACAGCCATTTACAGAATAGTAAACAGGAAGCCTGTTCAGATCAGTGATAGGTTTATTCAGTCTTCAGCTACAAAAGATGAGCTCAAGTTGGTAAACTCAAAACAGCTTGGTCTAGTTTATGTCTAGAACTGCCACTGTACTGTAGGCGGAGCTTAACGTGACAAGAACAGCTGGCAGTGGCGTACATGCTCCGACCTGTCGCGCTGTGTCAGTTCACATTTACCTTTGCAATTTCTGATCCAAGTTTCATGCCTTTTCTTACCCATGTCATGAACAGAAATTAAATTTGAATGTTTTTTCTTCAGAAAGTGGAGCTGAAATGTGTTTAAAAGTACATATAAATTTGTACCATGTGCTTTGCTCTTCACTGTCAGTGTGAGCTGCAGGAGTACAGCTGAGCACGGCGCTTTAAATGAGGGTGGTTTTGTTCATGGAAGGAAAATAACATCCTAAATTATATGAAATTTTGCCAAGTCAGCAGTAACATACATATGGATGTTTATGTTCATCACTGTCACTGTTTTAAACAGAAAATGTGGAAACTTATATATTCCATTATGAAGTTGATAAAGTGGTGTCACCATTGGCCATTAGTTTTTAATCATAGATGATCAACTCTTCCTGAGCCACCACTGTCTGTGACATTCTGTTATAATGTTGTTAACTGCACTTCTACCTGTCTGCTTTCATATTTAACAACGCACTATTTTCTCCATGCGCTGTATGAGATACTTACCAAATCGTCCTCAGGCTCGCTACTCACCTCCATGACATAGTAGCGATACAGGTAGGCACCTCCGACCACCACTCCAGACAGCATGAGGGCCAGACCGAGGCACATGCACCAGCACCAGGCACGAGACTGGTGACGCACCAGCACAGCAGCCTCAGCGTCCTGCAGGAGAGAGCAAAGTACTGATTAGATATGATTAAGTTTAACTGCCTCCAATTATACATTCAGGGATCAGAGAGAATCCCCCAAGGATCAGTACGCATCTGGTTATTATCGTTAAATACTTGTGATGATTTTCAACACATACCTATTATTTCAAACCCTCACAAATGCATTTTCCTGAGTTTTTTCCTTTAAGTATTAAGCATTCAAAACCACCCTAGCCTTCAAGGCAGGGCCTCCTCCCAGAAAACAAATACACTGGTGAAACTGCAGCTGGTCTGGGGAGAAGCACTTTCTTAAGGATAAATACAGGGAACAAAAATGCAGTTTCATAAACCACATACTTCACAGCTGACAAATACAAATAATGACAGCAACACACTGCTGAGTACCACATATGAAAAGCTTACCATGCTGGACCTACTCAGGTAAAGTCTAAGTTCATGTAGGACAGTGCACACACCAAGTACTGAGGTTATATAAATGTACTTAATAGCACTCCACATTACATTAATGGAAAACAAAAATCGGTCGGATTCCATCCCCCGTGTTGTTAAACTACTAAGAAACAGAAACACACATTTTCAGCAGTATGGGTTGAATACTGTGCACATTTTTTGGTTTTGTTTTTTTTAAATAAATTCAAATGCACTTAGACTCAAATAAAAATCAGAACCCATCCCAACTTTCACCAGCTTTTCAGCTGGGAAAATCTCCTGAATTACGACAACTATTAAACCAGAGGCCAGGGTGTGAGATGAGAAAAGTGTGTGTGTGTGTGTGTCTGTGTAAGAAAACAAAGGCTTTCTTGAGATCAGATGAAGCAGGCTCAACATCTCTTTTCAGACTAACACAGCATCAGGGTGACTCATCATGATGCGAATCACAGAGGGGGGAAACAAACAGAGACAGAGTGAAAAAATACCTAAAAACATGAAAAGAAACGAAAACAGAGGAAATGAAAGTGTGGCTCTCAACTCGTTCTGTTATTACTTCACTGGAATCTTCAGGAAAGGGGAAACTACAATAAGATCAGATTTACATTTTCTGTTTGCTACTTGATTTGTATTTTCTTCTTCTCTCTCTGACCAGTGGGCAGTAAAAAAAAAAAAAAAAAAGAATCTGGGCAAGGTGAGGAAGCATGTTTTCTTGTTCTGGTTTCTCATCTCACTGGAATGATCTCTTCATGCTATGTTCTTTTATTAGATTTGAATCGAGTTGCAAAGGCTGGAAGAACCGATAACAAGAAGTACTGAAGCTGTCCTGGTAGCTTTAAGGCAGCAAATGTTGATTTTTTTTTTTTACCTCCGTTTTCTTTTATTTACCAGTTTCCAACCAGTTCTCTTCTTTGCTCCTGAGCAGCTATTGTACAGTGGCATTTAGAGCCCCCTTTTATTGAAGTCCAAATGTTTTAAAAGGAAGAAAACACAATCCACATTTGTGGAGAACCTTGCACGCTTTCATTTGCTGAGTAGCAATAAATGCAGGGACACTTCAAGGGGCATCTTTACCACCAACACTATAATACTGCCTTTGTGAGGATGAGAAGCTGTTATATTTGCATCAGCTGAAAGTCACGCTCTGCCAGAAGAGGCTCACGAAGCTGCTAGCGTGGCGACATTACTAAATGATATTGCATGCAAGTCCAGCTGGCATTTTTGTTTTAATAGCGATTTCTGTTTATGCCATAAAAGTTGCTTTCTCTGAACAACGTAACAAAGGAAGCTGAGATTCTAACGTGAGCTGAGAGGAGAAATGAAGATTATGGGATTATGGGCAAGTAATTCAACAGCTAAGAAAAGAACAGGGGTTTTAGCTGCAAACAAAACCTACACTGTGTACTCCAGCCGGGCACCTTCTTTTAGGATAAAAACCTCCAACACATTTGATGTTTGGCTCCACAAAATTATTACTGGGAACACGTCTGAAGTACAGCTGATCTGTTGCTTTCCTGTGAATACCATTTTCTTTTTTAAATTTCCTGTTAAGTCTGAAAATAAATTGTGCGGTTTCCGTTACAGAAACACAGATGAAAACATTTCATAATCTTTTTTTGTGGCTGTTTTGGGGGTGGGGGGGCACTGATATTACATAATTATGCTTTATGCTAATTTCCTAAATCCTTATTGGTCTAGAACTGGTTCAGTTCAACAGTATGCTGTATACAATAACACAAGAGTTGACAGGAAAATGCTTATTATTATTATATAATCAAACCCAGGGGATATTATGGTTATTAAATCATCCTGGTTAGACCAAGGTCAGGACTACATGTGTAAATTTTATAAAATGAACAAACACAGCCTTTTGTCACACTGATCATAGTTAATAATCCCTAAAATGTTAAAGGTGTTTTTTCATGTTTTAGTACTTGAACTTAACACATTTATACACTGGATAAAATTTTTTTAGGACATCCTCATCTTTTGTGGTCTGTAGATATACTGTGTCATCACAAAACCAGACTTGTCAGCATGAATTATCTCCTTTGAGAACAGCTGACTTCCAGTTTAAAACTTGTTTTTACGTTTTTGATTGGTCAGTGAAGCATTACCATGCATTTCAGCATATCGGTACACTTTTCAACTTGATAAATGTGGGACATGCCTCAGCACTTTCTGGTCAAAAGCAAGGGGGGGGGGGGGCACATTGGGTAGAGAAGAAGAGTGTTAAGAGCCTTGTCTGGTTTTTTTACAGCAGCAGCAGGGTGGCAGCTGAGAAATAGACAGTCAGCCCCTTCAGATCTACAAGTCAAAGCACAGAAAGCAGGAGAGGACTCTTAGAATGTAACATTTTTCCTGGAATGAACAGAAATAGCGATTAAAAAAAGGAACCAAAAAGCAGACGTTAGCATGAAACCAAATATGAGGACAAATAAGAGGAAGTGGGGGTGAGACCATACACACAGGCTGACAGATCAGCAACATGTTAGTATCAGATGCAGTCAGTTTAATAGAACCACTGCCTGGCAGAAAGACACCAAATTGGGAACAGTTCCTGAGGCTTTTCTCCATCAGCTGTATAGCTGGGGTCACCTCTGCTAAATAAGGGGTTTGCTCCAATCACTGACATGCCTTTTTGATTTTAAGGGTAGAAAAAAAAGTTAGCAAAACATAAAAAGCAGAAGTCTCTGTAGCAAACAGAATAAAGGAGTTCTGAGACCTTCAAGGAAGGACACATGTATTGCAGTTTAATTAAAAAGCATTGACTTTAAGGATCCTGATTCAATATCATGAAAGAGACTTAACACAAGCAAATAGCTCATTCACAGGTACTCACAGCTCTCTCTGAACAGAGCAGAAGGAAGGAAACTAAAGCAGGAAAGTGTAGAGTTGTGCTGTCCAAAACGCTGCTAGGGTGTGAATATTGGTTCCAGTGGCAAAGCTGCAATAAGTTTACTAAGGGTGAGGTTAAATAAGGACTGATGAGGACTTTCTCCCTGAAATGGTGAAATGGATGTTACTAATAACATATATGTCAGACCTGCTCTGTGGCTGAACTGCAGCTGACCATCTATGGTTGGTTCATGTCTTTAATGAAGTATGAGCTGCATGTAGTAACATACAATCTGAAAACTGCTCGCTATTCTCCAACAACAATTTAATGCACAGACCATCAAGCACAACGAGGAAGCACCAGTAGCAAGTTCACCAAGTAAAAACATTTTCAAATTTCAAGACAAAGTTTGTATCAGGACCTCTGCTGTGAAGCACTGCTATGTGTTTTTCCAGTTTTACAACCATCTCTTAAAGTCTCACCAACAACAAGACCTAACAGGCCTTCAGACCAACGTTTCATAATTCCAACACACGCACCCTCATTATACCACTCCTATGTCAACACAGGAAAGCATGCTGACGTCATGAGAACAATATGTACAGTCAAAAACTCTCAACTCAACACTCAAAATTTCAAAATTTGAGGTTAATGTAATCAGATTACATTTTTCAGTACCTGTACACGTTTCTACAGTAATATAACTCGCAATCGCTTTGAAATCTCTTTGGGCTGGATTTCGACTTTCCTTTGTGTTGCCATTTTTGTGTTCTTGTGCAAACACTAAAAGAAAGATTGTGTTTCCTCATTAGGACAGGAATATGTGTTGCAGTGTGGTTTATATTGTTAATTGGTAATTATGTACCAAGTCATTTATAGAGTAATGCAAAAGCAATGCAACAGTAATGCAATAGTAGTGCAATAAGTTACTTTCTCTGGTAAGTAATTAATGGACATACAGCCTTACTTTTGAGAAAAGTAATGAGCATTGTGTAATACACTACACAATATGGCACTCTTTTTGAGGAACAAACCCAACACTGGTGGCCACAGAAATCCCAGGTTTGAGCTGCTGCTGTGAGGATGAAGGCTGCTGGTTCACACTGTGCTGAAGTGTCCTCTGGGCTTCATTCACAACACCACAGGGATCAATGACAGTCTTTGTGTGTGTCAGTGTGTGTCTTTGAGATGAACCTACGGGCTGACCACACTAAACCCACCACAACAAACAAACATTTTCCAGTTAATTATGTCTGTGGATTCACATGGTAAGAGCTATTAATCTCTGTGTGAAGAACTTTAGAGTCATTGTGGCCACAAACCCCCCCCCCTCCCAAAAAAACTAAATAAACAAACCCTGTTAATTTTCCAGTGTTAAGATATGTTTTTTGAATTAATGTTGACAGCCAGGAAAAATAAATGATGTTTGTGCTCAGTGGTCAACAAGTAGTGGAAATCCTACAGAAAAGCTTTAGAGTGTTGCTTATTTGTTGAATGTAAAAGACGATCAAGTTTCCAGAAACAAATCTGAGAAGTGCTTTCTGCCTTTCACGCCTTGATGTAACATAAGACATGAAGTGAATTAAATTAGGGGATCAATGTTGACATTTATGCTTAGCATAAAGATATTAAATGTATGACAGTATAAAGATGAGGAGGAAAAGCTCATTTGAGAAGCTAGAATTCACTGAAAAGCAAAAGTACTTTTGCTTTGAAAGCAACTTCATGATTAAATGTAAACCACTGGCAGTCATGTGTGTGTATGTTCAATTCATTATGGTACGAATTCAGGAATATTTTAGTTATACATATATTCCATTTCTGTCAGGCTTTGGTTACCTATTAATGCAGTTCTTTGTCTTTTGCAGGCATACTGAAAGCTTTAACACTTTTTAGTTCACCTCAACAAATATGTTTTATGTTCTGTATTGTGGCATTTTCCTTGTCAATAATCAATATGCAAATAAAGTACTATTTAGAGCTCCTTGTGATCCTAAGCACGATTCAGTCTTTCAGTAAATGTCTTAAGCGGATAATGCTGTCCATAAGCATCAGGCTACCTGAGGACGGCTTGTGTTTCCATCTCTGTGGATACAGGTGAGTATCATTGTCCAAGGCGGGTTTTATTTCAGTCTACACATGAAACTTTATCTTCACCTCTGAGCTACATAGTGTGTCTGTGAAGGCAGTAACTGGGTTACGTTAGGTCGTAGAAAGAGTTTAAGGAATTTAAAAGAAAGCAGCAAATCTTTGTGTTTAAAAAGCCAAAGGCAGCAAGTGTGTCACACTGGCTTAAAGGAAAAAAACAAACAAAAAGAAACACTGCAGAATAAGAGCACTCATGTCCAACATAAAGAAATTAAAAGAATGTGGATTTTCTAATGGAAATAGATCTAAAAGTAGTTCTTGGTGTACTTACAGAAGAATTTAAGGGAAGGGCTGAAATCTGTTTGACAGAAATCCTATTAGGGGCTTCATGAAGTGTATTACAGGTGGTTAAATGTTGATCCTCCACCACACAAAGTATTTATAAGTATGTAAACATACATTAGGACATAGTTATGTGTCACAGATATAATACTAACAGCATCATGGTGTGAGGCAACCCTACACTTTTTCACTACGTTAAGCAGTGGCTGTGCACACCATTCAGTTAGTGTGCACCATGTAAATGTGCATGGGCTTCATAGCTGCTGACATATATATGTGCCTGCTTAGTTAATCCTCCCTCTTCTTGAGTTTTAGTGGTCGGCAGCATCCTGTGGGAGGCAGCTAAAGCTCTCTGGCTAAGTCTCCAACTGACTGATTAGACTGTAATCCTTTTCAAGCAGCCCACATGTCTGAGACACCAACCAGAGAACAAACAAGCAGAGAGCAACTGAGGAAAGGTTAGGTCTGTAATCCAAATCTGTAATTAGGTTTACTGATGAATGTGAAGGTGGAAGCAAATTTTTTACTGGCACATGTGGAATAGCTCCTTCTCAAAACTGAGAGAAAACATTATTTTCATTAGATTCTTTGCTGAAAGACGTGATAGACGGAAAAGAAAATCAATATTACGTAAAAAGGAGACCTTTTAAATCTCAACAGACTACTAATGATAATGATAATGATTTCTTCCATATAGAGCTGGGCGATATAAGATTTTTTCATATCACGATATGTTTTTTTCATTTCAGGCGATAACGATATATATCACGATATAAGCCAAATAACTATATTTGTAAGATTTAAATGTGCCGTTGCTCACAAGTAAAATGTGAAATAATTAGCAGCTTGTTTTAATTAAAATATTTATTTCCCATAATAAGTTCAACAGGGTAGATGTACTTAAGGAACATGAGACTTCAGTTTCAGATAAATAAAGGCAAATATTGCAAACTACACAAAAGGCAGCCGCTAAAGTGTTTAAGTTTCAAAATAGAACAAACAAAACAGACTAATAAATTGTCAATTCCACTTAGAAACAAAATATTAATTCTAAAAATAAATCTTAGTTTGTTTTACAGAAGAACAGACAAAATTGACTAACTTTTGTCAATATCAAATAAACTGAGAACTAAAAGGAAATTCTCAATCTCTCCTTGTTGTATAGCTTAGCTTTTCAAACAGTTTTAACAGTGACTTTAGTCTGACAAAAGCCGAATGACGAATTAGCGCTTTCAGTCAGAGATTGAGCATGCACCGGTTTATTGTATTTCCAGACTTGCTTTCGGCACAATTTACAGTGCGCGCTACTCTGTTTTTTGTCAGACTTGAAATAGCCGAAATACCTTCACACTACGGAACTTCTATGGCCCTTCCGTTCGACAATCTCTCCGGCATTGGAACCATCATCGGTTTTTTTCTTCGGTAACCTTCGCTCACGCTCTCGGTTGATTTTTCTCTAGTCGGCAAACTCATTTCCTTCATTACCCGGGCAGCCCGGCTGCAAAAACAAATACACATGTGCGCCTTGGCACTTGTGCTGTACATAACAAGTCACGTGACGTGACGCTGCGGCTGTGATTGGTTCGGCTCTGCGCTACTTAATTTGGATTGGCTGTTCTTTTTTTTCTTTTTTTTAAGAGGACAAGAGAGATGAGGCCTATCGCAATAGTTTAATTTTTCTATCGAGAAAAAGTTATTTCGCAATACATATCGTTATCGTTCTATCGCCCAGCTCTACTTCCATAGCTGATTATACTGTCGTCAAACAGGGCAGGGAGGTTCACCAGGTTTCATGCTGAAATTAGGAATCAAAGCACAGCAAGTATGTACATGAAGCTCTTAACCTAAATACTGCAATAAAGTTTTGCTTCAAAATGCCCACAACGTCAACAAGATACAACCACAGGTTCCCTTGAGCATCTGCATAAACAGCAGGTGTAAGCATGTATCTGCTCCGACTCAGCCTCTATAAAACCACATACACTCAAAGTATATGACACCCAAACTGTGAGGCTCGGCAGATACAACTGCTCAAACATTTAAAACTGAATTAATAAGATAAGAAGAACTTTATTTATCCCGAGGGAAATTCTGTTGCAATTCAAAGGCTCCTCCAAATGTATGGGCTCAAAATGTGGTCATAAATATTTTGTACTTGTAAATCAGTTTTGTATGTGTAAAAAGAATTTGTGTGTGCGTAAAAAAGATTTGTATGTGTAAAAAAGATTTGTGTGTGCGTAAAAAAAATTTGTATGTGTAAAAAAGATTTGTGTGTGCGTAAAAAAGATTTGTATGTGCGTAAAAAAGATTTGTATGTGCGTAAAAAAGATTTGTATGTGTAAAAAAGATTTGTGTGTGTGTAAAAAAAAAGATTTGTGTGTGGACTTAGCCAAAAAACCCCTGCAAGTTACAAGTACGGATTTTGACCCTATTTTTCTTCCTTTCATTTGATTGGTCAATGTCATGTCAATCACAAATGTAACAATCCAATCAGAGAACAGATGGGTTTGGCTGTCGGAGGGGCACTTTTTTTGAACTGCAGGTCTTTGAAGGGAATAAATGCCCTTTTACATGCCAACCCAGCGTTTTCCTTCATCACCAGGAAGGAAAACAGTCTGTGGTCGTCTGAGTTTGGTGATGTTTGTGTCACAGGTCTATGTGCTTAATACAGGGACTTCCACAGCCTTTTCAACAGCGCTGCGGACCGAGGGGGGGGCAGTGTTTTGGAAATGACAGTCTCCATTACAAAGCTTTCTTCGTTATGAATTAGCATACATGTTTTTATTGAACATTTGAAGAACTAGCAAAAAAACCCGAAACTCTTGTAGAGGACATAAAGTCAGAGATAGAAACGACAAGGAGCAGGTGCATCTAGTACAGGTAGAGCTGCTGCAAAAACCCACAGAGCCCAGCAGCCAGCGCAACAAATTCTGGATCCTTTGCTTTTAGTTAGCATTAGCAGCACATCCTGTGTCCGATGTGAAAGGACTTTTATGCTGCGCACTGTGACTCACAGCAATGGTCCCGGGTCAGCCCTGACTTTGTGTTAAACTAATCCTAAAGTAATGATGGTATTTCTAACCACTGACATACCACAACTTTATCCTTTCAACAGCTGCTGAAAGTTAGGGGACCTAGCTGCTATCGGATATTTATATAGAGATCCTCCAGCTTCAAACTGTATTACCCTTCAAGGACCTGCAGTTCAAAAAAGTGCCCCTCCGACAGGCAAACCCATCTGTCCTCTGATTGGATTGTTACATTTGTGATTGACATGACATTGACCAATCAGATGAAAGGAAGAAAAACGGGGTCAAAATCCGTACTTGTAACTTGCAGGGGTTTTTTGGCTAAGTCCACACACAAATCTGTTTTACACACATACAAATCTTTTTTACGCACACACAAATCTTTTTTACGCACACACAAATCTTTTTTACACATACAAATCTTTTTTACACATACAAATCTTTTTTACGCACACACAAATTCTTTTTACACATACAAAACTGATTTACAAGTACAAAATATTTATGACCACATTTTGAGCCCATACAAATGCGGCCGACAAATGTGTCCTTCATTTCCCTGGATTTGAAGGATGGGTTGGGGGTATCCTTCGTGGCCCAACCTACCCCAGAATTCACAGCGTGGCCCGGCCAATTCCAGGTTCCAACAATGGCGGCAGCTACTTAGTTTTAATATTACTCTTTCTGGGTCACAAAATTTTCAAGATATTTTCGGGTGACAATGTAGCTGTAAAAACTTCAAATATCTGCTCGATTTATCAAGACATCACATATTTGCAAAAGTGCTCTGCCGTTTTCAGACCCTGCGCAGTCTTTCGCTACTGTTTTATTTGTTCCTGAGTAAATCGGTGCGGCTGATATTAAAGTTACAGCTGAATCGATGTTACAAAGAAAACTGATTAAACAGAAGTGTGAGGTGGTCGAGAATTTACTCCAACGTCATGTTATATTTTAGGAAGCAAGGAGCAAACAGCTGAGTTTACTAAACTCCACGTCCACACGTATTTTTGAAAACAGAGATTAAAAAAAAAAAAAAATCCCGTCCACACGTGCAGTTTTGAATTTTTTTTAAAATCTCAGTACGCATGTAAACGCCAAAAACGAAGTCAAACACTGTCAAGAACATTCCAAATCCTAACCGTGTAGAAATGTTGGCCAATCAGAAGTCTAGAAACCTGGAAGGAAAAGAGTAAACAAGATTTTAACCTTAAGTACTTCTGAAAAGTTTTTGGGGTTTCTGGGAAGGCTGCTAATTTTGTGTTACTTTTAAAGTGCCTCGCTGTTTTCGCAATTTTGCAACTTTGCATGCTGTTTTTTGTTTTTTGTTTTTTAAACAGCGCAATGTGTTCTGCGTTCCTGATTGGCTGTAGACCATTGTCAATCAATCTCGTGCTGTGTCTCCTGTACAGTACAGAATGCGTTCAGCTTGTCAAATTTACATAGATTTTTGATCGCTAGCAGTGTGACTCTGAAGTGCTGTACTGTTTGTTTGTAAGTTTTCTCCCAAACAAACACAACAATGTCAACGAAACGTTTTGCACCCTCTAAGGCACCTGCGGGTTCCTTTGGTTTCATTCTATAATACTGGACTTTATTTTCTACGAAGGTTTGAACTTTGAGAGTGTTTAAACAAGAGAGAAAAGTGTGAAAATGTTCATGTCTGTCTGAGAAAAGTGTATAAAGCGTATAGTGAGGGGTTTTACAGTCTTAAAACATCTCTAATAATTGTAAAAAATAAAGTTGGCTACTTCGCAGATTTCACCTATCGCGGGTTATTTTTGGAACGTAACTACCGCGATAAATGAGGGACCGCTGTATGCTTCTCTTATCTGTACTTCAGCTTAGACACTTTATCAGCTGACACGCACAGGCCAAAGTTCAACCTTATCCTCTTTTTCACTCATCACAGAATGAGAGGATGAAGTCGCACACTGAGATGGTTTTGACACTTTTGCAATATGCATAGTTTGTAGACTCACTTCTTCTATTTGACACATCAAACTTATTATCAAACGCAGCTGCAGAAGCCATTTTGTATCAGTCAGTACACAGAAGGTTGCACGACGTTGGTCCCTGGAACTTGCTCATTTATAAATAAATGAGGGAGTGGTTCGGCTGCTTTGTCCTGATTGTTACTTTTTAAAAATGTATTTATTTAAATTTAACCTGACTTGAAGACAAAAGTGATTTCTCATCACTACATAAAAGTCTCTTGGTAGCTAGCTGTGTTTTACTTATTTAAAAAATATAATTTAAGTTGTGCAAACTTTTTCTCAACATATAATTGAAAGTAAAAAAAAAAAGCCCATCAAGTCAGAAGAACAAAACATTTATATTTAAGCATGAAATTAAACACTAGACTCTTCTGAGACTGAAATTTTCAGCGCAGCGGTTTCCTCCTGTGATGTTCTACACTCAGCTCGACACGGCTGGAGTTGATTTGAGGACAGAGATGTGAAAGCTGATCTATAATAAGCACCACCCGCAACTGCTGTAGCACTACAGCCTGATTCAAACGCTGCCGCTCACCGACTGTGAGGTAAGCACAGGTGCTCCTCCATCCAAAGTTAAGCTGAGGTGACTGGAGGTTATTTGCCTTACCATCTAAGCAGTGTTTGTCATTTAAAACCAAATGATCATATATTGGCCTTGTTTTTCTAATCTTGACATTAAGTACTAATAATGTGTTTGTTGTGTAAATGTGCCTTACAAGTGCAAAACTGCACTGTCTCAATGACAATATCTTAATGTAATCAAAATCTTGTAGTGTGCTGTTGAAGCACTTGGTCAATAAAACTGATAATTTAATAAATAGAAAATTTATAAAGAGAAAATATCTAACTGAAGAGCGCTCTAAATTTGCACAAAGCGGCAATTTTATAAAGCAGATAAAATAGTACATTTATTAACACTTGAAATAAACAATAAGTGGACAAAAAGCATAAAGATTTTACTAAATTTGCAATAATTATTCTGCCGACTTGTAAGTCAAATAACTGTTTTAAACATTTTAATTTGGGGGGTGGGGAATCTAATCTGTTGGCTAAAGCTGAATTTACCATGTCAGACTCAGAAATATTATGACAGATTATTTTCTGTGATTATTTTTTGTGCATTAAATAATAGGATAAATTGACTGCACGAGAGGTTTTTCACTGGACATGAACAAAGTTCTGGTTTTGGACACAGGACGCTACAGCTGGTAATAATACTTGCTGAGTTTCCTAATGTGTTTACGGTCACCTGCAAATTATATGCAAGGTTGCTACTTAAGAGCACTGCTCATGCAAATATTGACACACATACTGTTCTTGTTTCCAGGTACTTCCAGGTATATTTGCATCTCAAGTCATGAATAAGTAAAACAGATAAAACACACACACTGACATCGTTCTATACCAAATGTACACACAGTGGCTACACAGCAGCTGTCTCTTATATAGCAACTAGGAACAACACCGAAAGTATAAAGGTGCAAGTCCAGCACTATGACTGTGCATGGCTCACAGCCATCCTGTATAAAAGAAAGACTGTAAACACAATCAGGCAGGCAATATAAAGGGCTGAAAAGCCACATCACAAACAGCACACTGCTCTGTAGGTGCGGGCATGGCCTTCAGTTCAACTGCTGTGCAAGGATGTTTCTGTCAGACCTTAACAGGTTAAACAATCCCCAATAATCCTGAGTGTGTTTCATACTAACGACAGTCACTGAGACAACTATAGAGGGAAAAATAGGTCAAGCTAAATATTTAGGCTAAGCATATCTTCGTGCTTAGTTTAGCTGTCCCTGAATACACCACAAGTGCTCAAACAGCGTCTGTGGAGCCAAACAGGCTTGCAAATTTGTTCCTGTTATACATGAACCTCTATGTGTTTCATTCACATGGCTTTTTGCTGTCTGGTAATATATACCAAGTCACTTTAAAAAAAATCCCATCTATTTACTCAGAGCAGATACATAATCAAGCACCTTTAATTCATTTGCAACCAATCTTAGAGATATTTGTATTTGATGCAAACACAGTATCCATCATAAAACATGCTGATAACTGTTATTCAGTTTATCTAAATAATACTACAAAATGTCAAGTTTACAAAAGCTCAATATGCTGTTTTTCTGCACATAACTGAGCTAAAATATAAGAAGAATGAAAATGAAAGGAAAGTCAGACAAGAGTTTATCAGACAGACAGTGACTCAAAGAGAGTTAAGAGGAACCAAACAAAAAGAGAAACTATCAAAATTCATAATGGCTTTTCTTGTAAATGTACAACAGTAGCAGATATACTAAACACATTTAGCAGCACATCTAACAACAAAACACTGCAGAAATGTCAGCAGCAATCATCATAGGATCTTTCAGACAGAGTAACTAAAGCTAGACAATTTACTGGATGTTAATTGTAATCCAAATTTAGCTTTCATCAATTGTAGTCACTGTTTAGTTCAGCTAGAGTCAAGATGATGCAAATACAGCCTTTAATTAACAAGATCTATTCACAAGTAGTAAAAATTGGAAAAATGTTCTGTAGTCAAGTTTGTGATTATCAGCAGTTGCAGGTGCTGGATTTTTAACTGGATTGCTGTGGATCTCTCACCCACTCAGCCTCCAGCGGCAAGCAATCAAAGTTTTGGTTAGCTATTGGATCTCTATCATTCCCTGTGAAACAAGTCTTCCAAAGTTCAACAGTCTGCTGTGGTCTGGACCGCTCTTTGCCCCTGCAGACATTCTTTTGTTTAGTCTACCAACCAACAAGGAGCAAGTGGCTGATCTTATGAGACCTCCTGCCATACATAGTAATCATGTGGCATTCTCCCCAATCAGTAATGATTAATAACTGATTAATCCAAACATCCAAGGAAAATTCACAGCTATAACAGGAGGCAGGAATGACCAAAACGTCTGATGAGGGCAGAATGGGATGGCTTACAGACAAACTCACGGTCTGCAGCCTGTCAGACCACAAGACTCATGGCACATTCAAGTGTCTGCCATCAGGCCACCTTGTATCAGCAAGACTTGGCTCATCCCGCACTTTAAAGCATCCTAGCTCCTATTTTTGCATCATAACTCATCTGTTGTTTACTAATCAGCACATATGGCAGTAAACCAGCAAGCTGCTACATTTACAAGATTTGCAGCTCACTGAACTACAACAGTGTCTGTGTTCACATGAGCAATGAGGAAATGAAGATCCTTTGCAGCAGTAAAACAAACAGGAGCCAAGACCTCAACAGATTGACTATTTTTTATAATCAAATAACCTCCCCAACACACACAAACACAACTAGCAAAAACATAAAACATTTGCTAGTTCCTGTTTGGTCCTGTGCGGTCTGACCAGTAGAGCAGATTCCTCCCTCAGGAAACAGAGCAGCAGGAAAATTTCCATGAAGGCAAAATAGATGACGGTGTGATAAGCTTAAGCCTGCTCCATGGGGGAATTTTTTTTTTTTTTTTTTTTTAGAATTCTTTGATTTTTAAATATGTTAGAAAACACTTTCCAACATATTTCCTTGACTGCGGAATGAGGTATGGGCATGGTTAATGGTTTTAATGGTATTTTTAATGGTAATGCTTATCAGTCCATTACTTTAATGGTATTTTTATCAGTACTTTCTGAAGAAGAAATTAATCAAATTAAAAACAGAACTGAATTTACATCACATCATGATTTTTTCCAAACTATTTTCTAAACTAAGGCTAATGTACTGTATTAGCATACTGTTCCTTTCAGCAATTTTTACACATAAACAAAACAAAGTTCAACACGTTTAATGAGAGATTAGAGAACCAGAGGAGCTATTAAAGACTTAATAGTCTTTCACTTATTCAGCTAATATTCATCCACCTATGACCACTACTCAGGGGTACTTAAATCAGATTAGATATGATCCAGTGCTCTCTCACTGCTACAGACAGGACTGGCTTCTCGTGCTGGGTGCGGGCAATAAATAAACTTCCCGTTCCATCTCTGCTCCTGTCCACTTCTGTTGGTGGTTTAGGATAAATGGATTTTTTCTAGTTGCGATTAATTTAAATCAGCTAACCGTCTGTTAAAGCAGCTGCTGACTTATAGCTTTAGCCTGACATTGCAACGTTTGATAACCACTTTTATCAGTTTTCGGATCCTGTTGAGCAACAAGACACACGCCTCGTTCCTTGACTGTAGAATGATTTTTTTCTTTTTTGTTTTGAGGGCATGTTAATACATTTGAAAACAGATCTGATACGGTACAGGATTTTAAATCGCGTCTTAGAAATTTAGTAAAGCATCCTCATTTATGGAGAACTTGTTGACTTTGCCAATGATAAATCAATCATTACTCCCTATCAGAAATGTCTGTTCTTCCACATGAGCACCGGACTTCCTCAACATCTTTATCCTGTTTTGTTTTGATTTCCTCAGTTTGAGATATATTGCTTTATACAGCCACTTTATTATATATTTGCCACTTTTTGACATTTTTGACATTTTATTTAAATGTTAACTTTTTTAAAACTTGCATTGTATTTTATTGCATTAGACTTTTACTTATTTAGCGCCTTCACTTTAGTTTTCTGAACTCTTTTGAACTCTTTGGTTTACAGGTTGAGTTAAATTTTTGGCAGTTGTAACAAAGAAATTTTCAGACTTTTGGGACAATAATGCACTTCTTATCCTATCCAGACTTTGTTAATTTAAATTAAATTAGAGGATAGGGGCTGATATCTAACTCTAAAAAAACCAGAGGATACAATCTACTTTAAAAAAGGTTCATTAAAGGATTTCAAAGGATTACATTTCAAAGAAATGCTACTGAACCCCACGCACGAGACACATGGCACAAAGTCCTCATTTGCTCTCTCCACAAGTGATAGAAAATCCCCCAAAACACAACCCCAAACTAAGTGCAGAATCACCTCTTTTCTACTTCAATCCCCCTGAAGGAGCACATTAAGCTCTGATTATCAAGATTAAAAAGATAAAAGTCTGTGACACTGATGCTCAAGAGGGGGGGGGGCAGCCCTGTCACCTTCATACAGTCTAATCCCACAATAACCATGCAGGCAGACTGTGTGAAAGTTTCCAGATAAGGCAGAACTCTCACCACAATGAGTCAAGATAAGATATTCTCACAGCTGCTCATCGAGAATTACACTTTGTGGTTTGTCACTCAGCACACATCTTTGAAACTACAAGCAGCTGTTTGCGTTTGCAACTGCAACATGTAGCACGGTTTACATCGCAGCGCTCTCTGCATACAGAGAGAGCCCAGAGGTCCTCCGTCAGAGTGAAACAGAAACAACAGGCAGCTCCTTTTACAACAGGGTGGAGGCCAGCGGGAAGATCTTCTTGTAGACTTTACCGTCTGAGAGGCAACACGCCTCAGCAGCCCACACATTCAACTCCACAAGTCAGCTCGAAAGCAGCTGAATAATACAACAAGCTCCTTCGCAGGTTGAGATCACACAGCAGTCACAGCCACTCTGCAACTCCAAAACTGTCATTTAGTTGCACTTTTCTAGTGAATGTTGTGTGAAATGCACTGCAGTGTCACCATACTGCACAGCACTCCTTTGGGTTTTTTTGCTTCTTTTTTTTTGGGGGGGGGGGGGGGGGGGGATTTCTAACTTTTGAATGACATTTCTAGGACACTCTACATACACACCTTTCAGACCACAGAGGATGGCGAAGTGACAGACTCCCATGCCTTCCTGTGAAGCCTTTCCTTCCTAAGCCGTCATTAATTGCTGAGAGGTGCAGATTAAAAATAAATACATTTGCATGGACTTTTGAGTTTAGTGATGGGGAAGTTCCCACCTACTATGCTTTCTCTTTTTTGAGAGTGGCACTTTTCACCAAGAGGCAATAACATAACATCTGCATTTTCTGTTGTGTTTTTTTCCCCCTCAGCACATGTTCACGTCCTTGAAGTTTGAGGCGAACTGATTGCAAAAAAAGGAGGAATAACTGGTGAGAACACTGACAACTCCTGTAATACGAAACCAGATTAAAACCCATCTTAAAATTTGTCAGGTAAAAATCTACACGTGATTTTGGTGTTTAAAAACCCACCAAAATCAAATTCTGTTTATTGACTGATCGGTTTGGAAACTGCACGCTTTAACCAGCTGGTTTACTTGCTGACCTCTAAAACGACATGAAAAGTCAGGCAAAGCTCGTTCCTGCACTTTAGAGCCCATAAACTTACATTTATGTTTTCAGGGTATTGCCAGACCAACTTAAAAGGTGTAAATATTCTATTTATGTGCATTTAGTCGGTGTATAAAATAGATTTAAAAAATGGAAACAAGTAGAAAATACCGGAAACATCAAGAGTATCAAAGGTGAAAAAAACAAACGCCACATGAGGAAGTAACGTCCACCGAACTCTGAATTATTTGACGTTAGTATTTTAAAAACATATTGTATGATTTTAAAATGTATTATTTAAAACTGTTCAAAGAGTGGGGAAACTGAAATATATCAGGAGCCCTGTTAAACAACAGTATTGTGTCTCTACGCATTTATGCTTAACTGCGCCTTTCCCCCCACCGAGAACCTAGTTTGCTGTTAGCCATTTTCTACTCACTTTGTCCTCCTCGGGAATAAGAGTTTCGGCGTCCTTCTTCACATCTTTCTGTGCCAGAGCCGTGTTAAATGATACCTTGACCATCTTGGAACAAGTGGCGACAATCTCCGAGTGAAAGGGGGAAAAAAGCAAAACGACAGAAAGCAAACAACAGCAAAGAGAATTTGCTCCGAAGTAAAAATAAGTCCCACTTCTCTCCCGGCCAAGTCTGATCTGTTGTTGTGATAAGAGCGACGTAAAGCTAGACTTAGAGTCGCCGCGCTTCCGGCTTTAAAAAAAAGAAGAAAAAAAAAGCATAGCCACGACGATTAGTCTGAGACGTTCCGACATTTGACTGAAATACGAAGCAAAATGGCACAATCCAAGCTTAAAACTTAGCTTAAAAGCAACATCAATGTGAAATTATGTAATTATCTGTATCTACGTGCTTTATTATACCTTATTATACTTGCTTTTATTATGCTTTATTTTATAGCCTCTTCTATGTACGACATGTATTTCAAAACGATTTACAATATCCCGAGAAGCACAGGCAATGGGAATGCAGGATAAACAACAAATAAAACAATGCAGAAAACAATAAACGAAAAACTCAGTTAACATATTTAATACTACACCTACTTAAAAGAACATATAAATGACTGTTAAATAATAAAATAGATAAATAATACAAAAAAGACAAGTAACAGTCTAAAATGTTTTATTTAAATATAGAACATTAAAACTGTGCAAATATTATGAAAGTGATTAGATCACGACTGTTGCTCCTAGAGCTGTCAATAAATATTATATAATTTACTTCCGAAATGTAATGGAACACATACACTAAACTCAAGACTTTATTACTATGACTATAATTATATAATTTATAGAGTTTATTACTTTGCTGGGATGTATTTACATAACCAATCCATCAACACCAAAGGGTGGGGGGTGGGGGACAATCCGAGCTACACACACACTGATTAATACGGTAAAAGTAAGGCAGGGGCGTCAAATATAAGCCCCAGGGACCAGAATCAGTTGCCAAATACTCTCCAATTTGACCCCTGGGACAACTTTTTAAACTGTATTTTCACAGGTTTTATGAGTTTTTTCTTTCAATTAAAAAAAATGTTCTGTTTTTATAAGTAAAAGACCATCTGTGCCATAAGCTAATAGAACTTTTTCTTTATTAATACATTTGGGTGTAAATTTTATACAATTAACGTAATTAGTGGGAGTAATTTATGCATTTATTTCTTACATTTTAAGCCCAAAGAGTTGTGCTGAAAAACTTTAGTATTTCTCTGTAATGCAGAAAAACTGAGATGTATTGTGTAATGTGTAGTTAAACTTCTTTGAAATGACAGAAATGGGAGTTAAGATCAAATCTGGTTTTATATTTACACAAGAAGTTTGATATCCCTGCCATAACATAAGAGAAAATAAGAAAATTAACATAATGACAGGAACTTGATTATGACTAAAAACATAGTGTGTTAAGAAATAGCATTCAACATAAAAATCCAAAATGTAAATAATTTAATGGGCTTCAAGGAAATATACACATTTTTGATTTACAGAAAAAAACAGAAGAACTGTCAGTTTTACCTAATGAGCTATATAATGAATTCAGAATATATCTTATTTCTTTGATTCAAATATCTCAACAAACCACGTGAATAAAATCAGGCTGTAATGTGAGTTTTCATCTGCGAAAAGCAATATCCAACCATGAAATACAGATTCACAGTACACAGCTTGCAAGAGAAAAAAGTTTTATGTATTTTATATTTTAATTACTGTGGCACTTTTCCAATTTTGTATAAATGCTTGCATTACATAAACTTTTATGAAATTTTAAGCAGGTTTGTACTTTTATTTTGACGGTCCGGAAGCTTCTTCAGTTTCGGTTTGCGCTGTCTACGGCCTGCCACAGATCGGGGGAAACAGCCTACATCTGGGAAACGGCTGCTTCCCCCTGGTCGGGGACATGGGAACTAAATAAAATAAAGCTGTGTGAACACATTTATATACAGTGACAAAACAAAACAAAACAAAAGATTAATGCAATTCTTTCACGCCAGCTGGAATGTGTGATGTGTGATATACTAAAAAAAACACACACAACAACAATGAAAAAAAGATGCCAGAAGTATTGTACTCATTTTTATTTTCAAGCGCTTGAATCGTTACTTAAATATTTCCACTTTATTTCCCGTCATAATAATATATATATTATCAACCTTTCCAACTTAATGTACTCTTTATTTTTTTATTGGTGTCGCTTTTCGCTTGAATCAAGGTGAAATACGCTGATAATAGAAAAATATATTTGACGCTCTTACTTGTGTAAATGAGAGGTAACCTATAATTAAAAACATAGGTCTGATAAATAAGTGCAGTGCATTAAAAAGTTAAAAAAAAACCCGGAGGAATTTATTTGGAGTAGATGAACTGAGTACAATTATAGATTATATTATAGATATATAAATAAGGCACCATAAGTCTAGGTTAGAATATGGCTGCCAATAATATTAATAACGCCAATAAATGCTACGGAAGTGAGAACAGGAGTCATATCTCTAGCATACCCTAGAGACCAAAACGCAAATTGCCCGAAAACAACAAAGACGAAGAAGAATAATTTTGGAACGTCATTTCCTGTCTTGCGCAAACCAGAGGAACGAAAGTAAACATGGCGGCGGCGGAGAAATCGACGAAGGAGAGACTACTGTCTGTGCTGGATGATTTGGAGGTTTTATCCAGGTAAAATTAAACTTCGTGTGAGCGTTTTCTCGTGTCTCGTGTAAACTGTTTGGTAAGCTATCAGTATTTTATCTGTGAAGAGATAAAATACTCGGAGCCGTGAACTAGCACCCTCAGTTTGTGCTGATTACTAGCAGACATGCCGCTCATTGGCCGAACCTACGGCTTTTCTGAAAGAAAGATAACGAGCCCTGGGATTTGAAACAACCTGAAACACTGTTCTAATTTTTCTGTTGGAAACTGTTAGCAGTTAGAAGACTCAATGTGTCCATTTTATAAAACAAGGTTGTTGAAGAGTTTGTGGGTACTACACTCTACGGCTAATAGTAATTTTCCAAAGGAAACTACCACAAGAACGGCCAAAATGACTAATCAGAGAAACAAAGCGAACATAGGCGTGCAGAAAACGATCATCAGTATGAGCTTTAAAAAGTAAATAAATATATAAACATAGAAATTGATTTGTTGGATTGAATTGTGCTTTTTGACCCATTTTTAATTGTGTGTGTGTGTGTGTGTGTTCATTTCAGGGAGCTGATAGAGATGCTGGCCCTGTCCAGGAGTCAGAAAATGCCTCAACCTGGAGAGGACACGCAGGTAACACCCCACTCAGCCTTTAGTCGACACACAGAGATTTAAACAAACTAATGACCATCACAGTGACTGTCAGACCATGCGTAGTCCTAGGGTTAGTGGTGATCAAAGGCCTTCTAGAAGCAAGTCTCACTATGTGGCAGCTATTCTAAAATGTCTCCAGCTATATATTTGGTCAGTGTTGTGAAACACTGTCCAGTTTGATACTTGTCTGCCACTCGGTTTCTGTATTTGTCCAGTTTCTGGTACTTGATCTTCAAGTTCTTTGTGGATTTGCACAGTCTTTTGTTTTTTGCTTTTTAAAGTTTTGGTGAGACAGGATCACTGTTTCTTTAAGGACAAACCTGTGCTTAATTGCTAACCATAATTTGTTTTAGATTTAAGCATTTAATTTTAATGCGGTCACATTTGAAGATATCTAGTTCCTTCCAACTGATTTTCTGTCGTCTTGTCCATAAATCTTTCATAGCTTTTGAACCTTTTATTGTGTTAGACTTAAGTGATTTTAGTTAGTTACACTAACCTGTATGAAGCGTATGAAATAGGAAATCTTTGATAACAGAATGTGTTGATGCTTTATCCATAAGATCCTGGAGCTGTTGGTGCAGAGGGACAAGGAGTTTCAGGAGCTGATGGAGGTGGCCCAGCAGCAGGGGAAGGTTCACCAGGAAATGCAACTGCTGGAGAAGGAAGTGGAGAAGAGAGATAGTGACATCCAGCAGCTCCAGAAACAACTGAAGGAAGCAGAACACATCCTGGTGGGTTTGGCTTGTCTCTCTTTTTATCCAGAGCTGTGCAGCGCTGACAGATTGAAATAAATGCTCAAATGTTTTAAGTATGCTGGTGTAGCTGATACTGTGCTCTTACAGCAGAGGTGTTCAGGGTTATAGTGTTGCTATTGTAATGTAAAGGGGCCTATGATTCTCTTCTTTTTCTGATATACCGTGTTACAGATGTTCATATTAAACATGGCCAAGGTTTAAAATAATGAGGCCAGCATAAAAAGAGTCATGATAAACAGAAACTACATCTTCTTTAAATTCTAATATGTGAGAAGTGATAAAGAGGATTGATATATTTCTGTCTATCTGTTTCAGGCCACTGCTGTTTACCAGGCAAAAGAGAAACTGAAATCCATCGAAAGAGCCAGGAAAGGTGAGGGAACACTCCCGACACGTTCTGGTGAAAGCTATGTTTGATGGCTGGTTTTCTCTTTGATGGCTTGCCCATAAATTGACACTGTTTACATGTTCTCTGCAGGAAGCATCTCATCAGAAGAAATCATCAAGTATGCTCACAGAATCAGTGCCAGTAACGCTGTGTGTGCTCCTCTCAACTGGGTGCCAGGTATGTGCCAGGCTCTCTGTATCTCACACCGGGTGTTGGTAAAAGTTCATGTTCAGCTTCATTCACTGTTGTCATACTTGACAGGTGATCCACGCAGACCGTACCCTACCGACCTGGAAATGCGTAGCGGGATGCTTGGTCACATGGCCAACCTGTCCACCAATGGTGTGAACGGTCATCTGCCAGGAGACGCGTTAGCTGCTGGGAGGTTACCAGGTAAGTCCAGCTGAGCACTTAAAGGAAGGAGTACCCATGCCTCCTGACAAAGAGATTTTAGATGAGGTCAGAGGTTTGTTACGGTGATTTCAAAATGTATCATTTATCAATTTATCATTATAATGATAAAAAGTTAAAGGATGGCTCCATTATTTTTCTTTTTATCAAGTATAAACACTGAACACAGGTTTTATTTGTTGCCATTCAGACTGCATCTACATCAAGCTCTGTAACATAAGAAACTTGGCAAAAAGTACCAGCTTTCAGATACTATATAAGGGAGCTGAGAGAGAGGCTGAGATAAGTAGTGTCAGTCAGTGTCTGGCATTTCACAGAATAACCACTTTTCTCTCATGTCACCTCAGACGTCTTGACGCCTCATTACCCGTGGCAGTCGTCTGATGTCTCAGTGGGGATGCTGCCCCCTCACCATGGCAATGATTTTGGCCTGGAGCCTCCGGGTCACAACAAGGAGAACGAAGATGATGTAGAGGCCATGTCCACAGATTCCTCCAGCAGCAGTAGTGACTCCGACTAAAAGCGTGTCTCAGAGTCAAGAAATGAGACGTGTGTGTGTGTGCGCGCGTGTCTGTTTGTTCGACTTAGAGCTCACCAGCGAGCAACATCTGAGCAGGCATCTTCAGCTTCAGTCATTTATTGTGCCTCTGAGAAATTGTTTTTTTTAAATTTACCCTTTTTGAATATTAGTGAGTTTATGGTGTTAGTAGGTGGATTATGTTCCCTTTGGACAGAACCAGGCTAACTGGCGTTATTATACAGTTCAGTGAAACTACTGTATAAACTAGAACTAGCAAAAATGAACGTGTCATTCTGGACTCCTACATGAAAGGAGACAGACCAAAGAATATCCTTCAGAAAACAAAGACAATAATTTGCCTTCTTTTGCTCTTTGGTGACACCGTGTGTGTGAGAGACTCGATGTCTAATTTTAGTTGGTCACGGTCAGAATGTTTGCAGCGTAGTGTAAGTTGTGTAAATATGTCTGTAAATACTCAGTCTTGTAAATAAATACTTTTTGAATACAATTTTTTTTCTACTCTTTTTGTGTCTGGATTTGTTGTTTTGTTATTCATGTTTAGGAACACCAACTTTCAAATGTTCCTGAACAGCATTAGATACAGTCAGAGGTCATCTCATCCATTACGATTCAGTACGTTTCATGGTGCAAGGTGTTGGCTGTATGTTTTTATTTATCAAATCTTTGAAAATTTGAACTGACACGTGCTGGAACACTATTTCTCACTGGAAGTGGAAGTAGAACATAATGCAAAAGAGCAATAAGTACATCAGGGCCATCTTGCATTTGACATAACTTTTTTGAGTGGAATGATAAGGAGATAATAGAGATACAAGCCAGAAATTAGCACTGGGTAGAAAAGGTTTCATTTCTTGTTACATACAAGTGGAACTAATGTCAGAGTGCAACACGGTGCCTACATGTTGTTGTTGTTGTTTTTTTTAAATGAGCCATGAGATATGACTTCATTTATTAATTTACAAGTTTATACTTGACACTAAGAATTCAGATTCAGAAAAAAACAATAAAAAATTGTGTTCATTTTGAGATTTTGGTTGAAATTTCGAAATTTCGACCTTTTCCCCCTCACTATTTTGAGGGGGAAAAGGCAAAATGTGGAGATTGCACATTGTGTTTATGGTTAAAAATAAACAATTTACTTGTAACATAAATCGATTCTGAAGTACGATTTTACTAGCTCATCTACGCAAGGCACTTTGTAGAGGGCTTTAATCTCTACATTTCGACTTTATTCTCAAAATACTCATTCCTAGTTTTTAAAAAAATAGTATTTTGAATTTTTTCTCAAAAAGGTTTTTCAACTTTGTATATATATATTATTGATTATTCTGAGAATATATATATATATATATATATATATATATATATACAGTGTATATATTACAGAATACCGAATACATGCCCCAAAATGTATTCTGTAACGTATTCCGTTACGTTACTCAATGAGGGTAACGTATTCTGAATACTTTGGATTACTTAATATATTATCATGCTGTTTACAACTACATGAATGTACTATTGCTGTGATTTATTACTGTTACTGAAGGTCCGAACCGTAGTAAAGGGACCTCTGGCTAATACGGTGGGTTCCGTGTCGGGCTCGTAGCTGAAAACTAGCTTTACTTTGTTGTCTGGGTCAACTTTGCTAGCGAGAGACAGAGAGGCGTTGAAAGGCTGCTCCAACGGAACTTATTTTTTCCGGAGGAAAACAGGAACACAGTGTACAGTTGAGTCTTAATAGCTTACTTACAAATGGGCTCGTCAGGCACTCTTCTTGGCTGCAGTGGTTATTATTATATTTACATGCTTCCAGCTCCCGTTTTTGCTCCGTGACAGCTCGGACTTTTCCTTTCTCTCCCTCCCTCGCTCACAGACACATAACGTGTATGGTAGTCCATTCTCGCTGCAGCACGGACTACACTGCCCATGAAGCTACATTCTTTAGGGCCATGCCTGTAGCATTCTGCCTTTTAGCTTAGCACAACAACAACAACAACAAAAAAGCGCTCTCTCACCCAGGAAACACGCAGAGAAAGAGAGAGAGAGCGTCACCCTGTAACCATGGCAACCGTAACGCTGCCGCCTGGAACAACAGAGTGTAGCTGTCAAACAAACCCAAACAGTCCTGACCCGCGACAATATGAAACAGGAAAGTACCGCCGTGTAATCCATTTATTTCAACAAAGTAACTGTATTCTGAATATCACCTTTTTAAACGGTAACTGTAACGGAATACAGTTACTCATATTTTGTATTCTAAATACGTAACGGCGGTACATGTATTCCGTTACTCCCCAACACTGTATATATATGTATGTATTTTCTTTTTTTATTTGGCCATAACATTCCTTTCATGGGACTGAACGTCAATTATGAAGTTTCCGACAGCATTTGAAATTACCAGAGGGGAGGGCGTCTTTGGAATCGCACTACGCATGCGCGTTCAATCCACTTTGCTGTAGAGGGAGACATGGCGACGTCCCTGATTTGCGGCCGTTTGACGGCTAGCCTGAGAACTTCAGGGGCTAGAAACACTATTAGCTCCGCTTGTAAGGTAAGTGTGTATCCACAACGGAAGACAACGTTTGGGCTTTCGTGGAATGTGTCTGTTATGGCACCACACCTTCCCCGAGGGTTAAAAGTTCTCCGAATCTGACAGGGTCAAATTTGACATTAGCACAACTCCATTGAGTTTCCGTTATTTTGGCTAACACGCTAACTAGCACATAGTTAGCATGGCCGGCTGTCAAATCTGCAGATTAAGCAGTAAACGGCCAAAGAATCACTGTGCCCTTAGTCTTTTCTGTAGCCGTACACTTCGTGTGGCTGTGAACGGCATTCTTGGTGGAGGATATGCTCAGTGAAGCTCAGTGACCTCCACCGGCAGCTGCTACAGCTTCCATCCCAGCGATTCCTCCCCCGTGGCATCTGTCCCGCTAAGTCTTCTTGGGAAGTTATCTGGACAAATCCGCTCAGGCTCGGAAGCATAAACAGCTTTCACTGCAGAGATACGCTGTAAATATACAACGGGGGGAAAAGCAAGATAAAATGACGGAAGAGATCTAACCGGGAAGAGCGCGCAATTCAACCCGGAGTCCATTACACCAGGGCCCCCATAAGATAGAGCCTGACCAGCAAAACTCTGAATACTCTACACTGAGCAGAATGACGTTATTTTTGTCGTATTGGTGGGAGGCTTTGGGTCTCGACATTCTGGTAGATGTTCTTCTGATACCACCAGCCTAGACATTGCTGCAGACACCTGACACCACAGGACAAACTCAGTGGTCTAATGGCTGTGCTCTGGCAGTCCGGAGCTGTTTTGGAAGCATGAAGAGGACCTACACAATACAAAACAGCTGGTTTTAGTGTTTTGTCTTATCGGTGGTAAAAGTATCAGCATTCTTAACAGAAGTCTTTGTGTCATCTTAGGTGAAAGTTTGAAATGCATGTAAAACTTATTTTGACACATTCTGTTCAGATAACATCAGCAAAGCTTTACATTTGTTTTACTAAAAAGGTATCTGCAGGTTGTTGAAGCTCTCTAAAAGCACTGCATTCAGTTCTTTTGTCCAAAACTCGGAATACGCTATTTAGTGACAAAATATTAGCATTTTTTCAGCTAAAAGATTTTATAGGATACTGGTTTGAAAGATGGTTGAAAGGTGTAATATAGATCAACGAAAAAGAACGGTGATCTTTAAATTGTTTCATTCTTTTTAGGCTACCTGTCAGGACTCCGTTTGCCTACATTTGTATTCATCAATAGGAATTTTTGAGTTATCCATCTGGAAATGTGATATAATGTATATTTTAATTGCAGTATTGTTCTGTTTTTTCATTTTGGATGGTGTAACAGTGAAATAATACATGTGTTACACATGTGGTTGCAAGAGGGACTTTAAAAGTCTTACTTGAGTAGCCAACAAAAAGTCTTCAGTTGCTCCCTTTTTTTTCTGTTCATTGTAATCTTGATAGTGTGTGCACACCTATTAGAGTTAATAATGTCTGTTTACACACACTTTTGCTTGTGATATAATTTTATATAGTGTGTAAAGGTAACAGAACAAAGTAATGTTTGACTAATTGTCTGGTATCTGAAACCTCAAAAACCGTGACAGGTTTAGTTCTTCTTGTTCTGTTTTAGCTAAGCACTCATTTTTCAGTCACAGGTACGCCATACTGGTACCAGGGGGGATGCCTTTTGGCCTTCAGAACTGCTTTAATTGTCCGTGGCACAGATTTAACAAGTGGCTGGAAACATTCCTTAGAGATTTTAGTCCATATTGACATGGAGCATCACACAGATGCAGATTTGTCAGCTGCACATTCATGGTGTGAGTCTCTTGCTCCGTCACATCCTAACGGTACTCTGTTGGAATGAGATCTGGTGATCGTGGAGGCCATTTGAGTACAGTGAGAGCTTTTAAATGATGATCAGTTTGTACTTAAGGCCCCAGAATGTTCCAAGAAAATATTCCCAACACTATTATACCACCTCATTAGCCTCAGCTATTGAAACAAGGCAGGATGGAGCCTGTTACGGTCAGCTTTGATGCTATCATCTGAATATCACAGCAAAAATCCAGAATCATCATTCTGTTGACTGCTTTCGGTGAGCCTCAGTTCCTGTTCTTATCTGGCAGGAGTGGCACCTGGTGTGAGTTTCTGCTGCTTTAGTCTGAGTGGTTATTGGAGCTACTGTTGCCTTCTTGTTAGCTCAAAGCAGCCGACCATTCTCCTATCACCTCTGACATCAACAAGGCATTTTTACCTAGAGAACCGCCACTCACTGGATGTTTTCTTTTTTCAGTAAACCCTAGAGGTGCAGATCAGCAGTTTCTGGTACTCAGACAAAGCCCGTCTGGCAGCAGCAACCATTCCACCGTCACAGTTACTTAAATCGCTTTGTGTCTCTGGTCTGATACTGAGTTTGAACTTTAACAGGTTGTCTTGACCATGCCTATTTGCCTAAATGCTGATTAGATATTTGTGTTAATAAGTAAATATGTGAAGCAGGTGTACCTAATAAAGCAGCCAGTCGTCTTCTTTTTTTTTTTTCTTGACCAAAAATAAAAGGTTGTATTTTTCTTTTGGTCCACTGATTTAGTTGAGGAAATAAACGTGATTGTCTCATGCCCAGCTGACATGCTTTGAGTAACACTTTGTTTCACATCCTTGCTGAAGTTTCCAGTGTTGCTTTTGTGGTCCTACGGACTGTGAACGATTCTCTCTTCCTCCAAGGATGGTTATGTTTTGTGGTGTAGGAATTTTATCTCGTGGGTTTAGTGTCTGCGATTTTCACATGTTGCTCTAGCAATATTGAGCAAAAGTTCTTCAGCTTTTGCTTAACAAGTGTGCTGCCATGGCATTGTTTGATCAGATTTAGGACATTTTACATAGACTTTAAATAAATCCTTTTCTTATGGACAGGAACAACACAATGATGTGTCTGCTTGTTTTGAGTTAAAAGAGATTGTTTACTTGCAGGTTAGATTGACATTTGAAGATGGCAGATGTACTGGTTTTAAGTTCACTGCTTCCTGTGCTTGTTCTTTCTGTCCCTTCAGGTTCTTGGTGGTTCTTCAGGTCTGTTTGGCGGCCATGTGTCCCAGCCCCAGCCCCCTCACGTGCAGCAGCAGCAGAGGAACCTCTCGCTACATGAGTACATGAGCATCGGCCTGCTGAAAGAGGCCGGTATCTCTGTGCCGGCCGGCATGGTGGCTAACTCCTCAGAGGAGGCGTACGCTGTGGCCAAGCAGATTGGTAAGGCTGAACAAGGTGTTAACAAGCAAGTTCACTTTCACTGGTCTTTTCTCAGACAGTTTCAGGCTATGATTTTAACACGTTTGGTAAACTTGTTTAAGCAAAACTGTCAACATCTCCACTTCTCCATTGGGAGGCTTCTATACTTTTTTCTATTTTGTGTTGCTGTAAATGAAGCTGTGATTGGACTGTTGACTCAGATCACCTTTTATTCTGGCAAACTGTGAATTGCATTATAATCCTTGAAATATGTGACAATTCAGGTTGGGCAACGGCTTTGTTTCCAGAGTGAAATTAGTCAACAGCTGTTTGACGTGTTGCTATGTAGTTTGGTTAATATATTCTCCCAAGAATGATCTGTGATAACTTTTGTGTTAACTCTGCATAGTTTCAGGGTTTTAGTTGTTTAAAATTGGCAATGTGTGGCCTAAATAATGTTTAAAAGATCATAGGCTAATTATTGAGGAAAATGTTTAACAATTGTGGTATTATTATAAATATCCAACTCCATGGTGATACTTTCACTTGACATTCTTAAATACGGTGTAGGTTTTAATGTGCTTCTGCTTGGTCATAATGTTGTGTGTTCACATTTTTTGAGCCACTGCAATTTGAAATGTGGTGATAGAGCTTATCTTTATTAGTTTTATTTATTTAGACAAAATTGTGCATGGTGGTTTGTTCAATAGGTCAATGTCCCCGTGTCTAAGAAAACCTTAGTATTATTTTTGGTATAAAACGCAATAGAGGTCATCAGTCTATCCTGTGATGTATCAGATTTGGGGTTTTTCTGTGTGGAGTTTGCATGTTCTCCCTGTACCTGGGTATATTTGTCCTATAGCTGTACTGGTATTTGAAAACATGCTAAACATGTACATGTGCAAGCAGCCACACAAGAGGTGTACCTGTATAAAAAAAAAAAAAAAAAAAATTGTATGTTAAAGCTTCAGTTTAAAAGGAAAGGACCAGATTACAAACCTGACTGGACATTTAATGTTATTCCCTTATGTCTGTGAGAATATTGTTTTTTCACAACATAAAAAAGGCCTAAATTGCTAAATCACAATGTGTACCTCATTCTGTCCCAGTGGTAGCAGTGAGAAAGAGTGTGTGGTATTGTAAGCCATGAGTTTCCTTGGAGACATTTAAAAATATGACCTTTGCTGGTGAATTACTGTTAGATAAGGACAAAAAAAACCTGTAGTTCTGTTATTTAGAACAGTTTAAGTGACTATTTAAGTGATTTTAAACACAATGTCCAATCTCAGTCAAGATGCACAGCTCCACACTTTAATGGATAAAGAAGCACTGACATTTGAAGATGTTGTATATGCATTTAATTACAGAAGCCTTGAGAAACCCAGCAGGTTAAACTTCCAATGCCTTCAATGTGAACTGACTGTGGCAACATTAACGTTTTAAATAAATCATAATTCAACCTTGTCTGTAAAGAAGCCAAATTACATTAGTACTGTTTCTATTCCAAACAATCTCATATTGCAATTCTTGTTTAATAAACAAGTATAAGCCATCACTTTCACAAACTTGAGTAAGTACAGCAGTCTTACGTTTGGAGTCGCTGTAGTTAAACTCTGTTGTGTCAAACTTCAGTCTGGAGACCTTTGAATTTAGCTACCACTTTAGTAGTGTTATGAATGTATTATGAATGTTTTATCTGTTAATGGTCCACCACCAAGCCACTGTTGTGGATTTACTAGTAGTGATTTTCTTTGGTTGGTCTTATATGAGCAAGAAGAGCACTTTAGAGCTAGGGCTGTGCGATATGACCAAAATCTAATATCCCGATATAAAACATCTATCGTCCAGATAACGATATAAATCACAAAAAATTTAACATTTTCTGTAAATTCTGTGAATCTCGGGTAGGTGAAGTGTTTCCAGCTGGGCGTCGTGTACCTGGAGTCGAGTGTTTTAACCGATGCATGAAACTACACATTTTTAGACATAGGTTGTAACGGCCGCCGTTTTCTTTGTGAGTATTTATTACACGGCGTGCTGCGGGGAAAAGCCTGTTCTAACATTTGAGTCTAAGGTTTATTTTTTAGCACCTGACGACTCTTTTTTGCTTCTCATCCATCAATACTCTGCATACTTTTTCACGTGATTCCGTTTAATTTGAAAAGTCTCAACAGGATCTTGAGCTTTATTGTGAAAGGTTTATGTGGAAAATAAACAAGCGGACATGCGATGGTTTTACCGTCATTGTTGCTAACGACAACCCATAAAAACAGGCGCTTGTCCGTCCTTAGTGTGGTTATATTAAATATAAGAGAAAGAGAGAACTTTAAGAAATTAATATAGCCACTACAGTGACCATCAAAACGATGAAAAACATATTGCCGTAAACAGTTTATTTTGCGACACCACGAAACAAACGATAGCGTAAAATGAAACGATAGACGTTTTTATATCGTCATCCGATATATATCGTTATATCGAACAGCCCTATTTAGAGCTATGTTTGAAATGAAAAACTTTAAAGATGCAGGTGTTAAACATTTTGACCCCATTGCGCTGCATTAGACTTGAAAGCATTTCAAGAGATGGAATGAAAGTTTTGACTTTAACCACGCTATTACTCTCTGACAAACCCAGTGGCGTGTCTATCCATTTATGCTGCTAACTCTTTCATCACCCCTCTGGACCTGAATGCCACTTGGAGGCTTTTCTAACAGTGTGTGTGTGTGTGCGTGCGTGCGTGCGTGCACGTGAGTGTAAGAGTGAGACAGACAGAGAAAGACTCCCTCGCACACCCAGTCTATACATAGCCATCTTCTGCTTCAGTGGTATCAGTTGACACTCAGCGTGCACAGTTCTTGGATAGAAAGAAGATGCACCTGTTGGAATCAATACACACCCTGTTTCTTGTTCATTGTAAATAACATGAAAGGAGCTGCATGCCATGTTATTTTTTTCTCCTCATATGTTACTCCTGTCTGATTTTGCTGTTTATGTTCTTTAAGAATGACTCCTTGACAGCTACCCCTTTGACTGAGACCATTTCTGAGGAGGCTTGGACGCCCACATTTGTGAATGTGCTAACTCAAGAATAAGACTATGTAAAATTTTGATACATTAGGTGTATCTGCTAGGAGGCTGAGTGGTACCACTGGCTGCTGCCACGTCTTCTTTTGTCCTCCACTTTTCTAATTTCATCAAAATTTTTAAGAAATTTTACAGACTGCTCTAAAGAGCTTGTTTGAGACAGAGGATGAACTGTGATAGGGTGTGCCAAGGCCAAGTATAAGATAAAAGGAAATGATTAAACTGAGCTACGCACCCCCCCCCCCCGTCCCAGAATGAAACTGTGTATTGATGAAAATGAACAAAAGTACTAATTAATGGAAAAAAAACTGAAACATGCTGTGTGCTACAGCATGCCATGCTGTTCTTAAGGAAGTTAAAGCTAAATGTGTATATAACTAACTATTATCATGCAATATTAGCACAGTTAGTGATAAGTTGCCACCTAGATTTGAAGAAAACTGGTTCAAAAGCCAAACTTGTGAACAAACCTTCAAATAAAACTCAACTATGACCCAGAGCTTTGTGTCACTGCATATTTTTGAAACGGTCAAGGGTGCGTTAGTTGCCAACTGGAGTCCTTCCTCTCACTTTTAAACTCAGCCATTATTGCAAAAGCCTCATGGTGTCGTGTAAGCCTTTGGCCATATTGTTTATGCGTGACAGGAGAATAAGATCAAATTAGTCCATCTAAACGTTGTGTCACTACAGAAGGAATACAAATGGAGGTCTGTTTCTGTTAATATCAAAATTGAAGTAGAGCAGTGATTGGTACATTTATGGAACAAAGCAGCAAACACATTTGAAATATGTGAGTGTAAATATTAACAGAGAACCAGGATATTTTTTTACTTGATTATTAACAATGTACAAACTTCATTTCTGGCCGGTCTAACTAATTAGTTACTATGACATTTAGTGCATTTAATATCACAGTGTGTAATTGATGAATGTTTGTGTGTGTGTGTGTGTGTGTGTGTGTGTGTGTGTGTGTGTGTGTGTGTGTGTGTGTGTGTGTGTGTGTGTGTTAGGTTCGAAGGACCTTGTGGTGAAAGCTCAGGTTCTGGCTGGCGGCAGAGGAAAAGGGACGTTTGAAGGTGGACTAAAGGGAGGAGTGAGGATCGTCTACTCGTAAGTAACCCAGCCTTTATAATTAAACAAAATAAGTCGTTACTGGCAACAAATCGGCTATATCACGATTGTCTTTATGTAAACACATCTTAGATAAAATCCTGTCCTCACTTACGCGTGTACCAAAGAGTATGTTTTGCTGCTTCACAGTAAAACCCACGTTTAAGATTATTAACATGAAACAGGATCAGCAGGAAATGTTTGTGTTGGCCATGGGAGTGAAAAGATTGTAGGAGAGATAACGGTAAATAACGATCATCCTAGCTCCTCATTATGTTGTGGCACAGAGAGGAGGAGAGGAGAACGCATACATGAAGAGGGAGGTGGGAGACACCAGGGAGTTCAGCTCCTTCTGTATGAAGAAACAGTGTTGTGTTTAGAGACCTTAATGATGTTTGACCATGTTTACGTAGAGTGCTCATCAATTTAACCTACCCTACCTTGAGTAGTCTGACTGTGCACTTCTGTGAAAAACAGCCTGCGATTCGATAGCTTATAAAAAGATCTTTAGCAACAATAACTTAAATAACGCGGAACACTGGACCAGCTCTTTAGCCTCTCGAGGATACTTGAGGGTGCATGGGAGTTTGCCCAACCAGTCTACATGTGTTTTGTGGACTTGGAGAAGGCATTCGACCGTGTCCCTCGGGGTGTCCTGTGGGAGGTGCTACGGGAGTATGGGGTGTCTGGCCCATTGCTACGGGCCATTCGATCCCTATACAACCGTTGCAAGAGTTTGGTTCGCATTGCCGGTAATAAGTCGGACTCGTTCCCGGTGGGTGATGGGCTCCGCCAGGGCTGCCCTTTGTCACCGGTTCTGTTCATAATTTTTATGGACAGGATTTCTAGGCGCAGCCAAGTGGCGGAGGGCTTTCACTTCGGTGGCCTCAGAATCTCATCTCTGCTTTTTGCGGATGATGTGGTTCTGTTGGCTTCATCGAGTGAAGGCCTCCAGCTCGCACTGGAACGGTTCGCAGCTGAGTGTGAAGCAGCGGGAATGAGGATCAGCACCTCCAAATCTGAGGCCATGGTTCTCAGCCGGAAAAGGGTGGAGTGCCCACTCCGGGTCGGGGATGAGTTTCTGCCCCAAGTGGAAGAGTTCAAGTATCTCGGGGTCTTGTTCGCGAGTGATGGGAGAAGGGAGCCGGAGATCGACAGACGGATTGGTGCTGCGGCTGCAGTGATGCGGACGCTGCACCGGTCCGTCGTGGTGAAGAGGGAGCTGAGTGTAAAAGCGAAGCTCTCAATTTACAGGTCGATCTACGTCCCTACCCTCACCTATGGCCACGAGCTGTGGGTAGTGACCGAAAGAACGAGATCGCGGATACAAGCGGCAGAAATGAGCTTCCTCCGAAGGGTGGCTGGCCTGTCCCTTAGAGATAGGGTGAGAAGTTCGGCCATCCGGGAGGGGCTCAGAGTAGAGCCGCTGCTCCTCCACATCGAAAGGAGTCAGTTGAGATGGTTCGGGCATCTGACAAGGATGCCTCCTGGGCGCCTCCTGGGTGAGGTGTTCCGGGCATGTCCCACCGGGAGGAGGCCCCGGGGCAGACCCAGGACACGCTGGAGAGATTATATCTCTCGGCTGGCCTGGGAACGCCTTGGTGTTCCCCCGGATGAGCTGGAGGAGGTGGCTGGGGAGAGGGAGGTCTGGGCTTCTCTGCTTAGGCTGCTGCCCCCGCGACCCGGCCCTGGATAAAGCGGATGAAGATGGATGGATGGATGGAACTTAAATAACTTGAAGTCATCACAACTGTGCTATCATGAACTTTGACATGCTAGCTACGGTCTGTAGGGTCTGAGATGTAGCTCCTGTGTTTTTTGTAGTTTCTTAGCATTGCAGAGTCTGCATTTGCGGTGGATTTTCTGGGCTGTTTCCACTGCTGGAAAATTGTGAGGGGTCTTGAATGTTTAATCTCTCTCACTGCAGACGTACGGACTTCAAGTTGTTTTTTAAATGGCCTTACGCTCCCAGACTGATGCTCACTAACAGCTGCTTCTCTAAAATCATTGCTGGTTGCCACCCTAACCCTTACCCCCCATTTTTGTCTCCTACTATATTAACCTACTTTTAATATACCGTTGGAAACCCCGCCTCTGCTCCTAATAGGTAGGATTCGTTTTTTTCTCATGCCTACAGATTGTAGAGCTGATTGAATATCTGAGCTGCTGTAGGCATCAAAGTGCTTCATTAGTTTTTGTTTAGCACAGCTGACTGCTGTGTAATTGGAAAATGCTGCCTACTTGGCAAAGTGTCTCCAGTGTGGCAGCAACAAACTGCAGTACTACTGAAAAATGGATGAAAATGAACTCCAGACTTCATCTGAAGAACAAAATAATTAATTGGACTATTCATTTCCTCTTAATGAGTTTGACAAGCCTGTTCTATTATCTGTTTTCAGAAGTTACTGCACAGGCTTTGCATACTGTTGTTTAGAGGACGAAGGCTGTAAAGAGTGGAAATTGACTTTTTCTGCACCGTACAATACACGGAGCAGATTACACTTACAACCTTGGTAACTGTGTCCATCCTCATTCTCCTGCTTACTGACTAGCTCAGGAAAGTAGTGCTGGCAGATATGATATAAATGTTAATAAACTCAAGTAGCTGTTTAATAATTTTAGTTTGTATTGTCCTTACAGGTTTTTATCTATTTGTTTCATAAGTTTTCTAATTTACTTGTTATGCATTAAAAAGTTTTAAATTTCCTGTGTCCTCATCTCCAGGCCAGAGGAAGCCCGAGACATTTCATCTCAGATGATTGGTCGAAAGCTGTACACCAAGCAGACCGGGGAGGCGGGTCGTATCTGCAACCAGGTGTTCATCTGCGAGCGCAGGTACCCACGCAGAGAATACTACTTTGCCATCACCATGGAGAGGTCCTTTCAGGTGAGGGAACACAGGCGCACCCACAAGAAGCCAAATGATGTGTTTGCTCAGCTGAGAACGATGCTGTTCAGGGAAAATGAATTTCATAAAAAAAACAAAAACAAAGGTGGCTGAACTGAATGTCATGCTGTGGGTGGAAAAGTTCAAAAGGAGTGCTCTTAATACCCATTTCTTTGTGTCTCGTAAATCATGCATTAACTTTTCAAACAAACCTTTAGAGGAGATGATAAATGTTTTATGTTGAATGGTGTTCAGGCTTTGCTCCTCCCCTAAATGGCCCAAAAAATCACAGATTTAGTGTTACTAATAACCCATCAGTCTCTGTGTAGAGGTGATTAGTATTAGTCTAAGTGTTAGGGAAGGTACACTTAGACTACAGTAATTTCATGATGTTTCTGCGTGGGATTGAATGAGCTCTAGATCATTTTAGTTTAGCTGTTGACAGTCTGCAGGCCTAGTTTGAAAAGCTCAAGCTGCTGCTGCTGTTTGTTTACTTAAACACATTAAACACATTGCTCATTCATTTAATTTAAGATCTGTATCATAAGAAAAATCAGCTCTGAAAAAATTAGAGGCAATTTATAAACTACAAAAATTAGATGTGAAATTAAAGATTTAGATGAGATTAACTGTTGTTTTTGTAATGAAACTGTACATCGCACCTCCCCTCTACAATGTCATCTCATCTTTTCATTCAGATGACCAAATTAAGCAAAGCACACATAGATTCATCTGTCAGTGCTTAAATGCATCTTGACTCATCTTCATTGAACTCATAAAAAAAAAAAAAGTCGTGATTCAGTTAACAGATTTTGCCCTGCTTAAATCTGATTTTGACCACTAGATGGCAGCACAATACTGAAGATAAAGACTGTTCAGCATGACTTACACCAGTATAAAGTCAGTGTTTTTATATGTGTTAAGAATTTTAACACTTTCACTGGATCTTTTTCAGGGTTCAGTGAGTCTGTATGCTTTACTGGATGTTCAGGTTTTTATTCATAATTAGGCAAAGCTGGTAACATGTGTGTCGATTGTGTCTATAACTTGATCATCCAGTCATAGACCATGAACTATGCGGTGAGCAAGAATTTTATAATGTGTTTAAAACGTTTGCACACTGTTGTATATAGTATATAAAATTCTGATTGTAATGTATTCCACATGTTCTTACTGTATGGAGAAAGGGATAAAGATGCTGCTCACCACAGAAATTCCTTCTTAGTATTTTGCCGTCATCACAGCAGAAATAAGGAGGTCTCAGGTCAGGAGTCTTTGGAACAAAACCTTGTATTAAACAGGGTTTGTGATCTGAGGAGCCTCCTTAGGATGTGCAGTCATGAAGACCTGTGTGGATAACCTTTTTATTTATTTTTTTCTCTGTGCAGCTGTGTTTATGAAACTGCTGCAAGCAATCAGCGCGCTCAGTGATTAGCCTATTGACAATCAGATGAATGTGAAATTAATAAGTATTTTCATATTTTATAAACTATTTAGTGTTGCTTTTCTAACAACAATGAAAATTACTTACTCCGGTCTGAGAGTTTCTTCTTTTACCTGTTTTACATGACTTTAAATAGAAAAGCTGAGGGTTTGTGAAGGTTTGAGAAAATAATCTGAAGATAAATTACATGATTATAAAATTGTTTATTGTTGTCTTTTGCATTTTATTATGAGGACCAATGTTCCCTCTAATTTTTCACGTGTCTGAGCGAACACACAAACTCCCTGAGCGATCCCTTGGACCACTGTGAGCGACATCAGACGTGTGCACTGTGGTCACGCCAGCATCGAATCCATCCAAGTTACATGGTTTATTAAAATAATCAAATTACAGCATTTACATTTATGTTAGACTACTTTTAATTAACTGCTTTAGCCCACTTACAATGAAAATGTAAAAAAAAATCTTGTTCATGACCTGTGTAGTATGTTAACACTATTGGAAGTAAAAATTTACTTGAACACCAATTTTGAAAACACAACTTTCTTTTTTTTTTTTTAAATAAAGCTCTGACTTGTATTATGAGTCTGTGGTCTGGGAGAGAGTCCTGTAACTCTGTCTGCAAAATACAGTATATAATGACCAATGCTGGGCAATTAATTATATAGTTACTTCTTTAAAAAAAAGTAACTGAGTTTTGCAAACAAAGTTTTTTGCAGCTATTTTTTTAAATGCAGCCAAGGTGTTTTTAAATAAACATTTCAAACTATTTACAGAACAATCAGCTGTTCTGCATCAAGTCTGATGCCACACAAATTATTTGTGCCACTCCAAAAAATAATTTCTGTCCACTATGAGATAAAGGAGAACAACAGCCTGATACCTGCAGGCCTGACAACAGGAGATGTATCACTCCTGTAACACCTGTAACATTCAGCAGTCGCCTCATTGTTCTGACACACTCAACAAAAACTACACTACACACTAACTACACAAGATTTGCGCTAAACGTCTCAAATCTCTCACATCTTAAAACACTGCCGTCACTCCTAAAACTTCCCCCCGTTACTTAACAACTAGATGCCACGTTGCCATATCATTTTTTTGATTGGTCGACATGGTACTTTTTTGGACGAATAGGAAAGGGGGGTGGAGTTTGTTTTTGCTCACATGCGGAGAGTGCTTTCGAGCGTTTTCCTTATAAAACGCAGTTTTTACCGTTTCTTCCCGCAGTAAATATAAACAACGATAGTATTCAGGAAGAAAACCAAACATTGCATATATTTTTATCATAACTCTGGTTTTACGTGGCCTATCAACACAATTTAAAAACTGGTATAAAGTCCACACTTTTCCCGTCAGTTGTTCCGTCTGTCCTACTCACATCTCCAATGGTTGTACACGTTGTCATTAACGTGGCTTCACTCCACATCAGTCACGCCGCTTTGCTAGCTAAAACACCGGTGTCGCATATAAGGACGCTGTCATAGCCTGTCAACCACGTTGATTAGCTGCGTATATACGAATGTGAATCGCATTATTGGCTGGACTATGGGATAAGGTGGCATTGTTCTAATCCCATACGGGAGCAGCCAGTCACTTACTGACTAACACTGCAAAACAGAATTGTTAAAGTATTTTAATTTCAAATCAGGTTAGATTTTTTTGTGCGCAACACAGATTTTCTGTGCGCAGAGACCGTGCCAGCAGTGCGCAATTGCGCACGTGCGCAGCTTAGAGGGAACATTGATGAGGACGGTGATTTTACTGTGCAGGCACAGACTACTTTGTTGCTTTTGTTATGAGAGGTTTGAAGACATTGGAATTTATTTTTTATTTTTTTCATGGCAATAGCATCTTTTAGTTTTTACACACAAAAAGATGAATTTTAAGTCTGCAGGATGTGGCTTCAGATTTGATTTAAATTACAGGAAGAGCAGCCAGGTCAGTAAAAAAACAGAAGGTAATTTTGATTGTAATTATTGGGAGAGGATAGTCAAAACCTCCTTGCATAAAATCACTCTTATTAAATCACCCGTTTTCTTTGTAAAGGTGTCTATCCGGGGCTTAGGTTTCACAGATTTCGAAACAAAAATGTTGCAGTAACTCTAAGATTTTAAATCCCCATCCCTCCCACTTGTGTCCCACAGGGCCCTGTGCTGATTGGCAGCTCACAGGGTGGCGTGAACATTGAAGATGTTGCAGCGGAAAATCCAGATGCCATTGTGAAGGAGCCCATCGACATCGTGGAGGGCATTAAGATGGAGCAGGCTGTCAAGGTGCGATCAATGGTAGATGTAATAAGTCACGAAACAGACTTAAGGTGCTCCAACTTTGTAGTTTGGGCTGCAGGAAGACTTGGAGGAAGAGAAAGGGGAGTGTGTTTGTGTGCGTTCGTGCTGCAGTGAGTGCTAAAATGTCTAAATCACAAGGGTCTCTTTGCTGTTTAAAGAAGGTTAACTCTTATCTAAACAAGGTCATTGGTTGGAGAAATTGTTGCATTCTTCTTAGCGTGTTTTTACACATATTTTTGATATAATTAAGGTTTTTCGAATTTTTAGTTTGTTGTCCGTTAATGACAAATTTCCGCCCATCATCCCAAATTTTCCTCTGAGCCTAAGTTATAATCATTTTATATAGAAAACAACTGATATTTTCTCATGTTTACAGTATGAAATTGGTGCCTGGTTTAGAATAATCATACTTTTTTTTATTTTCAGTCTGATGTTTGCCTTTAAAATAATCTGTTAGAGGAAAAAAAAACCCTATCCTGTTTTAGATGATGTGCCAAGCAAGATAAATAATGCTCCGTGTTCTGCTTTATTTACAAAGATGACTCTACAAGCATTCATCTGGAGCTTTTTACAGAATCAGATTTTCACATGAGATGTACAAACAATAACGGCGATGAAGAAAGAAATGTTATCAGTTAATTTTAAAATAGTCTCAATTAGACACTGGCTCTAGTCCTTATGAAGGAGTAAGCTTGTTTTTTTTAGGGACAACAGGTTGTGTAGGTAGGGTTGGGTATTCCTGCAGTGCATCAGGAAAATATTCCCAGTGTTTCACTTTTGTCAAATTACAGCCTTATTCCAAAATAGATTACATTCATTTTCTACCTCAGAATTCTATTCACAATACCCCATAATGACAAAGTGAAAAACATTTGCTTGAAATTCTTGCAAGTTTATTAATAATATAACATGTACAGAATTTTTCACAGTCTTTGCTGTGACACACAAAATTGAGCTCAGGTGCATTATGTTTCCACTGATCGTCTGTCGGGTGTTTGTACAACATTACTAGAGTCCACCTGTGGTAAATTCTGTTGATTGGACGTGACTTTGGAAAAGCACACACCTGTCTATATAAGGTCCGACAGCTAAAGGTGCATATCAGAGCACAAACCAAGGAATTGTCTGTAGACCTCTGAGACAGGATTGTATTGAGGTACAGATCTGAGGAAGGGTACAGAAAACAGCATTGAAGGTCCCAGTGAGCACAGTGGCCTCCATCATCTGTAAGTGGAAGAAGCACCGGGACTCTTCCTAGAGCTGGCTGCCTGACTAATCTGAGCCATCAGGGTAGATGGGCCTTAGTCAGGGAGCTGACCAATAACCTGATGGTTTCTCTAACAAAGCTCCAGCATTTTTCTGTGAAGTGAGGAGAACCTTCCAGAAGGACAGTCATTTCTGAGGACTACACCAATCAGTCCTGCATGGTAGAGTGGCCAGACAGAAGCCACTCCTCAGTAAAAGCCACATGACAGCCCCCCTGGAGTTTGCCAAAAGTCACTTGAAAGATTCAGACCACGAGAAACAAAATTGTCTGGTCTGAGGAAACAAAGATCAAACTCTCATAACTGCTCATCACCTGGCCAATACCATCCCTACAGTGAAGCATGGTGGTGACAGCATCATGCTGGGATGTTTTTCAGCAGCAGGAACTAAGAGATTAGTCAAAGTCGAGGGAAAGATGAATGTAGCAATGTACAGACACATCCAGCACTCGGCTCTGCGGCAAGGTTCATCTTCCAACAGGACAATGACCCTAAGCACACAGACAAGATAACAAAGGAGTGACATCAGGAGCACTCTGTGAATATCCTCAAGTGGCCCAGCCAGAACCCAGAGTTGAACCCAATTCAACATCTTGGAGAGATCTGAAAATGGCTGCCAACCGACGCTCTGCATAAAGTCTGATAGCCTGAGACGTTCTGCAAACAAGCAGATCATATTAAAAAAAGCACACACACACAAAAAAAACCGAGCATGATACTAAAAATGACTTGAGGCTGTAATTGTGTCATTATGGTTGTGTCATCATTATTATTGCTGTCATTATGGGCCAATGTGTAAAGTTTTGCGGTGAAATTTTAAACCGTTCTGGAATAAGGCTGTAAAATGACAACGTAACTGTAACATGATGTGGAAGAAGTGAAGCGCTGCAAATACTTTCTGATGCACTGTGGTCTACCTTTTGTCAACAAGATGATGCTGCAGTGTTTGTAATGTAGCTGCTGTACTTTACAGCTACTTGAGCAGCTACTTGTGAGAGAGTGAGGATGTTCCTGCTACATGTACCGAACAAATAAAAAGCACTAGGGGGAAAATTCAGCACACTTGAGCTGAGCACTCAGGTGTGTTCACTCAGTCACGCTTGGATCATGAACTCCATTAATTGTAGTTTATTTCCAGATCACCTGAACAAACTCAAAACATTACAGCTTTCACAAAACTATCATGTTTAATAATCATTATCACTGCATCTGCACGTTGCAAAAGCTTCTTCTCGACCGATCTTAAAAAAATGCGCTCAACAAAGAAACATGATCTTAATAATAATTTCAATTAAAAAAAAACTACAAAGATGAAGTGATCACCCTGTAGCCATGACACGTTATGTCTGCTTGTTTCCTGACATAAATCAACTTGGAATTCATAATTACAGAAGGCTTCATCAGGTTCTCCCTCTGTTTCTTCTTACATCAGCAGGAGTGCTTTCAGTTACAAGCTGTATCTGTACAGCTCTTGTTGGGTTTTCTCATGGAAGCTGCCATCAGTCTTTTACCACTGTAAATATGTACTGCTCAAAATAAAATGAAGGGAACACTTGATCATCGCAGTCTTACACCAAGTCAGTTAAACCTCTGGACATCAGTGTGTCCAGTTAGGATGCACAACAGGACAGACCCAGTGTCACCTGCTTTGGTATAAATGAAAGTAACAATGGCTTCTTCCCCTCAGAAACATTAAGCACTGATTCTAGACTTGAGTTCTCTAAAAAAAGTTAGAGGAATTGTAGTAATAAGAAAATCATTCAAACAGAACACAGTTCATGAAGAAATTATTCTAATCACCTTTAAAAGAAACATGAATTTCGTTATTTTTCTATCAGCTGACTTTCAGAAGCTAATGCTGGAGTTCTTTCTTGTTTTTGGTGGACTTGATTTATTTTGTTTACAGATGTACTCATTTCTCCACCCTGTCTCACTTCTGACTGTCTTTCTTTTCCTTTCCACTTTATTCCTGTTCCCCTGTTGCTGCACATCTCTTTGGCTCTGAATATTGAATATGTTGGTTGTCATAGTGAAAGCAGAGACTCAATATATTTGACAGAGAGAAGAGGTGTTGATTGCAGGGCTCTTAAAGTAGATGGAGCGGCATTGATATTCCTTCACTGCATTTATTTTTGTCCGCCAAGACCACATTTTTCAAACGACGTGATGTTCTTACAGACCCAGCAGGCTTTCCGTGCTTCTAATGAGACCTGTCGAAGCTACTGTTTCTGTTTGAAATTTCACTTTTGTCTTAATGTCGACAGGAGTTAAGCTCTGTGGGAGCAGTGAATGAGACAAAGTGCTACATATGTGACCAAGAAAACCAAAACAATGAGCTGAAAGATGTTAAAGATATCAGGACAGTTAGAGGAGATGGTTAAATCAAGCTATAATTCTTATGCCATTGTTGATAATGATCAGAACTCCCTTTCACTCAGTGTGCAGAAGTTTTACTACACATTTAATTCCTGCCAAATCTTAATGTAAGTAAACCATACAAGCTCAGTGTTTCTACGTGATAAAGAAATGCTGCAGTGGTAAGTAAATCTGTCAGCAAGACTTTTTGGGCAATGACCTACCAGAACTTTTTCTGTAGCTGTACACTTTAATTTAAGCTGCTTCGTAGTTATAAAACAGAAGATATTTGATCATTCATAATTTTTTCTCTTAAAAAAATATGAAAATACAGAAAGTTTCTTTCTTTCTAATTACTTAATTACTTTGATGTGTGAATGTAGTGAATGCTGTGAACCTAAAAGTATAAAATTCCTCCTTCACATTCTCCAAAGCCGGAGTACAGTCTTTTCTCAAGCCGATTTTGGCCCCTGGGCTTTATGTTTGACCCCCTGATCGCGGCTGTAAACATGCATTCTTTGGGCATTTCTCTGCCATTTGTTTGAAAATAGCTCGCTGCTGATTATTTTTTTTTTTTGACAAAGTACATCTGTCTGCAGGTTGCTCAGAAGATGGGCTTCCCTCCACCGCTGGTGAACGAGGCAGCCGAGACCATGGTCAAACTGTACAATCTGTTCATCAAGTATGACGCGTCAATGGTCGAGATCAATCCCATGGTGGAAGACTCTTCTGGCATTGGTAGGCGCACACACATGCACCTGTCTGTGTTTCTGTCCTTTTAGGGTGGTGCTGGGTCTTGTCTAGCCTTTTCCCCTAACCTAACCCAGCTGTTTGGAGTGATGTATAGCCTGATCATGTGGGCAAACAAATGTGTTTACAGTTGTTTTGAGCACATTTTAAGCTTTCAGTAGCAGGAAATATGTGTTAAAATCCATCAGAGATGCAACCTGAGTGAGAACAGACTAATCTTTCCCTTCTGAGTCATAACATCACTGTTCCACTCTCTATCACACACATTCTGTCTCATTGAATTTTTAATCATGTGGTCTGGAGAACAAAAAAGAAAACATCCTCTTTGAACACAGAGATGAAGTCAGAGTCACTGTTAGGTTAGGAAATACAGCTTGAAAAAGGAATATAATGGCATTATTTTATGGTATTTTAATAAATGTAAAAACCAGTTTGGTCTTACCAAACAGTTCAGCATGTATTCAAATGAAAAGCATACAGGTGCCCAAATTTAGTTTTGGAATTTTTTTTTTAAGGATTTGTAAATCTGGTAATCTAAAAAATGGCCATTCATTTCATTGATGGCATTTCATAAAAATTAATTACATTTCTTTTATGTCTTAATCCAAAAATAATATTATTAAGGAAAACAGTGGTGAGAGGCTGCTGCAAAACCACATTTATTGCAATCATATGCAATGAAGTAGCAATCTTGTTGCTTTGACGATGGGGATCAGACCTGTGACCGGTCACAGTTGGCTGTCACATTAAAGGCCTTTGGTGATAAAACTGGATCAGGACACTGCTATCAGTTTGCAACTGAATGGGGTTGTTTTGTGATAGTATGCCATTTAACTGTGATAAATCACTGGGAATCACAGACCTGTGGTCATCTCCATGCACAGAAATCACCTTTAATAAATAGTGATATAGTTGCTTCAGGACGACTGTTTAGTTGGGAAGTGACTTGGTGCTCGGTAACCTTAATATAACCAGAATACAAGCTGCCCGGTGACCAGTTGAGTCTCCTACTGCAAAGAGACTCATCAGAGAGTTTAGCTCATTGGCAGACTGACCGAATCTTTTGGCAAATATTTGCAACCCTTCTTTAAAGTAAAATATTCAGTGCAGTCACTGGGCAACCACCATTTTTTGTTTATTTGTTTTTTTGCACAGGTGGATTGATTATAAAAACTCTGCTAACTTTTGTTTTACCAGGAAATGCTTTCATGGTGATTATAGTAACAAGCGCTGTTGCTGTGAATGCTACACAGCAAAGAGAGGCTTTACTTCCACATTAAACTACAACTCTTCACTGCTGTTGTGTTATCAGTCATTTTGTTCAGAAAAATATGTACTTGGACTGAATTGTGTAATCATTTTTGTCCACGTGCATGCTCCTAGATATGCTTAGGGTCTGTTTTTACTTAGATATATAAGCGAGAGGCAGCATCAGCTTCTTGCTGCATTTTTCACTCTTTTCCAAATCTTCCAGAAGATTGGTTGGAGTTGCACTTTTTTCAGCTACACAGTCATGTTGCTCAAGAGGGTTGACCCTGACAGACATTAACCATACACGACTTGTCAGTTTAATCATTAGTTAGGGAATTTACCTCTTGACAAATATCAGGATTCTTTCATTTCCCGGGCCTAGTTGACATTAAAGAAAAATGGAGCCATGCTAGTCTTGCCCAGGTTTGCAGTCTTGCTGACTGAGATGTGAATGGTGTGTGGTTGGTATGCTTATGTAGCTCTTGGCCTCTAAAGGTCATTTTCATTTTGGGGAACAGACTAATTTAACCGGACTTATGGGTCTCTGGCAAGGAGGAATGCACTGGGGTTTGTCTATGAAAGCATCCTGGAGATGATGAGGAGATTGATTTCAGTCTGAGGTGTGCGTGTTGTTCTGTCAGTGAGTCAGAGTTAATGGCTTTGCCTGATGCACAGTGATGAGCTCCTCAGGCATGAATCACAGCTCTCAAACACACTTGTGAGGAAAGGAGACCGCTGACCTTTGTGCCAAACACTATGCTGAGCGCCTGATGAAATGTTAGGTCCTTCTTCTGCATGATCATCATGTCGTTTGAAAAAAGAAAAAAAAAAAAGAAAAAAAAAAAGATATATATCCTTCACTGTAGCCAGCTGATTACAGACATGTTAGAAATGTTCTTCTGTCCTGCGGTTACTGTTCAGGTATGACTTTGACTGAAGCTCAGAGTGTTCCTTTTTCCTTGTACTCATAATCAAAGGCAGACATTTTAGCAAAGTGTAGTGAGAAATGAGTTATCCTCCTGAATTTTTTTTGTTTCTTTAATAAGCAAAACTCTCTCCTCAACATATTCAATTATTTGATAATTTCTGAGGTGATATGCATTTAGAAAAACAAAAACTCTGCTGCACATTTACATTCCTGGTGCCAGTGCTGGAAACACTCTGTGTCCCAGAGTTGATCAGACTTTTTTCTTTTTTTCCCCCCCATGGCATGACTCTCTGGCAGATGGAGAGATGAGCTGACATTGATCTTCCTCTAATGCCAAAATCTTATGTGTCTCCTTGTCAACAGTGATGTGCATGGATGCCAAGATCAACTTTGACTCCAACGCAGCATACCGCCAGCAGAAAGTGTTTGAACTGCGGGACTGGACTCAAGAGGACCCGCGGGACCGGCAGGCCGCCACGGCTGACCTCAACTATATCGGTCTTGATGGAACCATCGGCTGTCTGGGTCAGTCCAAGCGAAATGTCAGAAAAGCTATTTAGTAGTTTCATTTTTTGTGTTTATTATAGTTTTTGAACTTATTTGGTGGTCATTTTGAGATATGTTCTCAGTTGTAATCCTGATTGGGTACTGCATTTCCCATAATGCTCGGTAATGCCAGACAGAAAATGAACGTTATAGGTTATAATGGTAACCCAGAGATATTAATATGACCAAACTGGACAAGATATGGATATCTATAGATTAAAAAAAGGAGCTTGCTAATTTGTCCTGCGGTATCCTGCAGTCAGTCAGTCTCCTATTTACTGTCTTTTTTTCCCCTCAACTTTCTAGCCACCTCAACTCCATACACAGCATCCCACAACCTAAAGCCACCAAATAAGACACCTTGTGACCTTTTTAGTGGAACTGTTGCATTTGTTTTTCTTGACTTACTTTAGACAACGTCTCAGAAACAGTTCACAGGATCCAGCTGAGCTGCTGTGTTGTGTCCAGTGCTGTGCTAGCTTATCTAACACAATTCTGTCTCTTAACAATGAAAAGCAGATCATACACTGTGTTTTTTCTCTTTCTTACGTCTTTAAAAATATCCAAACTCGGTAGCTGTTGTTGGCTCTAACACTTTCTACTGGCTCAAAGTGCGAGGGACTCATAAATACAGTGGGGTGGTATTTTACAGCACAGTGGCACCCAAGTCTTGTTTCCATGTGTAAAAACTATTTTTAGCGAGAGTCTGTAATGTTTTGTCATCATTTAAAGATTTCAAAATGGATATTAAACCGTTTCCAACCACTTTCACATAACATAAGGAAGTAGTACAGTTAGTTTCAGAAGTACACACCTGAGCTAGGGCTGTGCGATATGACCAAAATCTCATATCCCGATATAAGAATTCTATCGTCCCGATAACGATATAAATCACAAAAATGTAACATTTTCTGTAAATTCTGTGAATCTCGGGCAGCTCGTCTTGCGGGAAGTGTTTCCAGCTGCGCGTCATATAGCTGGAGTCGAGTGTTTTAACCGATGCATGAAACTATAAATTTTTAGACATAAGTTGTAACGGCCACCGTTTTCTTTGTGAGTATTTATTACACGGCGTGCTGCGGGGAAAAGCCTGTTCTAACGTTTTAGTCTAAGGTTTATTTTTTAACACCTGGCGGCTCTTTCTTACTTCTCATCCGTAAATAATCTGCTCTTTCACGTGATTCAGTTTATTTTGAAAAGTCTCAACAGGATCTTGAGCTTTATTGTGAAAGGTTTATGTGGAACATAAACAAGCGGACACGCGATGCTGTTACCGTCGTTGTTGCTAACCACAATGCATAAAAACAGGCGCTTGTCCGTCCGTAGTGTGGTTATATAAAATATAAGAGAAAGAGAGAACTTTAAGAAATTAATATAGCCACTACAGTGACCATCAAAACGATGAAAACATATTGCCGTAAACAGTTTATTTTGCGACACCACGAAACAAACGATAGCGTAAAATGAAACGATAGACGTTTTTATATCGTCATCCGATATATATCGTTATATCGAACAGCCCTAACCTGAGCTGCTTTAGTTCAAAGTGGTGCATCAGTATCAGCCATTAAAACCTACCAGCCTATCACCAATTGGCTTTTTATAACGACTGTCAGACCAGACTTTGAGTGTAAAGACAGCACTGTCGTAGTAGGAGCTATTTTAGTTGTGATTTAAATGTAATGCGTTTCCATTTAATGCCAGTCTTATTATCAATGAGTGTTTTGGGGGTTTTTTCCCAGTACATATTCAGTGCAAAAGAAGAAAATCGTCTGCCTGAATCATTTGACCAGTGGCTTTGTCTGTTTTAGTAAATGGAGCAGGTCTGGCCATGGCTACCATGGACATCATCAAGCTCCATGGCGGCACACCAGCCAACTTCCTGGATGTAGGAGGAGGAGCCACAGCTCATCAGGTGACGGAGGCCTTCAAACTCATCACCTCTGACAGAAGGGTAAGAAGATGCCAGCTTCCAAAGGCTGTTCAGGGTTTTAAACAGGAAACTGTTGAAGCTTGATGTAGCTCACCCCTCTGAGCTCTTGTAACATTCAGTTTTTGATGAAGTTGTTTCTTTTTTCTTCTTTTCCTCAGGTTCAGGCTATCCTGGTCAATATCTTCGGAGGAATTATGAGGTGTGACGTCATCGCCCAGGGTATCATCATGGCTGTAAGAGACTTGGACCTCAAGATACCCATCGTTGTGCGGTTACAAGGTGAGGAGCAAACTGTTATTTTTTTTTCTTTTTCTTAAAAGGATTTAAAATGTGGCATTGTATTCATTAATTTGTTAAATTGAGGCTTTGACTTTATCCTTATTAGAATTTTTACTGTTGTTAAATAATTTCCCATGAATTTGATGGGGGATTGATGGCCTCCTCACTACAGAGGGAGGGAGGCAAGTCTTTGTTCTGATCCTCACCCATCACAGTGAGTCACCAAATCCTTCTGAATGTTGAACGAAAGGATGATGACCTCAGACATCTGGTAGCAGCCAGTTGAAGTGATTTGGGAATACAATCAGAGATCAGGATCAAAGATTATATATATCTCATCTGCACTAGGAGCCCCTCAGGATCCCTCCATGAGAAGATCTTGCTGAATTCAGGGATGTCTGATCTTAGTGAGCTATGGAATGCAAGGAAATCCCGACAACTCTCCAGCACAGTATCTCAGATTGAAAACGAGTACAGATATTTGTAACGCAGATTTCATTACCAACCTGACCAACAGCCTAAACCTCATTTTAAAAGGAAATGGAAATAGACAGGGGTTTGGTTCCAAACACAGTGTTGTAATGTTCAGGATCAACCACAGCCACAGGCTCCCCCTCCAGTGGAAACAAACACACACACTCTCCCCCACCTTGTCAGGCGGGTTAACTGGCAGCAGCTGGCAGTGCTGAGGGGGGGGACTCGTGTCTGTTTCGTTTGATGCTTCCTACTTCAAAGTCTGGCTCCTGGAAACACGCAGAAAACGACAAACACAAATGAGGTGTGAATTATTGTGATATCGTGTGATATATGCATATGTACATTCATACTCTATATTATCATAGGAGGCCAAGTGTTGAATACAAAGACTTGCTGGTCCTTTGTGGCCTTCCAGAGAGCTGAATCCCTCACTGGGTGAAATTCCTCTGCCAATTTGGTTTTCTCATCTTTATTCATTCGGCAGTGCAAGGCAGTGAAATTTGCAAGCACAAAGAAATGGTGCATGCTTGTATTTGGAGCCTAAACAGAGCTGACATTTCTCAGTTTTCCTCAGGGTAACATTTTCTGCTCCTGTTTTCTATTTTGGAAACGAGAGGATGTCACCTCAAAATGCTGCTGCTGAGGTTTGCGTTCCAGTGCCAAGACTGTAACTGCACTGCAGCTTTAGACATGTTACGTGAATTAAACAGGAGCGCTGCCTTCTGTTTACGTGTTTAATCAGTTTTTTTTAAAGTTATTCTTTACACATTTTATAATCTAAGATGTAGAAGCGCTTCTGAAGTTGGATTGGAGTCATTAGGTAGTTCTGTCTTATATCTCAATTAGCACCTCTGTGGTCTTGTCTGCAAGTGTAAATGCACTGGTGAAGAACAGGACAGGTAGTTTTGGTCTTATTTTTTATTTAATTTTAGGGAAGCTTTGCATGTTGAAAATAATCAATGTATTCCTTATTTATCACGTACAGAGCCTCTGTGCTGCCACTCAGTTCATATGCTCTCTGAAATGAGATATTTCAGCTCCTCTCCTGTTAAATCTTTCCCTGATAAAAATGACATTTGATGGCCTCCTCTTCACCTGACCTCCCCTTAATCATGAGTTTTGACTCAGTATATGTCAAAGACATGGTTTGATCACCATTATAATAGTTTCTGGGTAGCTGCATAGTCAGAGACCCAGGCCCTTGCTAACTTCTGATGCACACCCATTCATTTTGTTTTATATGACAGAAATGACTCAGTTCTGAAAAGCTTCAATTGTTACTGCTGATTGGCTTTCAAGGGTTAAAAAGTTAATGCCACCCTCCTTTTCTTTTGATTGGCTGCTCCTTGCATGCTGTATTTTTGTTTTATTTATTTTTTTAAATAGGATGTTATGATCAGCAGTGTCACAAGGCTTTGGATGATGACTCCTTGTTGGAGTCACCTGAACAGAGATGGACTTGGGCTGCTTTAAGGTCACTTTGTATAAAATCTGTTTCAAAGAGAAAATAAGATATGGGTGAAAGGTTCAATAACAGAGGAAGTTGCCTTCTTTAGCAGAGTACATCCTAGTTCATGGTTTGCAGCAGATGTTTTCAGTTCCTTTGTAGTGATGTGTGCTTCTTTAGAGGTTTGGACATACTTAACATACTTGCACAATAAAAATATTGCTCATTAATATTGGCCATAGCAGAATCATCTGTATTTTATATTTTCTTCAGGGAGTATTTTCACACAAAAAGGTTTTGGACATGGTTGAATGTAATTGAGTTTTTGTTGGTTACCTATAGCGATGTGATTAAATACCGTGGTTTGTTTTTCTACCTTCAAAATGAAGTTAATTGACTGAGTGCGGTTGATACTGTAAGGCTTCAGAGTACTCAGTCATTCAGTCATCTGAAACTAAATACTCTGCTGTTAGTCTAAAACTCTGAAGGCTATTTGAATTTTAACACCCTGCAGTACAGGGTAAGATGGACTGCAGCAGATCATTTGCTAGAATGCTGTGATTGATAATCAAATACATGCAGGCAAGAATTCCTTCATGTATGCTTCATCTGCTTTTATCTTCTAAAGTTAGTGGTAAAGGGTAAAAGAAAGTAGTTGGAATAACTTTCCAAAGCTGTTAAATTCTGTCTTGTAACCTTTTAAACATCTCTGCGGTGTTTTTAACTTTGATAAAATTTAAGCATCACACCGATGAGCTTGAAACTCAAATGCTTCCTGGATTTTAAGTCAGAGTTACAAGTAGCACCTCTGTAAGGCTCTACATCAGCACAAAGACATGCTTTTCCTGTGAGCAAATCCACAAATGTGCGTGTGACCAAATGACTTGTTAATCGGGGCCGGACTCGGATACATCAGATGGGTCACAGCTCCTAATTCGACTCTGGAAACTTGACTGGACCACGTTCTCCTCTCAAAACAGGAACATGCTCTTTTAAAATTTTAATGTTTTTTTTAAATAATAAATATACTGTGTGTGTCTACACACTGACAAGTTACTTTGGTATGTTTATACGTGCTCTTTCGTGTCTAAGACTGCTTCCTGGTTTATCCTGGATTCATGGGTTTGTGTATTTGTGTCAGTGGCTAATTCTATAATGGTTGTGTCTGCTTTGCTCTGTTTGTAATTCTTTTCTGGGTTGTGAGGTCTGTCTGTATAATCAGGCATTAAAGCAGATGTTGTTGATCTCCATTGATTTGTCTTCTTTTTGCTGATGAAGTACCTGTAAAATAAGCCTCCGTTACCATTTTTTTCCCCTATGGTTGTATCTGCGGTTGCCATGGCTGCACAGCAAGCCACAGAGGCAAGCTGAAAAAAGTTGAACCATGAAGTGTGAAGGCATCCACCTTCGCCTGGTTGCCGTTGCAGTTTGCCTCGAAAACAAAGGAGGAGGCAACGGCTTGCTGTCTGACAGCAGCTTTAATAAAAACTGTCTGCTGGGAGGTTATAGGGCAGTTTTAGGGAAATTGAGTTTTCACTTTGGTCCGGCGAACATTTTCTTTTTCATCAAAGAAACTTCATCAGCTCTCCAAACTTCTGGAAAGACCTTTTAGACATTCAGCTTTGTTTTTCCCGAGTGCAAATGGAATCTGTGGTCTGAGGGTGGACAGTACAGGAGGCACGGGTATCCACAGAAAACCACAAGGAGGTGTTTAGCTTCCTCGAGGTTCAAAAACATTCAACAGCATCCAAATGAATGTTTGCCGTATCAAGAAACTCTATCAGTTCTGACAGTGACACAGCTGTAGAGTGGTCAAAGGTAGTGCTGTTTTGAAAAACTCACTTTTTTTTCATGTATTTTTTTTGTTTGTTCTCAGGAACAAGAGTGGACGACGCCAAAGCTCTGATTGCTGCCAGTCCGCTGAAAATCCTGGCCTGCGACGACCTGGACGAAGCTGCAAAAATGGTACGCACAAAGACGCACGTTCAACTCAAATGCTCACGTCATGAATGGGGAGAGCAGAGCTGACATGTACCTGCCTTTAGATGTGTCGCTGTATGTGAGGAGGAGGAGGTGTGTGTGTGTGTGTGTGTGTGTGTGTGTGTGTGTGTGAGAGAGAGAGAGAGAGAGAACCAGAGAACCAATGTGAGGAAAAACGTCACTTTACATTTATAGCACAAAGTAACCAGAAAGCAGCAACAGTGTGAAAGCGTATGTGAGAACAGGGTTGGGGAGCAGGTGTGCTGGGAGGCAGTTTGATAACATTTTATTAAATCTTACTCTGTTCTAAACACTTTTCACATCCAATTAAGCTGCTTGATTAATTGCTTAAAAGTGGATGGATTCCAGCTTTAATGTAACGATTATATACATGGAAAATGGTTGTATTTGATCTAAAAACAGGATATTAGTGATGAGCAGGATCAGCTTTGTTAGATATGTGAGTTAGCGAGGAAATGAAAGGCTTTGTTCTGTTCTTCTGTTTTCTAACTCCAGAAGATTTTCAGGAAAGATGAGAAATAATGAAATCCCTTCAGATTGTTGTGAGTGGAGAGTCCTTGTTGTTAGATTAGGAAAAGAAACGTGTATCAGTCAGCTGTAATAGTAGTTGTCGTGTTTGGTATTTTTGTTATGCCAGAATAACTAAATATTTTTTAAAAAAAGTTTAGAATTAATATGATTTTGGAGAAAATTACTAGACAAGTATGACATGATATGGCATGAAACTGCAGCGTGTGTCTCAGTGCACAAAACACAAGAACAAGACTGCACGTGTGCAATCAGCTGATTAACAGGTGCAGCTGCTCTGTGACTGTTCAAGTAGAGTTTGAGGTGTGCGTGTGTCGAGAGAAAAATATGCGTCTTCTAGATGACACTTGGGCGGCCCACTCCCATGGTAAAAGTTCTAGAAAAAGTTTTACAAATGTAGAACGTCAGTGGCTAAGTTGGTAGTAATGAGGTGAAGTGAAGCATGACTGCTGTGAGTGATGGGGATGTCAGCTGTAAAACCTGAAGTGCACTATATCTCAATCCTAAATTGAAAGCAGAATACCTGCATAACACCTGAATTTCAGACTTTTCAAGCACAGTCAGGAGGAGGATTGGGATCCCATTGAAACAGCTGCATGACTTCAGAGACCTGTATCATTTGTGTCATCTGTTCTGTATTGACTGTCTTAAAAAATGTCTCCTTTTTAAAACACGGGTTTATTGGTTAAATAAAGGTCAATTGTAAAAGTATGTTATGTTAAATTTTATTTCATGAGCCCACTCTGCTCTGTCCACAGGTTGTAAAGCTTTCTGAAATCGTCTCCCTTGCAAAGGAGGCTCAAGTGGACATCACTTTCCAGCTGCCCATCTAAGAAACCCAACCTTTCAGATCTCTTCCTCCAAGCACTTCCTCTCTCACACCCTTGGGTCAGCCTATCAACAACACGCCACTCCACTACACAATCAAACAGCAACATGAGCTAGAGAGAAGACACATTAGGTTAGCCCTTTGTTAAACCTCTTTCTGGCTCTGTGGCACAATGACACGACTCTGAACAGGTTCCCCCCCCCCCCCCCCCCCATCTCCCTCCTTTACTCAAAGTCTCAAACCCAGAAAAAACCCTTAAGTTGCACTTGAGTCGATACGCACAAACCTCCTCCTTCTCCTCCCCGTTCTTCTTCGCTCTCTTCCACCCTGAGAGGGAGACTCGCGGTGAGCCTTTCTGTCTTCTTTGGTACTTGTTGCGAACACTTCCTTTGACCTACTTTGAAACAATAATAGAATAAAAACAGTAGCTTTGTCTTGTTACTCAGTGTTCAGGTTGGGGCTCTTTTGAGTTGGATCATTTCCTGTTTTCAGCTGAATGCTTGTGAGTTGGGACCCACTAGTGCTATCCATTACACGGTTTAGCACGAGTGCCTTTCAGTGCGATCTCTAAATAGGAATGTATTCCTCCATTCACGATTTTCTTTGTGTGTGAGTGAAGAGCTACAAACACACAAACAACATGCTGGCAAGCTTGACTCTGGCATCAGGAAACAACCTCAGTTTTCTCCTTAATGGAGAACCAGCAGCATCGATTTAATATTGGTGGGGTTTTTTCCATGCAGGCCTCAGTGTTATTTCTGTACCTCCTGTAGGCATGAGTTCCTCAGCCTCCTTCATTACTCCTCACACAGCAGATGTTTCCTCCTTTCAAAACTGCACAGTCGGCACTGACGGTCTTCGGGTTCATCTCTGACTTTACCTGAAAGTTTGAACGGCTCAATCCGGTTTAACCCGGGTTTGAACGAGTCACATTTGTTTTCCTGAATTATTAGACACGACACCTGCGGGCGTATCGATCGACGTCAGGATCTGAGCGAGTATTGATGAGCGGGCCTGGCGTTTGGGCTGTGCCCCAGCTGTGGTGGAGCTCGTGTGTGGGTATGTTGAACACAGGTGATACATCACAGCTAACTTTCTTTTTTTAAATAAATGAATTATTCAGTGTTTGTGTTGGGTACCTCAAGTTTTGCCAAGGAGGAACATGGAGATCAAAAGTTGAATGATCTCAAAGTAAATCAAGAGAGCCTGGTGTACGTTCCTGTTCCCGTGGAAACTGCTCCTGCTTACCTGCCAGGTTTCAACCAGATGGAGTTCACATCTTGTGACCATCTGAAAATCAAAAAGGCCGTTCTTTTGATGTCTTTCATGACAATACTTTTAAGATCTCTTTGTTTTGTGCTGCTAATTAATCCAAATAAGGAATTTGAAGTATTCCCGGGCAGTGTGAAAATAATTAAACAGATAATGAAAAAAGTCCTCAGTTGCAGTCTTCGTGTTTTAATATTGAGATTGTTATTTTCCAAATTGAAACTGCACAAAACAGGAGGACGCCAACACTTCCACTGTCATCCAAACAGTACTTGGTTATACTGGCTAAAGGGGGCAGCCAGGAAGTCTGAAGGTTGACGTTCACAAGTCACAAGTTTTTCCAGTTGAGCTCAAACTGAAGAGGACAGAAAAGTCACTGGTTCCGATTGCAGGTTTATCACCTTGTTCAAAGTGGTCATTGTAGGCAACTTTCTTGTTAAATGAACTACTGCCATAATAATTTTTCCCCCCCTTGGAGCATGAAAGTCACCAGAAATGGACTGATGACTGCTGAAGACACTGGAATTTTGTGTCGCTCTTTATTTATCTGCTTTATTCTCTCTGTGGAATAATTCGCTGGTTTAGACCTCTGCAGTTGCTGCTCCCGTGTGTTCAGTCGTGCCATCGCGCCACAGTCTATTAGCTCCTTTTTTTTGTTTCTGTTTGTGAAGTCAGAGTCGAGGTTGGGGTACTTATGTCCTCCGAGTCAAACGGTAAAACGACTGTAGGTTCTTTTTTTTCCTTCTCCCCTTTACTCCTCCTCCTCCAGCTCTCCAAACACAAGCCGACATTGTGAGTTGTACGTCATTTATTTTATCTTGTAAATAACCAGACTGATGTTCTCGCTCTGTAAAATATTTATGCTCCTCACAAAGAGCACAGCAAAGGAAGAAAAAGAAAAGAATAAATACAGAGAACACCAACTTTTCCCTGGTTGAATTTCTTGTCTCCTGTGTGTTTGTCTTGGACACTGTACAAAGCTGAGCATTTATTTTGGTTTAATCTTCTTACCAAAAAATGCCTAATTGGTGCTGAATGTAGTGCCACCATAAAGCCTCAGAAGCCTTTATTTAGTTTCCTGTTAAAGAGCAACTGTTTAATGTTTTGTATGAGTTTGAAATCAAGAACCTGCAATAGTCTTGTGAGATAGTGGAGAATACTTCTATTCATACATCCAGGCCTCCACCCATTTCTTCTGCTTATCCGGGGCATGGGTCACAGAGACAGCAGCCTAAGCAGAGAGGCCCAGACTTCCCTCTCACCAGCCACCACCTCTAGCTTATTTTGGCAGGAGGTCCTTGGTGTGCCAGGAACACCTACAGCCGGAGGCATTCTACTAGGCTGGCTCCTTTCAATGTGGAGGGTACCAGCTCTACTCTGAGCCCTACTCGGATGAGTGAGCTCACCACTCTTTCTCTAAGGGAGAGGCCAGCCACCCTTTGAAGAAAGCTTGCTTCTGCTGATATCTGCCATCTCGTACTTTCAGTCACTACATAAGCTCATGACCATCGGTGAGGGTAGGGTCGTAGATGGACTGGTAAATGGTGAGCTTCTCTTTTATGCTCAGCTCTGTCTACCATGACGTACTGGAACACACACACAGGCGTGACTGCAAAGTGTCTGTTAATCTCCCCTCCCCCCTCACTCGCGAAGAAGATCCCGAGATATTTCAACTCCTCCACATGGGGCAGCAACTTGTTCCTGACCCGGAGTGGGCACTCCACCCTTTTTCTTCTGAGGACCATGGCCTCAGATTTGGAGGTCCCAATTCTTGTTCCTGCCGCCTCACATTCTGCTGCAAACTGCTTCAGTGCTCGCTGGAGGCCACCACCTGAACAAACCAGCAGGACAACTGCAAAACGCAGAGATGACATTATAGATGAGTGTTGGTTTGATCAAGCGGTTTGGAGAGGTAAAACCTGTTCCCTTGTTAGTCTTTGTCGAACTGATTCCAAGTATACCAAAAAGAGTGGCCAAATCAATGTTGGATAGGATGAATGCACTGGTGAGCTTAGCAACATCAAAAGGTCTGGAAGACCAATGAATTGGATGATTGCAGAATTCTTTCCTGGGTTAAGATAAAACCTTCCACAACAAACAGCCCAGTCAACAGCTGTCACGACTGTAGGTGGCTCATTGTCAAGAGACACCTTCATGAATGGAAATGCAGAGGGTTTACAACAAGGTGCAAACCACTGGTTACAAAGGATACCAGAGGATTAGACTTTGCCAGAAAAAATAAAAAAGATTCTGCACTGCTCTGGAAAACAGAGGACAAATGACACCAAGTAAGTCACAGTTACAGAAAACAACTAATATTCACTCTAAATTTATCGAATTACCCACGCTGTACAGCCTCTATTCATGAATATACAGATTACTGTCAGTAGGTAATAGAAAAAAAAAAAACTTTTTTACTTGTTTGTTTTTTTGTTTTAATGTTATGTACCCTTTTCTGTAATTTTGCTGAGGTTAAAAATGTTCTCAGAATGAGTTAAACTATCACAAACAACAGGGAATATGTTTTCTAATGTTTACCTGTGTAATCTCAGTCCCATCTGAATGGTGCTTTAAACCATGGTCTTTGTTTGATGCTATTTTCTAACAATTCTGCTCGGTATGCAGCAGGATCATTTTGTTGTTTAAATAATAATAATTTTGTAAGCATATTTCCATTTGTGTTGGGCCTGTAACGACTCTGAGCGAGCGCTCTCTGATTACAGGTTCTGTCAGAGTCACCCACGCTGGCTGTAATGGCAGGTTGATTACTTGAGTGGGTGTTTCTTGACAGCAGGTTAAAATGCTTTTGACTCTGTTGATGGAAAACAACACATGATGATTCAAACTCTGGTCAAGTTAAAAACAAAAAACAAAAAAAAAACTGGAGGAACATTCACACATGGTTAACATTTGAAGATTAACCTGTTTTAGTTTTTTAACAAGGTAGAAGTCTTCCAAATGCATTTAAAAAGAAAAGACGTTTAATTTGGGCACTTTGTCATCTTTCAGCTACCCTGCTCTGAAGTTGAGAAAATCAAACATCAGTCAGGTCAGAGGACAGAGACCAGTTGAAATTGTAGAAGGACACGAAACAGATAAAGAGTTAGATATTTCACACACTCGCACTGAGTTGGTCGAGACCCAAAATGGAACTAAAAAAGAATGAGTGTGTCCTATAGTCAAAGCTTGACCAATCAACTGTTTAATAGGTTTACAATAACATGCCAGATGATACAAGTTGAAATCATAGATGGTATAGAAGATGGATGAAGTTTATGGGTCTGAAAACTGAAGCCAACATGGAAAAGCCTTAAACTTGCATTCTTCCTAATGACCAGCAGTGGGTTGCAGAAAGCCTTCCAGTTTTATAGAAGTCTACGACCCTCAGCTTCCTTGTTCTCTTATCCCAGTAAACTCTTTCCTGATGACTATGCCGGCTCATTGGCTAATGGGTTGCCAATCAGAAGTCGAAAACACTCAGCTTGAGGCTTTATAATGGGACTTCAAACCAGTGTTTGACATCACAGTGGCTTTTGTGCTGCCCATGTTTAAGATCAACAAATCTATTTATTTAATGATAGTTATGTAAGTTCATGCTTATTGTATCCATAGCAACTAAGTAACAGCCAGGTGCTAATAATCAAATGCTCTTCATTAATTCATTATCAGTGAGTGTGTTCACCTGTGAAATTTTGACAGCTTTTAGCTTTGCACAGCAGCATCTGAATAAATCAGACTTCTAGAAAGACTTAGGACAGATGTGGCCAAAGTAGTGATGTTTAGCTATGGTGCACAGCCCCATGTTTGATGAAAACCAAACGCAGTATATCAGCACAAGCACCTCATACCAACTGCAATGCATGGTGGTGGAAGGGTGATGATTTGGGCTTGTTTTGAAGCCACAGGCCCTGGGTACCTTGCAGTCATTTATTTGACCTAAATTAGGTTGCGCGGCACAGATCATAGACATACATCACAGTTGAAAAGGGAAAGAATCAAGGTTTTACAATATATTAGTCAAAGTTCAGACCTCAACTCAATTGAGAATTGAAATGCTGTAGTGTGACCTGTGCAGAAAGAAATGTTTGTAAAAGAACTGAAGCGATAATGTAAAGAAGAGTGGGCCAGCAATTATTTCAGGTTACTACTGCTCAACAAGGGTCTGCAAGATACTGAATCATAAGGTGTAGTTAGTTTTTCGCAGGACTGCATAGCATTTGGTGAAAACATTCTTTCTTACATGACTATTGTTCCTTCGCAATTCATATAAACTAGCGTCAAAGGTTTTGGACTACTGACACCAGATCTTCAATCAGCAAATTTGGACAACCTCTGTTATATTTTTATGAACACATATTTAAAAAATAAGGGTAGTAATATCAATTCAATTCAATTCAAATATTTATTGTCATTGTCAAAAAAAAACAATGAAATTGCGTTTGGAGCTTCCATACACCCGTGAATAAAATAATAATAAGTGTAAAATATGACTCCAGTGCAATAAAACAATCCTAAGCAACAACATACAACATGACAAGTAATATTTAGAAGTTGGATATGGTTATTGTCCGTGAGAGAGAGGGGACAAAGAGTTCAGAAGCCTCACAGCCTGTGGATACAGGCTGTTGGCCAATCTGGATGTTCTGGCCTGTATGGACCTGTACCTTCTCCCTAAGGGCAGCAGATGGAAAAGGTGGCGCGCAGGATGATATTGGTCCCGCAGGATACTGTGCACCCTCCTCAAACAGCGAGTGCGGAAGATATTACTAATCTCTGGCAGAGTTGTTCCAATAATTCTGCCAGCTTCTTTCACCACCCGCTGTAGTGCTTGCTGATCGGCCTTGGTGCAGCTGGGGAACCACACTAGCAATCCATACATCAGAACGCTGCTAATGGCACAATTATAAAAGTTCAGCATCAGAGGTCTGGGAATGTGTGCACTCCGCAGTCTCCTCAGGTAGTAGAGGCGCTGTTGGGCCTTCCGTGCAGCTAAGGTAGTATGGTTACCCCAGGACAGGTCCTCGGTCACCGTTACTCCCAAGAATTTAAAACTGCTCACCCTCTCCACCTCCCCACCGCCAATAAAGAGAGGCAGATGGTTGCTATGACCCTTCCTCCGGAAGTCCACAATGATCTCCTTGGTCTTTTTAGCATTTAAGACCAAGTTATTTTCGTGGCACCATGACTCTAGTTGTTGCACCTCTGTCCTGTAATTTGTCTCATCATTGTCAGATATAAGTCCGAGCACTGTAGTGTCATCGGCAAACTTAACTATGAGATTGGACGCACAGGAGGAAATGCAGTCATAAGTAAAGAGAGTGTATAACAGAGGGCTCAGGACACACCCCTGAGGGGCACCGGTGTTGACCACAAGGGTAGAAGAGGTGTTCTTACCCACTCTGACACTCTGTCTACGGTTAGTAAGGAAGTCTGTAATCCAGTTGCACAGAGAGGAATTAAGACCCAGTTGGTGAAGTTTGGGACGGAGTCTGTATGGCCGGATGGTATTAAAAGCCGAGCTGTAATCTACAAAGAGGAGCCGTGCATAGGTGTTCCTGTTTTCCAAGTGCTCCAATAGTGTGTGCAGCACTATGGCGATCGCATCCTCGGTTGACCGATTCTTCCTGTATGCAAACTGGTGCGAGTCCAGAGGTGGTGGACAAACAGCTTTAATATGTTTAATAACCAGTCTCTCCAGACACTTAGCGGGAATGGGAGTGAGTGCCACAGGTCTGAAATCGTTCAGACATGAGACATTTGACTGCTTTGGGATGGGAACAATGGTTGCCACTTTAAAACAGGATGGTACCAGTGAACAGGACAACGAGGTGTTATATATAGAGATGAAGACGTCTACCAGGTCCGCAGCACAGTCTTTTAACACCCGGCCCAATACTCCATCTGGCCCGGCCGCCTTCCTGATGTTAATGCTCCGGAACACACGCCTCAGCTCGTGAGTGCTCAGGACTGGAGCAGGGTCAGTTGAGGGGAGAGGGGACAGGACAGGGTCGGTGTTCTCCCTATCAAAACGGGCATAAAAGAAATTTAAATCCTCAGCCAGAGTAGGACTATCGGCTGAGGATGATGGTGTTCTCTTTTTGTAGTCCGTGATAGCCCTAATGCCCTCCCAATCAGTCGATACAACAAGAATAACCGCAATAACTACAAGCAAGAGCTTGTACTGTCACATTGTGAGTTCATTTTCCTGTGTGCATTTATGTGTCTGAGTGTGTTCTGGCTGGTAACGAATCTAAATAAAACATCTACGGGAACACACCAGTTAATCTGTAAAAAGATGCCAAAACAAGCAAAAAATATAAAATCACTTCTTAAAGAATGACACACTGATTCATAATGTGCAGTGTGAAGTCATTTACTTCACGGTGCAAATTATACAGTTGGTCAGACAGCTGCTAAAATGCAGGTGCTTGATGTTCACAAGCAGCAGATCTATCAATCAGTCAATCTGCACACAGCCACACGTGCCCTCTTCCAGTTCAGGCAACAAGCTCTAGCAGTTCTTTGCTGCTGAAATCCACAAGGGCAGCACTGTTTTAATATGGATGGCGATATCAGCAGGAAGCGTGAGATGAAGTCACTGCTTTAAAGCTGAATGTGGATATGGCCTTTGAGCGCTGGAAGGCCGTGTCACTGTAGAAGAGATGAAAAGCTGGGTTAAGTCATCAGAGGACTCCCTGCTGAGTTCACATCTTCACTCAAATTAAAACCTTGCCAATACAACACACACTCACACTGAGCTTTGAAGTCTTTGCTCCAGCCTCTTTTTCTATGATTTCCTTGGCTGTAGCACCAGGCTCAAATCTCGACCCTGTGGCTAGAAAAGATGATTTTGATTGTACACAAGACATTTCATTATATCTCTCCCTGCCATGTTTCTCCAGAGATGAAAAGACTGCTGAGGCCAAAAATCTTGTGATAAATGGACCTTTTTTTATTTCTAAAACTAATTAAGAGGGAAAGGAGGGGTAAGCTGGGCTCTGATTTGTCATGGATGCACTGTATGCATTTGGAACTAAAATATGAAACTCGATGACACATTTTTAATTTTCTAAATGTGTGTTTGTGGGTGGCAGGCACAGCGTCTGTGCTGGAGCCTGGACAAACTGCACTGAATCTGTGTCATGAGTAATTTTAGCTGCAATGGAAAATGTAGCAGTACCTTACTAAAATCAATTGTGCAGTGTTTAATAAACTTACAGCGGGTGGTCAAAGTAAAACAAATGCCCTCTACAATCTAAGTCTAGCTTTGTTCATCTCAAAACCAAACCAACACTTTTAATCTGATGTTGTTTTTCCTTTTTTGTGTATGTGTGTGCGTTATTGCTAAGTCATTCAGTTAAACCAAGAGAAGGTTGTTTTTTTTCCTCTGTGCATAATTTATATTTGTCTTTGGTATGGAGAACAGACCCCAGCAGAACATGGAGCAGATGTGTATCACATCTGTGACATGTGATAGAGCATGAAATGAGAGGCGGGGCTTGAGGTGGGTTCCAAAGTGGCCTGCAGATGTACAGCAACTTTTAACAGACTCAAAGCAAAGATTACCAAAGTCTCTAAGAGTAATATTGTAGGTTTGAAACACATTACATATATGAATTGCAACATAATCAGTGAGACCAAATGGCAGAAAAGGTGGGTTATGAGGAAAAGCTCATTCACATTAGAGTAAAACTGGGGGAGTAACTTCCTTGTGACAGGGAAAACACAATTATGGCATTTCGTTTCAGTTTTTTTGCTTTCACTGACAGATTGAAAGTGTTGAGAGTGGTGGGAAGTCCCCCAGCTTATCTCATTACATCTGAGAGAGGATCAAAGGACTTAGTCATCAGTATTGTACATCAGTGTCTAGACCTTGGATGTAAGTAGCGCATGTTAATTTAATTTATTTATTATATAATGTGATTTTCTGTGTACATAGACAACTCCTGGAAGAACTGGACTACCTGTACAACCTGTAAAACCATTCCTGTTTTGGGGATTGTGCCATTGTTGTCCCTTTAGTGCACCTGTTGCTATAGTTTCAACATTTTCATTAACAACCCCTCTGCTACTTAACCCATCAGATCAATATCCCACAAGTTTACTTGACTTGATTCTGTACTTTGATTAAAAAGTGTTCCTGTAATTGTTTTGAATTTCTGTTTAATGTGAATTTCTGTGTATGAAGAGTGCAACAGATTTATGGCTTTCAAGGATTTTTTACAGTCAATAAGCAATTTGACCCCATTTAATTGAAAACAGCCACCAACCCTTTGGAGTCCATGTTGATTTTTAATCTATTCTTGATCTTGCATGCATGTACCCTATGTAAGCGAAATCACAGCCTGATAGCAGACTGATCAGGTGTCTTATTGCTGTTTTAACACTCATTTTCCTGTAACAAAGACACTTTGAAGACAGCAGCTCACTGCAACTGGCTGCAGACTCGCTCCATGTAGTGGTAAGACTACACAAATTTGGAGCGGGAATCACAAGTTCGATTCCCACCTGGTATCCAGTAAGGGTCCTGGCTAGACCCCCATGCTAAAAAAAAAAACAAGCCCTGGAATGGTGCGGCTATGTCTGCAGCTCGGACACAAGCATTTCACTACATGTTGTACTTTGTATAATTGCGTATGTGACAAATAAAGGTTGTTTGTTTGTTTTGAACAAACCACGTCAAAAGCAACAATAACTTCACTGCACATGGCTGCAGTAAAAATCTCCAACCACTGTTTTCCATAGAGTGACTGCGGGACTAATTTGCTATTCACTGACTTTCATTACTCTTCTCTCCAGAGCATACCTCCACCTCTCCAGTCTCTTTCCCACCTGCTTCCTACTCTCACTACAGAGAACACCATCATCTGCAAACCTCATAGTCATTCAGGCTGGACATTCCTGCCACTTCTCAACATGTGCTGCACCAGCTTCACATACTTCTCTGACACCTGACTTCCTTATACAAAACCACACTTCCTCTATTAACAGGTCTATCCCTAGATCTTCAAGAATGAATGTGGGTCATATGATCTACAGATGATAGCTTGGCTATCTATGCTTAAACTAGTTTTATTAATTATTTTTACTCTTTCATTGTATACACTGTCACCAAAACCAACTGTTTCTTCCCTCCTACAGTGACTTCAATCACATCCAAATTGTTCTATTTAAAATCTACTGTGGTTGTGTACAGAAAAAAAACCCACTGTCATTGTCCCCAAACCTACGGGCCTAAGTGTATTAAAATACCATAAAACAGGCACCAACATGATGCATTTTACTGATGAAATTTGTGAAAATCTTAATTCTTACAATGGGCTATTTTTACACATTATGCCATGGCCTAAAATAAAAGGCTTCTCCACCACTGATATTTGAAGTGTCAGCACGGATCACATCAGGGACTCCCACTCTCTCAGCAGAGGCGACCGTGCTGCTGCTCACACGTGAATCCTGACGCCTCTGGCTGGTCATTGCTCACTTTGTTGCAGCAGAAGTGAGGGAAGAGCAGCAGGAAGGAACCAACACTTTAGAGTCCGGGCTGATTTTTAATGTGTCCTTAATCTTGCATGCATGTACCATGTGTAAACTAAAACAGAGCCTGATGAAAGTTTGTAAATTAAAAGAATAAAAACAATAAACCTTAATATACAACTAGATTGTAAAATAATGCTGTGAAAGATTTAAAAAACTATAAAAAAAAACACATTTGTTTCCTTCATGCTGGACTGTAATTCTTGTCATCATGACGATTCATGGCTCTTTGGAAAGCCTCCAGCTGATTGAGGGGAATCTCAGGAACTAAGAAGAAGGATCCTATTTCCTCCACATTAGCTTCACTTCATCGGTTTCATGTAAAATATAGAACAAAATTTAAAAATCACTCTTGCCACATAAAAAACCCATAGTCCCATCATACCTCCGGTGACAATCAAAGTCAGCCAATATCAAACTGAAAATGAAAGCATGTTTTTTTATATATATATTTATCAATGAAGGTTTCTGAAGCATTATATGAAGTGCTTCATATAATGCTTCTTTTAGCTTTGTCTTTGATCATGGGAAATGTGTGTTTGTTGACCAAATCTATTGCAAAAAGTGAATTTCACATATTTTTTTTATTTTACAAAAGAACTTCAATGACTATCACAGACTATATTTCATAACTTTATGTCATCAAATCTTTTATCCCGTCTTCCTTCTCTCACCCCAACTGGTCGCAGCAGACGGCTGCCCCTCCCTGAGCCTGGCTCTGCTGGAGGTTTCTTCCTGATAAAAGGGAGTTTTTCCTTCCCACTGTCGCCAAAGTGCTTGCTCATAGAGGGTCATATGATTGCTGAGTTTTTCTCTGTATGCATTATTGTAGGGTCTACCTTACAATATAAAGTGCCTCGAGGCGACTGTTGTAGTGATTTGGCGCTATATAAATAAAACTGAATTGAATTGAAATTGTTATAGTCGGCTAGCGAAATGTGGAGGCTAGTCAGTGGTGCTGAAACAACGTTTATCTATTCCCATGTCAGAATCCTAGAACTCACATGCTGTTATATTAGTGTGTGATTGCCTGTTGGACCAATGCAGGACGCAGCTACGTAAGCTAAGTTTTTACAACTACTATTTAATGGTATTTTCATGGTTTATACGCTTGCACTACTGTTTGTAGACCTATATGAGTTGTTTTCAACTAACTGTTCCAATTTTAGCAAATTTGTAAAAATTTTGTAAAGATATTTTATTTTGGAAATTCATTGATTTGACAGCTTTACAGCATAATGGGTGTCTTAACTGTTACAGTAAAAATGGTTGACATCATAAACTACTCAGTGATATTAATCTTGACTTTTTAGTATTCTGGTAAACAAAACAGCCTGAAAAAAATCACAGGTTTACAGTTATCAGTATTTGTGTATAAGCACAAAAATAAAAAGTGTACCGATCTGGCCTATCTCTTTTATTTGGAAGCTGTCGAATTTGAGTGCATTTATGTGTATAAACCTGACACCTCTACAGCAATCTGAGAAATCCATCTTCTCAACTTTAAATTTTCAATCAAATCCAAACACATGTTTTCAAAGACCTCTTGCTGGGTGGGAAACCTGTTATTTTCATTCAAAGATATCACTTTCAGTACCATGAGTTCAGGTGGGGTTTTTTTTTCTTTACATATTATCTATTACCGGCAGATGATTGCTTTCTGCCCCAGTTGTCACATAAGTGTATCTGAGACATATAGGGTTCATAATGGTCCAACCTCTTATTTCAGCCACAAATCCACTTCTAGTCTGTCACTGTTTCCAACATTAGCCAGCATTTTGATGGTCAATCTGCCACTGACGTCACTGCTAAAAGCTGAAACAGAAATTTTTTTGCACCACATGTTTACTTAAAGTCTTATTTCAGTGAATGCTGTAAAGCATGATAAGACTTTGGTTGACTGGTTTGTCACTCTGGGCAGCAGAGTTATTTATTATTGCCTGATACTGATCGCTGTGTGCAAAATACACAGTATTCCACTTCCAAAATACCAGAAAAACTTTGCATCACCTTTGTACTCTATTGTTAAATTCAAAATTAAAATAAAAAACTTAAAGACTCCTGTAGGGCTCAGTGATGGGGAGGCCCTTATATCAGGAGAGGAAAGTCATAATAAAAGCATCACTCATTCAGCATGTGTAAGCCATAAATGATGAAAAAAAAGGTCTTTTAATTAGAAATGAGAGAGAATGGAGAAAGAAGGCTGACTGCTCAGGTGAACCCTCACTGCTTTAAGACGCCCATTATTAAATAACTGGCATTATGGGATATCTATGTAGGGCTAGACAGATGGTGGTGTTGGGAGTGATAGCTGGCCACTTTTTGAGGTTTCCTCTTGGTAAAAAAGCCTACATTTTAAAGAAAATCGATCATTATTTTACAATAAGGTTTAAATTTCATATACTTAGATAGGAACACGACTTACTTGTGGACACTGGATAGTTGAATAAGAGTAGAGACAAACATAACCTTGATTTCAATGAATGATATAATTGGATAATGAAAAGTCAATCACACTACAATGCAGGAAAAAAAAAACAGTTTTGCCTTTGCCTTTTTTTAAGCTGTTAATTTTTCTATTTTGAACACACAGATTTCATGATGCAGATGATTTTCGTGCATTGCATTACAAAGCGGCTGTGACTGTGGGCAACATTTTGTAATAATGTTTTATTATAACTTCCTACTATAAAGTGGAATCCAAAGCATTTTGCTTGATTTTGCTCTGATTATATGTTTATTTGTGTTGATACATGTGTATTATTTTTCCAGTGAATTTGAAATCTACTTCTTCTAAGTCACACACACACACACACACACACACACACACACACACACACACACACACTCCACTGTAGATCTCTCTTCTTGGCTTAGTCTGGAAACTTGGTGAAATATACTCATTTTCATCACAGAACGACAGCGTGTTTTTTTTATGAATTGACTAAATTGACCAACAACTGCCTGCCACCTCCAGCCCACCCAGCTCGCTGCAGCTGACTGGCCTTATCACAAGTTAAGTAAATGAACTGGCAGCAGCAGCAGCACAACTTCTGTAAACTCTGAACCTTATCAGAGCAAGCCAGCTGAGAGCAAACAGCCAGGGAGCCGAGCCACCTGTATTCACACTGCTGGAACTCCATCACTGTCTGCACCCAGCGAGGAGATAGCGGGGAGGGGGAGGGAAGTGAGCAAGCACACGAGAGGAGGATGAAGCACAGACGGAAAGAAAACTGTTTATCTGAGTTTTTGTGACCTAATAAAACTATCAAATTCAAGCAAGGCTCATCATTTTCAGCCAGAATCAGTTGAGATGTTAAAGTGAAAACTGTTTTACATCAGAAAGTTTGCTGCAGACAAAGGACATGGTTCATTTTAGTTCACAGTACACGGCCTCACTGATGACGACAGCCCTGAATACTGACACACAGTCAGAAAATACAAGCTGATACACAAAAAACCTCAAACAACCCGAGGCACGTCTTGATTCATGCTCAATCATTAACGTATGTAAATCTCAAAAGGTTGATTCTGTTCATCTGGGCGTAGCATTTTCAGTGGAAGATATGTTTTGTCACTCATCCAAGTGACTTCCTCAGTCTCACTGAAGACCTCACAGACTAAAGAAGTTACTGAAAACGCTACGTCCAGATGAACAGAATCAACCTTCTGGGAACCCGAGGCACATTTACAACATAAAAGTTGCACAGATTAGCACAGTTCCAGATCTGCTGCTTATATGTATATGTATATGTATATCTATATGTATATGTATACGTATATATATACATATATATATTTCAATGCAAGTGACTTCTGATTAATATCATAATATAATATCATTTGTACAGCAAATGACAGCTTCTAGACCTTTGATTTGGAGGAATAACTCTTAAAGAATCTTTATATTGGGGATAATTGTAATAATAATTACAATGATAATAATAAAAATTTATAATAATAATAATAATAAAGATTTCTTTGGGATGGGCTAAAGATGTGGTCTGACTCTCCCATCACCCAGACTTATTAATTAATGAAAAAAATTAATGTAACTCTGGATGGATTTAAAAGTTGTGACCTTGCATAAATTTACCAAAATATCATCAAAGATAAAGCCAGTCCAATGGAATACTGCAGGATGTTAAGCAGCACCCATTTTGGCTTTAATGTTCTACACTGGGAGCATTTCCTTACATGTCAGTGTGGGCTGGTTAAGCATGAAGTCAGTGAGCCATTCACCTACTGAAGCATGTGCCCCCTGCCTGCCTGAGCCCACTTCCTCTGTTTCACCTTCTTCAGGATGAAGCGTCCTTGGCAGTGCTGTTCCTCCTTAGTGCAGCAGCCCAACAACCCTGCACACAAGCCTAGTCTGAGCTGCCTGGAGCCTGTCCCAGCACCCTTTTATCTCTACTGTTGAGGACAACTGATGCCAGGTCCATGTCTATTCCTTTGCCTGGGTCAGCCAGGGCTGAGTCTAACTTCTTCCCCACTCTGAGGAGGAAGGTCACTAGGCCCCAGCCTGTTCCTCCACCTAGTATTAATACCCTCTAAGGCTACGTTCACACTGCAGGCGAAAGCGCATCAAATCCGACTTTTTTGACCCTATGCGACCCATACCTGATCATGGTATGACAGTCTGAACAGCTCAAATCCGATATTTTCAAATCCGATCTGGGTCACTTTTGTATGTGGTACTGAACCCGATACATATCTGATGTTTTAGAAAGCGACTGCTGTTTGAATGGTCAAGTCGCATTAAATCAGTCTTTTACGTCACTGACACAAGACAGACGCCAATTATCAGTGCCGGAGAAGCGCCGATAAGACATTGCGAACGCTTCCTGGCCATCCAGTGTAGATGTTAGTGAAACTGTTGGGAAGACAACTTTGGAGAAACGTGAACATTTTATTTGTATTGTATAATCTGCAGATTCTGACAGAAATTTCCAACTATCATTTGAAGCACCGCTCCTCTGTAAAACAGCAATAAGGATAATTATGGGCCATATGTAAATAACAAAATAACTTTATAACTTAAAGCAAAATTGAGAAACGCAAAGTCCGAAACAAGTCTCTATATTAAGGGCCATCAGTCAAACAATACTGTTTGGTCTGGGTCTAAACAGAGCGCGTTGTGTGTGACGTCTTCTTTTGTGCATACGGGTCGCTTTGAGGGTTCACACTAGAGCGCGTTTGCTGTCACATTGTATTTGTAGTTTGAACAAGCAGACAAAAAAAATCGGATTTGATCAAAAAATCGGAATTGAGCATTAAGACCTGCAGTGTGAACGTAGCCTAAGAGACTGGCTTGCCTGAGCCCCCCATGTTTACTGTGCCAGCTTTCTAGCTGACTGTTTTTCTTGAGCTCCCTCAGTATCCTGAGCCCCCCAAGTATCTCTGAACTGAAAAAGCTACAGAGATCCAGGAGCTCCTGAACTTGCCGAGCTCGAGTGACTAGAGACAAAGAACCTTGATCCTTTTGAGCAATCTGAGCTGGTCATTACATCCAATACTGCTGCTGTTAGCCCTGGTTAGCTGCTCTTAGCCCCTGTTAGCCGCTGTTAGCGTTAGTGAAATTGTCTTTGAAGTGGATGTAAAATAGCTGAACTCTGATGCTTAGTTAATAAACTCTCATATGATGCAAGAATGTAGTCAAACTGTCAGAGGGAAATTGTGATTTTTAGGCTATTATGTTAGCTATTAACCTACTGTTGTTGGTGTTTGCTTGGCTCTTGTCAGCTGTCCGTAGGTGGGAGGGTCACACGTCTAATCTACTGATGAGACGTAATTGTGACAACATTGGAAATAAATGAGCATGTTTATGCAAATTTTTCTGTTAGAGCTCTGACTTTAGTTCAGGAGATTAGGCTTGAGGTGAGGAGGAAGAGGATGGCGTTCTATTAAGATGTCGGTGGCGTTGTGCCTTTCCTTTACGATTTTTGCTTCTTAGGTCAATGGGACCCCTTTCATATAGATATGATCCTACATATCTTGAGATTAAAGGTTTGGGCATTCATTTAAATGTCCCTCCACTGCGCATGAATGCCTACAGCTTCTCTTTCATCTTTGTTGTGATCCTCTGTTGCTGGTCTCTAGCCATGTCCATAAACTGCCATTAGTCTGAAGGGAGATGTCCTTCACGGCCACTGTATTAAAATATGGTGAAGGCTCCCACAAACTGCAAACCCGTTCCTATATATTTTTATAGATTAGTTATAAGTTCATGAAAATGCATCAGCTTGTTAGAAAATGTAATTATGCACCATTTTCTTATTAAATAATCTAAAGAAAATCATTTTAAATGTGTTTTAAGTCTGATAGGTGGGTTTTTCATGAGCAAGAGCTGGACATGACCTTCTGTCTGTGCCATGATTACAACAGTCAAGATGAGACAAGGTGAAAGCATGTTAGCATGAGGTAAAAATAAATGATAACCACGTGGTCCTTTTGAAGTGATCCTGGGTTGTAGGAGGCAAAAATGTGCTACCTTGGTGAGTAAGTCCAGACTTTTCAATAATATGAGCAGAGACCTGATTAAAATCTCTCAAGGATGCTATTAGTGGGGTATCCAGATTTCTCTTTTTCAGGAGTGGCCTGCAGTTTTTAATGATGCTGGAGAGATGCCTGTGAGAAATGAGCAGTTTATAATTTGCAAGAAAACCACTGCCGCAGAGCAAAACAGCTTTTCAAAAGCTTGTAGGCAGAGCGCCTAATGAGCAAGTAAATGTTTAACTTCCCAAAATATTTCTTAGAAATTTCTATTAATTGCACCAAATTCAGAAATGGCCATAGTTTTTGCACGTTTGATGCTATCCCTGCTCAACTGAGTGGATATAATATTAAGTTTGGTATTTTTAGTTGAAAGATTTGAAAACCCTTTTACATTTTTTAGTGGACAGGGGCTCCTCGTGACTCCTGTCAGGAATCTGTTGGCATGTCAACAGAGGCAAATAAGGCATAAGTTCTATAATTCCATGTATTATAACAGAGATGGAACTACCCAGCGTTGCATACCTTTCTGTTTGCAGATTTTATACTCAATATAAAGTCTAGTTACTCTCCATCCTCATTCTTCAATCAAAGCTTTTGACTTAAATAAAACTTCTGTGATTTTTTATATTTTATTTCTATGACAACCTAACTGTTTCTTTTAATACTGAAACCCTCTGCTAAGGTCCTTACTCATACTGTATTTTTCGGACCGTAAGGCGCACTGGATTATAAGGCGCTGTCAATGAACGGGTCTGTTTTCATATATAAGGCGCACCGGATTATAAGGCACATTAAGCGAAACAAAACAGTCATATAAGTCAAACTTTACTCAACTTATTCTTCTTGCTTCCTCCACTTCCGTACCATTTATTCATTAATGATGAATTTTCTCGCAGCTGCTCTATTCCCGTGTTGTTGCAGGATATTAATGACTAACCTCGTATTGTGGATGGATTCTCTCAGTTGTTTTCCTGACTGAAGTTTGGTCCGTTTATAGCATCCTGCCATGCAATTGCATTTCTCCCTAACCCAGGGCTCGCAAAATTTCAAAATCCCTGGTAGCCCTTCGGGCAGGGACTCTTCAGTTTTTGGTAGCCCAAAATAAATTTAAGTAGCCCGAATAAAAAAGGGAGCAATTTTTTTTATGTTTTGTTTCCTGTTTTGTTTCCGTTACAATATTATACTTTAATGTATAATATTGTAACGGAAACAAAACATTAATCAAAAAATTGTTGAAACACAAATTACAATATTGTATAAAAATTACAATCATCAACTCAAATACTTGGTTGTAATTGAACAGAAATTTCTATGAACTTGTAAGAACTGTACAACAGGAATCAGTCTGTGTCAGATCCTGAATTTGAAATTTCCACTGAAATCACAGGTAAGAGGCAAGTGGAACCAAGATCTTGGACATTTGCTTTTTGAAGTTTGCAAAGACTGCTAAATTTTGCCAGTGGTAGTAGTTTGCAGACTGAGCAATAATCCATTTCTTGCATTTCTCATGGGTTCTAATGGGGGCCTTTCTTAAAATTACTGGTCCCAGTAACAAAGGCACTTGTCGACTCAGAAATCGAGGGAAACCAACAACACACCCGGCAGAACATTATGTTATTTACAGGGGTGCACATAAGTGGTCCGCATGTGCGCATTCGCTGTCAAAATAAAAGACGCGCACCAGATAAGAAGTTGCAACGCGCGTTTGCGTACATATAAAGGCACTGTTTTTGTCCGCTAGAGTGGGATTTTCATGGCACATTCTGCACCAAATCTCTGTGCATTCATCATTTGTTTAAAGCCAGCTCACCTCCTGCAACCACTTTTCCTAGAATACACGCTTCTTTTGTGGTTCGGACTCCATCTGACATTTCTTTGGAGGTGGAGGAACACCAAAGTAATTGCTTAAAGGAGCTTCTTCGACATCTTTAAGAGTTCTAAACAAATGTCTGTCCTCCTCCAGAAAATCTTATGGACGCAAACACGCGTTGCAACTTCTTATCTTGTGCGCGTATTTTATTTTGACAGCGAATGCGCACCTGCGGACCTCTTATGTGCACCCCTGGTTATTTAGCTTGTCATATTCCAGCCACAGAAATTCTTTTGTCCATGAAACCATAAAGCTGCACTTTCTTTTTGCCTTATAGTCTGATTTGTCATAACTTTTCCGTTTTGTGGTAAGCTTTTCTTTGGCTGTCACTTCTTCACCCTGACCGGTCTTATTTGGCTCAGCAGAACTAAAATATATATCCTGCTGCCTTTACACACGCACTCACATAACACTGAGCGATTCTCTGCGCGATCAACCTCTCACATGTTTAAGCTTGTTGCGGGAGATTTCACTTGTCATGTTTGCATAGTAAACTAACGATTGATAAGATGATGTCAGAGGAATTGGTGCGCAAATTATCGTCACTCACCAATCAGTACTGTCGCTCTCTATACACAGTTCGCGCGATTGCAAAGTGAAAGCAAAAAACAAGCGCAAATTCAAATGCGATTTCAATATGTCACATATAGGGCTGCTCGATTATGGCAAAAATGATAATCACGATTATTTTCACTGAAATTGAGATCTCGATTATTTGATGATATTTATTTAACAATAACAATGTATTGAATAATGGCTTTAAAGATTGTCAAAAATAGTATAAAATGGTGTGCAAATACTGGTAACAGTGCAAATGTTTGCAATATAAAAAATAAAATGTAAACATCTATGTTTAGTGAACTTTGCCATGTCGCTCTGTGGTGGACACCAAAGTTTACACATTATGGTCGTGTCCAAATTCATGGGCTGCATCCTCCCGAGGCCGCATTTGTAGACCGATTATGTCACAGCGACGCGCCGAAGGCTGTCCAAATTCGTAGACTGCTCCGAATGCAGCCGACAAATGCGTCCTCCTTTTCCCCGAATTTGAGGATGGGTCGGGTGTATCCTTCTTGGCCCACCATATCCCAGAATTCATAGCGCAGCCCAGCCAAACTCTAGTTTCGGGCAATGGCGGCCGGTACTACGTTTTAAAATTACTCTTATTAATTTTTCTGGGTCACAAAATAAACTTTTAACATATTTTCAGGCGAGAAAGTAGCTGTGTAAACATCAAATATCTGCTCGGTTTATCAAGATATCGCATATTTGGAAAAGTGCTTCGACGTTTTCGGAGACGCCTGCTACCCACCAGCTCGATAGCTCACCGGGAGCTCGAGGGTCACTGAAGCCGCTGAGAACGGCACAACTCCCGGCACATCATTTTCAGATCACCGCGGACTTTCGCTACTCAGGTTAAACGTAATATATAAGTCACTTAGACAACCTAAAAATGTTATTGTTGGACTTTTTCAGTGTTTTGTTTGTTCGTGAGTAAATCGGTTTGGCTGAGATTAAAGTTATTAGATTAGATTAGATAAAATAAAACTTTATTAATCCCCCGAGTGGGTTCCTCCTTGGTTTTTATACAGCTGACTAAACGTCAAACAGAAAACTGATTAAACAGAAGTGTGAGACGGTCGAGAATTTACGCCAGTGTCCTGTTATATTTTACATAGCAAGGAGCAGACGGCCGAGTTTATTAAACTCCACCGAGACAGCGGTGACGTTAATCAGAAGGCTGGACCGTCCAATTTCACTGCCGTTTACTTCCGGCCTACCCGACCGTCTGAGGACCCGGCCTACGTAGACCGCGAAGGCCGGGTCCTCAGGAGGATGCAGCCCATGAATTTGGACACGACATATGTCTACTTGATCCACGTCTGACTCCGCGAACCCATAATGTTTCCACACCACTGAAGGGTTTTTTACCTCTCTTTTCAACCAACGGCAGTCACTCTCCTCTCCAAATAACTTCTGCTTAGCTTTCCGAGCTTCCCTCTGTTAGCTCCTCTTAATTGTTGTGCCGCGTGTTCGAGACGCAGAGAGGTGCGCTCGATTTGCCACACGGAGCAGCGCGAGTGTAAAGCACGAGGGAGGTGCTAATAATCGGCTCAGTCATTTTTAATGATCGTTGAAAGCCCAGATCGTAATTTAGATTAAAATTCGATTAATTGAGCAGCCCTAGTCACATATTGACAGTGGTTCACCGATGCCAATGACATATTTACCCAGCTACATTTCCGAAAGAATGCAACAGCATTGACATATATTTTTCCTTCCTATGATAGCCCGACGGGCAGGGGAGGGATAGATTCTGGTAGCCCGACTGGAAAAATCGCTAGCCCCGGGACATCGGGCTAGCGATTTTGCGAGCCCTGCCCTAACCATCAGGAACCTTCACGTTAACTTTTATCAAGTGGAAAAAAGTTAGCGTCCTTCCACTGTGTTTATGTTATGCTAACGTAGCTGTGTCGCTAGCGATCACGTAGCACATCATTATGTACCAGCTAGCCCAACTTCAGTAACCCTACAAAAGTCACTGCTGTTTAGTTTTCTGTCTTCATTCATGTTGGAAGTGATAGCAGAGCTGTACGTTTTAATTTTTTCAGAAATCTCTCAGTCAGAACATGCTATATCATGTTTAGGTGGAAACTAGCAAGCTAACTTCCTGCTAACTTTTAACTCAGTTAAATTTAATAAATTCTATTTTCATGGATGCCTGGATGTTAAACTTAATTGTTACACCTGGTAGAGCAGCAACACTGATCATTTTATTAAAGATGAAATAATTTAGACAGTTTTTAACTCTCAGTGATGCTGCAGTGTTTGTTTAACTTTGGGAAGCAGATGGAGTTTTGGACCCAGGTTACTCCGCGAGGCTCCAGACTACGGTAGCTGTAATGCTCCGACAATGCATCAAGCCGTGCGGCTTCGTATCTTACCAAAGTCATACTAAAACTTTTTTGACAGATTTTTGAGCCCCGTGTTGATACATAAAGCTCACCAGATTATAAGGTGCACTGTCGATTTTTGAGAAAATTAAAGGATTTTAAGTGCGCCTTATAGTGCGGAAAATACGTTAAATACATTTAACCACAAAGGTGTCAGCAGTGATTATCAAAAGTATGAAGTAAGGCTGGAAGTTCTCCAGCCGTGACATCACTGATGTGTTTGATCAGTTGTTTAAGACCACTGACATTTAAAGGGCTTTGTCATGTCATTCATACATACCTGAGTAATGATCTGTGCAGGTATTTTTTAAATCCATCTTCAATGTGTTATCAGTGTGTCACAGAGTTCCTGTACATTTTATACATATGTGTGGTGTGTTTTTATTACAGATAAGTCAGTAATTTGTTGATCAAAGACACTTTTTTTCCCCTAGTTTTGCCTGTCTACACCACCACTGTGGATTTGGTGGATAAATCAATTCGTCAAATTGTGATTGATGTTCAGACTTTCAGCTTTAATTCAAGGGCTTACGTTGACTGTTTAGGAATTAGAGTCATTTTTATACTTAGTCCCTGATTTTTAGAGGCTCAAAGTTATTCGAGTTTTTTCACTGTTATTTTAATATGTGGCCTAAAGAGATGTTTGTGAAAGGGAGGGAGCATTAGGCTGAAAAAAAAAAACAACAACAACACCACACATGAGAGAGAGAGAGAGAGTAAAAATTCCAGGAGTGGCCAAATCAACAAACTAGTGCATTTAGAAACAAACTAGTGCAGCTTAGCAACACCAAAACACCCAAAAGACCACAGAAAACATCAAAGTGTATGATTACATTCTTTCCATGGTTGTGAGAAAAAACTTCTAATAAAACCAAGCTAAACATATCTACAGTCTATAGTCTACATTCAAAAGACATCTTCATGAATGAATTGGGTTACAAGATTCAAGAACAAGAAGACCAGACTGGTAGAAAACATCTAAACGACCCTGTTGTGACAAAAAAGTCTTAGGACAGATCAAACCCAGGAAAAAAGTAAAAAAGTATGGAAGAGAGTAACAGCTGAAAAAAAGTGGCCAAAAAACTGAAAGTCTGAACTTCAATTAGACCTAATTGTATAATGGTTTAAACTCACAGAGTATGAGCTAAAGTTTTCCCCATTTTGGAGGAGGTTGTAGCTCAGGAGGTAAAGCATGTCATCTACTAATCAGACGGTTAGTGGTTTGATCCTTGGCTCCTCTGGGCTGTGTGCCAAATATCCTTGGGCAAAATACTCCAAATTGCTCTCTGTTGCATCCATCGGAGCGTGACTGTTAAATAGAAAGCATTAGTTCTACTTTTCTATTTAGAATTAATACACAGGTGGATTTTTGTTGTGCAATAAAATTTTAGCTGGGTAACATGCACTTCAGACGTGCAGGACTTTGGTTGACAGTTGACCAGCTACCATGATGACTCCATCTCATGCTAGCATCTCTGCTCACGCAGATGCCATGGCTCGCGTGACTCTGTTTCATCTTCTCATCATCTCCCTGCCAACGTTCAGACAGTGATCGGTGGGATGAGAGAGCAGACACTGCGGCAGATGTTTCCTCGCTGATAGGATTGTAAAACCATCTGTTTAACATCGCCTCATCAGACGGTGCCTCATTAAATCATATTTAACAGTGTCACGTTGGTTTGAATTTATTAAAGACGGTGAAAGACAGTGAGATGAAGAAGATCAGTAATGAAGACGCTTACGTTATGTATGAAATGCAATTTTAGGTAAACCATCACACGCTAATTAAAAAAAGAAATGTCTAAAAAATGTAGACATGCAGAATTTGGAGACAAAAATGCCTTAAAATTTAAATATACCTGCTTTTTCGATTATATGAAGTGGCAGTAAGTGTATTTTTGGTTGATTTTGTTCATTTTAGAGTAGACCCTGGATAGACTGTCTACTATCCACCTCAAAGTGCGTGGAGAGGTCAGTGGCTGTCACATAAGGAGGAGCTTCTGGTTCCCCTGGGTTATTGCATCCAGACTTTCTAAACTCCTTTAATTTGAAAAGGCTGTATTGAATAATTCATAATAATCCAGGCTCCAGTAATTTGCTGTATACCTAAAAACATAATTTTATATCATGGACTTGTAGGGATTTGAATGCATGAGTGCTTTGATTTTTTTATTTTTAGAAGAAAAGCACATATTGGAGAATAGCACACAAGAGTGGTGTGGGGAAGTAGAAGCAGCGCACACACACACACTCACACACACACAGGATGAAAATCAGAGCATCTGCAAATACATCAGAAAGACGGCCCCAGAGATGAGCTGCTCCAAGAATACCTCAGGCTGCTGAAGACAGACTGTGATGAGGAACAGGTGGAGGAACCTCTAATGGGCAACCAAGCCCCTACATGGGATCTTCCATTGACAGCTAGAGAAAGTGGCTGACATAAAGAAATCCTACAAGTGGCTAGAAAAGGGTGGCTTAGAGGACAGCACAGAGGCTCTGATCATGACAACATAAGAACAGGCCTCAAGCACTAGAACGATAGAGGAACGAGTCTGCCACAGCCGACAGGAACCAAATTGCAGACTATGTAAAGCTACACCGGAGACTATCCAGCACATAGTAGCAGAATATAAAATGGGACATTGTACACTGAAAATCACAACCAAATGGTTGGGCTAGTGTACAGAAATATCTTCACCAGGTATGGACCAGAAGTCTGCAAGTCCTGATGGGAGATCCCACCAAAGATGGTTGAGAATAGCAAGGCTATGATCCTGTAGGAGTTCCAGACAGACAAGCAGATTCTGGTTAACCAACCAGCCATTGTGGTGGCTGACATGGAGCAGAAGACTGCATTTGCGAAAGATGTGGAAATCCCAGTGGACAGCAACATCACGATGAAGGAGCACGGGAAAATAGAGAAGTACCAGGGCTGAAGGAACAGCTGTAGCAGATGTGGCATTATGAGCTGTAACCCCAAAACTGTAAGACTGGCTCCAGCAGATTCCAGGCACAACATCCGAGGTTTCTGTCCAGAAGAGGGCAGACCTAGAAACAGCTGAGATACTTTGACAAACCCTCAAACTCCCAGGGCTCTGCTAGAAGACCGGATGGACTGAAGGTTCTGAAGTTTCCATTTAGTCTGATTTGACACTTCTACTCTGCATCAAAAGAAAATCTGGAATTTTTTAAAATCTAAATTGATTATTAGTTACACTTTGCATTAGTGTTAGTATTACGTCACGGAAGGGGTGTGTGGTTCCTGCATTTAGTCTCATGGCGTACGGTCACCTGATGAATCTGTGAGCTAAACCAGCACCTAACTTCGCTATATTTATCTACAATAGTCGATCCTATTGGAAACTATACAGATCAAGTTACAAAACATACAATGACCTAAAAAAATCACAGTGCCAAAACGATATCACAGTAATATTTCATCCAATTAACTTTTGTGTGAAATGCATTTTTAGCGTGTCTATTTATTTGTCTTAAAACGTGATAACGCCACAGTGACCTTGACCTTTAACAACTTTAACAACTCTCCTCAAATCCTCTTTGTCATCCAATGAATGTCTTTGCCAAATCGGAACAAATTCCCTCAAGACTTTTAAAACATAGCACATCCACAAGCGTGGGACAGATAACCAATCCAAAAAGACCCTAATGATTCTGTCCACAGCACAGGAACGTAAAACTCAAAGGATCGATAAAGTCATTAGATATACCCTGAGGCCACACAAAATATTTCTGCACTCTGGCCTGTGAGACGAGTAGCTGCTTTCCAACCTGGGCGCTCACTGAAAGCAACAAAAGAAGGCTGTTCAATATCATAATTCAGTGTGTCTCTGGCCATCAAAGGTTCAAGTGTTTGATCATAATGTGATTTGTGATAAGCTGTCATCTTCAACAACAGCAAGCCATTTTCTTCAATGAAAAAGGCATTACACGCTCTCCTTCACTGGTCATCGGGGAAGCTTGTTCATCCTCTCTGGATCTCTGCAGGTGGAGGAGTGTGTGATGAGTCATTGCACTGTTTTTCTCTCAGCTTCAGTGTAAGAGAGAAGAAAGGGGTGACCGGACTCTGCCTTCATAAATATAGATAAATGAGGCTGCCTGCTGATAGAGCTGTCTCTCACACACACATGTGCACACATACACACACATACACATGGGTGTGCACATGTCCTTCTATCAGCACTACGCTGACTTTCAAACCAAAGTTAACAAGAAGGACTGCCTTATGTCTCTGTGAGATCTCCATGGCCAAAACTCATGTGATCATAATACTCTTAATTTACCTCATTAATATTCAAATGTGTGCTTAATGTGGTTTTAATTACCTTCTACGCATTGTTCCTGAGTTATCATAAGGAAGAAACGAAACACACCTGAAGGTAAAGTAATATTCAAGCACTAAAACTTTCATCGCCCGGGAGCGATTTTGGCAAACAAGACAGGAAGGTGCTGAAGATAGAGCAAAGTCCAAAAACAGTACAAGAGCTCGCACACAAGGAGATAACTTTGAATGAACAAATATACATGAGGAAACCTAAAAACAAACAAACAATAAACAACAAAGAACACCAACTAGCAAAACAAACACGAGGAATACACACACGCTAGGAAGAGACAAATGCAAGCAAAGAAAGCATG